>NC_086447.1:843438705-844063705 GCF_028390025.1 Pseudophryne corroboree | reverse complement strand
TGCACAGGGCTGGGTGGAGGTTGGGGGCTGGCATGCACAGGGCTGGGTGGAGGAGTGAGGGCTGGCATGCACAGGGCTGGGTGGAGGTTGGGGGCTGGCAGGCACAGGGCTGGGTGGGAGAGTGGGTGCTGGCATGCACAGGGCTGGGTGGAGGTTGGGGACTGGCATGCACAGGGCTGGGTGGAGGAGTGAGGGCTAGCATGCACAGGGCTGGGTGGAGGTTGGGGGCTGGCATGCACAGGGCTGGGTGGAGGAGTGAGGGCTGGCATGCACAGGGCTGGGTGGAGGTTGGGGGCTGGCATGCACAGGGCTGGGTGGAGGAGTGAGGGCTGGCATGCACAGGGCTGGGTGGAGGTTGGGGGCTGGCATGCACAGGGCTGGGTGGAGGTTGGGGGCTGGCAGGCACAGGGCTGGGAAGGGAAGAAGTGTTTGTTATACAGGGCTCTGTTTACCTCATCCAGCTATTACTGTACCTCTTTTGACTGTATCCCTTATTTCAGTCTGTTGCAGCTCCTCCGCACCTCTGTCCAGCAGCACTAAGCCTCAGTCAGGAAGTGAGAAAGTAAACACGACACTTCCTGTCTATCCTGAGGCTGAGCAGGGGATGTGCTGCTAGTTCTGCCGGCGGCCACTAGGTGGCTTTGCTGATTAGGCAGCAAGGGTAAAAAAAAACCGAAAAAATAGCACTCAGCTGACGGACGGCCCCTCAGTGAGCTGTGAAGTCGGCCTCCCGGGAATCTCCCCGGTAATTCTTATGGCCAGTCCGGCCCTGCCCTTCCTCCATTCCACTCTAAGTCCTTCAGTATGCTTCTCCCTTGTTTCTACGCATCCTCTCCCATCTCTCTCTCCCTCCCCCCCCCCCCCCCCCCCGTTCACTGGTAGCCGTCTCCGCCCTCACCTATATGAGTGAGCCGGCGGACATACAGTAAGGGCAGGCGCCGCTTCCTTGCTGCAGTATCAAACAGGGAGCGTGTGTGGCCGTGATGTAATTCTCGGTCCGCATTCCCACCTCCCAGCATCCCTGGCAAGGTGGGAGGTGGGTCACAGGGTGCACTGTGCAGCAGACAGTGTGGACTGTTCAGTGGGTGGTCAATGGGGGTCAACCTGTGCATTTTCCAACAGCGCATGCGTATGCACCGCACTGCGCCGGCGCGTTGCACAGCTGCAAAGGGGATCGCCGGCCAGCAATGGGTTTGTGTGAAGGATCCATTTGCATGGGCATTCACAAGGAGATTGACAGGAAGAGGGCGTTTGTGGATGTAAACTAACTGTTTTCAGGAAGTGTCTGGAAAAATGCAGGCGTGTCCAAGCGTTTGAAGGGCGGGTGTCTGACGTCAAATCCTGTACCGAACAGGCTGATGTGATCGCAGGGGCTGAGTAAGCCCTGGGCTGCACAAAATCAGTTTGTGCAGCTCTGCTACACATGCGGTCGCACACTTGCACAGCTACAATACACTCCCCCTGTAAGCGACGACTATCTGATCGCAGGGCTACAAAAATCACTGTGTAGCGATCAGATCTGAATAATCCCTCTGTGCATCACTGGCCGCCACGGATCTCTACATTAGGGTAGAGTCGGGCTACAATGGAGGAGCCAGGTGCCCCCTTCAGGGCTGTTGCCTCCAGATTTCCGCCCCTGCTATGGGGCTGATTCTCAGTTGGGCGCAAGTGGACACATGGATGGATCTTGTGAATATCTGCAATAAAATCACTGACTGTTCATTCATCGGTCAAAGAATACCGATTGATCTGTCCACTGATGGACCACTTTTTCAGTGAAATGGGAGTCTCTTGCCTATTGGGCATAGACTATCCACTGCTGTTGTCTTCTCCACACAACTCAGCCAGCTCCCAGGGAAGAGGTAGCCTCGTTTTGAATCCAAGATGGCCGATGTGAAACTACTCTATTGAAATACAGCAGTTTCACATCAGCCATTTGGATTCCAAAAGAGGCTATTCCTCCCCTGAGATGTGGGGAGAAGATTCTTTTCGAAGGGGTTATGGCAGAGCTGGCCCTAACCAGTATGATGCCCCAGGCAAGATTTTGGCTGGTGCCCCCTAACACAGATGCTAGTTCCGCCTATGACCCTGTACCCCTTTCCCAGCACCATCAACCCCTCACCAATAGCAGTCTTCATTTTGGTGCTCCTACCCCCTATAGTTTAAATAGGAACAGTGTGCATATCAGTGCGCAGCCCAAAACGGTGTGTGTTCTTGCTGGGAAGGGGCATGGCCACACAATAATACCCCAAGTTGAAATTACGCCACACAGTACTGCATCTTCATTCACATTAAATCATGCAATAGTGTCTCTTATTCACGTTACATCACACAGTAGTACCACGTTACTCTTCACAGTAGTGCCCCGTATTTACATTAGACCACACATTAGTGCCCTTTCTATACGTTACGCCACAAAGTAGTACACCTTATACACATTAGTAATGCCTTTATACACATAGCACACAATGCCCCTTACACATATGCCCCTTACATATATGCCACACACACATATGCCACACACTATTAATGCCCTTATACACATAATGTCCCTTACACATATGCCACACACTATTAATGCCCTTATACACATAATGTCCCTTACACATATGCCACACATTATTAATGCCCTTATACGCAAAATGATACACATAATGTCCCTTACAGATATGCCGCACATTAGTAGTGCATTTAGTATGCAGATAGAGCCACAGTCACATACAGAATATAGGCATGCTGCATATCATTTTAATCAGCAGAAGCTGCTTGTGCCCCTAGGCAGTCCAAATGCCCTAGGCATTTGCTTAGTTTGCCTATGCCTAGGGCCAGCTCTGGGTTGGGGCTTCCTACAGGGTTATGCAGGGGTGCACTTTATCCATTTGCACAGATGATCAATATTACCAAGATTTTGGGTGCACCAAATCAATACATGTACAAATTTCAGCAGCTGTACTCTTGCAATACTCTGTTGTAGTCTTATCACTACTCTTACACGTCACCAATCACACCACTGAGCAGCAAGAATTGGTCATTGTTATTCTAGGTCCGTTTACAGACTCATGTTACAATATGTGAATTTACAGTGTGAAGAGGTCGTTCTGGGGAAAGACAAAGCAAAATCAGAGTTTAGGATGATATTGCCAGAACTTTGGCTTTTCCTGGTGCAAAATATAATATATGCTACATTTTGCAACGGCATCCTGCTTCTCTATCTATTATCTACAGTATGTAGCCCAGCTTATACAAAGGACTTTTTTTTTTTGCACTGTAATTATTGTGCATGTTTCCAACCAGCACTGGCCTATTATGTAATCAATCTCTATGTATTTGTTATAATAAAGTCATAGGAACTGCTGCAGCTGCTAAATGAGAAGCAATTTACAACAAATTATTGGGATATTTGCTTTATTCAAAATGAGGCATGGTAGTCATAGTTTTTGTGTTAGAATATTACCCGCTGTATGTAATACAAATAAGGTACATATTGGCACTAATTGAGTTCACGCAGGGATCACAATATACACCGATAAAGGAATAAAGTGCGATTGCATAAAGTTTTGTAAGTTTAGAACAAGGTCAAAAAAATTGTGGTAGACATGACAAAGCATAATAATGTATAGTAAAGTCTACAACAAAACATAACCTTCATATATAGGGTTTATATATGATATTATATATACAAACAATATCATACTCTGAGTTTAGGAGCCGCTGTCTCGGTAAATGTGTCATGCAACAAATCACTCAAACCTAAAACATATGGCGTTTATTGCATTCATTTAGCATGACAGTATGAGGTTAGGTACCGCTGGTAGGCTCATCCTAAAATCTCATAGACATCCAGCGGCAGGGGTGGCGGACAAGGCCATAGAGAGCCACGCCGGACACCGGTAAAGGGCACTGGCTCCCTATCTTACTTGAAGGGGAATCGGGTCCCTTGGTCCTGGCCAACGCCATCTTCCCAGTGAGAATAGGGAAGATGACGCTGCCACTAGAGAGCAAATACTCTGGTACAGTGATTTCTATGTGCGGTACCGTCATCCATAAAATTTCACCGGGAAGATGACGCCGACGATGCCAGCAATAGGTATACTGGGGGGAGGGATCAGACCCGGACCCCTCCAGCAGCCCGGAGCCGGGTAATTTGTACCTGCTCCCCCCCTTCCTGGCACCACTGGCAGCAGAAAGACACTATTAATTCCAATGACTATCAGATTGCAATTGATCAGTTGTCTGTTGGATCAGCCCTTTGCTACTCGATATACGTCCAATGTTGACTACACTTGTGTGACCAAAATATGTATCCAAATCCAAGTGACAGTAGCTCAGGCAACATAACCAGATAATATATAGCCCAGTTAGTGTATATGAGCATTCACTTTGCAAATTGCAAACATTGCACGGCTGGATTTTGAGGTAGTCCTAGCTGACATCTGATGGACCCAACCAATTACTCATCCAATTCTCCATGTACAAGTATAGGTAGCTTCAGGGTAATGTGTGTACTTTACAGACCTTGAGAATGTAACCATACTCTTTCTTCAGTTCTACTTTCTACTAACTGACATTTTTCACTCATGCAGTGGCCTGATCTGTAGAAGATTCATATCTGATGCATCAAAGATATCTCGAGAATTCAACTGTAGCCATGGGAGGAATTCAATTGGGCGTGAGGTTTAGCGAGGTGATAAAACTATTTTAGATTACTGCGGGTATGCATGCTCCCAATATCTGTGTTATCCAAGTTAAAAAAAATGGTTGCAGGGTTTGAAGGCTGAAAACACTGCAGTGTGAATAAAAAATTAAAAAATTATACTAACCTGTCCGGTGGTCTCCCCTCTGATAAAGCTAGATATTTATCGTATATAAAACCCTTTGTGAGGTCTAAGAACACTGTACGCTATTTACGTATGAAGTACCGTAAGGGTACGCTTGTTGCGTAACAATCGCTTAGCCGTGGTCGAGACGCTCAAGCGTCACGTTCGCTCACGGCCAAGAGATCACAGGCAGGCACGCTATTGGCTGCTGACTAACGTAATGGTTCACTATAGCGTAACGGACGCTGTATCGGGAGCGGGCTGCTCGAGCGATACAGACGCACACGAGAATACGCTGTTGGTATCGGGCACACTTATAGGTGAGCGACTACCGTAATGCTACGCTATCAGCGTAGCGGACGCTCGAGACCACGAGGAGATCACGAGCGGCGCTGACGCTCACAATGTTAAACCTTTATATCTAAACCATAAACAATGAAATATGCTGTAAAACCTTAGTGTAGAGATAGGGTGTAGATGCAACCTAGTGTAACCTTATTAACTCAAAAGCTGAATGAGCGTCACCGACGCTCTGAGAATACTTAACACTATAAGAATTACACAGATACCGTGCTTAGGGTCCAACGCCTAATATATATATATTATGAATGTTATACTTGCAAAAGAATTAATACAAATACAAATCATACACTACAATATAACATAGACTACCTAACCAGATAACTACACAGGAAATATAATACAATTACTATTTAAGGGAAAATAAGAGAAAAAGAGGAGGAGAGAGAGAGAGAGAGAGAAATTGGCCCACAATAACAAGAAGATCAATATAGTTGCGGAGAAACACTTACGCACAAGGGGAAACGATCGCATGCGCCTCGATATCCAGCTCCCGATTATCAGCAATGAGAACCGTTGAAGAGAGTGAACTGGATATGGTCGGCCTGCCTATTTATGCCCCACACACAATGCAATTCAATGGTCCCTACAATCTCATTGTTCATTGGACACAGGAATTCGGCTTCGCATTATAACAAAAGGTCATAGGTTGATTCATACAGGTGGGCTGTGACTGCTTCCAACTGTTCAGGTGGGTGGGATACTGGGTTTCCCGCCGCATGACTAAATAAGAACAAATAATAGTAAATGGACATAAACTTCTTATGTCCATAACTATTCGCACGAGCGATTAATCCGCTCCAAACCAACACCGGAATATTGCTATTTAAATACTCTTCCGATGGGTACCAAACACCACTGTATGACCCCTGTTAGACCCTTCGTACAATACAAAGAGGGATCTCTCTGTTCAGGAACATGCTATGTTAACTAAACTTTCAGAATCTATCAAAGGGACCATGATCTACAAAATACATTATATATTGAAAATATGTAACGATTGAGTCGCACGCTACGATCACATAAACTCTACCGTAAATACGCATACCGTGCGCCTGCGGGTGCCCGCGACTGTGAGTATGCGCACGTACGGGAGAGCGCACGCATGCGCAGCACGGACCTGTGTGAGGTGCAAATATGGTAGTGTGCATAGAGATATTTTTCTGACTTTGACAGTCCACCCTTTGGCAGTCAATAATAACTGCCACCTTCTAAAACATTTCAAAAGAGAAAAATATATGTCAGTGGTTAATACATTTACATGGTTGGGTAGGGGAGGAGAGGAGAAGGTAGGAAAAGGGTATGACCTAGTGAGATAGCAGAAGCATGTGTGTATGAATCTGTGTTTGGGGGTCATGTATCATCATGCCGTACGTGTTTTAAATCAAGCTTCGAGGTATTGCGAAGTATACATTTGAATTCCTTCTTATCCCGTGGTACGGGTCTGTGGATGGGCTGTCAAACTTTACCGAGCTCTTTTCGGCTTTGGTTGTAACAAAATGGGGGAGCACATTTTAGTTGATGATACATGAATGGGGGAGATATGTGATTGCTGATATCTGTGCCTGTATTCCCTATCGACTATGTGTGTCATTAACTGAGGGTTGTAGAAATGAAGAAAAGACATAATTACGGTAAATGCGGTGGTATTCTATGTCAGGTAAATGTACATTCGTCGATTGAGGTCTTGTTTGATGTCTGTTGAATGCAGTCTTCTTTGTGCTTTTGCCCATAAGGTGCGAGCAAAAGCTGTCAATGTCCATAGATTTACAAAAGTGTTGGGCTAGCGTAATTTTAAAATTTCTAGGGAAACTGGGGATCCATGGCATAGTTCATCAAAAATCTGTGTATCAGGTTGTCAAAACTTCTTCTTTAATCCCTCTGGTGTCTGTATATCGGCTCATCAAATTCCTCGTCCAAGTGGGTCTTTTTACCTCGGAGGAAACGGAAAAACAGGTGAAAGAAACGGACCGTAGAAATCGCATTTTCATCACATCATTGTTTCTACATTTGGGTCATAAATCAAGTCCATTGGAATTACAGTTTCCTCACTCCTTAAACTCATTACCTTAGTACGACGATTGCACCTCATTAAAGCCTGACCGCATCTAAATATCAAACCGATCGTTATGATAACACCTAAGATACATAGGAGAAACTTCCCAACATCCATTATGACTCCTTGAGCCCAGTCTCCTAAACCAGAGAACCAATTTCGCGGGTTCAACCATGACACCCAACCAGTCAGCTCATTACCTACAGCAGCAAGAGTGAGATTGTGTCTCCTGCGAAATTCCCACTTCAGTTGGAGAATATCGTCCATCTTTTGGTCTATGACCTCGACCGGGTCCTCGGTGCTATTCGTAATATATGTGCAACATTTCACGCCGTATTGTGTTGCCAGTGTGACACAATATCCGCCTGTCACTGCTGTGAGGTAATTAAGAACCATTCTCTGCTGTACCAGTTCTGTTTTATAAGCTTGAAGTTCCCTTCCAGTATACCTAAACGTGTCATCATACATTTCAGTGATATTATCTAACAAATTGGCGAGCGCAGATATGTATTTATAATTCAACACTCCTCTAGCGGTGCGAGTGATATCTAACGCGATTAGAAACTGAATCCCGGTGGATTCATGGATCATGTCAGAGGCCGGATGCTCTGTTCTTTCTATCAGGTGTCGTTTAACTACGTGCTCGTAATGGGTGTGAGTATAAGGAGTTTGGGCAACACGGTGTATGTCTTTCATTTTGTCATGTGATACAGTCATTACTTCAGGCAGTACTTTTCCAATATAACACAATCCTTCAGAGTTTGGGGCAAGCCACTTATACGCCTTTCTCCCGCATATGAAATATGCATCATCGGGGAGAACATATGGGACGGAGTAGGACATAACCATATTACACACCTTCCATGTGAAATCTCCTAACCCTAATTCTTCCATCTGCTTAGTACACGTATCAGGTTGTACGATATGTGCACAGTATCCTGGTGATACCTCTCCAACTCTCGTAATCCTATTTCCTAAGGTATACCTATACCGGAAAGATTTTCCTCTACTGGCTATGTGGCGTATAAGCTCTGTATCTGTAGGCATTCTATCTGCTCTATGCGAAAAGGTCATGGTCTGATTACTCCATGACACTTCCCAATTTCCCGGCTTTCGGGGATTGGAGATGTTAAAACATAATAGGGACCTATCCACATGGTATTGGTGGAGCTTCAAACTAGGAGGGCTGGAGATATTAAACCTCCTGTCCACCGGTCTCCCACCACTTAACTCAAGTACCTCCCCTAACGTTAAAGGAAATGGTACTAGCCCTGATTTGCTATGACCTTGAGGTACTTGAGAGCATACCCAACAATCTGTTTTATTTAACACACTACCCACTAAGGAGTGATAGTCACTCAATGGATGCCGGTCCATATGGATATTAAAACTGGATTGGCATTTCTTTATGCACCCATCCTCAATGACATTGTTACAGAGCCGACAGATACAGTTTTCTTCAGCTAACAATCCTTCACAATTCCTTCTATGGTCAATGCTATCGGATCGTTTTCTGATACTCGCCTTTGCTTGTTGATTATGTTGTTCTTGGAAAACTACGCCTCCATCTCTGTCATCAGAACCCATTCCAGAACCTCTCTCGACCTCCATGGTACTCTCGCCGGAACAGACTGCTCTGGTCAACATCATGGTCAACAGGAAAATCCGGATCACAGTCTCTTGGGGCAAGTCCATCTTGTAGGAGGAAACGGAGAAGAATGAGAAGGGGGAAAAAATAATTTGAAGGAGAGGGGATGGGAAGTTGGAGAAAAACAATAAAAGGGAACAGGGGATCGACAACTGCTTTTGGTCTTGTGATTTTCAATGCTCAGGTGCCGCCTTAATCCTCCTGGAACAGACACTCCAGTGATACAACCTCTACCGTCTTTTCCTTATCACGGGACCTCTCTGGATCAGCAACCTTTTTACAGTGGGACGAATGAACCCAAGTCTCTCTCTCAGCAACCTTCAATGCTGTAGTGCTAGTCAATAAGACCTGGTATGGTCCTTCCCATCTGTCAATAAAGCAACCTGAGCGTAGAAAATTCCGTATCATTACATAATCCCCAGGTTCAATGTCATGACAATTACTATCTGGTAAATCAGGAATCACTAACTTCAGATTATCATTTTGATTCCTCAACTGTTTACTCATGTTAATCAAGTATTTTACAGTCACTTCATTGTTACACTTCAAATCATCCTGAGGGTTAATCATAACATGCGGTTGTCGACCAAACAAGATCTCAAAGGGAGACAGATTAAGAGGGGACCTGGGAGTGGTTCTGATGCTGTACAGTACAATGGGTAAAGCTTCTGGCCATGTCAATCCTGTCTCTGCCATCACTTTACTCAGTTTATTTTTAATAGTGCTGTTCACTCTTTCCACTTTCGCACTCGCCTGTGGACGGTATGGAGTGTGCAGCTTGCTATCAATTCCCATCAATTTACACATTCCTTGAAAGACATCACCTGTAAAATGGGTACCCCTATCACTTTCGATAATTCTAGGGATACCATATCTACATACAAATTCCTGCACAATTTTCTTAGCAGTAAACATAGCGGTATTTGTGGCCGCTGGAAATGCTTCGACCCAATTTGAGAAAACATCTATACAAACAAGTACATATTTCAAATTTCGACAAGGGGGTAATTGAATAAAGTCAATCTGTATTACCTGGAAAGGGCCGCCGGCAGGTGGGATATGAGATGGTTCTGTAGGTATTGCCTTTCCGATGTTCTTTCTCAGACAGGTAAGGCATGACATTGCCCTTTTACTCGCATGAGAAGAAAATCCTGGGGCACACCAATATGCTCTTACCAACTTGCACATCCCTTCCTTGCCCAGATGAGTCAGCCCGTGAGCTGCCTCAGCTAAGCATGGAAGGTATGCTTTGGGGGCCACTGGTTTACCGTGTCCATCCGTCCAGAGTCCTGAGGACTCCTGACCATATCCCTTTGCCTTCCAGACTGCCTTTTCCTGTGTGGAACACAAATTTTGCATCTCACACAACTTCTGTGTGTTGATGGTATTAAATACCATCAGTTGTGTGGTGTCTGTCTGTCTGGGGGTAGCAGCTGCTAATTTAGCAGCTTCGTCTGCTCGGCTGTTACCAAGTGATACCTTGGCTATATGTGTGTGCTTTACATTTGATAACAGCCACTCTGTCGGGTTCCTGTATCGCTGTTAGAAGCCTTTTTATATGAGCTGCATGCGCTACCGGTGTACCAGCTGCCGTCATGAAAATTCTGAGGCGCCATAGGGCTCCGAAATCATGGACTACCCCGAATGCGTATCTAGAGTCGGTGTAGATATTGGCTGATTTGCCCTTAGCCAATTCACATGCTCTGGTTAGGGCGACCAGTTCAGCAACCTGGGCTGAGTGAGGTGGGCCTAGCGGTTCCGCTTCTATGGTGCCTTGGTCATCTACGACTGCGTATCCAGTACACAAGTCTCCCGAGTCTGACTGTCTATGACAACTACCGTCCGTGTAGAACGTAAGTTCTACATCTTCCAGTGGGTTGTCACTGATGTCAGGCCTTGCGGTAAAATTTTGGGTCAAATATTCCATACAATCATGAGTGTCTTCCTTTGTGTTAAATTCTCCTTCCCCACCATTCTCATCCTCCACCCTTTGTGCCTGTCCAGGCACACCTGGGAGATATGTTGCAGGATTTAATGCACTGCATCTCCTTATGGTGATGTTTACGGGGGCCATTAGTGCCAATTCCCATCTTGTAAACCGCGCTGATGAGACGTGTCTGGTTTGTGCAGAATTTAACAAGGCTGACACTGCATGTGGTGTATGAATTGTGAGGTTGTGACCTAGCACGACGTCTTCGCTTTTCGTTACTAGCAATGCTATCGCAGCAACGCTTCGCAAGCATGTGGGGAGGGATCGCGCTACCGTATCTAGCTGAGCGCTGTAATATGCTACCGGCCTGCTGGCATCACCATGCTTTTGGGTTAGTACGCCTGCCGCTCAACCAGCACTTTCTGTTCCGTATAGTTCAAAGGGTTTCCCATAGTCAGGCATACCTAATGCTGGTGCCTGCGTTAGGCACTGTTTAAGTCTCTCGAATGCTGTCTCAGACTCGTCTGTATGCGAAATCCGATCAGGTTTGTTTGAGGAGACCATCTCCTGCAAGGGTAACGCTAGAATGGAAAACCCTGGGATCCAGTTACGGCAATACCCACACATTCCTAAAAATGTTCTGATCTGTTGCTGGGTTTGTGGCAGAGTCATGTCTCTAATTGCTTGAATTCTATCAGCGGTCAGGTGTCTCAGTCCTTGTGTTAGACAGTGTCCCAAATATTTTACCTTAGTTTGGCATAATTGCAACTTGTCTTTGGAAACCTTGTGTCCTGTGTCTGAAAGATGAAACAGGAGCTGTTTCGTATCCTTCAGGGATGCTTCCAATGAATCAGAACACAGTAGTAGATCATCCACGTACTGTATTAATACTGATCCACTCACTGGTTGGAAAGACTGTAAACAATCATGCAAAGCCTGAGAAAATATACTTGGGCTATCTATGAATCCTTGTGGTAATCGAGTCCATGTGTATTGGACTCCTCTGTATGTAAATGCAAACAAATATTGACTGTCAGGGTGCAGAGGTACCGAAAAGAAAGCGGAGCAGAGGTCAATAACAGTGAAAAATTTCGCAGTGGGAGGGATTTGCATTAGGATGACAGCTGGATTTGGCACTACGGGGAACTGACTCTCAACTATTTTGTTAATCCCCCTTAGATCCTGCACTAGCCGGTAACCCCTCCCCCCACTTTTTTTAACAGGGAAGATGGGACTATTGGCAGTGCTGGACGTTCTTACCAGAATGCCCTGTTGTAGCAAGCGCTCTATTACGGGATACACTCCTAACTCCACCTCTGGCTTCAGAGGGTACTGTGGGATTTTTGGAGCTATCCTACCATCTTTTACTTGTACAACTACCGGAGCTACGTTTGCCATTAATCCAGTGTCCTGTCCATCTTTAGTCCAAAGTGACTCTGGTATCTGAGATGTCATTTCTTCTACTTGGGAGGGAGTCCTATTTGTCATAATGGTATGTGACATTAATTTTGACGGGGAGTCTAACATGTCTCGCACTTCCTGAGCGTGATTCTCAGGTATGTCCAAGAATACACCTTCAGGAGTACAATAAATGACGCACCCCATTTTACACAGTAAGTCTCTTCCCAGGAGATTAGTCGGTGCCGATGCAGCCAGCAAAAAGGAATGCTTGGTATGTAAAGGCCCTACTGTAATCTCGGCTGGTTTGCTAACAGGGTAGTGCTGGACTACTCCCGTTACCCCTATGGCTGGAATTGTCTTACCAGTGGTTCTCATGCCCACTGTCGAATTTATCACTGATTTGGCCGCCCCTGTGTCTACAAGAAAGTTTAATGATTTACCAGCTACATTGATTGCAATTTCTGGTTCACTTCCAAGACTTGCAATCAATTTTACTGGCTGCAGATTACAGGTATGGCCACACCCCTATTGGGTATGGTGACCTCCCTGAATCCCGCTGGCAGCAACTACTTGTGATGGAGTTAATTGGGAGCTACCAGAGGCTTGCCAGTCTCTGTTCGGGGGGTATCTTTTTGTTTCCCCTGTATGTGGCTCATAACTCCGTTTCTGCGGACCTTGCTCCCAATGTCGTGTGTCGTGTCGTTGTCTAGGGGGTTGGTATGAGTTTCGTGAATTCTTCATTCTACAATCTCGTGCCATGTGTCCCTGTTTATGACAAGAATAACAAGTAACCACACTTGACTTACCCACAGGGTTTGGTGATATAAACAAAGGCTGCCTTGTGGTCAGGGCCTGTATACTTACTGACATTAATTTATCACCTTGTTGTTCCCTGTGTCTGGTGATGTTCCTATCGTGATCAATAGCAGCCTCTCTCAAAGTAGCCACAGACAGACCTCGCCAACATGGTTGTGTGGTCTGTACCCTAGTCTTCAATGACTCTTTTAAACCATCCATCAGTACCGATACTGCTACTTCTCGATGGTTTATGTTTGTTTTAATGTCCTCTATGCCTGTGTATTTTGCCATTTCTGATAATGCTCTGTGAAAATACTCTGCAGCTGTTTCTGACTCCTTCTGTTTAATGGAGAATATTTTGTTCCATTTAACTACGGCTGGGAAATACTCTTTTAACTGTAAGCTTATTCTTTTTACATTGTCTTTGTTGTACACATCTGTAAGAGGTACATCCTGATCTAATCCACAGTCAGCTAAAAATTGAGCTGCGTCGACATTGGAGGGTAAACATGCTCTCAGCAATATCTGCCAGTCTTTGTTGTTGGGCTCTAACGTGTTACCTAGGTCTCTGATGTATTTTTGGCTGGCAACTAAGTCTTTTCTAGGGTCAGGGAATTCCGACACTATGGTCCTTAATTCCATTCGGGAAAATGGGCTGTACATGGCAATGTTCCTAACAGGAGTGACTCCTGAAGTGTCTGTTTTCCCATTTGGAACTACTATTACCTTAACAGGATTAACTCTAACAACCTCATCCTGTGTAGATTCTACAGGCTGTGGTGAAATAGTTTCAGCATAGTGTATGGTGCCGTACTTACCCGTTGATACGACCTCACCTATCCCTCCGCTAGGGGCTTTCGTTACTAATCTCGGGGGTTGAGCTGTGCCTACAGTGGTCTCTGCTATGGTGGCTGCTAGAGAGAGCGCTGAAATTGTTGCCGATTCGTCCTCTTGATCACACTCCTGAGGAAAGTTCAAAACAGGGTACAACTTGCACGGGTTAATACTTGCATTGGTTAATTGGTTAACATTATCTTTAACATTTACACAGTTGCTAAGTGTTTGTTTGTTACACCTTAATGCGTCATTCTCCGCAACCAATTTTTCTCCCGATATATATGGTGGCGGTGGGGCCGTGGCTATCAGTTTTCTGATCGAGCCAGATCCCGCCGCCTGAGCCAATCCTCTCTGTATGTCACCCTCCTGTTGCCACAACTGTAAATAATCATAATGTTTGATTCGTCTCTTGGCTGATTTAATGAGACATATCCTTCTCCTTAAATTCGTTAACACTTCTGTGCTGAAGCTACCTACTCTTGGGAATTTCTCCCCGTCATGTACCGTCATTCTCTCCCATTCATCACATAAAGCTTCTGTGTGACTTCCGTATTTCTCACACATTACGTATCTTGCCGACCCGACTGGTCGGTTCACTGAATCAACCCGAACCGAGGTTGATCGCCCCCTACCTGAACAAGTGGCCCCCATAGTTCGAAGGTGTTGCTTTATTCAACCAACCCTTACGCAAACCAAAATGTTCAAAATAGGCTAACGGTGGCGGTTTACCGAGTACCCCACTCACTCGCCCACGCCGACCAATACGACCTGATCACACCGATATGGTGCTGGCGTACTCGACCCAGGGCCCCTGCGACCTGAACCTCTATTTACTGGAACCTGTGAGGGTGATCCGAAGAACACTTACTCTTTCCAGTAACTATTGGTTGTTGGATAGTTCCTGAGTGAGCAGCGAACCTCCCTTAAAATAAAAAAAAATTACACAAATCACGTTAGAATGTACAAATAGCGTTTATGACCTTCGTACACAAATAGTACCGGTCAGGTTTACTAATGCACACAATTACGTGCGGTACAATCGTTCAGCACATAAGCAACTAATCTTATGTACGGAGCGACCAGTGGAATCGAAAATTGCGGCTGCGAATTCCTTCAGCCAGAGCTTGTATGGCCTATATGGGTGTTGCACCAACCCTTTCTTGGTGTTGTGCCTGTGGACTGTATAGCGGACTTCCTTGTCTGCTGTACCTGAACCTGCTGGTCTGCTATGACCTCCTGGTCTGTTACAGTATGACCTCCTGGTCTGCTACACTCTAATGCTCAAATTGTATGTTTTAACCAGGGATGCCTCCCTAGCCACCATGTACGTCACTTACACGCATGTACCTCACGAGAACTCGACTTTTCTTGTGGTTCAACCTCAAAAATTGTAAAAACAAACACTCACTCACCACATATACACTTTTGTTTCTATTTCTATTTCTGCGCAGAAATTTCTCTTTAGACCAGATGTGTTACAAATTAGGAGAAGGATCTATTAATTTAAATTTTGAATGTTAAAATAGATTTGCGCGATTTATCGCCTTGCGTTATTTACCGCGTTGCGCTATTTATCGCGTTGAAAAAAAAAATTAACACTTGTGATTTGAGTTACGTGGGCGTACCCGTACGCTCCGTTGCGTAATATACGCTGCGTGCGTCGGCCCTTGGGTTGCGTACACAAGTCTCAGTCCTTTGTTAGAGACACGTGTACGCAAAGCAAAGATCCACCGTAACACAATTTATACGTTTATCAATGTAGATGATCCTTTATCATCTACCACGCACCACACTGACTTCGCCTTGTCTCTCAGGCACAGCTGTGTGTTTGTCTATACTTTAACTATATTACCTTTACTCTTAAACTATTAAAATAGCGGCAAATCTCTCTCAGCACGTTTATCAATTATAAAAAGGCAAACAGAAGAGTGATATACGAAAATACACAAATGAAAAAGAAATGCAGATATATATGTGCGTGCGTGTGTACGCAAGACAGAAAAATAAACAGTTTTAAAAGAGACTAGCGTGTTGTTCTTACCTCCAGTTCCCGGATTCCTTCAGCACCCTTTACTAAGAGAAGCAGACGCTTAGCCAAACAGCACTACGAGGAATATGATCTCCCGTCCTTTGCTGCTGGATAATGTCTGCTGAAATTACCTAGTGCAGATATGTGAAGGACGGGTGAGCCGCCAATTGATAAAGCTAGATATTTATCGTATATAAAACCCTTTGTGAGGTCTAAGAACACTGTACGCTATTTACGTATGAAGTACCGTAAGGGTACGCTTGTTGCGTAACAATCGCTTAGCCGTGGTCGAGACGCTCAAGCGTCACGTTCGCTCACGGCCAAGAGATCACAGGCAGGCACGCTATTGGCTGCTGACTAACGTAATGGTTCACTATAGCGTAACGGACGCTGTATCGGGAGCGGGCTGCTCGAGCGATACAGACGCACACGAGAATACGCTGTTGGTATCGGGCACACTTATAGGTGAGCGACTACCGTAATGCTACGCTATCAGCGTAGCGGACGCTCGAGACCACGAGGAGATCACGAGCGGCGCTGACGCTCACAATGTTAAACCTTTATTTCTAAACCATAAACAATGAAATATGCTGTAAAACCTTAGTGTAGAGATAGGGTGTAGATGCAACCTAGTGTAACCTTATTAACTCAAAAGCTGAATGAGCGTCACCGACGCTCTGAGAATACTTAACACTATAAGAATTACACAGATACCGTGCTTAGGGTCCAACGCCTAATATATATATATTATGAATGTTATACTTGCAAAAGAATTAATACAAATACAAATCATACACTACAATATAACATAGACTACCTAACCAGATAACTACACAGGAAATATAATACAATTACTATTTAAGGGAAAATAAGAGAAAAAGAGGAGGAGAGAGAGAGAGAGAGAAATTGGCCCACAATAACAAGAAGATCAATATAGTTGCGGAGAAACACTTACGCACAAGGGGAAACGATCGCATGCGCCTCGATATCCAGCTCCCAATTATCAGCAATGAGAACCGTTGAAGAGAGTGAACTGGATATGGTCGGCCTGCCTATTTATGCCCCACACACAATGCAATTCAATGGTCCCTACAATCTCATTGTTCATTGGACACAGGAATTCGGCTTCGCATTATAACAAAAGGTCTTAGGTTGATTCATACAGGTGGGCTGTGACTGCTTCCAACTGTTCAGGTGGGTGGGATACTGGGTTTCCCGCCGCATGACTAAATAAGAACAAATAATAGTAAATGGACATAAACTTCTTATGTCCATAACTATTCGCACGAGCGATTAATCCGCTCCAAACCAACACCGGAATATTGCTATTTAAATACTCTTCCGATGGGTACCAAACACCACTGTATGACCCCTGTTAGACCCTTCGTACAATACAAAGAGGGATCTCTCTGTTCAGGAACATGCTATGTTAACTAAACTTTCAGAATCTATCAAAGGGACCATGATCTACAAAATACATTATATATTGAAAATATGTAACGATTGAGTCGCACGCTACGATCACATAAACTCTACCGTAAATACGCATACCGTGCGCCTGCGGGTGCCCGCGACTGTGAGTATGCGCACGTACGGGAGAGCGCACGCATGCGCAGCACGGACCTGTGTGAGGTGCAAATATGGTAGTGTGCATAGAGATATTTTTCTGACTTTGACACCTCCATATTTACACACACCGTGGGTCACACACACACTCACACATATTGCAAACACTCACAATACACTTACATACTCACCACTGTAGGAGTCTGGATCCCAATTCTAGAGCAGAAGCCACACCCTGTTTTCATCACTGAGGGGGCATGCCCAGCGCTCTGTGAGCTGCTGGCATGCCCTCTCTCCCTCTGTCTGCACTGAATAGACACTGTGTGTATGCTAAGCAGATCAGCGAGTGCAGGAGCCTCCTAACTCCCCCCCCCCCCACCCCCCCTCACACCACCACCACGGGATACTGCGGCCCGCGGGTGGGACAGCGGGACAGTCCCAAAAAAACATGACTGTCCGACAAAAATCGGGGCAGTTGGGAGGTATGCTTATACTACATGCTGTGGCTGCAGCTCTAGTAAAATCAATTGTATACTACTTGGTCTAGTGTGAGGCCAGCTTTATACTCAGCAAATGTAATTAGGAAAGTGTTTATGAGAATTTAGCAGTATACTGTATATTTAATAAGCATATGAATTCAGAACCAGTTTTAAATTTTAATTGTACACAAGTATCTAATTAATATAAAGCATGCATTATTAAATATGTAATTTACATGCTTTTCAGAGATTCAATTTACTGTATTTAACTATTGTACAAACAACTGGGAATAGTAATCAACAGAATAACTACAAGAAGAAAAGATACATTATCAATTCCAAGTATAAGAAAGTATGAGTAGCAAATAACTCCATTGTGAGGCTGGATATAACTGTATATGTTATATATAATATATAACTGTATATGTTATAAATGCAGATATACTGTTACAGTCAGGGACGTGTGGGGAGCTAAAAGGATAAGGAGGCACTAGCTAGCACCAGAGCCAGATTTACACACAAAATATGAGCCAAAGGGTACATCTGGGCATTATACACAGGTGCAGTATTATAAACTCCTGGAAATTTGGCGAGTTTTGATCAGAGATGTGTGGAAAAGATAAGTAAGTGAGGCACTGCCTCACCTGCCATAGACTTTTTACTCCAGAGTTTTGGCTATAAAACGATTAGAATAATGCAAAGAAGATATTTCAAACATATTCTTTGTATTTTTCATATACTTTATACAATCAAAACTCTGGTACAAATGTAAGTATGACAGGAAAGGCTCTGCCTCACCTGCCTCACCCCACCGCACGTCACTGGTTACAGTAATATATGTGAGTCAAGGGAAGCTGGAAAAGCAATGTTTATATATTATAAGAGGAATTTATAATCTGAGATGTGTGCCGGACCATTTTTACTGGCTTTGGTTTTGGTTCTGATTCGTTGTCCAATTTTTGTTTTGAATTCAGTTTTGCAAAAACGCAGTGACTTGTTTTGGTTTTGGTTTTTTTCCCCTATGATTGACAAAGAAAAACTAAAATCACTTCATTTGGGCCTTTTTTTTTGTTCCTAATGTATTATTATCCTCAATAACATTAATTTCCACTCATGTCCAGTCAATTTTGTCCACTTCACAGCTCACAATATTGTTTTCATCCGCTTTGGCTAAAGGCTGTAGCGAGCTGGCAGGTTGCTAACCGACAAAGCAGCATCACAAACACATGGCAGTTTATAGCACATCTACAGATGTGTCCACATACATCTTGTCTCAATACGTCACGTAGCGGGATATACCTGACATGAGTGAGCTGACAGGTCCCGTGCAACTCCAATAGTGTCTGGCGTCTTTATTTTACAAAATGTGTCTTATTCGCATCACTGTGCAAATAGGATGTAAAAGTAGACTCTGCTGATTAAAATGATGTGTGTGTGTGTGTGTGTGTGTGTGTGTGTGTGTGTGTGTGTGTGTGTGTGTGTGTGTGTGTGTGTGTGTGTGTGTAACTGCATACAAAATTTTTATGTTACAGAGCTTTCTAGGAAAACACTGCAGCATAGCATTTCATATGCAGATACAGCACACAGAATATAGGCAAGCTGCATATCATTTTAGTCAGCATAAGCTGCTTGTACATCATATTCACATCATTTTGTTATGGATACACAGTGTGGTACGGCCTGCAGGGTCCACAGTACTTGTACGTTATGGCTGCGCAGTGGGATACAACCTGCGGAGTCACAGTACTTATTTGTTATGGATACACAATGGGGTATGGCACAAAAAAAACTTTTTTTACTTTTCTTGACTTTAGGGATGGACACTGGACAGGTGCGTCAAATGCACTGGAGCAGATGAACACTGGACAGGGCACAGGACAGCCACTTGTATGGAGTCTGGACACAGTACAGCCACTTGTATGGGCAAAGCAAATAAGAAATAATTGAAGTGTTAAAAAGAATTCAGTGGTATTTTTCTCTATATTTTATTATAGGAGGAGTCGGCCAGGCCAAGGATTTCAAAACTTGTTTTTCTGGGAGAACATAAAAGATGAAGCCTAGGCAGACAGTATTCATCACAGTCTCTGATCACTGCCAACTTCATCAGAACATTAAACTTGAACAATGGAAAAATGAGACAATCTTTATAGCATATGACATATCTAACTGGTAATAATAAAAGGCATGTTTGCATTGGTACGGATCAGCAGCTGGAGAAATGCATGTGTTCCGCTGAGGTTTCCACCCTGTTAGAGATAATAATGTATCTGGCATGGGAATGAGAGAATGTACCATTGCTCTTATTTATCTGCTTCTCTGATGAACTGGCAAGAAATAGATAATTCCGTTCAAAATATTTCAAAGTTGAATAATTTCTAAATGTTCTCCTAAAACTCTTATCTCCATGAAAGAATCCTATTCATTTGTCTGATTGGGGCGCTTACATTTTTACTAAAATATAGTAGAGATGAGCGGGTTCGGTTCCTCGGAAACCGAACCCGCCCGAACTTCATGTTTTTTTACACGGGTCCGAGCGACTCGGATCTTCCCGCCTTGCTCGGTTAACCCGAGCGCGCCCGAACGTCATCATCCCGCTGTCGGATTCTCGCGAGGCTCGGATTCTATCGCGAGACTCGGATTCTATATAAGGAGCCGCGCGTCGCCGCCATTTTCACACGTGCATTGAGATTCATAGGGAGAGGACGTGGCTGGCGTCCTCTCCGTTTAGAGAAGAGAGTGAGACAGTAGAGAGAGACACAGTAGTAGTAATTTTGGGGAGCATTATTAGGAGGAGTACTACTATACTACTACTACTTGCTGAAGTGATATAGATTAGATAGTGTGACTGTATTAATTATCTGACTTGTGGGGGAGACACTGACAGTGGGGAGCAGTTAGAGTCTGAGAGCAGGACTCAGGAGTACATATAACGTACAGTGCACACTTTTGCTGCCAGAGTCAGTGCCACACTGCCATTGTGACCACACTGACCACCAGACCAGTATAATATATTTTGTGATTGTCTGCTTAGGAGTACTACTTGCAAGTTGCTGATAGTGTGACCAGTGACCTGACCACCAGTTTAATAATCAATCACCACCACCAGTTTAATATATATATATATATATATATATATAATTGTATATAATATATATATATATATATATATATAATATTGTATACCACCTACCCGTGGTTTTTTTTTTTTTCATTCTTCTTTATACATACTACTATAGTAGCTTACTGTAGCAGTCTGCGGTGCTGCTGAGCTGACAGTGTCCAGCAGGTCCGTCATCAGTCATTACATAATAAATATATATACCTGTCCGGCTGCAGTACTAGTGATACTATATATACATATATATTGATTTCATCTCATTTTCTCTGACGTCCTAGTGGATGCTGGGACTTCCGTAAGGACCATGGGGAATAGCGGCTCCGCAGGAGACTGGGCACAAAAGTAAAAGCTTTAGACTAGCTGGTGTGCACTGGCTCCTCCCCCTATGACCCTCCTCCAAGCCTCAGTTAGATTTTTGTGCCCGAACGAGAAGGGTGCATGCTAGGTGGCTCTCCTGAGCTGCTTAGAAGTAAAAGTTTAAATAGGTTTTTTATTTTCAGTGAGTCCTGCTGGCAACAGGCTCACTGCATCGTGGGACTAAGGGGAGAAGAAGCGAACTCACCTGCGTGCAGAGTGGATTGGGCTTCTTGGCTACTGGACATTAGCTCCAGAGGGACGATCACAGGTTCAGCCTGGATGGGTCCCGGAGCCGCGCCGCCGGCCCCCTTACAGAGCCAGAAGAGCGAAGAGGTCCGGAGAAATCGGCGGCAGAAGACGTTCCTGTCTTCAGATAAGGTAGCGCACAGCACTGCAGCTGTGCGCCATTGCTCTCAGCACACTTCACACTCCGGTCACTGAGGGTGCAGGGCGCTGGGGGGGAGCGCCCTGAGACGCAATAGAACAATATAAAAACCTTATATGGCTAAAGAAATGCATCACATATAGCTCCTGGGCTATATGGATGCATTTAACCCCTGCCAGTTTTCCTGAAAAAAGCGGGAGAAAAGGCCGCCGTGAAGGGGCGGAGCCTTTCTCCTCAGCACACAAGCGCCATTTTCTTTCACAGCTCCGCTGGAAGGACGGCTCCCTGACTCTCCCCTGCAGTCCTGCTACAAGAATCAGGGTAAAACAAGAGAGGGGGGGCACTATTGGCAGCTAATATAAAACAGCAGCTATAAAGGGAGTAACACTTACATAAGGTTATCCCTGTATATATATAGCGCTCTGGTGTGTGCTGGCAAACTCTCCCTCTGTCTCCCCAAAGGGCTCGTGGGGTCCTGTCCTCTTTCAGAGCATTCCCTGTGTGTGTGCTGGGTGTCGGTACGATTGTGTCGACATGTATGAGGAGGAAAATGATGTGGAAGCAGAGCAATTGCCTGTGTTAGTGATGTCACCCCCTAGGGAGTCGACACCTGACTGGATGGTCGTATTTAAAGAATTACGTGACAGTGTCAGCACTTTGCAAAAAACTGTTGACGACATGAGACAGCCGGCAAATCAATTAGTGCCTGTTCAGGCGTCTCAGACACCGTCGGGGGCGCTAAAACGCCCGTTACCTCAGATGGTCGACACAGACCCAGACACGGATACTGAATCCAGTGTCGACGGTGAGGAGACAAACGTAATGTCCAGTAGGGCCACACGTTACATGATCACGGCAATGAAGGAGGCATTGAATATTTCTGACACTACAAGTACCACAAAAAAGGGTATTATGTGGGGTGTGAAAAAACTACCAGTAGTTTTTCCAGAATCAGATGAATTAAATGAGGTGTGTGATAAAGCGTGGTTTTCCCCCCGATAAAAAACTGCTGATTTCTAATAAATTATTGGCACTATACCCTTTCCCGCCAGAGGTTAGGGCACGTTGGGAAACACCTCCTAGGGTAGATAAGGCGCTCACACGCTTATCAAAACAAGTGGCGTTACCGTCTCCCGATACGGCCGCCCTTAAGGAACCAGCTGATAGAAGGCTGGAATATATCCTAAAAGGTATATACACACATACTGGTGTTATACTGCGACCAGCAATCGCCTCAGCCTGGATGTGCAGTGCTGGAGTGGCTTGGTCGGATTCCCTGACTGAAAATATTGATACCCTGGATAGGGACAGTATATTATTAACTATAGAGCATTTAAAGGATGCATTACTATATATGCGAGATGCACAGAGGGATATTTGCACCCTGGCATCTAGAGTGAGTGCGATGTCCATTTCTGCCAGAAGAGCGTTATGGACGCGACAGTGGTCAGGTGATGCGGATTCCAAACGACATATGGAAGTATTGCCGTATAAAGGGGAGGAGTTATTTGGGGTCGGTCTATCGGACCTGGTGGCCACAGCAACGGCTGGAAAATCCACCTTTTTACCCCAGGTCACCTCTCAGCAGAAAAAGACACCGTCTTTTCAAACTCAGTCCTTTCGTTCCCATAAGGGCAAGCGGGCAAAAGGCCACTCATTTCTGCCCCGGGGCAGAGGAAGGGGAAAAAGACTGCACCAGGCAGCCTCTTCCCAGGAGCAGAAGCCCTCCCCCGCTTCTGCCAAGTCTTCAGCATGACGCTGGGGCTCTACAAGCGGACTCAGGCACGGTGGGGGGCCGTCTCAAGAATTTCAGCGCGCAGTGGGCTCACTCGCAAGTGGACCCCTGGATCCTGCAGGTAGTATCACAGGGGTACAAATTGGAATTCGAGACGTCTCCCCCTCGCCGGTTCCTGAAGTCTGCTCTACCAACGTCTCCCTCCGACAGGGAGGCGGTAGTGGAAGCTATTCACAAGCTGTATTCCCAGCAGGTGATAATCAAGGTACCCCTCCTACAACAGGGAAAGGGATATTATTCCACGCTGTTTGTGGTACCGAAGCCGGACGGCTCGGTGAGACCAATTTTAAATCTAAAATCCTTGAACACTTACATAAAAAGGTTCAAATTCAAGATGGAGTCACTCAGAGCAGTGATAGCGAACCTGGAAGAAGGGGACTATATGGTATCTCTAGACATCAAAGATGCTTATCTCCATGTCCCAATCTACCCTTCTCACCAAGGGTACCTCAGGTTTGTGGTACAAAACTGTCATTATCAGTTTCAGACGCTGCCGTTTGGATTGTCCACGGCACCACGGGTCTTTACCAAGGTAATGGCCGAAATGATGATTCTTCTTCGAAGAAAAGGCGTCTTAATTATCCCTTACTTGGACGATCTCCTGATAAGGGCAAGGTCCAGGGAACAGTTAGAGGTCGGAGTAGCACTATCTCAGGTAGTGCTACGTCAGCACGGGTGGATCCTAAATATCCCAAAATCACAGCTGATTCCAACAACACGTCTACTGTTCCTGGGGATGATTCTGGACACAGTCCAGAAAAAGGTGTTTCTCCCGGAGGAGAAGGCCAGGGAGTTATCCGAGCTAGTCAGGAAACTCCTAAAACCAGGCCAAGTGTCAGTGCATCAATGCACGAGAGTCCTGGGAAAAATGGTGGCTTCTTACGAAGCGATTCCATTCGGAAGATTCCATGCAAGAACTTTTCAGTGGGATCTGCTGGACAAATGGTCCGGATCGCATCTTCAGATGCATCAGCGGATAACCCTATCTCCAAGGACAAGGGTGTCTCTCCTGTGGTGGTTACAGAGTGCTCATCTTCTAGAGGGCCGCAGATTCGGCATTCAGGATTGGATGCTGGTGACCACCGATGCCAGCCTGAGAGGCTGGGGAGCAGTCACACAGGGAAGAAATTTCCAGGGCTTGTGGTCAAGCATGGAAACGTCTCTTCACATAAATATCCAGGAACTAAGGGCCATTTACAATGCCCTAAGTCAAGCAAGGCCTTTGCTTCAGGGTCAGTCGGTATTGATCCAATCGGACAACATCACGGCAGTCGCCCACGTCAACAGACAGGGCGGCACAAGAAGCAGGAGGGCAATGGCAGAAGCTGCAAGGATTCTTCGCTGGGCGGAAAATCATGTGGTGGCACTGTCAGCAGTGTTCATTCCGGGAGTGGACAACTGGGAAGCAGACTTCCTCAGCAGACACGACCTCCACCCGGGGGAGTGGGGACTTCACCCAGAAGTCTTTCAAGTGATTGTAAACCGTTGGGAAAAACCAAAGGTGGACATGATGGCGTCCCGTCTCAACAAAAAACTGGACAGATATTGCGCCAGGTCAAGGGACCCTCAGGCAATAGCGGTGGACGCTCTGGTAACACCGTGGGTGTACCAGTCGGTGTATGTGTTCCCTCCTCTGCCTCTCATTCCAAAAGTACTGAGAATCATAAGAAGGAGAGGAGTGAAGACTATACTCGTGGCTCCGGATTGGCCAAGAAGAACTTGGTACCCGGAACTGCAAGAGATGCTCACGGAGGACCCGTGGCCTCTACCTCTAAGAAAGGACCTGCTCCAGCAGGGACCTTGTCTGTTCCAAGACTTACCGCGGCTGCGTTTGACGGCATGGCGGTTGAACGCCGGATCCTGATGGAAAAAGGCATTCCAGATGAAGTCATCCCTACCCTGATCAAAGCCAGGAAGGATGTAACCGCGAAACATTATCACCGCATTTGGCGAAAATATGTTGCCTGGTGTGAGGCTAAGAAGGCCCCCACAGAGGAATTTCAACTGGGTCGTTTCCTGCATTTCCTGCAAGCAGGACTGTCTATGGGCCTAAAATTAGGATCCATTAAGGTTCAAATTTCGGCCCTGTCGATCTTCTTCCAGAAAGAACTGGCTTCATTGCCTGAAGTTCAGACGTTTGTCAAGGGGGTACTGCATATACAGCCTCCTTTTGTGCCACCAGTGGCACCTTGGGGTCTCAATGTAGTTTTAGGGTTCCTAAAATCACATTGGTTTGAACCACTCACCACTGTGGAATTAAAATATCTCACATGGAAGGTGGTCATGCTGTTAGCTCTGGCGTCAGCCAGGCGTGTCTCAGAATTGGCGGCTTTGTCATATAAAAGCCCTTACCTAATTTTTCATTCAGACAGGGCAGAATTGAGGACTCGTCCTCAATTTCTCCCTAAGGTGGTTTCAGCGTTTCACATGAACCAACCTATTGTGGTGCCTGCGGCTACTAGGGACTTGGAGGACTCCAAGTTGTTGGACGTAGTCAGGGCCCTGAAAATATATGTTTCCAGGACGGCTGGAGTCAGAAAATCTGACTCGCTGTTTATCCTGTATGCACCCAACAAGCTGGGTGCTCCTGCTTCTAAGCAGACGATTGCTCGTTGGATTTGTAGTACAATTCAGCTTGCACATTCTGTGGCAGGACTGCCACAGCCAAAATCTGTTAAAGCCCATTCCACAAGGAAAGTGGGCTCATCTTGGGCGGCTGCCCGAGGGGTCTCGGCTTTACAACTTTGCCGAGCAGCTACTTGGTCAGGGGCAAACACGTTTGCAAAATTTTACAAATTCGATACCCTGGCTGAGGAGGACCTGGAGTTCTCTCATTCGGTGCTGCAGAGTCATCCGCACTCTCCCGCCCGTTTGGGAGCTTTGATATAATCCCCATGGTCCTTACGGAAGTCCCAGCATCCACTAGGACGTCAGAGAAAATAAGAATTTACTTACCGATAATTCTATTTCTCATAGTCCGTAGTGGATGCTGGGCGCCCATCCCAAGTGCGGATTGTCTGCAATACTTGTATATAGTTATTGTTACAAAAAAATCGGGTTGTTTATTGTTGTGAGCCATCTTTTCAGAGGCTCCTACGTTTATCATACTGTTAACTGGGTTCAGATCACAGGTTGTACAGTGTGATTGGTGTGGCTGGTATGAGTCTTACCCGGGATTCAAAATCCTTCCTTATTATGTACGCTCGTCCGGGCACAGTATCCTAACTGAGGCTTGGAGGAGGGTCATAGGGGGAGGAGCCAGTGCACACCAGCTAGTCTAAAGCTTTTACTTTTGTGCCCAGTCTCCTGCGGAGCCGCTATTCCCCATGGTCCTTACGGAAGTCCCAGCATCCACTACGGACTATGAGAAATAGAATTATCGGTAAGTAAATTCTTATTATCATCCAGTCTATATTAGCAGCAGACACAGTACGTTAGTCCACGGCTGTAGCTACCTCTGTGTCGGCACTCGGCAGTCCATCCATAATTGTATACCACCTCCCCGTGGTTTTTTTTTTTTCTTTCTTCTTTGTACATACTACTATAGTATAGTAGCTTACTGTAGCAGTCTGCGGTGCTGCTGAGCTGACAGTGTCCAGCAGGTCCGTCATCAGTCATTACATAATAAATATATATACCTGTCCGGCTGCAGTACTAGTGATACTATATATACATATATATTGATTTCATCTCATTATCATCCAGTCTATATTAGAGATGAGCGGGTTCGGTTCCTCGGAATCCGAACCCGCCCGAACTTCAGCTTTTTTTACACGGATCCGAGCGACTCGGATCTTCCCGCCTTGCTCGGTTAACCCGAGCGCGTCCGAACGTCATCATGACGCTGTCGGATTCTCGCGAGGCTCGGATTCTATCGCGAGACTCGGATTATTTATAAGGAGCCGCGCGTCGCCGCCATTTTCACACGTGCATTGAGATTGATAGGGAGAGGACGTGGCTGGCGTCCTCTCCATTTAGATTAGAAGAGAGAGAGTGAGATTGAGACAGAGACACTTGATTTACTGGAGCTTAGGAGTACTAGAGAGTGCAGAGTTTACTAGTGACTGACCACTGACCAGTGACCACCAGTGCAGTTTTATTTAATATAATCCATTCTCTGCCTGAAAAAAACGATACACAGTGACTCAGTCACATACCATATCTGTGCTCAGCCCAGTGTGCTGCATCATCTATGTATAATATCTGACTGTGCTCACACAGCTTAATTGTGGGGGAGACTGGGGAGCAGTTATAGGTTATAGCAGGAGCCAGGAGTACATACATATTATTAAAATTAAACAGTGCACACTTTTGCTGCAGGAGTGCCAATGCCAGTGTGACTGACCAGTGACCTGACCACACTGACCACCAGTATAGTATACTATATTGTGATTGCCTGAAAAAGTTAAACACTCGTCGTGTGACTTGTGTGGTGTTTTTTTATTCTATAAAAAACTCATTCTGCTGACAGACAGTGTCCAGCAGGTCCGTCATTATATAATATATACCTGTCCGGCTGCAGTAGTGATATATATATATTTTTTATATCATTATTTATCATCCAGTCGCAGCAGACACAGTACGGTAGTTCACGGCTGTAGCTACCTCTGTGTCGGCACTCGGCAGTCCATCCATAATTGTATACCACCTACCCGTGGTTTTTTTTTTTCTTTCTTCTTTATACATACTACATCTCATTATCATCCAGTCTATATTAGCAGCAGACACAGTACAGTACGGTAGTCCACGGCTGTAGCTACCTCTGTGTCGGCACTCGGCAGTCCATCCATAATTGTATACCACCTACCCGTGGTTTTTTTTTTCTTCTTTATACATACTACATCTCATTATCATCCAGTCTATATTAGCAGCAGACACAGTACAGTACGGTAGTCCACGGCTGTAGCTACCTCTGTGTCGGCACTCGGCAGTCCATCCATAATTGTATACCACCTACCCGTGGTTTTTTCTTCTTTCTTCTTTATACATACTACATCTCATTATCAACCAGTCTATATTAGCAGCAGACACAGTACAGTACGGTAGTCCACGGCTGTAGCTACCTCTGTGTCGGCACTCGGCAGTCCGTCCATAATTGTATACCACCTACCCGTGGTTTTTTTTTCTTTCTTCTTTATACATACTACATCTCATTATCATCCAGTCTATATTAGCAGCAGACACAGTACAGTACGGTAGTCCACGGCTGTAGCTACCTCTGTGTCGGCACTCGGCAGTCCATCCATAATTGTATACCACCTACCCGTG
The DNA here is from genome assembly GCF_028390025.1 of Pseudophryne corroboree. Lineage (NCBI taxonomy): Eukaryota > Metazoa > Chordata > Amphibia > Anura > Myobatrachidae > Pseudophryne > Pseudophryne corroboree. The sequence goes on along the minus strand of NC_086447.1, from coordinate 844,034,861 downwards.
GTTTTTTTTTCTTTCTTCTTTATACATACTACATCTCATTATCATCCAGTCTATATTAGCAGCAGACACAGTACAGTACGGTAGTCCACGGCTGTAGCTACCTCTGTGTCGGCACTCGTCAGTCCATCCATAATTGTATACCACCTACCCGTGGTTTTTTTTTCTTTCTTCTTTATACATACTACATCTCATTATCAACCAGTCTATATTAGCAGCAGACACAGTACAGTACGGTAGTCCACAGCTGTAGCTACCTCTGTGTCGGCACTCGGCAGTCCGTCCATAATTGTATACCACCTACCCGTGGTTTTTTTTTCTTTCTTCTTTATACATACTACATCTCATTATCATCCAGTCTATATTAGCAGCAGACACAGTACAGTACGGTAGTCCACGGCTGTAGCTACCTCTGTGTCGGCACTCGGCAGTCCATCCATATTTGTATACCACCTACCCGTGGTTTTTTTTTTCTTCTTTATACATACTACATCTCATTATCATCCAGTCTATATTAGCAGCAGACACAGTACAGTACGGTAGTCCACGGCTGTAGCTACCTCTGTGTCGGCACTCGGCAGTCCATCCATAATTGTATACCACCTACCCGTGGTTTTTTTTTCTTTCTTCTTTATACATACTACATCTCATTATCAACCAGTCTATATTAGCAGCAGACACAGTACAGTACGGTAGTCCACGGCTGTAGCTACCTCTGTGTCGGCACTCGGCAGTCCGTCCATAATTGTATACCACCTACCCGTGGTTTTTCTTTCTTTCTTCTTTATACATACTACATCTCATTATCATCCAGTCTATATTAGCAGCAGACACAGTACAGTACGGTAGTCCATGGCTGTAGCTACCTCTGTGTCGGCACTCGGCAGTCCATCCATAATTGTATACCACCTACCCGTGGTTTTTTTTTCTTTCTTCTTTATACATACTACATCTCATTATCATCCAGTCTATATTAGCAGCAGACACAGTACAGTACGGTAGTCCATGGCTGTAGCTACCTCTGTGTCAGCACTCGGCAGTCCATCCATAATTGTATACCACCTACCCGTGGTTTTTTTTTTCTTCTTTATACATACTACATCTCATTATCATCCAGTCTATATTAGCAGCAGACACAGTACAGTACGGTAGTCCACGGCTGTAGCTACCTCTGTGTCGGCACTCGGCAGTCCATCCATAATTGTATACCACTTACCCGTGGTTTTTTTTTCTTTCTTCTTTATACATACTACATCTCATTATCAACCAGTCTATATTAGCAGCAGACACAGTACAGTACGGTAGTCCACGGCTGTAGCTACCTCTGTGTCGGCACTCGGCAGTCCGTCCATAATTGTATACCACCTACCCGTGTTTTTTTTTTCTTTCTTCTTTATACATACTACATCTCATTATCAACCAGTCTATATTAGCAGCAGACACAGTACAGTACGGTAGTCCACGGCTGTAGCTACCTCTGTGTCGGCACTCGGCAGTCCGTCCATAATTGTATACCACCTACCCGTGGTTTTTTTTCTTTCTTCTTTATACATACTACATCTCATTATCAACCAGTCTATATTAGCAGCAGACACAGTACAGTACGGTAGTCCACGGCTGTAGCTACCTCTGTGTCGGCACTCGGCAGTCCATCCATAATTGTATACTAGTATCCATCCATCTCCATTGTTTACCTGAGGTGCCTTTTAGTTGTGCCTATTAAAATATGGAGAACAAAAATGTTGAGGTTCCAAAATTAGGGAAAGATCAAGATCCACTTCCACCTCGTGCTGAAGCTGCTGCCACTAGTCATGGCCGAGACGATGAAATGCCAGCAACGTTGTCTGCCAAGGCCGATGCCCAATGTCATAGTACAGAGCATGTCAAATCCAAAACACCAAATATCAGTAAAAAAAGGACTCCAAAACCTAAAATAAAATTGTCGGAGGAGAAGCGTAAACTTGCCAATATGCCATTTACCACACGGAGTGGCAAGGAACGGCTGAGGCCCTGGCCTATGTTCATGGCTAGTGGTTCAGCTTCACATGAGGATGGAAGCACTCAGCCTCTCGCTAGAAAACTGAAAAGACTCAAGCTGGCAAAAGCACCGCAAAGAACTGTGCGTTCTTCGAAATCCCAAATCCACAAGGAGAGTCCAATTGTGTCGGTTGCGATGCCTGACCTTCCCAACACTGGACGTGAAGAGCATGCGCCTTCCACCATTTGCACGCCCCCTGCAAGTGCTGGAAGGAGCACCCGCAGTCCAGTTCCTGATAGTCAGATTGAAGATGTCAGTGTTGAAGTACACCAGGATGAGGAGGATATGGGTGTTGCTGGCGCTGGGGAGGAAATTGACCAGGAGGATTCTGATGGTGAGGTGGTTTGTTTAAGTCAGGCACCCGGGGAGACACCTGTTGTCCGTGGGAGGAATATGGCCACTGACATGCCTGGTGAAAATACCAAAAAAATCAGCTCTTCGGTGTGGAAGTATTTCAACAGAAATGCGGACAACAGGTGTCAAGCCGTGTGTTGCCTTTGTCAAGCTGTAATAAGTAGGGGTAAGGACGTTAACCACCTCGGAACATCCTCCCTTATACGTCACCTGCAGCGCATTCATAATAAGTCAGTGACAAGTTCAAAAACTTTGGGCGACAGCGGAAGCAGTCCACTGACCAGTAAATCCCTTCCTCTTGTAACCAAGCTCACGCAAACCACCCCACCAACTCCCTCAGTGTCAATTTCCTCCTTCCCCAGGAATGCCAATAGTCCTGCAGGCCATGTCACTGGCAATTCTGACGAGTCCTCTCCTGCCTGCGATTCCTCCGATGCATCCTTGCGTGTAACGCCTACTGCTGCTGGCGCTGCTGTTGTTGCTGCTGGGAGTCGATGGTCATCCCAGAGGGGAAGTCGTAAGCCCACTTGTACTACTTCCAGTAAGCAATTGACTGTTCAACAGTCCTTTGCGAGGAAGATGAAATATCACAGCAGTCATCCTACTGCAAAGCGGATAACTGAGGCCTTGGCATCCTGGGTGGTGAGAAACGTGGTTCCGGTATCCATCATTACTGCAGAGCCAACTAGAGACTTGTTGGAGGTACTGTGTCCCCGGTACCAAATACCATCTAGGTTCCATTTCTCTAGGCAGGCGATACCGAAAATGTACACAGACCTCAGAAAAAGAGTCACCAGTGTCCTAAAAAATGCAGCTGTACCCAATGTCCACTTAACCACGGACATGTGGACAAGTGGAGCAGGGCAGGGTCAGGACTATATGACTGTGACAGCCCACTGGGTAGATGTATGGACTCCCGCCGCAAGAACAGCAGCGGCGGCACCAGTAGCAGCATCTCGCAAACGCCAACTCTTTCCTAGGCAGGCTACGCTTTGTATCACCGCTTTCCAGAATACGCACACAGCTAAAAACCTCTTACGGCAACTGAGGAAGATCATCGCGGAATGGCTTACCCCAATTGGACTCTCCTGTGGATTTGTGGCATCGGACAACGCCAGCAATATTGTGTGTGCATTAAATATGGGCAAATTCCAGCACGTCCCATGTTTTGCACATACCTTGAATTTGGTGGTGCAGAATTATTTAAAAAACGAGAGGGGCGTGCAAGAGATGCTGTCGGTGGCCAGAAGAATTGCGGGACACTTTCGGCGTACAGGCACCACGTACAGAAGACTGGAGCACCACCAAAAACTACTGAACCTGCCCTGCCATCATCTGAAGCAAGAAGTGGTAACGAGGTGGAATTCAACCCTCTATATGCTTCAGAGGTTGGAGGAGCAGCAAAAGGCCATTCAAGCCTATACAATTGAGCACGATATAGGAGGTGGAATGCACCTGTCTCAAGCGCAGTGGAGAATGATTTCAACGTTGTGCAAGGTTCTGATGCCCTTTGAACTTGCCACACGTGAAGTCAGTTCAGACACTGCCAGCCTGAGTCAGGTCATTCCCCTCATCAGGCTTTTGCAGAAGAAGCTGGAGACATTGAAGGAGGAGCTAACACGGAGCGATTCCGCTAGGCATGTGGGACTTGTGGATGGAGCCCTTAATTCGCTTAACAAGGATTCACGGGTGGTCAATCTGTTGAAATCAGAGCACTACATTTTGGCCACCGTGCTCGATCCTAGATTTAAAACCTACCTTGGATCTCTCTTTCCGGCAGACACAAGTCTGCTGGGGTTCAAAGACCTGCTGGTGAGAAAATTGTCAAGTCAAGCGGAACGCGACCTGTCAACATCTCCTCCTTCACATTCTCCCGCAACTGGGGGTGCGAGGAAAAGGCTCAGAATTCCGAGCCCACCCGCTGGCGGTGATGCAGGGCAGTCTGGAGCGACTGCTGATGCTGACATCTGGTCCGGACTGAAGGACCTGACAACGATTACGGACATGTCGTCTACTGTCACTGCATATGATTCTCTCAACATTGAAAGAATGGTGGAGGATTATATGAGTGACCGCATCCAAGTAGGCACGTCACACAGTCCGTACTTATACTGGCAGGAAAAAGAGGCAATTTGGAGGCCCTTGCACAAACTGGCTTTATTCTACCTAAGTTGCCCTCCCACAAGTGTGTACTCCGAAAGAGTGTTTAGTGCCGCCGCTCACCTTGTCAGCAATCGGCGTACGAGGTTACATCCAGAAAATGTGGAGAAGATGATGTTCATTAAAATGAATTATAATCAATTCCTCCACGGAGACATTGACCAGCAGCAATTGCCTCCACAAAGTACACAGGGAGCTGAGATGGTGGATTCCAGTGGGGACGAATTGATAATCTGTGAGGAGGGGGATGTACACGGTGATATATCGGAGGATGATGATGAGGTGGACATCTTGCCTCTGTAGAGCCAGTTTGTGCAAGGAGAGATTAATTGCTTCTTTTTTGGGGGGGTCCAAACCAACCCGTCATATCAGTCACAGTCGTGTGGCAGACCCTGTCACTGAAATGATGGGTTGGTTAAAGTGTGCATGTCCTGTTTTGTTTATACAACATAAGGGTGGGTGGGAGGGCCCAAGGACAATTCCATCTTGCACCTCTTTTTTCTTTTATTTTTCTTTGCGTCATGTGCTGTTTGGGGAGGGTTTTTTGGAAGGGACATCCTGCGTGACACTGCAGTGCCACTCCTAGATGGGCCCGGTGTTTGTGTCGGCCACTAGGGTCGCTTATCTTACTCACACAGCTACCTCATTGCGCCTCTTTTTTTCTTTGCGTCATGTGCTGTTTGGGGAGGGTTTTTTGGAAGGGACATCCTGCGTGACACTGCAGTGCCACTCCTAGATGGGCCCGGTGTTTGTGTCGGCCACTAGGGTCGCTTATCTTACTCACACAGCGACCTCGGTGCAAATTTTAGGACTAAAAATAATATTGTGAGGTGTGAGGTATTCAGAATAGACTGAAAATGAGTGGAAATTATGGTTTTTGAGGTTAATAATACTTTGGGATCAAAATGACCCCCAAATTCTATGATTTAAGCTGTTTTTTAGGGTTTTTTGAAAAAAACACCCGAATCCAAAACACACCCGAATCCGACAAAAAAAATTCGGTGAGGTTTTGCCAAAACGCGTTCGAACCCAAAACACGGCCGCGGAACCGAACCCAAAACCAAAACACAAAACCCGAAAAATTTCCGGCGCTCATCTCTAGTCTATATTAGCAGCAGACACAGTACGTTAGTCCACGGCTGTAGCTACCTCTGTGTCGGCACTCGGCAGTCCATCCATAATTGTATACCACCTCCCCGTGGTTTTTTTTTTTTCCTTTCTTCTTTGTACATACTACTATAGTATAGTAGCTTACTGTAGCAGTCTGCGGTGCTGCTGAGCTGACAGTGTCCAGCAGGTCCGTCATCAGTCATTACATAATAAATATATACCTGTCCGGCTGCAGTACTAGTGATACTATATATACATATATATTGATTTCATCTCATTATCATCCAGTCTATATTAGCAGCAGACACAGTACGTTAGTCCACGGCTGTAGCTACCTCTGTGTCGGCACTCGGCAGTCCATCCATAATTGTATACCACCTCCCCGTGGTTTTTTTTTTTTCTTTCTTCTTTGTACATACTACTATAGTATAGTAGCTTACTGTAGCAGTCTGCGGTGCTGCTGAGCTGACAGTGTCCAGCAGGTCCGTCATCAGTCATTACATAATAAATATATATACCTGTCCGGCTGCAGTACTAGTGATACTATATATACATATATATTGATTTCATCTCATTATCATCCAGTCTATATTAGCAGCAGACACAGTACGTTAGTTCACGGCTGTAGCTACCTCTGTGTCGGCACTCGGCAGTCCATCCATAATTGTATACCACCTCCCCGTGGTTTTTTTTTTTTCTTTCTTCTTTGTACATACTACTATAGTATAGTAGCTTACTGTAGCAGTCTGCGGTGCTGCTGAGCTGACAGTGTCCAGCAGGTCCGTCATCAGTCATTACATAATAAATATATATACCTGTCCGGCTGCAGTACTAGTGATACTATATATACATATATATTGATTTCATCTCATTATCATCCAGTCTATATTAGCAGCAGACACAGTACGTTAGTCCACGGCTGTAGCTACCTCTGTGTCGGCACTCGGCAGTCCATCCATAATTGTATACCACCTCCCCGTGGTTTTTTTTTTTTCTTTCTTCTTTGTACATACTACTATAGTATAGTAGCTTACTGTAGCAGTCTGCGGTGCTGCTGAGCTGACAGTGTCCAGCAGGTCCGTCATCAGTCATTACATAATAAATATATATACCTGTCCGGCTGCAGTACTAGTGATACTATATATACATATATATTGATTTCATCTCATTATCATCCAGTCTATATTAGCAGCAGACACAGTACGTTAGTCCACGGCTGTAGCTACCTCTGTGTCGGCACTGGGCAGTCCATCCATAATTGTATACCACCTCCCCGTGGTTTTTTTCTTTTCTTTCTTCTTTGTACATACTACTATAGTATAGTAGCTTACTGTAGCAGTCTGCGGTGCTGCTGAGCTGACAGTGTCCAGCAGGTCCGTCATCAGTCATTACATAATAAATATATATACCTGTCCGGCTGCAGTACTAGTGATACTATATATACATATATATTGATTTCATCTCATTATCATCCAGTCTATATTAGCAGCAGACACAGTACGTTAGTCCACGGCTGTAGCTACCTCTGTGTCGGCACTCGGCAGTCCATCCATAATTGTATACCACCTCCCCGTGGTTTTTTCTTTTCTTTCTTCTTTGTACATACTACTATAGTATAGTAGCTTACTGTAGCAGTCTGCGGTGCTGCTGAGCTGACAGTGTCCAGCAGGTCCGTCATCAGTCATTACATAATAAATATATATACCTGTCCGGCTGCAGTATTAGTGATACTATATATACATATATATTGATTTCATCTCATTATCATCCAGTCTATATTAGCAGCAGACACAGTACGTTAGTCCACGGCTGTAGCTACCTCTGTGTCGGCACTCGGCAGTCCATCCATAATTGTATACCACCTCCCCGTGGTTTTTTTTTTTCTTTCTTCTTTGTACATACTACTATAGTATAGTAGCTTACTGTAGCAGTCTGCGGTGCTGCTGAGCTGACAGTGTCCAGCAGGTCCGTCATCAGTCATTACATAATAAATATATATACCTGTCCGGCTGCAGTACTAGTGATACTATATATACATATATATTGATTTCATCTCATTATCATCCAGTCTATATTAGCAGCAGACACAGTACGTTAGTCCACGGCTGTAGCTACCTCTGTGTCGGCACTCGGCAGTCCATCCATAATTGTATACCACCTCCCCGTGGTTTTTTTTTTTCTTTCTTCTTTGTACATACTACTATAGTATAGTAGCTTACTGTAGCAGTCTGCGGTGCTGCTGAGCTGACAGTGTCCAGCAGGTCCGTCATCAGTCATTACATAATAAATATACATACCTGTCCGGCTGCAGTACTAGTGATATTATATTGATTTCATCTCATTATCATCCAGTCTATATTAGCAGCAGACACAGTACGGTAGTCCACGGCTGTAGCTACCTCTGTGTCGGCACTCGGCAGTCCATCCATAATTGTATACCACCTCCCCGTGGTTTTTTTTTTTTCTTTCTTCTTTGTACATACTACTATAGTATAGTAGCTTACTGTAGCAGTCTGCGGTGCTGCTGAGCTGACAGTGTCCAGCAGGTCCGTCATCAGTCATTACATAATAAATATACATACCTGTCCGGCTGCAGTACTAGTGATATTATATTGATTTCATCTCATTATCATCCAGTCTATATTAGCAGCAGACACAGTACGGTAGTCCACGGCTGTAGCTACCTCTGTGTCGGCACTCGGCAGTCCATCCATAATTGTATACCACCTCCCCGTGGTTTTTTTTTTTCTTTCTTCTTTGTACATACTACTATAGTATCAGGGGCGGAACTGTGGGAGGCAGTGGAGTCGGCTGCCGCCGGGCTCCTGGCCACAAGGGGGCGCATCTCCTCCACTGTCTCACGCAGCCTGAGGACTGCGCTGCTATTGCAGATGGAGGAGCTGTGTCAATGACACGGAAGCTGCCTCCTGTAGAGAGAGATGGCACTGGCTGCAGCTAGGGGGAGCTCCAGAGCACAGCTCCTCCCGGGCCCTTAGTAAGCCAGCCGAGGGAAGCTCAGAACTCTCTGCTCCTCCATGCTCTGGATGATAGCCAAAGGTAGGCACTGTGTGGGGGGTGGGGGAGAGGTGTATTTGGGGGGAAGTACTGTGTTTTGTGTGTGCTTGTTTTTAAGTGAGGTGTGTGTGTTTTTAAGGAAAGTTGTACATTCAAGTAAAAGAGGCATGTGTGTGTGTGATGTGTGTGAGAGTGGCATGTGTGTGAGAGGCATGTATGTGTATGTAAGTGGGAGGCATGTGTATGTAAGTGAGAGGCATGTGTGTGTGTGTGAGAGGCATGTGTATGTAAGGGGCCCTACACACTCGGCGATGCGCCGCCGAGGTGCCCGACGGCCGACGAGCGACCCAGCGGCGGGGGGGGCAGTGAAGGGGGGAGTGAAGTTTCTTCACTCCCCCCGTCACCCGGCTCCGTAGACTTGCAGGCAAATATGGACGATCTCGTCCATATTGGCCGGCATGCACAGCCGACATGGCCCCAGCGATGAACGAGCGCGGGGTCGCGCATCGTTCATCGCTGGGGACTCCACACTGCACGATATGAACGATATCTCGTTCATTAATGAACAAGATCGTTCATATCGTGCAGTGAAATCGCTATGTGTGTAGGGCCTATAAGTGAGAGGCATGTGTATGTAAGTGAGAGGCATGTGTATGTGAGAGGCATGTGTATGTGAGAGGCATGTGTATGTGAGAGGTGTGTGTAAGTGAGAGGCACGTGTGTGAGAGGTGTGTGTAAGTGAGAAGTGTATGTAAGTGAGAGGCGTGTGTGTTTAAGTGAGACGTGTGTTTAAGTGAATGAGGCGTTTGTCTTTTTTTTAATATATATCTAGTGTTCACGCTAGGTGTCTGCCCCTTTTTTAGACAGCTGAATCCCGCCCTGCCCGTTTTTGTGCGCCCTGCCGCCCCGCCGTTTGCTGCCTGCCGGACCCCGCCACGTCGCCGGATCCAGCCGTGCGCCGCCGGACCCGGTACGTACATGAGAGTCCCCCTGGGCTAAATTAACCTTGTAAGTATTTTGCAGCTGTAAACATTAATCTCAGTGCTTTCTACCTGGTGCAGTGTGCCTCAGTGCTCTCTACCTGGTGCAGTGTGCCTCAGTGCTCTACCTGGTGCAGTGTGCCTCAGTGCTCCCTACCTGGTGCAGTGTGCCATTAGTGCTCCCTACCTGGTGCAGTGTGCCATTAGTGCTCCCTACCTGGTGCAGTGTGCCTGAGTGCTCCCTACCTGGTGCAGTGTGCCTGAGTGCTCCCTACCTGGTGCAGTGTGCCTGAGTGCTCCCTACCTGGTGCAGTGTGCCTCAGTGCTCCCTACCTGGTGCAGTGTGCCTCAGTGCTCTCTACCTGGTGCAGTGTGCCTCAGTGCTCTCTACCTGGTGCAGTGTGCCTCAGTGCTCTCTACCTGGTGCAGTGTGCCTCAGTGCTCTCTACCTGGTGCAGTGTGCCTCAGTGCTCTCTACCTGGTGCAGTGTGCCTCAGTGCTCTCTACCTGGTGCAGTGTGCCTCAGTGCTCTCTACCTGGTGCAGTGTGCCTCAGTGCTCTCTACCTGGTGCAGTGTGCCTCAGTGCTCTCTACCTGGTGCAGTGTGCCTCAGTGCTCTCTACCTGGTGCAATGTGCCTCAGTGCTCCCTACCTGACGCAATGTGTATAATGTGCTCTATCTGGCGCAATGTGTATAATGTGCTCTATCTGGCGCAATGTGTATAATGTGCTCTATCTGGCGCAATGTGTATAATGTGCTCTATCTGGCGCAATGTGTATAATGTGCTCTATCTGGCGCAATATGTATAACGTGCTCTAGCCTCTACCTGGCGCAGTGTGTATAGGAGGTTCTAACTGGTGCAATGTGTATTAGGGGCACTACCGTGTGGTGTAATGTGAATTGACACTATTATGTGGCCACGCCCCTTCCCCACGAAACAACGCCCCTAGATTTTTGCTGCGCACCTTCGGTGCGCACTGTCCATGTTTTGCCCATAGGAATGGGAGCACCAAGCATTATAGTATGTACCTAAGTTTGCCCATTTAACTTAAAAATTTACCCTCACGAATGAAAAATGTGCCCTCCCCGTGATCAGCACCCTGCCCTAAAAAAAAAAATACTACAGTGAACACGAATTATATTGGCACACCGCTGCGCCAAAGCATCTCCATGGAGACCTGGTGGGTGAGGGAGCACTGTAGGTGTACTATAATGGTATGCTGGTGTCTGTTTTATTGTAATGACTGACTTGGAATGCGTCCACTTTCTATGTGTATCTATATTACTATTGGGAAAGGTACCTGAGCACCCTTCTACTGTTCACCCTGGGTGCGGGATAGCTACATATGGTATGTGTGTGTATGTGTAGGGGGGCACCAAAATGTATCATGCCTCCGGGCGACTGGGACGAACTTACGCCACTGTATAGTATAGTAGCTTACTGTAGCAGTCTGCGGTGCTGCTGAGCTGACAGTGTCCAGCAGGTCCGTCATCAGTCATTACATAATAAATATACATACCTGTCCGGCTGCAGTACTAGTGATATTATATTGATTTCATCTCATTATCATCCAGTCTATATTAGCAGCAGACACAGTACGGTAGTCCACGGCTGTAGGTACCTCTGTGTCGGCACTCGGCAGTCCATCCATAATTGTATACCACCTCCCCGTGGTTTTTTTTTTTCTTTCTTCTTTGTACATACTACTATAGTATAGTAGCTTACTGTAGCAGTCTGCGGTGCTGCTGAGCTGACAGTGTCCAGCAGGTCCGTCATCAGTCATTACATAATAAATATACATACCTGTCCGGCTGCAGTACTAGTGATATTATATTGATTTCATCTCATTATCATCCAGTCTATATTAGCAGCAGACACAGTACGGTAGTCCACGGCTGTAGCTACCTCTGTGTCGGCACTCGGCAGTCCATCCATAATTGTATACCACCTCCCCGTGGTTTTTTTTTTCTTTCTTCTTTGTACATACTACTATAGTATAGTAGCTTACTGTAGCAGTCTGCGGTGCTGCTGAGCTGACAGTGTCCAGCAGGTCCGTCATCAGTCATTACATAATAAATATACATACCTGTCCGGCTGCAGTACTAGTGATATTATATTGATTTCATCTCATTATCATCCAGTCTATATTAGCAGCAGACACAGTACGGTAGTCCACGGCTGTAGCTACCTCTGTGTCGGCACTCGGCAGTCCATCCATAATTGTATACCACCTCCCCGTGGTTTTTTTTTTTTCTTTCTTCTTTGTACATACTACTATAGTATAGTAGCTTACTGTAGCAGTCTGCGGTGCTGCTGAGCTGACAGTGTCCAGCAGGTCCGTCGTCAGTCATTACATAATAAATATACATTCCTGTCCGGCTGCAGTACTAGTGATATTATATTGATTTCATCTCATTATCATCCAGTCTATATTAGCAGCAGACACAGTACGGTAGTCCACGGCTGTAGCTACCTCTGTGTCGGCACTCGGCAGTCCATCCATAAGTATACTAGTATCCATCCATCTCCATTGTTTACCTGAGGTGCCTTTTAGTTGTGCCTATTAAAATATGGAGAACAAAAATGTTGAGGTTCCAAAATTAGGGAAAGATCAAGATCCACTTCCACCTCGTGCTGAAGCTGCTGCCACTAGTCATGGCTGAGACGATGAAATGCCAGCAACGTCGTCTGCCAAGGCCGATGCCCAATGTCATAGTACAGAGCATGTCAAATCCAAAACACCAAATATCAGTAAAAAAAGGACTCCAAAATCTAAAATCAAATTGTCGGAGGAGAAGCGTAAACTTGCCAATATGCCATTTACCACACGGAGTGGCAAGGAACGGCTGAGGCCCTGGCCTATGTTCATGGCTAGTGGTTCAGCTTCACATGAGGATGGAAGCACTCTGCCTCTCGCTAGAAAAATAAAAAGACTCAAGCTGGCAAAAGCACCGCAAAGAACTGTGCGTTCTTCGAAATCCCAAATCCACAAGGAGAGTCCGACTCCAATTGTGTCGGTTGCGATGCCTGACCTTCCCAACACTGGACGTGAAGAGCATGCGCCTTCCACCATTTGCACGCCCCCTGCAACTGCTGGAAGGAGCACCCGCAGTCCAGTTCCTGATAGTCAGATTGAAGATGTCAGTGTTGAAGTACACCAGGATGAGGAGGATATGGGTGTTGCTGGCGCTGGGGAGGAAATTGACCAGGAGGATTCTGATGGTGAGGTGGTTTGTTTAAGTCAGGCACCCGGGGAGACACCTGTTGTCCGTGGGAGGAATAGGGCCATTGACATGCCTGGTCAAAATACCAAAAAAATCAGCTCTTCGGTGTGGAAGTATTTCACCAGAAATGCGGACAACATTTGTCAAGCCGTGTGTTGCCTTTGTCAAGCTGTAATAAGTAGGGGTAAGGACGTTAACCTCCTCGGAACATCCTCCCTTATACGTCACCTGCAGCGCATTCATAATAAGTCAGTGACAAGTTCAAAAACTTTGGGTGACAGCGGAAGCAGTCCACTGACCAGTAAATCCCTTCCTCTTGTAACCAACCTCACGCAAACCACCCCACCAACTCCCTCAGTGTCAATTTCCTCCTTCCCCAGGAATGCCAATAGTCCTGCAGGCCATGTCACTGGCAATTCTGACGATTCCTCTCCTGCCTGGGATTCCTCCGATGCATCCTTGCGTGTAACGCCTACTGCTGCTGGCGCTGCTGTTGTTGCTGCTGGGAGTCGATGGTCATCCCAGAGGGGAAGTCGTAAGCCCACTTGTACTACTTCCAGTAAGCAATTGACTGTCCAACAGTCCTTTGCGAGGAAGATGAAATATCACAGCAGTCATCCTGCTGCAAAGCGGATAACTGAGGCCTTGACAACTATGTTGGTGTTAGACGTGCGTCCGGTATCCTCCGTTAGTTCACAGGGAACTAGACAATTTCTTGAGGTAGTGTGCCCCCGTTACCAAATACCATCTAGGTTCCACTTCTCTAGGCAGGCGATACCGATAATGTACACGGACGTCAGAAAAAGACTCACCAGTGTCCTAAAAAATGCAGTTGTACCCAATGTCCACTTAACCACGGACATGTGGACAAGTGGAGCAGGGCAGGGTCAGGACTATATGACTGTGACAGCCCACTGGGTAGATGTATGGACTCCCGCCGCAAGAACAACAGCGGCGGCACCAGTAGTAGCATCTCGCAAATGCCAACTCTTTCCTAGGCAGGCTACGCTTTGTATCACCGCTTTCCAGAATACGCACACAGCTAAAAACCTCTTACGGCAACTGAGGAAGATCATCGCAGAATGGCTTACCCCAATTGGACTCTCCTGTGGATTTGTGGCATCGGACAATGCCAGCAATATTGTGTGTGCATTAAATATGGGCAAATTCCAGCACGTCCCATGTTTTGCACATACCTTGAATTTGGTGGTGCAGAATTTTTTAAAAAACGACAGGGGCGTGCAAGAGATGCTGTCGGTGGCCAGAAGAATTGCGGGACACTTTCGGCGTACAGGCACCACGTACAGAAGACTGGAGCACCACCAAAAACAACTGAACCTGCCCTGCCATCATCTGAAGCAAGAAGTGGTAACGAGGTGGAATTCAACCCTCTATATGCTTCAGAGGTTGGAGGAGCAGCAAAAGGCCATTCAAGCCTATGCAATTGAGCACGATATAGGAGGTGGAATGCACCTGACTCAAGCGCAGTGGAGAATGATTTCAACATTGTGCAAGGTTCTGATGCCCTTTGAACTTGCCACATGTGAAGTCAGTTCAGACACTGCCAGCCTGAGTCAGGTCATTCCCCTCATCAGGCTTTTGCAGAAGAAGCTGGAGACATTGAAGGAGGAGCTAACACGGAGCGATTCCGCTAGGTATGTGGGACTTGTGGATGGAGCCCTTAATTCGCTTAACAAGGATTCACGGGTGGTCAATCTGTTGAAATCAGAGCACTACATTTTGGCCACCGTGCTCGATCCTAGATTTAAAGCCTACCTTGGATCTCTCTTTCCGGCAGACACAAGTCTGCTGGGGTTCAAAGACCTGCTGGTGACAAAATTGTCAAGTCAAGCGGAACGCGACCTGTCAACATCTCCTCCTTCACATTCTCCCGCAACTGGGGGTGCGAGGAAAAGGCTCAGAATTCCGAGCCCACCCGCTGGTGGTGATGCAGGGCAGTCTGGAGCGACTGCTGATGCTGACATCTGGTCCGGACTGAAGGACCTGACAACGATTACGGACATGTCGTCTACTGTCACTGCATATGATTCTCTCACCATTGAAAGAATGGTGGAGGATTATATGAGTGACCGCATCCAAGTAGGCACGTCACACAGTCCGTACTTATACTGGCAGGAAAAAGAGGCAATTTGGAGGCCCTTGCACAAACTGGCTTTATTCTACCTAAGTTGCCCTCCCACAAGTGTGTACTCCGAAAGAGTGTTTAGTGCCGCCGCTCACCTTGTCAGCAATCGGCGTACGAGGTTACATCCAGAAAATGTGGAGAAGATGATGTTCATTAAAATGAATTATAATCAATTCCTCCGTGGAGACATTCACCAGCAACAATTGCCTCCACAAAGTACAGAGGGAGCTGAGATGGTGGATTCCAGTGGGGACGAATTGATAATCTGTGAGGAGGGGGATGTACACGGTGATATATCGGAGGATGATGATGAGGTGGAGATCGTGCCTCTGTAGAGCCAGTTTGTGCTAGGAGCGATTAATTGCTTCTTTTTTGGTGGGGGTCCAAACCAACCCGTCATTTCAGTCGTGTGGCAGACCCTGTCACTGAAATGATGGGTTGGTTAAAGTGTGCATGTCCTGTTTATACAACATAAGGGTGGGTGGGAGGGCCCAAGGACAATTCCATCTTGCACCTCTTTTTTCTTTAATTTTTCTTAATTTAATTAATTAATTAATTTTTCTTAATTTAATTTTTTGCGTCATGTGCTGTTTGGGGAGGGTTTTTTGGAAGGGCCATCCTGCGTGCCACTGCAGTGCCACTCCTAGATGGGCCCGGTGTTTGTGTCGGCCACTAGGGTCGCTTATCTTACTCACACAGCTACCTCATTGCGCCTCTTTTTTTCTTTGCGTCATGTGCTGTTTGGGGAGGGTTTTTTGGAAGGGACATCCTGCGTGACACTGCAGTGCCACTCCTACATGGGCCCGGTGTTTGTGTCGGCCACTAGGGTCGCTTATCTTACTCACACAGCTACCTCATTGCGCCTCTTTTTTTCTTTGCGTCATGTGCTGTTTGGGGAGGGTTTTTTGGAAGGGCCATCCTGCGTGCCACTGCAGTGCCACTCCTAGATGGGCCCGGTGTTTGTGTCGGCCACTAGGGTCGCTTATCTTACTCACACAGCTACCTCATTGCGCCTCTTTTTTTCTTTGCGTCATGTGCTGTTTGGGGAGGGTTTTTTGGAAGGGACATCCTGCGTGACACTGCAGTGCCACTCCTAGATGGGCCAGGTGTTTGTGTCGGCCACTAGGGTCGCTTAGCTTACTCACACAGCTACCTCATTGCGCCTCTTTTTTTCTTTGCGTCATGTGCTGTTTGGGGAGGGTTTTTTGGAAGGGACATCCTGCGTGACACTGCAGTGCCACTCCTAGATGGGCCAGGTGTTTGTGTCGGCCACTAGGGTCGCTTAGCTTAGTCATCCAGCGACCTCGGTGCAAATTTTAGGACTAAAAATAATATTGTGAGGTGTGAGGTATTCAGAATAGACTGAAAATGAGTGGAAATTATGGTTTTTGAGGTTAATAATACTTTGGGATCAAAATGACCCCCAAATTCTATGATTTAAGCTGTTTTTTAGGGTTTTTTGAAAAAAACACCCGAATCCAAAACACACCCGAATCCGACAAAAAAAATTCGGTGAGGTTTTGCCAAAACGCGTTCGAACCCAAAACACGGCCGCGGAACCGAACCCAAAACCAAAACACAAAACCCGAAAAATTTCCGGTGCTCATCACTAAAATATAGGGATATTGAAATGCACTAGCTGTCCCTCCATTTGGGTCAGGTTAAATAAAACTGTTTTTATTTTGGATCGATAATATATAATATTATAAATATTCCATCTCCCCCAATATACTGACTACAAACCTTCACATTGACATGAATGGGTATGGAGGATTTGTAAAATAACTGTAAAATTTAAGTTGATACAGTACTTGTTATTTCTAATTATTTATTATTCTAACAATTTCCAATTTTAAACTGAATGTAACAAGCCAGAAGAAACTAAGAGTCCTATTTACCACCATCCTTGGATGCGGATAGCATGTGATAAATTCGGCCGACTCCGCATTGTGATATTTGATTACATTGCACGGATGTATCAATTATCACATGCAGGGACAGAGCTTGCTCACAAGCGATGACAATCTGCAACCGTATCGGGGTATTTTTTGGGAAAAATACCCCTATGCCAGGGGGGCAGAGAAAGCTGGGCAAAAGGCTGCCTTTCGCAGTGCTGCCCTGTGATTTCGCCAGCTGTTATTATCACAGGGCAAACTGCTGTGTTTCTTTACATTATTTTTTTTAATTAAATTCACCCACATCACATTTCCTAGGTTACAAAAAAAAATTACAATTAAAGGGTTTCGGGCAGTTTTTCATGTAAATTGCCCTAAATGCCCTTTAATACATTGGAGTGATACTAAAATAACGTGAAACGGGTGTGAAAACACCCTTTTTCACATTATTTTAGTAAAAATAATGTTAATAAATAGGCCTCTTGTTATTTCCTATTTAGATTACCAGGGATCAAGCAAAAACATACCAAAATTATGTGTGTGTGTGTGTGTGTGTGTGTGTGTGTGTGTGTGTGTGTGTGTGTGTGTGTGTGTGTGTGTGTGTGTGTGTGTGTGTGTGTGTGTGTGTGTGTGTGTGTGTGTGTGTGTGTGTGTGTGTGTGTGTAGCAATAAATGAATTGTTGCCCAGGGGTTGTATCAACACCCAATAGTAAAAAGAACCCCCTACAATTATATACAATTTTATATATATATATATATATATATATATATATATATATAGTATTATTACAGATATTATGTTTAATAAAGTGGTTGGTTGAATATTTTAAGTTTTTTCAATATGACTTTATTTTTATTGATGTGTTTATTTATTGTTGATCATTTGGCCATGTCAGTTGTGGGGGTTGTACTTAGCCCCAACCCTTAGAGGACAGCCTATTTATATATATAACAAAATATGACTAAGTAAGTGTATACTTAGGACCTATCACATTTACTATGAAACAGAAGTCTTTGATACAATAGTATGGATTTATGATTCCTTTATGGCAATTTTTTTCTATATTGAGATAATAAATTACACTTTCATGAACAGATGTTTTGTTCTCGGGCTATAGGGTTTTTTTGTGGCTCTATTTAGATGATTTTTTCTAATACTGTACATATGTTTTGTTTGCCCTTCATACTCTTGGTGTTAACTATATTTCTCTAACGTCCTAGCGGATGCTGGGGACTCCGTAAGGACCATGGGGAAAAGACGGGCTCCGCAGGAGACTGGGCACTCTAAGAAAGATTTAGTACTACTGGTGTGCACTGGCTCCTCCCTCTATGCCCCTCCTCCAGACCTCAGTTAGAATCTGTGCCCGGACAGAGCTGGGTGCATTTTAGTGAGCTCTCCTGAGCTTGCTAATAAGAAAGTATTTTAGTTAGGTTTTTTATTTTCAGAGAGCTTCTGCTGGCAACAGACTCTCTGCTACGTGGGACTGAGGGGAGAGAAGCAAACCTACTAACTGCGGCTGGGTTGCACTTCTTAGGCTACTGGACACCATTAGCTCCAGAGGGATCGAACACAGGACCTGACCTTGTCGTCCGTTCCCGGAGCCGCGCCGCCGTCCCCCTCGCAGAGCCAGAAGACAGAAGCCGGCGGGTTGAAGCAAGAAGACGTCAAAATCGGCGGCAGAAGACTCCTGTCTTCATATGAGGTAGCGCACAGCACTGCAGCTGTGCGCCATTGCACCCACACTAACCCACACACTCCGGTCACTGTAGGGTGCAGGGCGCAGGGGGGGGGCGCCCTGGGCAGCAATTGATTACCTCCTGGCAAAAAGCAGCATATATACAGTTGGACACTGTTATATGCATGAGCCCCCGCCATTAATTTTACACAAAATCGCGGGAGAAGCCCGCCGCTGAGGGGGCGGGGCCTTCTTCCTCAGCACTCACCAGCGCTATTTTCTCTCCACAGCTCCGCTGAGAGGAAGCTCCCCAGGCTCTCCCCTGCACGATAGAGAGGGTGAAAAAGAGAGGGGGGGCACATAAATTTGGCGTAAAAACAATATATACAGCAGCTACTGGGTTAACACTAAGTTACTGTGTGATTCCTGGGTCATATAGCGCTGGGGTGTGTGCTGGCATACTCTCTCTCTGTCTCTCCAAAGGGCCTTGTGGGGGAAACTGTCTTCAAATAGAGCATCCCCTGTGTGTGTGGTGTGTCGGTACGTGTGTGTCGACATGTCTGAGGTAAAAGGCTCCCCTAAGGAGGAGATAGAGCAAATATGTGTGTGAGAGGGTGTCTCCGTCGACAACGCCGACACCTGTTTGGATATGTGTAAGTGCTGAGGTGAATTTATTGCACAAAAGATTAGAGAACAGACAGGAAATCTACCCATGTCTGTCCCTATGGCGCAGAGACCTTGAGAGTCTCTCAATGCTCACTATCCAAAATAATAAACACTGATATCGACACGGAGTTTGACTCCAGTGTCGACTACGATAATGCAAAGTTACAGCCAAAATGGCTGAAAGGTATTCAATATATGATTATTGTAATAAAAGATGAATTGCATATCACTGATGACTCATTTGTCCCTGACACAAGGGTACACATGTTAAGGGGAAGAAAGCTGAGGTAAATTTCCCTCCTCTCATGAGGAAAAAGAGCAGGAATCTCCAGACAAGAGACTGCAGCTTCCCACAAAAGATTCTCAGGCAGTATCCTTTCCCCACTAGGGCCAGGATATGATGGGAATCTTCCCCTAGGGTGTCACGTTTGCCCAAAAGGTAGCCCTGATGTAACAGCTATTCTCAGGGATCCTGCAGATAGCATGCACATTCTGGACACTACTCAGACCGGCGATTGTGTCGGCATGGGTTTATAGCGCTGTGGCAGCGTGGACAGGTACTTTATCAGCAGGGATTGAGACCCTAGTATGCATATAGATATATATATATATATATATATATGTATATATAGAGATATATATATATTAAAGATGCTGTCTTAAGAGATGGGTATATATATATAAAACATGCCCAAAGAGACATGGGTATACTGGGTCCTAGAGTCAAAGCTATGTCGATTTCTGCTTGATGTGTCCTGTAGAATATGCAATGGACAGATGATGCCGACTTAAGAGGCATATGGAAGGCTGAGGATTGTGTGGAGAAGGGTTCTCGGACCTGGTCTCCACAGCTATAGCTGGTAATTCTGATATTTTGCCTTATATTCCTGCACAGCCTAGGAAAGCACGATGTTATTAAATGCAGCCTTTCGAATAAAGAAACAAGAAAGTCCGAGGTGCGTCCTTTCTTGCCAGAGGCGGGGGCAGAGAAAAGAAGCTGCACAACACAGCTAGTTCCCAGGAACAGAAGTCCTCCCCGACCTCTACAAAAATCCACCGCATGTCGCTGGGGCTCCACAGGCGGAGCTAGGCCCGGTGGGGGCACGCCTTCGTAAGTTCAGCCACAAGTGGGTTCACTCCCTGTTAGATCCCTGGGCAATAGATATTGTGTCTCAGGGATACAAGCTGGACTTTGAGAAGATGCCCCCTCACCGACGGCCCGGCCGGCTTCCCCCCACGAGAGGGAAACAGTGTTAACTGCAATTCACAAATTGTATCTTCAACAAGGTGGTGGTCAAGGTTCCCCTCCTTCAACAAGGAGGGGGTTATTATTCGACCATGTTGTAGTCCCGAAACCAGACGGTTCGGTCGGACCCATATTGAATTTAAAATCCCTGAACCTGAAAGGGTTCAAGTTCAAGATGGAATCGCTAAGAGCGGTTATTGCAAGCCTGAAAGGGGGAGATTTTATGGTGACTCAGGACATAAAGGATGCATACCTTCATGTCCCCATTTATCCACCTCATCAGGCGTACCTCAGAATTGCGGTACGGGATTGTCATTACCAATTTCAGACGTTGCCGTTTGGTCTCTCCACGGCCTTGAGAATATTCGCCAAGGTAATGGCGTAAATTATGGTGCTCCTGCGGAAGCAAGGTGTCACTATTATCACGTACTTGGACGATCTCCTAATAAAAGCAAGATCAAGAGAGCAGTTGCTGAACAGCGTATCACTTTCTCTGGAAGTGTAACGGCAACACGGCTGAATTCTATATATTCCAAAGTCGCAGTTGGTTCTTACAGCTCATCTGCCTCTCCTAGGCATGATCCTAGACACAGACCAGAAAAGGGTTTATCTCCCGATAGAGAGAGCTCAGGAGCTCGTGACACTGGTCAGGAATCTATTAAAACCAAAACAGGTGTCAGTGCATCACTGCACTCGAGTCCTGGGAAGGAGGGTGGCATCATACGAGGCCATTCCCTTTGGCAGGTTCCATACGAGGACCTTCCAATGGGACGTACTGGACAAGTGGTCCGGATCACATCTTCAGATGCATCGGTTAATCACTAGAGATGAGCGCCGGAAATTTTTCGGGTTTTGTGTTTTGGTTTTGGGTTCGGTTCCGCGGCCGTGTTTTGGATTCGACCGCGTTTTGGCAAAACCTCACCGAATTTTTTTTGTCGGATTCGGGTGTGTTTTGGATTCGGGTGTTTTTTTCAAAACACCCTAAAAAACAGCTTAAATCATAGAATTTGGGGGTCATTTTGATCCCAAAGTATTATTAACCTCAAAAACCATAATTTACACTCATTTTCAGTCTATTCTGAATACCTCACACCTCACAATATTATTTTTAGTCCTAAAATTTGCACCGAGGTCGCTGTGTGAGTAAGATAAGCGACCCTAGTGGCTGACACAAACACCGGGCCCATCTAGGAGTGGCACTGCAGTGTCACGCAGGATGTCCCTTCCAAAAAACCCTCCCCAAACAGCACATGACGCAAAGAAAAAAAGAGGTGCAATGAGGTAGCTGTGTGAGTAAGATAAGCGACCCTAGTGGCCGACACAAACACCGGGCCCATCTAGGAGTGGCACTGCAGTGTCACGCAGGATGTCCCTTCCAAAAAACCCTCCCCAAACAGCACATGACGCAAAGAAAAAAAGAGGCGCAATGAGGTAGCTGACTGTGTGAGTAAGATAAGCGACCCTAGTGGCCGACACAAACACCGGGCCCATCTAGGAGTGGCACTGCAGTGTCACGCAGGATGGCCCTTCCAAAAAACCCTCCCCAAACAGCACATGACGCAAAGAAAAAAAGAGGCGCAATGAGGTAGCTGACTGTGTGAGTAAGATAAGCGACCCTAGTGGCCGACACAAACACCGGGCCCATCTAGGAGTGGCACTGCAGTGTCACGCAGGATGGCCCTTCCAAAAAACCCTCCCCAAACAGCACATGACGCAAAGAAAAAAAGAGGCGCAATGAGGTAGCTGACTGTGTGAGTAAGATAAGCGACCCTAGTGGCCGACACAAACACCGGGCCCATCTAGGAGTGGCACTGCAGTGTCACGCAGGATGGCCCTTCCAAAAAACCCTCCCCAAACAGCACATGACGCAAAGAAAAAAAGAGGCGCAATGAGGTAGCTGACTGTGTGAGTAAGATAAGCGACCCTAGTGGCCGACACAAACACCGGGCCCATCTAGGAGTGGCACTGCAGTGTCACGCAGGATGGCCCTTCCAAAAAACCCTCCCCAAACAGCACATGACGCAAAGAAAAATAAAAGAAAAAAGAGGTGCAAGATGGAATTGTCCTTGGGCCCTCCCACCCACCCTTATGTTGTATAAACAGGACATGCACACTTTAACCAACCCATCATTTCAGTGACAGGGTCTGCCACACGACTGTGACTGATATGACGGGTTGGTTTGGACCCCCCCAAAAAAAGAAGCAATTAATCTCTCCTCGCACAAACTGGCTCTACAGAGGCAAGATGTCCACCTCATCATCATCCTCCGATATATCACCGTGTACATCCCCCTCCTCACAGATTATCAATTCGTCCCCACTGGAATCCACCATCTCAGCTCCCTGTGTACTTTGTGGAGGCAATTGCTGCTGGTCAATGTCTCCGCGGAGGAATTGATTATAATTCATTTTAATGAACATCATCTTCTCCACATTTTCTGGATGTAACCTCGTACGCCGATTGCTGACAAGGTGAGCGGCGGCACTAAACACTCTTTCGGAGTACACACTTGTGGGAGGGCAACTTAGGTAGAATAAAGCCAGTTTGTGCAAGGGCCTCCAAATTGCCTCTTTTTCCTGCCAGTATAAGTACGGACTGTGTGACGTGCCTACTTGGATGCGGTCACTCATATAATCCTCCACCATTCTTTCAATGTTGAGAGAATCATATGCAGTGACAGTAGACGACATGTCCGTAATCGTTGTCAGGTCCTTCAGTCCGGACCAGATGTCAGCATCAGCAGTCGCTCCAGACTGCCCTGCATCACCGCCAGCGGGTGGGCTCGGAATTCTGAGCCTTTTCCTCGCACCCCCAGTTGCGGGAGAATGTGAAGGAGGAGATGTTGACAGGTCGCGTTCCGCTTGACTTGACAATTTTCTCACCAGCAGGTCTTTCAACCCCAGCAGACTTGTGTCTGCCGGAAAGAGAGATCCAAGGTAGGTTTTAAATCTAGGATCGAGCACGGTGGCCAAAATGTAGTGCTCTGATTTCAACAGATTGACCACCCGTGAATCCTTGTTAAGCGAATTAAGGGCTCCATCCACAAGTCCCACATGCCTAGCGGAATCGCTCCGTGTTAGCTCCTCCTTCAATGTCTCCAGCTTCTTCTGCAAAAGCCTGATGAGGGGAATGACCTGACTCAGGCTGGCAGTGTCTGAACTGACTTCACGTGTGGCAAGTTCAAAGGGCATCAGAACCTTGCACAACGTTGAAATCATTCTCCACTGCACTTGAGACAGGTGCATTCCACCTCCTATATCGTGCTCAATTGTATAGGCTTGAATGGCCTTTTGCTGCTCCTCCAACCTCTGAAGCATATAGAGGGTTGAATTCCACCTCGTTACCACTTCTTGCTTCAGATGATGGCAGGGCAGGTTCAGTAGTTTTTGGTGGTGCTCCAGTCTTCTGTACGTGGTGCCTGTACGCCGAAAGTGTCCCGCAATTCTTCTGGCCACCGACAGCATCTCTTGCACGCCCCTGTCGTTTTTTAAAAAATTCTGCACCACCAAATTCAAGGTATGTGCAAAACATGGGACGTGCTGGAATTTGCCCATATTTAATGCACACACAATATTGCTGGCGTTGTCCGATGCCACAAATCCACAGGAGAGTCCAATTGGGGTAAGCCATTCTGCGATGATCTTCCTCAGTTGCCGTAAGAGGTTTTCAGCTGTGTGCGTATTCTGGAAAGCGGTGATACAAAGCGTAGCCTGCCTAGGAAAGAGTTGGCGTTTGCGAGATGCTGCTACTGGTGCCGCCGCTGCTGTTCTTGCGGCGGGAGTCCATACATCTACCCAGTGGGCTGTCACAGTCATATAGTCCTGACCCTGCCCTGCTCCACTTGTCCACATGTCCGTGGTTAAGTGGACATTGGGTACAACTGCATTTTTTAGGACACTGGTGAGTCTTTTTCTGACGTCCGTGTACATTCTCGGTATCGCCTGCCTACAGAAGTGGAACCTAGATGGTATTTGGTAACGGGGGCACACTGCCTCAATAAATTGTCTAGTTCCCTGTGAACTAACGGCGGATACCGGACGCACGTCTAACACCAACATAGTTGTCAAGGCCTCAGTTATCCGCTTTGCAGCAGGATGACTGCTGTGATATTTCATCTTCCTCGCAAAGGACTGTTGGACAGTCAATTGCTTACTGGAAGTAGTACAAGTGGGCTTACGACTTCCCCTCTGGGATGACCATCGACTCCCAGCAGCAACAACAGCAGCGCCAGCAGCAGTAGGCGTTACACGCAAGGATGCATTGGAGGAATCCCAGGCAGGAGAGGACTCGTCAGAATTGCCAGTGACATGGCCTGCAGGACTATTGGCATTCCTGGGGAAGGAGGAAATTGACACTGAGGGAGTTGGTGGGGTGGTTTGCGTGAGCTTGGTTACAAGAGGAAGGGATTTACTGGTCAGTGGACTGCTTCCGCTGTCGCCCAAAGTTTTTGAACTTGTCACTGACTTATTATGAATGCGCTGCAGGTGACGTATAAGGGAGGATGTTCCGAGGTGGTTAACGTCCTTACCCCTACTTATTACAGCTTGACAAAGGGAACACACGGCTTGACAAATGTTGTCCGCATTTCTGGTGAAATACTTCCACACCGAAGAGCTGATTTTTTTTGTATTTTCACCAGGCATGTCAACGGCCATATTCCTCCCACGGACAACAGGTGTCTCCCCGGGTGCCTGACTTAAACAAACCACCTCACCATCAGAATCCTCCTGGTCAATTTCCTCCCCAGCGCCAGCAACACCCATATCCTCCTCATCCTGGTGTACTTCAACACTGACATCTTCAATCTGACTATCAGGAACTGGACTGCGGGTGCTCCTTCCAGCACTTGCAGGGGGCGTGCAAATGGTGGAAGGCGCATGCTCTTCACGTCCAGTGTTGGGAAGGTCAGGCATCGCAACCGACACAATTGGACTCTCCTTGTGGATTTGGGATTTCGAAGAACGCACAGTTCTTTGCGGTGCTTTTGCCAGCTTGAGTCTTTTCAGTTTTCTAGCGAGAGGCTGAGTGCTTCCATCCTCATGTGAAGCTGAACCACTAGCCATGAACATAGGCCATGGCCTCAGCCGTTCCTTGCCACTCCGTGTGGTAAATGGCATATTGGCAAGTTTACGCTTCTCCTCCGACAATTTTATTTTAGGTTTTGGAGTCCTTTTTTTACTGATATTTGGTGTTTTGGATTTGACATGCTCTGTACTATGACATTGGGCATCGGCCTTGGCAGACGACGTTGCTGGCATTTCATCGTCTCGGCCATGACTAGTGGCAGCAGCTTCAGCACGAGGTGGAAGTGGATCTTGATCTTTCCCTAATTTTGGAACCTCAACATTTTTGTTCTCCATATTTTAATAGGCACAACTAAAAGGCACCTCAGGTAAACAATGGAGATGGATGGATACTAGTATACAATTATGGATGGACTGCCGAGTGCCGACACAGAGGTAGCTACAGCCGTGGACTATTGTACTGTACTGTGTCTGCTGCTAATATAGACTGGATGATAATGAGATGTAGTATGTATGTATAAAGAAGAAAGAAAAAAAAACCACGGGTAGGTGGTATACAATTATGGACGGACTGCCGAGTGCCGACACAGAGGTAGCTACAGCCGTGGACTACTGGACTACCGTACTGTACTGTGTCTGCTGCTAATATAGACTGGATGATAATGAGATGTAGTATGTATAAAGAAGAAAGAAAAAAAAACCACGGGTAGGTGGTATACAATTATGGATGGACTGCCGAGTGCCGACACAGAGGTAGCTACAGCCGTGGACTACCGTACTGTACTGTGTCTGCTGCTAATATAGACTGGATGATAATGAGATGTAGTATGTATAAAGAAGAAAGAAAAAAAAACCACGGGTAGGTGGTATACAATTATGGACGGACTGCCGAGTGCCGACACAGAGGTAGCTACAGCCGTGGACTACCGTACTGTGTCTGCTGCTAATATAGACTGGTTGATAATGAGATGTAGTATGTATAAAGAAGAAAGAAAAAAAAAACCACGGGTAGGTGGTATACAATTATGGACGGACTGCCGAGTGCCGACACAGAGGTAGCTACAGCCGTGGACTACCGTACTGTACTGTGTCTGCTGCTAATATAGACTGGATGATAATGAGATGTAGTATGTATAAAGAAGAAAGAAAAAAAAACCACGGGTAGGTGGTATACAATTATGGACGGACTGCCGAGTGCCGACACAGAGGTAGCTACAGCCGTGGACTACCGTACTGTACTGTGTCTGCTGCTAATATAGACTGGATGATAATGAGATGTAGTATGTATAAAGAAGAAAGAAAAAAAAACCACGGGTAGGTGGTATACAATTATGGATGGACTGCCGAGTGCCGACACAGAGGTAGCTACAGCCGTGGACTACCGTACTGTGTCTGCTGCTAATATAGACTGGTTGATAATGAGATGTAGTATGTATAAAGAAGAAAGAAAAAAAAACCACGGGTAGGTGGTATACAATTATGGACGGACTGCCGAGTGCCGACACAGAGGTAGCTACAGCCGTGGACTACCGTACTGTACTGTGTCTGCTGCTAATATAGACTGGATGATAATGAGATGTAGTATGTATAAAGAAGAAAGAAAAAAAAACCACGGGTAGGTGGTATACAATTATGGATGGACTGCCGAGTGCCGACACAGAGGTAGCTACAGCCGTGAACTACCGTACTGTGTCTGCTGCGACTGGATGATAAATAATGATATAAAAAATATATATATATCACTACTGCAGCCGGACAGGTATATATTATATAATGACGGACCTGCTGGACACTGTCTGTCAGCAGAATGAGTTTTTTATTTTATAGAATAAAAAAACACCACACAAGTCACACGACGTGTGTTTAACTTTTACAGGCAGACATTCACAATACAATATAGTATACTATATACTGGTGGTCAGGTCACTGGTCAGTCACACTGGCAGTGGCACTCCTGCAGAAAAAAAGTGTGCACTGTTTAATTTTAATATGTACTCCTGGCTCCTGCTATAACCTAACTGCTCCCCAGTCTCCCCCACAATTAAGCTGTGTGAGCACAGTCAGATATTATACATAGATGATGCAGCAGCACACTGGGCTGAGCACAGATATGGTATGTGACTGAGTCACTGTGTATCGTTTTTTCAGGCAGAGAACGGATTATATTAAATAATATAAAACTGCACTGGTGGTCACTGGTCAGTCACTACTAGTATAACTAACTAATACTATCAGCAAAATTCTGCACTCTCTGTCTGAGTACTCCTCCTAAGCTCCAGTAAATGAAGTGTCACTGTCTCACTCTGTCACTAGTATAACTAACTAATACAACTATCAGCAAAATTCTGCACTCTCTGTCTGAGTACTCCTCCTAAGCTCCAGTAAATGAAGTGTCACTGTCTCACTCTCACTCTCCTATCTATTTCTTCTCTAAACGGAGAGGACGCCAGCCACGTCCTCTCACTATCAATCTCAATGCACGTGTAAAATGGCGGCGACGCGCGGCTCCTTATATAGAATCCGAGTCTCGCGATAGAATCCGAGCCTCGCGAGAATCCGACAGCGTCATGATGACGTTCGGGCGCGCTCGGGTTAACCGAGCAAGGCGGGAAGATCCGAGTCGCTCGGATCCGTGTAAAAAAAGCTGAAGTTCGGGCGGGTTCGGATTCCGAGGAACCGAACCCGCTCATCTCTATTAATCACCCTATCCCCCAGAGCCAGGGTGTCTCTCCTGTGGTGACTGCAGAGTGCTCACCGTATCGAAGGTCGCAGATTCGGCATTCAGGACTGGGTCCTGGTGACCACGGATGCAAGCCTCCGAGGGTGGGGGGCAGTCACACAGGGAAGAAATTTCCAAGGGCTGTTGTCAAGGCAGGAGACTTGCCTTTACATCAATATCCTGGAACTAAGGGCCATATACAACGCCCTAAGTCAAGCGGAGACCCTGCTTCGCGACCAACCGGTTCTGATTCAGTCAGACAATATCACCGCAGTGGCTCATGTAAACCGCCAAGGCGGCACAAGGAGCAGGGTGGCGATGGTAGAAGCCACCAGAATTCTTCGCTGGGCAGAGAATCATGCAAGCGCACTGTCAGTAGTGTTCATTCCGGGAGTGGACAACTGGGAAGCAGACTTCCTCAGCAGGCACGACCTCCACCCGGGAGAGTGGGGACTTCATCAAGAAGTCTTCGCGCAGATTGTAGGTCGGTGGGAACTGCCACTGGTGGACATGATGGCATCCCGCCTCAACAAAAAGCTACAGAGGTATTGCGCCAGGTCAAGGGACTCTCAGGCGATAGCTGTAGACGCACTGGTGACACCGTGGATGTTCCAGTCGGTTTATGTGTTTCCTCCTTTTCCTCTCTTACCCAAGGTGCTGAGAATCATAAGGAAAAGAGGAGTGAGAACAATACTCATTGTTCCGGATTGGCCAAGAAGGACTTGGTATCCAGAGCTGCAAGAAATGCTCACAGAGGACCCATGGCCTCTGCCTCTAGGGCAGGATCTGTTGCAGCAGGGACCTTGTATGTTCCAAGACTTACCGCAGCTGCATTTGACGGCATGGCGGTTGGACGCCGGATCCTAGTAGAAAAGAGGGATTCCGGATGAGGTTATTCCTACGCTGATAAGGGCTAGGAAGGACGTGACGGCTAAACATTATCACCGTATACGGCGAAAATATGTTGCTGGGTGTGAGGCCAGGAATGCCTCTACAGAGGAAGTCCAGCTGGGCCGTTTCCTTCACTTCCTACAGTCGGGAGTGACTTTGGGCCTAGAATTGGGGTCCATTAAGGTCCAGATTTCGTCCCGATCCATTTTCTTTCATACAAAACCTAGCTTCTCTACCTGAAGTTCAGACGTTTGTAAAGGGAGTGCTGCATATTCAGCCCCTTTTTTGTGCCACCAGTGGCACCTTGGGATCTTAACGTGGTGTTGAGTTTCCTGAAATCTCACTGGTTTGAGCCGCTTAAGACCGTGGGGTTAAAATATCTCACGTGGAAAGTGGTCAAAAATTGGCGGCTTTGTCATGTAAAAGCCCCTATCTGGTTCTCCATATGGACAGGGCAGAATTACGGACTCGTCCGCAATTTCTGCCAAAGGTGGTGTCATCTTTTCATGTGAACCAACCTATTGTGGTGCCTGCGGTTACTCGTGACTTGGAGGATTCCAAGTTACTAGATGTAGCCAGGGCTTTGAAGATTTATGTAGCCAGATCGGCTGGAGTCTGGAAACCTGACTCGCTGTTTATCCTGTATGCATCCATCAAGCTGTGTGCTCCTGCTTCAAAGCAAACTATTGCTCGCTGGATCTGTAACACGATTCAGCAGGCTCATTCTGCGGCTGGCTTGCCGCCTCCAAAATCAGTAAAAGCCCATTCCACAAGGAAGGTGGGCTCTTCTTGGGCGGCTGCCCGAGGGGTCTCGGCATTACAGCTTTGCCGAGCAGCTACTTGGTCTGGTTCAAACACTTTTGCAAAGTTCTACAAGTTTGATACCCTGGCTGAGGAGGACCTTGAGTTTGCCCATTCGGTGCTGCAGAGTCATCCGCACTCTCCCGCCCGTTTGGGAGCTTTGGTATAATCCCCATGGTCCTTACGGAGTCCCCAGCATCCACTAGGACGTTAGAGAAAATAAGATTTTACTTACCGGTAAATCTATTTCTCGTAGTCCGTAGTGGATGCTGGGCGCCCGTCCCAAGTGCGGACTTCATCTGCAATACTTGTATACAGTTATTGCTTAAATAAGGGTTATGTTACGGTTGCATCAGGTTTGTCTGATGCTCTGTTGTTGTTCATACTGTTGACTGGGTATGTTATCACAAGTTATACGGTGTGATTGGTGTGGCTGGTATGAGTCTTACCCTGGATTCCAAAATCCTTTCCTTGTAATGTCAGCTCTTCCGGGCACAGTTTCCTTAACTGAGGTCTGGAGGAGGGGCATAGAGGGAGGAGCCAGTGCACACCAGTAGTACTAAATCTTTCTTAGAGTGCCCAGTCTCCTGCGGAACCCGTCTATTCTCCATGGTCCTTACGGAGTCCCCAGCATCCACTACGGACTACGAGAAATAGATTTACCGATAAGTAAAATCTTATTTTAGTTATGGTTTGACTATATGAAGTCTATTTTTTCAGACAATATACGTTAAAGCTTAAAGGAACATGATTTATGTTGTTGCTTATGTTCCAATCGTGTTTGTAATATTGCAGATGGTGCAAGTATATTGTATTATCTCTTAAAACACCTTGTAATGTCAAAGATATATCAGCACATAGTGTTATGCTATACCAATACTATATATTACAAATGTGTATGGTTTTTATTTATTCTTATTCTTTCTTAAATGAGGTTCATATGATCTGAGAAATAACCAGTTTTTTGTTTAGCATATGAGGCCTACCTTTCCCTGACTATCCATGGATACTGTACTGTGGGGTATATGCAATTCCGGGCGAATTGCGGCACTTTTTCGCCCGTTTTTCAATTCGACACAAGTCGACCGTCGAATTCCGGCAGGTGGGTGCCGGAATTCGACATATTCAATAAAAAACTAATTCGACAGTCCCGCTGTCGAAAAACGGCCGATTTGACGGATTTTAAGTAGATTTTTAAAAATGTTTAAAAAACGGTAAAAAACCCGAAAAAAAAATTGCGTGGGGTCCCCCCTCCTAAGCATAACCAGCCTCGGGCTCTTTGAGCTGGTCCTGGTTGCCAAAATAAGGGGGAAAAAATTACAGGGGATCCCCCGTATTTTAACAACCAGCACCGGGCTCTGCGCCTAGTCCTGGTGCAAAAAATACGGGGGACAAAAAGAGTAGGGGTCCCCCGTATTTTTTGTACCAGCACCGGGCTCCACTAGCTGGACAGATAATGCCACAGCCGGGGGATACTTTTATACCGCTTCCTGCGGCCGTGGCATTAAATACCCAACTAGTCACCCCTGGCCGGGGTACCCTGGAGGAGTGGGGACCCCTTCAATCAAGGGTTCCCCCCCCCAGCCACCCAAGGGCCAGGGGTGAAGCCCGAGGCTGTCCCCCCCATCCAAGGGCTGCGGATGGGGGGCTGATAGCCATGTGTAAAAATGAAAGAATATTGTTTTTTTGCAGAAGAACTACAAGTCCCAGCAAGCCTCCACCGCAAGCTGGTACTTGGAGAACCACAAGTACCAGCATGTGGGGGGAAACGGGCCCGCTGGTACCTGTAGTTCTTCTGCAAAAAAAATACCCAAATAAAAACAGGACACGCACACCGTGAAAATACAACTTTATTTCACACATGCCGACACATACATACTTACCTATGTTGACACGCCGACTGCCACGTCTCCAATGTCGACGAATCCGGGGTACCTGAAAATAAACTTAATACTCACCTAAATCCAGTGTCCTGTGATATTTGTAATCCACGTACTTGGCAAAACAAAAAAACGCATTTACCCGATCCACACGGACTGAAAGGGGTCCCATGTTTACACATGGGACCCCTTTCCCCGAATGCAGAGACCCCCCGTGACTGCTGTCACAGAAGGTCCCTTCAGCCAATCAGGGAGCGCCACGTTGTGGCACTCTCCTGATTGGCTGTATGCGCGTCGGAGCTGTCAGACGCGCATCGCACAGCCCCCTCCATTATCTTCAATGGTGGGAACTTTGCGGTCAGCGGTGAGGTCACCCGCGGTCAGCGGCTGACCGCGGGTAACCCCACCGCTGACCGCAAAGTTCCCACCATTGAAACTAATGGAGGGAGCTGTGCGATGCACGATTTTTACCCCATTCCATTAAAAAAAAATATATATTTTTTTTTAAAAATATATAAATAATACTTGTGCCTCCTAAATAGACAAACCAAGTACCTAATCCCTTCTAATATAAATAGATATGCTATTACCAATAAAAAAAACACCAAAAAAAAAACAGGCGGATTGAAAATGATGAATTTACTGTCTAAAAGCACTGTTGTTGAATTTACAAACTTCAATTGAATATACTTTTGTCGAAATGCCGCATTTGTACCATTGCAGAAATGTCGAATTTGTCAAATGTCGAATTTCAACAAGTCGAATTTTGAAAGTCCGTTTTTTTGACGAAAAGTACTGAATTGCATTGTCGATTTTTTTGGGGGGGCGAAAATGTCCCGTTTTTCGACATTTTCGGGAATTCGACCGCAATTGCATATACCCCTGTGACTGCTAATAATCTGTGTGACCCGAACCTGGTTTTCCATCCTATGCTGCATTATTCCTGCTCCCAGACATCCGCTTTACATAACATAGGGGCAGTGTCGGACATGAAGGGCCCATCCGGGGAATCCAGTGGTAGGGGCCCATGTTTAGGGGCGTAGCCAGTCTGCAGAGGGGGGGTGTCCAGCCACCACATTGGTTTGCCTAACCATTAGAGAGGACATGATCTGGGTCCCTTGATAATTAAATATATATATATATATATATATATATATATAGTAAATACTGGTAGTGCACACACACCCCTCCCTCCACGCAGTGGGGCCCACCGGGAGTTTCCCAGTGCCCTTATGGGCCAGTCTAACCCTGCATAGGGGTCTATTCATGAAGCAGTGCAAAGTGTGGAGCAGTGAGCTAGTGGAGAAGTTGCCCATGACAACAAATCAGCATTAATGTAACATTTATAATTTGCATACTATAAAATGATACAGAGCAGCTGGTTGGTTGCCATGGGCAACTTCTCCACTGGTTCACTTCTCCTCTCTTTTCACTTCTTCATGAATAGACCCAATTATCCTCACTCTGTGATGTGACTGCTGTAGTAGTAGTCACATCACAGAGCCCAAATCTAACTCTCTCTGCACATGTTATATCTGCTCCCCCCTCCCCCCTGCAGTGCACATGGTTTTGCCCAAGCTTATTTGTGTTTGCAGACTTTACCGATGGTGTTAGGGATGTAAGACAAGCCCCAGTACAAGCTTGTCCTAAACCTAACATTCCACTCCAACTCTGTCTCCCAATTACAAACAAAAATAAAAACACTGGGGGTAATTCAGAGTTGATCGCATCAGCAAATTTGTTAGCAGTTGGGCAAAACCATGTGCACTGCAGGTGTGGCAGATATAACCTTTGCAGAGAGAGTTAGATTTGGGTGGGTTATTTTGTTTCTGCACAGGGTAAATATTGGCTGCTTTATTTTTACACTGCAAATTAGATTTAGATTTCAGTTTGAACACGCCCCACCCAAATCTAACTCTCTCTGCACATGTTATATCTGCCTCCCCTGCAGTGCACATTGGGGGTCTTTCCGAGTTGATTGCTCGCTAGCTATTTTTTGCAGCGCTGCGAACAGATAGTCGCCGCCTATAGTGGAGTGTATGTTTGCTTTGCAAGTGTGCGATCGGATGTGCAGCCGAGCGGTACAAAAAAGTTTTGTGCAGTGTCTGAGTAGCTCAGAACTTACTCAGCCACTGCGATCACTTCAGCCTGTCCGGGGTCGTAATTGACGTCAGAAACTTGCCCTGCAAACGCTTGTACACGCCTGCGTTTTTCCTACCACTCCCAGAAAACGGTCAGTTGACACCCACGAACGCCCTCTTCCTGTCAATCTCTTGCGATCAGCTGTGCGAATGGATTCTTCGTAAAATCCATCGCTCAGCAACGATCCGCTTTGTACCCTTACGACATGCCTGCGCATTGTTGTGCACACGCATGCGCAGTTCTGACCTGACTGCAGTGCAGCGAAAAATCCTAGCGTGCGATCTGGTCGGAATGACCCTCATGGTTTTGTCCAATTGCTAACAAATTTGCTGCTGCGATCAACTCTGAATTAGGCCCCTTGTTCATATCGATCATCATTATTGGCAAGTGTGTAGGGTCCATTAGCAGGTAAGAGAACACTGTTCTATCACGAAAGACTGTAAGGCTAGCCTACAACGACTCATGAAATATTCTGGATTTCCATTAGACCATTTTGCTCTATTAACATTCACGGCATTTCAAGTGTGTTTAATGAAGCTTTCAGGAGTCATTTAAAAATTTCATTAAGTCTCATACTGTACTCATGACTGATTATTAGATTTATATATAATCAGGCAATAATAAGATTTTATTTTCTTTGGAGAGTATTTTCTAGCAGGAAAATAGTTTTGTAACACTTCTTGTTCCTTGTAGTCATTAACAGCAAGCAGCATTGGAGTATAATCAGAGCTGAAGTGCATAAGGTAAGTGCATTCCTGAGCAATTATTTTTATTAAGCCAGCATTTTCCTCTAACATACAACAGCGATTTACCCTGCGATAATTGTCAGAGTGCAAGCTAACATGAATTCTGTAAATTGAAGCACTTTTCTCTAGCACATAATAAAATAATGGACAAATTCATGATCTTTTCAGAAAACTTGGATTATTAGAAGTGGAAGAGAATACTGTAGATAGACGAACTTCTAGGTATCGACAGACTATGCCATATAGGAATTTCATTGAGGGAGCACTCAGCACATGGAACAGAGGAGCTAAAGGGGTCTCTTTACTAGGCCTTGGAGATAAAGTGGACAGAGATAAAGTACCAGCCAATCAGCTCCTGACTACTTTGTCACAGGTTGTGTTTGAAAAATGACAGTTAGAAGCTGATTGGCTCTTACTTTATCTCCGTCCACTTTATCTACATCCAAGGCTTAGTAAATAGACCCCTATGTCTAGATAAATAAATGGTTGGCTCTAGTGAAATAGGTGAGTACTGTTGGTGATGGTATGGAAGAGCAATAGTACACAGCAGCAGGTCCTCACTGTCACAAAACAGCCCAGTACTTAACTAGTAGTGAGGTCACTTTGGGGGTGCAGGGGTGCTGGACACACCCACCGAGGGGTGACACCAAAAAGCCAGCTCCTCCTCAGTGGCAGAAGCTGGGTGCTGCACTTGGCTCCTGTCTCACTGTAGGAACCGGCATTGCAGACAGTCTCCGGAAGCAACCCAGCATCTCCAAGACCCCTAGAGTGATGAAAAAGTAGGTGAGGCTGAGGAGCCACACCCCCTTCCCATGAGGCCATGCCCCATTCCTGGGTTCCCGACCCTCTTTATTGGCGCGCATGGGGTATTTCACCCACACTGGGTGTCACCAAGCTTTGTGATGCTCCTGATAACCAGCGGAATGCTTAATTTAGCAGTAATATGGATGTACAGCCGTACTCACAGTTATGCATGTAACAGACACTCAGCATGGAGCAGAACTTGCTTGGAGTATACAGACCCCCAGTTGGTGTTGCATGTTAGTACTAGCAGTGCATAGTGTGTGGAATAGTGTGTGGTATGCAGTAAATCACAGGGTCTCACTGACTCTCCTCTCTCAGTCCCTGCCTTCAGTTCTCTCCAGCCTCATGCTCCCTGTGTCACCTCTAGTCTCATGCCCCTTATGTCACCTCCAGCCTCATGCCTCATGTCACCTGCAGCCTCATGCACTCACTGAGGACAGATCACAGTGGAGAGAGGTGGGAGTCCGGGAGGCAAGATAGGAGGAGATAAGATTACAGTAGTCTAATCTAAAGATGACCAGTAAGTGGATCAGGGTCTTACTAGCATCCAGGGTGAGAAAGGGTCTGATCCTGGAAATATATTTGAGATGGAAACGGCAGGACTGCAAAAGGAACTGAATGTGAGGTTTGAAGGAGAGGGAAGAGCCAAGGATAACTCCAAGGCAATACACCTGGGGGACGGAGAAGAGAGTTGTGCCATTAATAGATAATGAAACTGCCTGCCTGGAACTGGAAATGTATAGGCCAACACTCCCCCTGCACTCCCTGTGCCAATGCTACTGCCTGGGGTCAAGTTCTTCATATTCCATCTGTAATTCTCTTTTACTCATTAACAATTCTTTCTTCATGTGCATATGCGTAGTGACTGGAACATACTGTAGTGGGGCCTCTTTCCAGTGACGGTGACACATGTGTCTTAGAAAAGCAAAGATATTTTACTA
The DNA here is from genome assembly GCF_028390025.1 of Pseudophryne corroboree. Taxonomy (NCBI): domain Eukaryota; kingdom Metazoa; phylum Chordata; class Amphibia; order Anura; family Myobatrachidae; genus Pseudophryne; species Pseudophryne corroboree. Next base: position 843,998,403 of record NC_086447.1, on the reverse strand, counting down.
GATTTGAAATTAGAAGAGGTTTGTGAAACATACAGTAGATCATTGGTCATTGTAACAGGAAATCATGAAACCTCCCTTACCTTCCAAGTAGAGTGCAAATCTACGTACACAGAAAAAAACAAACAACTTTTACACTTAGCTGCAGTATGTCTGTGCATCACTTGATAAAGGAAGTGATACAGAGGGCAGCATGGTTGGTGTAGTGGTTAGCAAAACTGCCTCCAATCACTGTGGTCATGAGTTCAATTTCCTGTTATGGCTGATCTGTTTTGAGTTTGTATGATCTTCCCGGAGTTACGTGGGTTTTCCACCCTGTGCTCTGGTTTCCCCCCTACACTCCATTAACATACAGCACTGGCAGGACATTTGCTGACAAAAAAAAATGAACCCTAGTGTGTATATGTGATAGATTGTAAGCTCCGCTGGGGAAGGGTCTAATGTGAATTACTGAAATATACTTTAAAAAGCACTGCGGAATATTGGCCCTCATTCCGAGTTGTTCGCTCGCTAGCTGCTTTTAGCAGCATTGCAAACGCTAGGCCGCCGCCCTCTGGGAGTGTATCTTAGCTTAGCAGGATAGCGAACGAAAGATTAGCAGAACTGCTACTAAATATTTTCTTGCAGTTTCTGAGTAGCTCCAGACCTACTCCTAGATTGCAATCAGCTCGGTCCGTTTAGTTCCTGATTTGACATCACAAAAACGCCCTGCGTTCGGCCAGCCACTCCCCCGTTTCTCCAGACACTCCCGCGTTTTTCCCTGACACGCCTGCGTTTTTTAGCACACTCCCGGAAAACGCTCAGTTACCACCCAAAAACGCCCCTTTCCTGTCAATCACTCACCGATCAGCACAGCGACTGAAAAGCGCCGCACAGACAACAGCAAAACTGCTAATTTTTTTAGTTAAATAACTAAGTGCATGCGCGCTGCGTACCATGCGCATGCGCATTTAGCAACAAATCGCAGCATAGCAAAAATCGGCAACGAGCGAACAACTCGGAATGACCACCATAGATCTCAAAAATGCATTCACAGAATGGAATGTGATATGAATGAGCACACCCTCGTGGAATCTTTATATTTAATATCTCCCCAATAGAGAGATTGCACATTGGGAAAGTGATGCTGTACCTGTTCATAAAATATAAATCTAACACACAACTGGCCTGTTGTACGTTGTTATCAAAATCATCTTAAACTGAATCAGTGAAATGTTAATACTTCCTGACTGCCTCCAGCAGGTATGGCCGAGGAATATCCGTGTTTACATTGCAGAAGCTAATAAAACAGTTAGATGGAGCCATTAGTGTAACCATGGTGACGAGCTGCCGGTGGTCTGCTTGACATTAAAATGCTTTGAAGGTGTTAGATGGGGCATGTCTGCACCGAGGAAACAGTAAAATCAGAAGAAATACAACTGTGACATTTTCATTGTGTTGCTACTAGCAAATGCAGTGCTTTGAATTTCCCAAATTATTATTACATAATATCCTTTACAATTAACAACGTAAGATCTAAGCAATGAAACAGCAACAGATTAACTTCCTTCTCCTGTTGATGTGGTTATACAAGCCGAGAGTGTGAGCATGAAAAATACAGCTGCACAGGCCCCTCTGCGGAATCAATGAAGCAATGTATTATTCCAGCCCCGCTTTTTATTTATGAAGGCATGCTTTGCAAATTACAGTCATTGAAAAATTAACTTGCAAAATAGTTGAGCAGCGGCTTGTGAATTACAGTTAATCACGTCCAATCTCGGAACAAACACAGTACTTAACTGTCATTATGAGCAGCCAACTGTCATTAAACTCCAGCACCGCAAAGACTCCATATGCAGTGGTACATATTCTGTGCATCTCCTGCTCCAAATCTGCGGTATTAACAATGCATTTCTGATGCAAGATAATAAAGTCTACACACAATATAGAATAGTTGTGCGTTCTAAAACATCATTGATTCTAATTGCTCTGTTAGGTGATTGTTCATCCCCATTCCATTCCAATGGTCATTCACAAAGGGCAAACAGAGATCAGCACATTGCTTCTTTGTGTTTGTAACATCCCAGTTTTGTCGTCTCGTTGTGTTAGACTGGACACAGGCAAGGCCGTCTTAACAGCATTGCAGGCCCTGGGCAAAGCAAAGTACTCGGGCCCCTGTCCAACCATTGACGGGAATAAATGGGGGAAAAAAATCATAACTAATGCTGGGCATACACGCTACAATTATCTTGGTGATCCGTCCAATGTCAGTGGATCGGCCAGATAATTGCAGCACATATGCGGGCGACTGATCCGAAAATATCGATTGGTCGGGCATGCCGGATTGTCCAGCATGTCCCTTCGATTTGAGCAACGTTTTTCTCCCTGTTCCTTCACATGGAAAGCAATGAGGAAATTAAAGTCTCCTTCCTGGGGTGCAGAGCGTCAATATCAGGTGACATGCACTGTGAGAGATCTCACAGTGTATGTCCCGGATATCAGCAGGGTAAGGTTAAATACCTGTCGGTCTGACAGGCATTTTATCTGACTGTGTATACCCAGCATTACCCCTTCTGCGGTTCTGTGCCACCTCTCCACTTGCTTCTATACAGTGAAGGGCTGTTAGCACTGTAACTGGTGGACAGCTCCAGCCATCAACCAATCAGCATGCTGATAGCCATAATTCACAATCAGAGTGGCTGGGCAACATTCTCTACCTGAAGAAGTTTCGGAGGCATCAGCCTGGGCAGGAGATATCCCCTGGCCCTGCTCATCCCTGTTCGAAGGCCACTAGACTCATGGGGTCCTGGGCAGCTAGCCAGTGTGCCCATATATTAAGATGGCCCTTGACACGGGATTGGGATCATTTATGGATCGATTAATTATTTGGAGATACTTAAGTATCCAGAGTTGCAGCAGTGGATATGTAAGTACTGGAGCATTCAACTTTGCTCCAGCTGAATGACGGCTGCTCCGAATGGATAAAAACAATAGATTTTTGGTGCTTAAAAATATTAAAAACCAAAATAGGGGAACAATCAAACCAAGTGATCTCCTCTACAAAGAAATACATTATAGCTCCTAAGGAATATCTCTGGAAAAATATTCCAAGTTAGAAGTAAAGCATAGGAAAATAATAATTCTCAAAAGAGTGCATGTATTCCATAACATTAAAAACAGGATTTACTAAAGATAGACAGTAATCTTAAACTTAAAAGAGTAGACAGTATTATAGTTGCAATTGGGTTACCAGAGTCATCAAAATTATAAACATACAATATAAAAGTATCAAAAAGTATCAATAATAATGATTACTCTGGAGTACTTTCAGACCACTAATCAGGGACAAAGGGGACTATCTACTAAGCCTTGGAGAAAGATAAAGCGGACAGGGATAAAGTACCAGCAAACCAGTTCCTGTAATTTTTCGAACACAGCCTGTAACATGGCCAATAAGAGCTGATTGGCTTTATCGGAAAGGCAGCCCCCCATGGAGTGCATTCGTGATTCCGCAATTATTATTTTTTATATATATTTTTTTTTTAGGGACAATGACCATGCCCCCTATATAGGCCTTGCCCCCATATAGTACTGGGGGCCAGCTGTGCTGTCTATGGCCCTCGCTATAGCTGACCTCTGTGGCAAATTCCACTAGTAATAGTCCTTTTCTGATCATAAGATCCAAGCTAGGAGAGCCTGCTCAACCTCCCTGATACATCTGAAGCCCCTTTGGCAAGTCCTTGCTGCTAGCCGTCTCCTGGCTAACAGCACAATGCGGTGAAAGGAAGAAAGATCTCCTGCTGGTACTTTACATAACTTTCAGTCCTTTACAGGTTCCCAGTGTTTAGAGAAGACTGGCAAGCACGACAGCGAGAGGGAGGGAGTTCACCAAAGGCAATGAGCTTTTCTGGCTTCAATAGGTAGAGGCAAATTAGGCTCTCAGACGGAAGTGTTGGCACTGGCAATTGGGTTGCTCTTACGCATTTCTCCGCCTTAGAGTGAGGCGGTTTCTTTAAAGAAAAATGCGGTGTGTGGTATGGAAACACCTGGCTAAGAATTTAAATGTCCAGTGAGTAATGGCGATCCTTAATCTAATAACAGGAAATGTAGTTAGCATCCCGGCATTTGGGATTCCGGCACTCAGAATACCGGCACCAGAATCCCAACAGTTGTCAGAATGCCGACGCCAGAATCCCGAACGTATGCTGGGGAATGCTAGGCTTAGGTTGTGAGGGAAGGGTTAAGTTTAGGCTGTGGGTGGGAGGAGGTTAGGGTTAGGCTGTGGGGAGGCAGGGTAAGGCCTAGTCTGCAGCGAGGGAGGCAGGGTTAGGGTTAGGCTGCGGGGAGGGAGGGTTAGGATTAGGGTTACCTTTCTCCAGCACCCCTGTCAGGATTTCAAGCAGTCGGGATGCTGGTGTCGGTATTCTGACCGCCGGCATCCTGACTGCCGGTATCCCATACCCAACCGAATAGCAGCACCTGGGCATGAATTATACCTATAAAAACATTACTTGTTAATAAAGAGGCGATAACTAGGTATATTTTGATCAAATGTTTGACATATAGTTTATTGGTACTTGTAGTAATAATATACTTATAAAAAATTATCGTTAATAAAATATGAATTGAATACACCTCCCTATGGATAATATATTTTTGTGATGCAGATCCTGTGACAAAAGTAAAATTTGCATTCTCTACATAGCCTCAATTGTGTGAACACATTTTCTGTGCATTGCAATAATAATTTACACAAGATGCATGGGTGAAACAGGCATACTGTACATTCAACACAGGCCAACAATGGCTTTTACCTTGTGCTTGGACATCATGAATGGTCACTAGCTTATTTGTGTTTGCAGACTTTACCGATAGTGCTAGGGATGTAAGACAAGCCCCAGTCCAAGCCTGTCCTAAACCTAACATTCCACTTCAACTCTGTCTCCCAATTACAAACAAAAATAAAAACATTGGGGGTAATTCTGAGTTGATCGCATCAGCAAATTTGTTAGCAGTTGGGCAAAACCATGTGCACTGCAGGTCTGGCAGATATAACCTTTGCAGAGAGAGTTAGATTTGGGTGGGTTATTTTGTTTCTGTGCAGGGTAAATACTGGCTGCTTCATTTTTCACTGCAATTTAGATTTCAGTTTGAACACACCCCACCCAAATCTAACTCTCTCTGCACATGTTATATCTGCCTCCTCTGCAGTGCACATGGGGGGTCATTTCGAGTTGATAGCTTGTTAGCTATTTTTTGCAGCGCTGCAAACAGATAGTCGCCGCCTATAGGGGAGTGTATGTTTGCTTTGCAAGTGTGCGATCGCATGTGCAGCTGAGCGGTACAAAAAAGTTTTGTGCAGTCTCTGAGTAGCTCAGAGCTTACTCAGTCGCTGCGATCACTTCAGGCTGTTCTTGCCCGGAATTGACGCCAGACACCCGCCCTGCAAACGCATGGACATGCCTGCATTTTTCCAACCACTCCCAGAAAACGGTCAGTCGACACCCACAAACGCCCTCTTCCTGTCAATCTCCTTGCGATCAGCTGTGCGAATGGATGCTTCGTAAAATCCATCGCTCAGCAACGATCCGCTTTGTACCCGTATGAAGTACCTGCGCATTGCGGTGCATATGCATGCGCAGTTCTGACCTGATCGCAGTGCAGCGAAAATTCCTAGTGTGCGATCAGGTCGGAATGACCCTCATGGTTTTGCCCAACTGCAACTCTGAATTAGGCCCATTAAACAAACTGCACCTCCAGACTCTAAATTTCTTTGTTGTGTGGGATATTATCTGAAAACACTCGCTTTGGGGGGCTAATAGCAAATAATAAGGCTCTTCAGGATGTCAGTAAGGGGACTGCAGAAGATACAGAACTTCCGTTCCCCATTTTTGATTGCAATAGCAGCCAACTTAGGCTGAACCTAACCCCCCCCCCCCCTCCCTGCAGCTTAACCCTTAGTCTCCCCCCACAGCATGAACCTAAACCCTCCCTTCCTTGACTCCTTGTGGCTTACCTGTCAGACGAGCTGACAGATGATCATTTGGAATCCCGGCATCTGGGAATCCTGCCACGGGATTGTGACCCTATTCAGGATGCCAGTGTCGGCATTACGAGTAGTGTCGGGATTCCGGTGTTGGTATTTCGACTGCCGGTATCCAGACCGCCGATCCACACCGGATCCTGTATTTACATTTTCTTACCATTTGAAGGATAAGCAATCACCGGTCTGTGGGGGGCGGGGGTAAGGTATGTGCAGGGACATAGTCCTGGGCACAGATTCTGCATCTGGCTAGCTGGGTGCCGGGAACAAAACCCTGCAGGCAGTAGTGGTGCTTCGGTGCAGCCTGGAGCATTCTTTGGCATGCATCCTGCAGCATGTCAGGGCAGCTTTCCACTTTCTGCTGCCGGTACGATGTCACAGGTTCGGGGGTGGGGCCAGCACAGTGTGGCAAAGAGCCCTGCTCTGCTGCTGCTCATACATATTCAGTAGCCAACGCTCCAAGTGGGGGAAATTAAATAAGTGTTTTGAGCTAGGAAAAAGGTGCTGTGAGTAGTAAGTGAAGGCTCGTAGGCCCGGACAAGCTTGGACTGACCCACATGGGTACCGTGTGAAAAACTCAGTGGGCCCTACTTTCACAGGGCCCACCTCCTCCTCTAATGATCAGGTTCCAGGCTGTGCACTTGAATTACACATAATAAATATGTTACCTTATACTGCACAGGGCTATGGTATATTTTCTACAGTGTATTGCTGTTATTAATTTAGTACATTATCATGCATGCGCTATCAGTATTTACTAGTATTATTATTATTATTATTATTACCAGTTACTTATATAGCGCACACATATTCCGCAGCGCTTTACAGAGAATATTTTGCCCATTCACATCAGTCCCTGCCCCAGTGGAGCTTGCAATCTATATTCCCTACCACACGTACACGCACACACATTCACTCTGGGGTTAATTTTATTCAGAGCCAATGAACCTACCAGTATATTTTTGGGTTGTGGGAGGAAACCAGATTACCCGGAGGAAACCCACGCAAGTACGGGGAGAATATACAAAATCCGCACAGTTAGGGCCATGGTGGGAATCGAACCCATGACCTTAGTGCTGTGAGGCAGTAATGCTAACCATTACACCATCCATACTGCCCTAATATATATATACTTATCAAGCAACCCAGACCATGCACTCTCTAAGTGTTATGCAAATCTCTGTGGAGACTGTCTAGTGTCTACACCCCTAAGCACTGTCCCTTACCACTGCATTCCCCCGGTGTGTCCTTCATGTCCCAGTCCGACATTGGACCCAGATCTTACTTGCTGACATTGCTGCCCCCTCTTCCAAGAGGGGGCAGCCTGGTCGGCGAACAGGGGGGCCTGTCCGTGGGTGTGGCAGCACAAAAACCTCATTGTGGCTCCGCCCTCTGTTATCCAGTGCAGATGAAACAGGCACTGAATAGCGGGGCGGAGCTACGATGATGCAAATCGCGACATCGGGTACCCATCGGACCGACCGGGGGTGCGTGGGCTGGCGGCGGATGCAGGACACTTGATGACCTTTCTGGGGGGCCGTGAGTGCCACACGGTTTTTGAGAGCCTCCTGGACGTTACAGGAGGGTAGGCAAGTATGACCTAGATGCAGCTCCAGGCCATCACTGTGCTAGGAGCTTTGCAGGGAAAGACAGTGGATATTTTTAAATTGAGGCATTGTCGGGCAAAATACAAAAAAAAGAGATTAAAACATTTCAGATATTAGATGCCACAACTGAAGTAAGTTTATCTCAGTTCATTAGGTGATAGTTCTTATTATGAGTGAAATGATTTGATAAATAATGATTATCATGAAGACTGTTATGTCATATTTTGCTGTAATCTAATATCCAACCCAAAATCACATCTCCCCCTTACTCCAATTAGGACCTTGAACCTAATTAAAATGAATTCCTGTTAATTAAACATGTAGTAGTCTGCATAACAGATAATGCTAGGGATTACAGTGTGTGCTAGGCTGATATTACACTTGGGTGAAAATATGAGAATTATACCTAAAATCCAATTAGTTCTCATTGCTATAAACATCTGAATACTGCAGTAATACAGGCTCTTTATATTTTATATTACTTTCTGGAAGCTGTTTTTTTGTGCAGTACACTGAGGCTAAGCAGCAGGTGTCTGCAAAATGATAACAGTGGCGGGAGCTAATTCCAGTCATTTGCCACTTCAGATAAATACAAGAAAATACAGTCGTTGAAACATACCTCAAACTAAGTACTAAATCCCCTGCACATGTTGTACAATCTATAGTTCATCTCTCAGCATCTTCAGGTAGGTCACAAGACAGAGACAAATACTTTTTTTTCTACAATAATTTTCCAGCACTCTAGCGGTTAAACACCAGAGGGTGAGTCACATCATTTAAAGCCAGACAATTTAATTTCCTTCAGTTCTAATAATTACGTGGAAAGATGATTAAGATCATGTTAAAAAGAAAGTGTTTTTTTTATATTATTACTATTAATTTTTTTTAGGGTCCACAAAATGTCCATAGCATCAGAGAATTACAAAAGTATGTAAAAAAAAAAAACCAGTGGAGTCTCTAGGGTTGACCCCTTCATGGACTTCCTCCCATATCAGACCATATAGAATCCTTAGTAATGTTTTGTATACAAATGTTACCGTTTATTGTTATTCCTGTATCACTGAAGGGTGTGGTTCATCAAATCGACAGTGTCTAGGTCGACAATGTTTAGGTCGACCACTATAGGTCGACAGTCACTAGGTCGACATGGATGGAAGGTCGAAAGGGTTTCTAGGTCGACATGTGCTAGGTCGACAGGCCTAAAGGTCGACATGAGGATTTTTTTTTTTGTGTGTCGTTTTCTTCGTAGAGTGACCCGGATCCCAAATTAGTGCACCGCGTCCCCTCGCATGGCTCGCTTCGCTCGCCATGCTTCGGGCATGGTGCCTTCGCTCCGCTACCGCTTCGCTCGGCACACTTTACCATTCCAATCGTAGTTCACGTGGATCGTTAAGTATGAAAAAATTCAAAAAAAGAAAAAAAATGTGAAAAACTCATGTCGACCTTTAGACCTGTCGACCTAGCACGTCGACCTATAAATCCCTGTCGACCTTCCATCCATGTCGACCTAGTGACTGTCGACCTATAGTGGTCGACCTAAACATTGTCGACCTAGACACTGTCGATCTTCAGACCGGATCCCTCACTGAATGTAATGCCAAAAGTATTGACATAAAAAAAACTTGCAAAATTAAAATGATATCTATCTTTTGCAATATCATACACATTCATCCTATAACCAATGCCCCCGCTCCAGACTTGCCTACTGTTCCTGAATGGCAGGGAGGGTTCTGAATTTTAGGTGGTGATCCTGGTTACCCAGAAGAGTGCTCAAGTCTCCCAGATGTCCGTTTGGCACCACACACCGGAATTAAGTGGGCGGTCCAGGGGGCCAATGACATGATTCGTACTGCATTGTGTAATCGTAGCCACGCTTATTCAGGGCTGGCACAATGCTTTAAGTGATTGCCCCTTTAAGAAAAAATGTCAGAGATCGTCCGGCATCCTGTACCTCCGGCGATCTCGGAAGTCATTACATCTGGACCTTAATGTTTTTACTGATTTACCGTTGTAACATTGTTGTACCCTGTTGAAGGTCTGGGTATGTGGGTCTACAACACACAACAGCCCGCATTGCACTACCATCCAGATACAATGCTATATGCATACACTGAATGTGAATATGTGGGATCTGCAGCTATGATGTTTTCCATCATTATGTGGATAGCTGAACAAGCAGTGTACCGACATCAATATGAGCATGCTCTGACTATTGTTAGAAATATTTACTGATCTAAACAAAGCTAGATTATAGGGGGGGACGGGGCGCAGGGCATACTGTACCCCGGGCCCCCCTCTGTCAGGCCCCCCCCACCCCTGGGCAGAGCACATTGACATCACTAGCTTTCCTTCTTGTGCAGCACCAGAACCAGGCTGCCAGAATGTGAACAGGAGGCTGACACACAGGAGAATCAGATACCAATGGAGCTTCCCGACAAGAGGAGAGATGGGGGGGGGGGGGGGGAAGGGGGGCTGTAAGTGACCCAGACATCCCAGATTCTCCTACTTCCCATCTGGTTATCAGGGTCCTGTGTAACCTGTTATCTAATGAGAGCATTCAGGTCTAGAGAGAGATACACACATATAGTCCTCCTGAGTCCTGTCCCAGTGTGTAAGTAGTACAGTGGCTGCTACTATTGCATTTTTGCAAGATAAATGATAGATTTTATTTTTCTGTGTGTATTTTAAAGCTGTTTAAGTTGTCAAAGTTCCACTACAGGAAAACTTTATTAAATAGTTGTCTTTCAATAAGGAGGTGCTATAATCAGTACCCAGTCATTATAAAATTATTAGTTTAAATTTAATTTACACCATATATTTAATTTGCACAATCCATAACTGCTACCATAACCCACTCCAGGAGGGTCAAAATGCTCTCTACCTCGACTTCCCTCTTAATCTAATAATTATAATCATCTCTGGTGAAATATCTTTCTTAACAATTAAATAGACAAAGTAGCAGAAGCGCTAGTGTGTGGCTGATTAAACAAGTTGCCTCCTGCCGTCAAGGTATGAGGTTTGCCTTCCTAAAGATATGAGATACAAAAGAAAAAACCCCATTGGCACAAAGGCAACTTAAGAGTCTGACAACACGAATGTATAATACAAAACAATTTATTAAAATGACACAATAGAAACTATATTATCTCCTGAGATACTTAGACATATTATAAACTGTATAGAAAATGTAATGCTTCTCTTGTAACCATTTAAATGTTACTTAATAAAAATGTAACAGATAAAATATGTGTCAATACAAAACACACAATGTTGCCACCATGTTACAGGCTGCGTTTGAAAAACTGATAGGTAGGAGCTGGTTGGCAGGTCCTTTATATCCGTCCACTTTATCTCTGTCTAAGGCTTAGTAGATAGACCCTTGTATCACTCTCCATGTTATCACTTTTTAAGGCTTAGTACATTTGGACCTGTGTTACTGAACTGGGAAGGACTGATATATCATAATATTAACTCAACTGTAAGGGAAGCTCCTGAATATTACTAAGGGGATATTTGGGCATGGAGTTTTGAGAGAGTAAGGTAGGTTACAGTTATTTGACCACCCCACACAGCACTAAGTATCTGCCAACCTGAACTGATTAATCCAACGATATATATCTGTCCAATAGTGGAGGTCAAGACTACCCAGGACTAAGTGGGAGTCCAGACTTTCTGTTCTTACTTAATAATATTGTGATTCCATATATTCCAGTATTAAGAAATTGTAATAATTTTCCACAGATATTATAACATGAACAGTATCACTAGCCTGAGGAACATGCAGATGATGCAACAGAGAGTAAATAGAATATGGCAATTGTAGGAACATCAGCAGGGCAATATCTGTAATCATATTAGCTGTATTAGAGTGAGGTTACCTAGGACAGCAGTGTCAGACTGGGGCATAAAGAGCACACCGGGGGAATGCTTAAGGGTGTGTGCAGGCTCCAAGGAGGGTGTCGCCAGCCAACACAGAGGTTTAGCTAGCCATTAAAGAGTACATGGTATATATATAATAAACCATATTCTTGTGAAGTATAATGTAACGTATGTATAATGCATAATTCAAGTGCAGTAGGATGGAGTCTGGAGCCTGATCCCTAGAGGAGGAGGGGCCCACTGGCAGTGGCGTCCACCGGGGGTGTTCCCCTGTGGGACAGACCGACCCTGTATGACAATAGTTACTTTGTATGATCTTTACATTAGACATACTATACAAAGGAACTGGAACACCCTGAGCGATTTGGATCAACATTATAGTGGGGAGCTTTGATGTGCTGTGGATGCAAACATTGGAATACCCAGTGATGAATATCTAACACTCAGCAACACTATTCCGCTCTCTCCATAATAAATTTGTGTCCAAACATTGTAGTTTTCAGACTACTATACCGAGGACATTCATGGATACTTGATATAACAATCTTCAGAATGTAAGCTCTCATGAGCAGGGCCCTCTCCCCTCATGTGCTTTTCTCCCTTTTATGGGGGGTACACACTCAGCAATGTGTGCTTAAATTCTAAGCAATCTGACTAGATTGCGTAGAAAAAAGCACACATCGCTCCAAGTATATGCCCAGGCTTGGACTGGCCCACTGGGGTACAGGGGAAACCACCGCTGGGGGGCCCACCTCCTGCTCTAAGGATCAGGTTCTAGACTGTGCACTTGAATTATACATCATAGATATGTTACCTTATACTGGACTATGGTGTATTTTCTACTGTGTATTGCTGTTATTAATCTGTTATTAATCTGGTATATTATCATGCATGCAGAAGATGAATTTACTGTATATATTTATGAAGGGGCCCAGACATTGCACTCTCTAATGGTTAGTCAAACCAATGAGGTGGCAGGCCACACCCCCTCTGCAGACTGGCCACACCCCTAAACATGGGCCCCTATCACCACATTCCCCCGGAGGGCCCTACATGCCCCAGTCCGACACTGTATATGCCCCATAGCGATAACGATGCGTGGCTCCGCGCGTCGCTATCGCCGGTTCTAGATTGGCCTGTATGCAGGCACAATCTAGTCAGATTGCTCACTTCACTGCTGGGTGAGCGAGTGAGTAAGTAAGCATACCCCCACCCCGTCCCAGTCCACCCCCCTCATTCAGCACACATCATGCTGTGTGCTGAGTGTGGGGAGAGATGTGTGCTGAGCATTCTGTGATAGATCGCTCAGCACATATCTCCCCATGTGTACCCCCTTTAGACTATTTCTTACTCCATACCTAGATCAATGGCATATAACCCTCGTTTTGTGCAACCCTAATGAATACTTCAGTGTCCTGTCAGTTGATGCAACATTGTTTATATACCATGTACTTGTCCTACATTGTTCTTCTACTGTAAGGTTTTGTTTTTTTTGGGCTCATTCATGTACTATGTTAGTCATTGCAGAACCCTTGTGGCTATATAAATACAGATAATAATAATTACACAGGTCTGCGATGAAAAAGCTTTTTAAACGAATATATGCAATACTTATAGATTTTTGGCTTCTGAACACAAAAATGACTCCCGATTTTGTTGGAGAGGATAGCACTCAGTAATCTGTCTCCGTTCCAGTTCTAGAATCAGCTCCCCTGCTCTAGTGTTTTCCTCCTAGTGGGGGTCATTCCGAGTTGTTTGCTCATTATTTTTTTCTCGCAACGGAGCGATTAGTCTCTAATGCGCATGCGCAATGTCCGCAGTGCGACTGCGCCAAGTAAATTTGCTATGCAGTTAGGTATTTTACTCACGGCATTACGAGGTTTTTTCTTCGTTCTGGTGATTGACAGGAGTGTGATTGACAGGAAGTGGGTGTTTCTGGGCGGAAACTGGCCGTTTTATGGGTGTGTGCGAAAAAACGCTACCATTTCTGGGAAAAACGCAGGAGTGGCTGGAGAAACGGAGGAGTGTCTGGGCGAACGCTGGGTGTGTTTGTGACGTCAAACCAGGAACGCTTATAGTCTCCTGCGTACAGAGAGAGACCTTGTCTGTACACAGCCTCACCCTACATAGTTATAGCCGCTGTGTTACTACTGTGTCACCCTGTCATCTTGACGTAAGTTCCTGCTGCTGCAGAACCTCTTCTGTGTATATCAAACTGTTAACTCTTGTTCTCGAAATAAACCAATAATCTGATTATGTTCCTTTGTGTGGACTAACATCCCTATCCAACACCACAACATTCTGCCAACAGATTTTGCATATCACATCACATTTTTCTGCAAAACGTGTATTTATGAATAAGCCATTTTTTTTCATATTCATTAAAGTAATAAATGTATTCTGCCTACATTTACAGGTTGAGACTCCCTTATCCAAAATGCTTGGGACCAGAGGTATTTTGGATATGGGATTTTTCCGTATTTTGGAATAATTGCATACCATAATGAGAGATCCTGGTGATGGGACCTAAATCTAAGCACAGAATGCATTTATGTTACATATACACCTTATACACACAGCCTGAAGTCAATTTTAGCCAATATTTTTTATAACTTTGTGCATTAAACAAAGTGTGTATACATTCACACAATTCATATATGTTTCATATACACCTTATACACACAGCCTGAAGGTCATTTAATACAATATTTTTAATAACTTTGTGTATTAAAAAAAGTTTGTGTACAGTGAGCCATCAAAAAACAAAGGTTTCACTATCTCAATCTCACTCAAAAAAGTCCGTATTTTGGAATATTCCGTATTTCGGAATATTTGGATATGGGATACTCAACCTGTATTATAAAACATTGTCTTAAATGAATTCAGTTGGTAGTATAGAACGTTGCAATTCAATTCTCATCATAAAACTTCCCCCTGCCCAGTGCCAGATTAAGGTCCACATGGGCCTGGACCTGAAATTTACAAAGGGCTTAAACCCCATATTGTGTAAAGCAGGGCTGGCCAAACCGGTCCTCGAGATCTACCAACAGTTCATGTTTTCCAGGCCTCCTGGATATCAGTAGAATTGTCAGTTAGGAATGAATGCAGCACATCTTATTAGTAATGACTACACCTGTGCACCAGCTAGGTGGTTTGGAAAATGTGAACTGTTGGTAGATCTCGAGGATTGGTTTGGCCAGCTCTGGTGTAAAGGAACATTGGCCCTCATTCCGAGTTGTTCGCTCGCAAGCTGCATTTAGAAGATTTACTCACGCTAAGCCGCCGCCTACTGGGAGTGAATCTTAGCTTCTTAAAATTGCGAACGACGTATTCGCAATATTGCGATTACACCTCTCTTAGCAGTTTCTGAGTAGCTCCAGACTTACTCGGCATCTGCGATCAGTTCAGTGCTTGTCGTTCCTGGGTTGACGTCACAAACACACCCAGCGTTCGCCCAGACACTCCCCCGTTTCTCCAGCCACTCCCGCGTTTTTCCCAGAAACTGTAGCGTTTTTCCGCACACACCCATAAAACGGCCAGTTTCCGCCCAGTAACACCCACTTCCTGTCAATCACACTACGATCACCAGAACGATGAAAAAGCCGTGAGTAAAATTCCTAACTGCATAGCAAATTTACTTGGCGCAGTCACACTGCGGACATTGCGCATGCGCACTAAGCGGAAAATCGCTGCGATGCGAAAAAATTTACAGAGCGAACAACTCGGAATGACCACCATTGTCCCTCATTCCGAGTTGTTCGCTCGCTAGATGCTTTTAGCAGCAGTGCAAACGCTAAGCTGCTGCCCTCTGGGAGTGTATCTTAGCTTAGCAGAAGTGCGAATGAAAGTATCACAGCGCTGCTGCTATAAAAAATTGTGCAGTTTCAGAGTAGCTGCAGACCTACTCCTAGCTTGCGATCACTACAGACTATTTAGTTCCTATTTTGATGTCACAAACACGCCCTGCGTTCGGCCGTCCACGCCTACGTTTTTCCAGCCACTCCTGCATTTTTATCTGGCATGCCTGCGTTTTTTCACACACTCCCCGAAAACGGTCAGTTACCACCCAGAAATACCCACTTCCTGTCAATCACTCTGCGGCCAGCAGTGCGACTGAAAAGCATCGCTAGAGCTTGTGTAAAACTGCATCGGCTTTTGTGAAAGTACGACGCGCGTACGCAGTGCACCCCATACGCATGCGCAGAATTGCCAATTTTTTGCCTGATCGCTGCGCTGCGAACGAAAGCAGCTAGCGAACAACTCGGAATGAGGGCCATTGCACACAACAACAACTACAAGGTAAGCTGGTGAAGGTGGAAGCCAAATACAATAGATGCAACACAGTTTTGCCCTGTGCCGGCTCATTTTAACCCCTGCCTACCACCACATATACACACACAGCATTTTTACAGGCCCTGACATTAGAAAGTTAATAAAAGATGAACATTTGATTTCGGGCGTGTAATGAATATTGTGGAACTTTCGGCGTGGACTTTGTTCAAGTGATTTCAACATTTTTAGGCAATGTCAAGGATCCAAACTACAAAGAAACTATCAGGGAAATGCTTAATAGTTACAGAAACCTTGGCTGCAATATGAATTTATAGGTACATTTTTTGAATGCCCATATTGAGCATTTCCCGAATAATCTCGGAGACTACAGTGAAGAACAGGGTGAACGGTTCCACCAAGACGTTTAAGATATAGAAAGAAGATACCAGGGTTGTTGGGATGTCAGCATGATGGCTGACTACTGCCGGATGATACACAGAGACAAAACAGAAAAAACTTGCGTGTAAGCTAAAAGCGACAAAACAAAGTTTGAGGACAAAAAACAAGATAACGATTTTTTCAATAATTATGGTTTTGTTTCTACTATTGTTTGGTTTTATTGTTATTTTATTATGTAATTAAGACAAAAACACAGTGATATCATCTGTACTTCTTCGTATTTCACAATAAATATCTCAAGACCAATTAAACTTCTTGTTTTTTCTTAAAAATTTTTATAACCCCCTTATAGGTAAATGTGATGTGGTCATTTTTTTTATACACTATTTCTTGATGTACGCAGGAGCATAATTAAGAATATAAAAGTATTATTAAAAAAGCTTTCAATATCTTACATTTCGCAGTACTGTGTTATAGCAGACGTTTCTTTCTACTCAGCAATACACTCCTACCAGCAACTAGTGTATCATTTACAATCTAGGGACATCTCACACTGATATGTAAGCTACCCTATACACACTATAGGACTATTACTGTACCTGATATGTAAGCTACCCTATACACACTATAGGACTATTACTGTGCCTGATATGTAACCTACCCTATACACACTATAGGACTATTACTGTACCTGATATGTAACCTACCCTATACACACTATAGGACTATTACTGTACCTGATATGTAAGCTACCCTATACACACTATAGGACTATTACTGTACCTGATATGTAAGCTACCCTATACACACTATAGGACTATTACTGTACCTGATATGTAAGCTACCCTATACACACTATAGGACTATTACTGTACCGGATATGTAAGATACGGGTTCACTACGGCTGGCCGGCGGTCGGGCTCCCGGCGACCAGCATCCCGGCGCCGGGAGCCCGACCGCCGGCTTACCGACAGCTTGGCGAGCGCAAATGAGCCCCTTGCGGGCTCGCTGCGCTCGCCACGCTACGGGCACGGTGGCGCGCTACGCGCGCCACACTATTTTATTCTCCCTCTATGGGGGTCGTGGACCCCCACGAGGGAAAATAAGTGTCGGTATGCCGGCTGTCGGGCTCCCGGCGCCGGTATACTGAGCGCCGGGAGCCCGACCGCCGGCAAACAGAAGACCACCCGTAAGATACCCTATACACACTATAGGACTATTACTGTACCTGATATGTAAGCTACCCTATACACACTATAGGACTATTACTGTACCTGATATGTAAGCTACCCTATACACACTATAGGACTATTACTGTACCTGATATGTAAGCTACCCTATACACACTATAGGACTATTACTGTACCGGATATGTAAGATACCCTATACACACTATAGGACTATTACTGTACCTGATATGTAAGCTACCCTATACACACTATAGGACTATTACTGTACCGGATATGTAAGATACCCTATACACACTATAGGACTATTACTGTACCTGATATGTAAGCTACCCTATACACACTATAGGACTATTACTGTACCGGATATGTAAGCTACCCTATACACACTATAGGAATATTACTGTACCTGATATGTAAGCTACCCTATACACACTATAGGAATATTACTGTACCTGATATGTAAGCTACCCTATACACACTATAGGACTATTACTGTATCTGATATGTAAGCTACCCTATACACACTATAGGACTATTACTGTACCTGATATGTAAGCTACCCTATACACACTATAGGAATATTACTGTACCCGATATGTAACCTACCCTATACACACTATAGGAATATTACTGTACCCGATATGTAACCTACCCTATACACACTATAGGACTATTACTGTACCTGAATCAGAGGACAGTGGGAATTAATATATAATTGTGGAATTTCAGCAGGACTACCCCCAAGGTATTTTAACTTGATAACCAGTAGAATTTGTACGGCATGATTTATGAGAAATTATAAACTACAAAGAGGACAAATAATCCTTATTAAGTATTTTAATACACACATTTTCTTTCTTTACTTTCACACGTAGGGGTATATTTACTGACGTGTGGGTTTTTAGACGTGGAGATGTTGCCCATAGCAACCAATCAGATTCTAGCTATTATCTTGCTAGATAAATAATAAGTAAAATTTGATTGGATGCTTTGGGCAACATCCCCACTTCTAAAAATGTGCACTTTAGTAAATATACCCCCTATTCTGTTACAATTTTAATATTTCACTGATGGTTTTTATATTTAATTGTTAACATTATCAGTGTCGGGGTGATGCATGTAGGGCCCACCGGGGGATCGGAGTGGTAGGGGCCCATGTTTAGGGGTGTGGCCAGTCTGCAGAGGGGGTGGGGTCTGCCCCCTCATTGGTTTGACTAACCATTAGAGAGTACAATGTCTGGGCCCCTTCATAAATATATACAGCAATTCAGACGCTGCATGTACAGTATGATAATGTGCCAGATTAATAACAGCAATGCATTGTAGAAAATACACCATAGTCCAGTATAAGGTAACATATGTATAATGTATAATTCAAGTGCACAATAGCAGGAGGTGGGCCCCCAGGCAGTGGGGCCCACCGGTGGTTTCCCCTGTACCCAGGGCCGGATTAACAATGGGGCGGATGGAGCTGCAGCTCCAGGCCCCCCACTGAAAATAGGCCCACAGGATCAGCAGCGTAGCCAGCCAGTGATGACAGGAGAAATACTTTTCTCCTGTCATCACTCATCAACAGCATTCGCCTCCCAGTCCCTCCCACCCGCGCCGACCAAGGGTCCGCCCCCATGCCCTCTTGTTACCTGAAGCTCTGCCTCAGACCCAGGGTCGTGCCAAGCTCTGCCCCCTGGGTGGCCTGCAGGATCATGTGCTGTCTCAGACTCTCGAAGCTCCGCGCTTACATGTGTACCAAGGCTCTGTCCCCGATCATAATAAGCTCCACCCAAGATCGTAGTAAGCTCCGCCGCCTGCCTCACTTCTTCCACACTGATCCTGGAGCCACCTTCCTTTCCTCCCGAGAAGCCTGCAGATCCACCCACAGGTAGGATTAGCTCCACCCCCTGGACAGTGAACTGAGTCAGCAGCACAGCTTTCTCCCCTCAGGTCGTGTGAAATCCGGCCAATTCAGCTGCTGTCAGTACTGTCGTTCCAGCGATTTAAATATTCCTGCAAACAGTATTTGGAGCTGAATTAAGGGCCTTGAGCACTTACACAAGGGAGCTCCTAGCACTTTAAAAAAAAAAAAATATATATATATATATATATATATATATGCAGGGCTGTAACTAGCAGGGTGTCTGGGGGTGGAACTGGCAGCCTCTGCCACAATGTCAATTTTGCTGGGCCCACAAACAGGGAGTGGGGAGCAGCACAGCATCTCCATGCACTCCTGATGTCCATTGGGACCCACGAAGCAGGGGAAGTAAGGAGTGATCAGCTGGAAAGCAGGTACTCTAATCAAATAGACGACATCAGTCGCACTCACAGGAGTGACAGTACTGCAGTTACTACTGCACTGGGAGCGGGCAGCACCAGAGTCTGCTCGCTGGCTCCAGGCAGCGCTGCTTGCAGAAAGCTTTCCTGTATTGAGCAGCATTTCCAACTCTGAACCCCACAAGGGGGCCTCATAAATTAACCAGACCAGGGATAAACTATACAGAAGTCAGGAGAATCTGCTACTGTCCCACATCAGCTGCTGTTCCCATCACTACTGCCCCCTTCATCCCCTCCTGCCCCCTGCACTACTACCCCCATCTCCTACTGTTCCCATCACTACTGCCCCCTACATCTACTCCTATCCCCTGCACTACTACCCCCATCTCCTGCTGTTCCCATCACTACTGCCCCCTGCGCAGCTGACCCCACCCGTCTCCTACTGTTCCCATCACTACTGCCCCCTACATCCCCTCCTATCCCCTGCACTACTACCCCCATCTCCTGCTGTTCCCATCACTACTGCCCCCTTCATTCCCTCCTGCCCCCTGCGCAGCTGACCCCACCCATCTCCTACTGTTCCCATCACTTCTGCCCCTTACATCCCCTCCTATCCCCTGCACTACTACCCCATCTCCTGCTGTTCCCATCACTACTGCCCCCTTCATCCCCTCCTGCCCCCTGCGCAGCTGTCCCCACCCATCTCCTACTGTTCCCATCACTACTGCCCCCTACATCCACTCCTATCCCCTGCACTACTACCCCCATCTCCTGCTGTTCCCATCACTACTGCCCCCTACATCCACTCCTATCCCCTGCACTACTACCCCCATCTCCTACTGTTCCCATCACTTCTGCCCCTTACATCCCCTCCTATCCCCTGCACTACTACCCCATCTCCTGCTGTTCCCATCACTACTGCCCCCTTCATCCCCTCCTGCCCCCTGCGCAGCTGACCCCACCCATCTCCTACTGTTCCCATCACTACTGCCCCCTTCATCCCCTCCTGCCCCCTGCGCAGCTGACCCCACCCATCTCCTACTTTTCCCATCACTACTGCCCCCTACATCCACTCCTATCCCCTGCACTACTACCCCCATCTCCTGCTGTTCCCATCACTACTGCCCCCTTCATCCCCTCCTGCCCACTGGGCAGCTGACCCCCCATCTCCTACTGTTCCCATCACTACTGCCCCTTACATCCCCTCCTATCCCCTGCACTACTACCCCCATCTCCTGCTGTTCCCATCACTACTGCCCCCTTCATTCCCTCCTGCCCCCCACTTCATTCCCTCCTGCCCCCCACCCATCTCCTACTGTTTCCATCACTACTGCCCCTTACATCCCCTCCTATCCCCTGCACTACTACCTCCATCTCCTGCTGTTCCCATCACTACTGCCCCCTTCATGCCCTCCTGCCCCCTGCGCAGCTGACCCCACCCATCTCCTACTGTTCCCATCACTACTGCCCCCTACATCCCCTCCTATCCCCTGCACTACTACCCCCATCTCCTGCTGTTCCCATCACTACTGCCCCCTTCATTCCCTCCTGCCCCCTGCGCAGCTGTCCCCACCCATCTCCTACTGTTCCCATCACTACTGCCCCTTACATCCCCTCCTATCCCCTGCACTACTACCCCCATCTCCTACTGTTCCCATCACTACTGCCCCCTACATCCACTCCTATCCCCTGCACTACTACCCCCATCTCCTACTGTTCCCATCACTACTGCCCCCTACATCCACTCCTATCCCCTGCACTACTACCCCATCTCCTACTGTTCCCATCACTACTGCCCCCTACATCCACTCCTATCCCCTGCACTACTACCCCGTCTCCTGCTGTTCCCATCACTACTGCCCCCTTCATCCATTGCACTACTGACCCCCATCTCCTGATTTTCCCATCACCGCTGTCCCCTTTATTTCCTGCTGTTCCCTTCATTACTGTCTCCTTAATCTCCTCCTATCCCCTGCACTACTACCCCCATCTCCTGCTGTTCCCAATCACTACTGCCCCACATCCCCTGCTGTGTGTTTCTTTATACTGTGCCCGCCGCCTACATCCATCTCTCTCTACCAATTCATCATTGTTGTGTGGCACAATGTGTACAAAGGGTACTACTATGTGGTGTGTAATGTTTATAAGGGTCTCTACTGTGCAGTGGAATGTGAATAAGGTTGCACTGTTGTGTTTATTATTACTATTGTGTGACCACACCCCTTTTTGGGTAGACGTGCACTGTCCCTAGTCATGTGAGGGGCATCAGTGCTCCTTCTGGCACAGAACGACAAAATTTCTAGTTTGGGCTCTGTGGGATGTTATCGGGATCTTGGTGGTTAGGATGCCGGCTGTCAGAATACCGACAGTGACATCCCAACGCACAGAATCCCGCCACTTGCTAGGTTCTAACCCTCACCCTCTACCCCCTAAACTCTCCCTCCCCGCAGCCTAACCCTCACTCCCTACAACCTAATCCTAACCCCCTCCTGCAGCCTAACTCTCCCCCCTTAGTGCCTAACCCTAACCCTTCCACCCCACAGCCTAACCCTTACCCACCCTGTAGTGCCTAAACCTAACCCCCCCACAGCCTAACCCTCCCTGGCATACAATCGGGATTCCGGCAGTCAGGATTCCAGTGCCGGCATTGTGATCGATGTTGGGATCCTGGTGTTGGTCTTCTGACCAGTGTCGGGATTCCAACTGTCAGCTTCCCGAATGCTGGTATGCTGACCAAATTATATATTTGGTCAACTGTCAGCATATTACATCAGTGCCCATGGAATTAATTGCACTAGATTTAGCCTACCCGAAAATGCAGCTTATGCAGTAAACTGTGGGGGCGCATAGCAACTCCGGGTGCTGTCTCTGAGCTCCCATGTGTGACTGTGATGGGCGTAACACAGCAAGCAGTGCTGCTCTCCCCCTCCTCTGAATGGTACACATTGCAGCCATCAGTGCTTTTATTTAAAAAAAAAAAAAAATATTGTAGCACACTACTAAGCTGGGCAGGCTCCTGGACATTTGTTTCCCTCCATGGGCCACGGCGGCCATGTAAACATGACCGTGTAGGGCTGAAACAGACTGTGCTATGAGCTGGGTGTTGCCTAGGGAGGAGGGCCAAGGAGGGGGCTGAGTCTCATTAGCAACTATAGTTACTCCCGTGGGTGCGGTACCCTTCAGCGTCTATCTAAACTCCAGTGCTTTTTTTCCACTTAATTATAAAACAAACATGCTGCATTGCTGTATAAAAGCAGTTGGTGGTGGACGACAGGGGCATGGGGAGGCCCTGTGATAGAGGAGCCTGGGGGAATGTACCCCCTGTGTCCACCCTTAATCCAGCTCTGGTGGTGTGAACTTTGTGAAGTGTTCTGCAGTTGCTGTCAATGGTTGCTGTGGCCTAGGCCCTAGAAAGAGGTGCCTGATGTCAACATCTAGTAGTACTATTGAGGCACTGTTAGAGGGGAGCAGAACATTAGGACAGGAAAGATATTTCTTTTATGGGCCACACTTATGGAATGCAGTGGAGTGCACAACTATAACAGGCACATCTGGGAAAAAGTTATGTGTAGTTGTGCACATCTTTTGTGGGTCATAAATTACGCAAATAAAGTTAGTACAGTATCTAGAGGTCTCTGTGTGTTACAGTTAACACTGCTACTTGATATCTCTTTATATATATAGATCAGGATGCAATCAATTTGACGGCTGACGGGACCTCGGTGATCAGGATACCGACGCTGGAATCCGACAGCCGGAATCCCAACAGCTGGAAAACACTGGGGCACAGGAGCTATTCCCACTCGTGGGTGTCCACGACACCCTTAGAGTGAGAACAGAACCTGCACGAGCCACCAAGCCCGCAGCGTGATGAGTGCAGTGAGCCCGCAAGGGGACTAATTGTGTTCGTTCTGCTGCCGGCATTATGGCGGGCGGGATGCCACTGTCAGGATCTTGACAGCTGGCATCCCAACCGCCGGTAAATAGTATGTAACCTTATAGCTCTGCCTGCAGCTTGCTATCTGATTTATCCCAATCAAGGGGCCATACATAGTTTCTTGCTGTGATGACCTGCGTTTTTTGTGGTGATCGTTGGAATTCTTTGTATCATATGTTCTCTGTATTATATGGCACTCACTGTGATGCACTCTGTATTATATGGTGGTCACTGATATTTTTTGTAATTTATACCTTACCAAACATTACAGGTTTTCACAGGAGTTGGGGAGGGGGGGTTAAACAGAGAGTAAAGCCAAATCCTTTACTAGCCGAGTCTTGGGTATCGAACAGCGGCTATGAGACACGCTGAACTGCCAATCCCTAGGGGAACCATCCAGCACATATATTACATACACCATAAAATGGATGTTTATATGTGTTTAATTAAAAAGTAAAACTGAGAGCCCAAACCAGCTCACGCATGCACATCTGAAATGCAGGAAGTTAAAGCTTACTGCACTTGTCCAGTATTTCCAATGCAGCTCTTTATTTTTCTAAAAAGACAGCAGCTAAGAAGGCAGTTAACTTATTAATTTAATACAGTGGCTATAAAGCTCTGCAATAAATAAGATTTTACTTACCGATAAATCTATTTCTCGTAGTCCGTAGTGGATGCTGGGGACTCCGTCAGGACCATGGGGTATAGCGGCTCCGCAGGAGACAGGGCACAAAAATAAAGCTTTAGGATCAGGTGGTGTGCACTGGCTCCTCCCCCTATGACCCTCCTCCAAGCCTCAGTTAGGATACTGTGCCCGGACGAGCGTACACAATAAGGAAGGATAATGAATCCTGGGTAAGACTCATACCAGCCACACCAATCACACCGTACAACTTGTGATCTGAACCCAGTTAACAGTATGACAAACGTAGGAGCCTCTGAACAGACGGCTCACAACAATAACAACCCGATTTTTTTGTAACAATAACTATGTACAAGTATTGCAGACAATCCGCACTTGGGATGGGCGCCCAGCATCCACTACGGACTACGAGAAATAGATTTATCGGTAAGTAAAATCTTATTTTCTGTGACGTCCTAAGTGGATGCTGGGGACTCCGTCAGGACCATGGGGATTATACCAAAGCTCCCAAACGGGCGGGAGAGTGCGGATGACTCTGCAGCACCGAATGAGAGAACTCCAGGTCCTCTTTAGCCAGGGTATCAAATTTGTAGAATTTTACAAACGTGTTCTCCCCCGACCACGTAGCTGCTCGGCAGAGTTGTAATGCCGAGACCCCCCGGGCAGCCGCCCAGGATGAGCCCACTTTCCTTGTGGAATGGGCCTTGACAGATTTTGGTTGTGGCAAGCCTGCCACAGAATGTGCAAGTTGAATTGTGCTACAAATCCAACGAGCAATCGTCTGCTTAGAAGCAGGAGCACCCAGCTTGTTGGGTGCATACAATATAAACAGCGAGTCAGACTTTCTGACTCCAGCCGTTCTTGAAATATATATTTTCAATGCCCGGACCACGTCCAACAACTTGGAATCCTCCAAATCGTTAGTAGCCGCAGGCACCACAATAGGCTGGTTCAGGTGAAACGCTGACACCACCTTAGGCAGAAAATGAGGACGCGTCCGCAGTTCTGCCCTGTCCGAATGGAAAATCAGATATGGGCTTTTATAGGATAAAGCCGCCAATTCTGACACTCTCCTGGCTGAAGCCAGGGCCAGTAGCATGGTTACTTTCCATGTAAGATACTTCAAATCCGCCGATTTGAGTGGCTCAAACCAATGGGATTTGAGAAAATCCAAAACTACATTAAGGTCCCACGGAGCCACTGGGGGCACAACCGGGGGCTGTATATGTAGTACTCCTTTTACAAAAGTCTGGACTTCAGGAACTGAAGCCAATTCTTTCTGGAAGAAAATCGACAGGGCCGAAATTTGAACCTTAATGGACCCCAATTTGAGGCCCATAGACAATCCTGTTTGCAGGAAATGTAGGAATCGACCCAATTGAAATTCCTCCGTGGGGGCCTTCCTGGCCTCACACCACGCAACATATTTTCTCCAATTGCGGTGATAATGTTGTGCAGTCACCTCCTTCCTGGCTTTTACCAGTGTAGGAATGACCTCTTCCGGAATGCCTTTTTCCCTTAGAATTCGGCGTTCAACCGCCACGCCGTCAAACGCAGCCGCGGTAAGTCTTGGAATAGACACGGTCCCTGCTGAAGCAGGTCCCGTCTTAGAGGTAGAGGCCACGGATCCTCCGTGAGCATCTCTTGAAGTTCCGGGTACCAAGTTCTTCTTGGCCAATCCGGAGCCACGAGTATCGTTCTTACTCCCCTTTGCCGTATAATTCTCAGTACTTTTGGTATGAGAGGCAGAGGAGGGAACACATACACTGACTGGAACACCCACGGTGTTACCAGAGCGTCCACAGCTATTGCCTGAGGGTCTCTTGACCTGGCGCAATACCTGTCCAGTTTTTTGTTGAGGCGGGACGCCATCATATCCACCTTTGGTTTTTCCCAACGGTTCACAATCATGTGGAAGACTTCTGGATGAAGTCCCCACTCTCCCGGGTGTAGATCGTGTCTGCTGAGGAAGTCTGCTTCCCAGTTGTCCACTCCCGGAATGAACACTGCTGACAGTGCTATCACATGATCTTCCGCCCAGCGAAGAATCCTTGCAGCTTCTGCCATTGCTGTCCTGCTTCTTGTGCCGCCCTGTCTGTTTACGTGGGCGACTGCCGTGATGTTGTCCGACTGGATCAACACCGGCTGACCCTGAAGCGGGGGTTTTGCCAGACTTAGAGCATTGTAAATCGCTCTTAGCTCCAGTATATTTATGTGAAAAGACATCTCCAGGCTTGACCATACTCCCTGGAAGTTTCTTCCCTTTGTGACCGCTCCCCAGCCTCTCAGACTGGCATCCGTGGTCACCAGGACCCAGTCCTGTATGCCGAATCTGCGGCCCTCTAACAGATGAGCACTCTGCAACCACCACAGAAGAGACACCCTTGTCCGTGGTGATAAGGTTATCCGCTGGTGCATCTGCAGATGCGATCCGGACCATTTGTCCAACAGATACCACTGAAAAGTTCGTGCGTGGAATCTGCCGAATGGAATCGCTTCGTAAGAAGCCACCATCTTTCCCAGGACTCTTGTGCATTGATGAACAGACTCTTTTCCTGGTTTTAGGAGGTTCCTGACAAGTTTGGATAACTCCTTGGCTTTCTCCTCCGGAAGAAACACCTTTTTCTGAACCGTGTCCAGAATCATTCCCAGGAACAGCAGACGTGTTGTCGGTGTCAACTGAGATTTTGGAAAATTCAGAATCCACCCGTGTTGTTGCAGCACTAATTGGGTTAGTGCTACTCCGTCCTCCAGCTGTTCTCTGGACCTTGCCCTTATCAGGAGATCGTCCAAGTAAGGGATAATTAATACGCCTCTTCTTCGAAGAAGAATCATCATTTCGGCCATTACCTTGGTAAAGACCCGAGGTGCCGTGGACAATCCAAACGGCAGCGTCTGAAACTGATAATGACAGTTTTGCACCACGAACCTGAGGTACCCTTGATGTGAAGGGCAAATTGGGACATGCAGGTAAGCATCCTTTATGTCCAGGGACACCATAAAGTCCCCTTCTTCCAGATTCGCTATCACTGCTCTGAGTGACTCCATCTTGAATTTGAATTTCTGTATGTACAGGTTCAAAGATTTCAGATTTAGAATAGGTCTTACCGAGCCGTCCGGCTTCGGTACCACAAATAGCGTGGAGTAATACCCTTTTCCTTGTTGTAGGAGGGGTACCTTGACTATCACCTGCTGAGAAAACAGCTTGTGAATGGCTTCCAATACCGTCGCCCTGTCTGAGGGAGACGTTGGCAAAGCAGACTTTAGGAACCGGCGAGGGGGAGACTTCTCGAATTCCAACCTGTAACCCTGAGATACTACCTGCAGGATCCAGGGGTCCACCTGTGAGCAAGCCCACTGTGCGCTGAAATTCTTGAGTCGACCCCCCCCACCGCTCCTGAGTCCGCTTGTAAAGCCCCAGCGTCATGCTGAGGGCTTTGCAGAACCCTGGGAGGGCTTCTGTTCCTGGGCAGGGGCAGCTTGCTGTCCTCTCTTACCCCTTCCTCTGCCCCGGGGCAGATATGACTGTCCTTTTGCCCGCTTGTTCTTATAGGACCGAAAGGACTGCGGCTGAAAAGACGGTGTCTTTTTCTGTTGGGAGGGGGTCTGAGGTAAAAAGGTGGATTTTCCGGCAGTTGCCGTGGCCACCAGATCCGATAGACCGACGCCAAATAATTCCTCCCCTTTATACGGCAATACTTCCATATGTCGTTTAGAATCCGCATCACCTGACCACTGTCGCGTCCATAAACTTCTTCTGGCAGATATGGACATCGCATTTACTCTCGATGCCAGAGTGCAAATATCCCTCTGAGCATCTCGCATATAAAGAAAAGCATCCTTTAATTGCTCTATAGTCAATAAAATACTGTCCCTATCCAGGGTATCAATATTTTCAGTCAGGGAATCCGACCAGACCACCCCAGCACTGCACATCCAGGCTGAGGCGATGGCTGGTCGCAGTATAACACCAGTATGTGTGTATATACTTTTTAGGGTAGTTTCCAGCCTCCTATCAGCTGGATCCTTGAGGGCGGCCGTATCAGGAGACGGTAACGCCACTTGTTTTGATAAGCGTGTGAGCGCCTTATCCACCCTAGGGGGTGTTTCCCAGCGCGCCCTAACCTCTGGCGGGAAAGGGTATAATGCCAATAACTTTTTTGAAATTAGCACTTTTCTATCTGGGTTAACCCACGCTTCATCACATACATCATTCAATTCCTCTGATTCAGGAAAAACTACAGGTAGTTTTTTTTACCCCCCACATAATACCCCTTTTTGTGGTACTTGCAGTATCAGAGATATGCAAAGCCTCCTTCATTGCCGTGATCATATAACGTGTGGCCCTACTTGAAAATACGTTTGTTTCTTCACCGTCGACACTAGATTCAGTGTCCGTGTCTGGGTCTGTGTCGACCGACTGAGGTAAAGGGCGTTTTACAGCCCCTGACGGTGTCTGAGACGCCTGGGCAGGTACCAACTGGTTTTCCGGCCGTCTCATGTCGTCAACTGATTTTTGTAATGTGCTGACATTATCACGTAATTCCATAAACAAAGCCATCCATTCCGGTGTCGACTCCCTGGGGGGTGACATCACCATTATCGGCAATTGCTCTGCCTCCACACCAACATCGTCCTCATACATGTCGACACACACGTACCGACACACAGCAGACACACAGGGAATGCTCTTATCAAAGACAGGACCCCACTAGCCCTTTGGGGAGACAGAGGGAGAGTTTGCCAGCACACACCCAAGCGCTATAATATATATGGGAACAACCTTATATAAGTGTTGTATCCTTATAGCAGCTTAAATATATAAAATATCACCAAAAAAAGTGCCCCCCCTCTCTGTTTTACCCTGTTTCTGTAGTGCAGTGCAGGGGAGAGTCCTGGGAGCCTTCCTCACAGCGGAGCTGAGCAGGAAAATGGCGCTGTGTGCTGAGGAGAATAAGCCCCGCCCCCTATTCCGGCGGGCTTTTCTCCCGGAGTTTGAGATATCTGGCATGGGTTTAATACATCCATATAGCCTCAAGGGCTATATGTGATGTATTTTTTAGCCATAAAAGGTATTATACATTGCTGCCCAGGGCGCCCCCAGCAGCGCCCTGCACCCTCCGTGACCTATGGTGTGAAGTGTGTGACAACAATGGCGCACAGCTGCAGTGCTGTGCGCTACCTTCATGAAGACTGAAAAGCCTTCTGCCGCCGGTTTCTGGACCTTCAATCTTCAGCATCTGCAAGGGGGGTCGGCGGCGCGGCTCCGGGACGAACCCCAGGGTGAGACCTGTGTTCCGACTCCCTCTGGAGCTAATGGTGTCCAGTAGCCTAAGAAGCCAATCCATCCTGCACGCAGGTGAGTTGAACTTCTCTCCCCTAAGTCCCTCGATGCAGTGAGCCTGTTGCCAGCAGGACTCACTGAACATAAAAAACCTAAAAACTTTTTCTAAGCAGCTCCTTAAGAGAGCCACCTAGATTGCACCCTGCTCGGACGGGCACAAAAACCTAACTGAGGCTTGGAGGAGGGTCATAGGGGGAGGAGCCAGTGCACACCACCTGATCCTAAAGCTTTATTTTTGTGCCCTGTCTCCCGCGGAGCCGCTATACCCCATGGTCCTGACGGAGTCATCAGCATCCACTTAGGACGTCAGAGAAAAGTAGTTGAAGGTGTGCACCAGCTATGCCCTCCATAGAGATAGCCACACCCACAGCACAGACCACATCCTCTGTAGACCACACACCCCCAGTACTGGTCACACTCCCACATCAGTCATTTCGCCGCAGCAATTGTCCCACCCCCTGTAGCAGCATACAATAGGCCCTTCATAAATTTCAGCTCCAGGCCCATGTCAACATTAATCTGGCACTGCCTGTACCCAGGGGTTAAAGTGAGCCAGAACGGGGCGGAACTGCGTTCCGTCAGTTCCACTTGGAGACGGAACGCAGTTCCGCCTCCTCTGGCTCACCTAACCCGGCGATGTGTCCCCCGTCGCTGCAGGGAGATGACGGGCGCCGCTTCCCGCCCCGCGGCAGCCGGAGGCAGGAGCTCACTGAGCTCCGCCTTCCGGCTCAGTCAGTGCGCGCTATGGGAGAGACGTCATGACGTCTCTCTCATAGTGCAGAGGAGCGGGCGACGAGAGGACTGCAGCGGCCGGACACGGAGCGGGGCTTGGTAAGTATGGTGTGTGCTGTGTTTTTTTATTTTTTTTATTTGTGTAGCAGCTGGGGGGCAAGCTACTGAGAGGTCATTACTACGGGGGCATTATTACTGGGGGGGCAAACTACTGAGGGGCATCTACTGGGGTCATTACTACTGGGGGGCATTTACTGGGGGACATTACTACTGGGAGCAAACTACAGGTGGCAAACTACAGAAGGGCATTACTACTGGGGGACAGACTACTGAGGGGCAGTACTACTTGGGGACATTACTACAAGGGGGCAAACTACAGGAGGGCATTACTACTGGGGGGCAAGCTACTGAGGGGCATCTACTGGGGGGCATTTACTGGGGGGCATTACTACTGGGGGACATTACTACAGAAGGGCATTACTACTGGGGGACAGACTACTGAGGGGCAGTACTACTGGGGGACATTACTACAAGGGGGCAAACTACAGGAGGGCATTACTACTGAGGGGCAAGCTACTGAGGGGCATCTACTGGGGGGCATTTACTGGGGGGCATTACTACTGGGGGACATTACTACAGAAGGGCATTACTACTGGGGGACAGACTACTGAGGGGCAGTACTACTGGGGGACATTACTACAAGGGGGCAAACTACAGGAGGGCATTACTACTGAGGGGCATCTACTGGGGGGCATTTACTGGGGGACATTACTACTGGGGGGCATTACTAATGGGGGACATTACTACAGGAGGGTATTACTACTGGGGGGGCATTACTACTGGGGGGCAAACTACAGAGGGGCATCTACTGGGGGCATTACTACTGGGGGCATTACTACTGGGAGACATTACTACTGGGTGCAAACTACAGGGGGCAAACTACAGGAGGGCATTACTACTGGGGGCATAACTACAGTGGCATTACTACTGGGGGCGTAACTACAGGGGTTAAACTACTGGGGGCATTACTACTTGGAGGCATTACTACTGGGGGCTAAACTACAAGGGGGCATAACTACAGGGGCTAAACGACTGGGGGCATTACCATTAAGGGCATTACTACTGGGGGCACTACTAATGAGGGCATTGTAAAGGGGGCACTTCATAAGGGGCATCAATCCTGGGGTCATAAGGGGCACTGCTATTGCGAGCATTGCATAAGGGGCACCACTACTATGGGCTCTATATAAGGGGCGCTACCACTGTGGGCATTGTATAAGAGGCGCTACTGCTGTAGGCATTATGTGTATTATGGGGTGCTACTACTGTGGGCGTTATTACTATTGTGTAACACGCCCCTTTTTTGAGACCACGCCCCTTTTTGCGGCGCGCGCCTACGGCGCGCGCAATACCTTTGTTTAATTGCCACCGTGGGAAGGGGGGTGAGTTCCACCACCTCTCTAGGACCACTTTAAGCACTGCCTGTACCCCTGTGGGCCAGTCCAAGCCTGAACATTATGAAATAAAAGGTATGTTTTAGGATTATAGTGCACCTGATACAGACACTTTCTCTTTTCTGTATTGTACAGTGGGGGTAATTCCAAGTTGATCGCAGCAGGATTTTTGATAGCAATTGGGCAAAACCATGTGCACTGCAGGGGAGGCAGATATAACATGTGCAGAGAGAGTTAGATTTGGGTGGGTTATTTTGTTTCTGTGCAGGGTAAATACTGGCTGCTTTATTTTTACACTGCAAATTAGATTGCAGATTGAACACACCACACCCAAATCTAACTCTCTCTGCACATGTTATATCTGCCTCCCCTGCAGTGCACATGGTTTTGCCCAATTGCTATCAAAAATCCGGCTGCGATCAACTTGGAATTACCCCCATTATGAAATTATTTCTCAATTACAAGTAACTTCATATACTGTAGTAGGAATTATCATACTTCCTATGCAAGGGCAGATATCTCCATCAGTAAGGTGCATGCTTCCAGTGTAATAGGTTGTGGGTTCTAATCCTGGATATGTCACTTGCAAATTAATTGTCAGAGAAATAATCATCATTGTGAGTGACTGAGCAGATATATGTAGTGTGTGGCCGGACCCCTACATAGATCCACCCAGTTGCAACGGTTTTCTAGTAGCTTAATATAGTTAGAATCTGCAGGCTTTGTATGCAGGAGCAAGTGTGTGTGTGTGTGTGTGTGTGTGTGTGTGTGTGTGTGTGTGTGTGTGTGTGTATATATATAATATATATATATATATAGTGTAGATCATTAGTGGCGGCACTCAGGAGACGAAAAAGTACTTATTCGTCTCCTGACTGCCGCCACTGCTGATATAAATCCTGCTGCGATCAACTTGGAATTACCCCCAGTATTTTTTTTCAAATTTGTGACAAAGGTAGCACCCCTTCAGGTATGCACATGTTGTGAACCATTATAAACACAGGGGTATATATTAATGAGTATAGGGACTTACTTGAGTTCACCCCATCTTTAAGAATGCTCTACCAAATTACCTGTGTGATAGGAAATTTTTGTTTTGCATTTCTAATCTTTTTTGGGGAGTAGAATTCATACCTGTGTTTTTAATGCCAATTGCTTCCCACTCTACATCAGCACCTGTTTGCTAAATGCAATCATTACAAATTAAAAAAAAAGAAAGAAAAATAAACCATTCTATGATACTGTAGATTTACCATCTGAAATAAATTGTAGCCTTCCATAAAGATTAATTTTGAACATTTTTTAAAGGTAAGTTTTAATGCTTCTTAAAAGTTACAATTACTGTATGTAAGTGGACTATGCTTCTTAAAAATGTCACGTTGAAATAATAATTACTGTATGCTAGTGTACAGAGTAGGAAAATAATGATAGAAATAAACGCTTCAGTATGGCAAGCACAGGAGAAAGTGCAGTAGCTACAGCAGAATTAGTCCATCATTGTTGGGCACCTCCAAATGGTACTACTGTACAAGACCCTCCAAATGCTGGTCCTATCCATACCTCTCAGAGCGGTAATATAAAATAGTGGTCATTCACAGGTGCATAAAAGGGAGAGTTCAAGAACAAAAAGGAAAACCATTCCCCCAGCAAACTGCATAGGATCAGCAATGACATTTAAATACCACATGATTGTAGAAATACAGAGATCTCAGTTTACATATATTTGCAAATATATGTTTTAAACACCAGGCCATGTCGAGGCATCTCTGAGGTGGTCGTCCCTAATGTTACGTAATAATAGTGCCCACTCTTGGTAATATAATTGCATATTGTTATGTTACATGAGAATAGCCATAGGAGTGCGCAGGGGGGGTGCCTGGTGCGCACAGGCACCCCTTAATGTACGTCACCCCCTCACACACGCCTGCTGCTGCTGCAGTGATTGGTAATCGCCGAGTGTGCTCATTTCTATCCTCTCGCCCGCTGCGCCCGCCAACCCCGCCGCCCGGTCTGGCCGCCGGCTGGCCGGCCGGACACCCGTGATGGGTTAATCATTCATTTGCATGGGTGCAAAATCACTGAGGTAATCTTCCTCCCAGTTCCTCTAAACTGTGTGATGTGTTGTGATGATGTCATGCCGCGCGCCCGCCCATGCTCTCTCTCCTCATCATGTGCCACGCCAACGACACAGCACACAGCGGACAAGTTCAAATTCAAATGGTGACAATTTGACAAACAACGACAATCAGTTGTTCAGCAGAGAGACAGAATGGGTATTGTCACTGTGTGACAGTAAGTTATAATATACAGTAAAATATATATATATATATATATATATATATATATATACACACTGTTTAAAAAAAAATAATGGGCAAATGGTACTAGATCTCCTGTACAGTATGTCTAGGAACCCAAAACTACCTCCCCGGTTCACCTACATGCCAGCCCCTACATCTGAGGCTTCCCCAGGTCAGCCTCAGCCCACAGTTGTGACAGCACCCATGTCAGTCTCTCGGGTGCAACGTGCCTCATTTGGTATAAAAAGGGTATTAGTAATTATGAAATGTTGTTAAAAACTATTACAAGGCTATTAACCAAACTGCACCAACATACATCTCTTCACTCATCTCAAAATATCTCCCTACCTGACCTCTCCGCTCTGCATAAGATCTACATCTCTCATCCACACGCATTACTTGTTCACACTCAAAATTACAGGACTTAATCCTGCCTTCAGCCACTCTGTGGAATGCCCTCCCACGCACAATAAGACTCACCTCTAGTCTCCAAACCTTTAAACGTTCCCTGAAAACTCACCTCTTCAGGCAAGCCTATCAAATTCCAGACGGTATCCGTTCACATGGTCGACCATGTTATGGTCGACAGTCATTAGGTCGACCACTATTGGTCGACACTGACATGGTCGACATGGACACATGTCGACACATGAAAAGGTCGACATGAGTTTTTTTACTTTTTTTTCTTTTGGGGAACTTTTCCATACTTTACGATCCACATGGACTACGATTGGAACGGTAAAGTGTGCCGAGCGAAGCGGTAGCGGAGCGAAGGCACCATGCCCGAAGCATGGCGAGCGAAGCGAGCCATGCGAGGGGACGCGGTGCACTAATTGGGGTTCCCAGTCACTTTACGCAAAAAACGACACCAAAAAAAGTAAAAAAACTCATGTCGACCTTTTCATATGTCGACCTTTCATGTGTCGACCATTTTCATGTGTCGACCATGTGTCCATGTCGACCATGTCAATGTCGACCAATAGTGGTCAACCTAATGACTATCGCCCATAACATGGTCGACCATTCATACCGGAACCATTCCAGACCCACCCACATAACCTTCAGTGCTTCCCTATCTAATTACATCCTCTCTGTGCAGTACACATAACATCACATATTTTGTCTTTCCTTACTCTCACACCCTCCTGACACTTGGCCAACATTGCGGGGTATCATCATACAACCCATTAAGAACCTAGCAATCTGGTGGACCATTATGCAATAGATAGCATCTATCCTTGTGTATCTATGCCTATTTCCCTATAGAATGTAAGCTTGCGAGCAGGGCCTTCCTACCTCTATGTCTGTCTGTTTTTAACCAGATTTGTTCTATTACTGTTGTTCTAATTGTAAAGCGCAACTGAATATGCTGTGCTATATAAGAAACTGTTAATTAATAAATAAATAAAAGCACTCTGGTGT
Source organism: Pseudophryne corroboree (assembly GCF_028390025.1). NCBI lineage: Eukaryota > Metazoa > Chordata > Amphibia > Anura > Myobatrachidae > Pseudophryne > Pseudophryne corroboree. The sequence continues at coordinate 843,962,934 of NC_086447.1, read as the reverse complement.
GTGATGATAGCTAGGAGACTGGTGTTATTTTTTACCGTCCAATAAATGTGTGTATAAGCCAACTTCTCCTTATATGCATAATTGCTGTATTTAAGGGGTCCAAGAATAAAGATGGGCTTTATGTCCTAAATCCTTCACAGGGTGCACCCACACACTATACTTACCCCTCCAACACAAGCTGCAGAAATCACTGGGAATATGGTAGCTGCTACATTTTCCCATAGATCTGTGCATGAGCAGTAAACTCTGAAATATAGGGGGTAATTCAGACCTGATCGCTAGGCTACGTTTTCTCACAGCCTGCGATCAGGTCTGAACTGCACGTGCGTATGACCCACAATGCGCAGGTGCGCCGTACGACTGCACCAGGCATCGGTGCACAGCGATGCAATGGTGCGGAAAAAACAATCGCACTAGCGATCACAAGGAGATTGACAGGAAGAGGGCGTTTGTGGGTGGCAACTGACTGTTTTCAGGGAGTGTCTGGAAAAACACAGGCGTGTCCAAGCATTTTCAGGGAGGGTGTCTGATTGTCTGATGTCAAATCTGGTCCCGGACAGGCTGAAGTGATCGCAGCGGCTGAGTAAGTCCTGGGCTGCACAGAGACTGCACAAAATCAGGTTATACAGCTCTGCTACACATGCGTTTGCATACTTGCACAGCTCAAATACCCTAGCCCTGTAGACGGCGACTATCTGATTGCAGGACAGCAAAAATCGCTGCCCAGCGATCAGGTCTGAATTAGGCCCATCATTATTTAAAAAAAAAAAATTTTTATTTATTTCAGTACAGATTTTTGACTGACTCATTCACTTTATTATGAGGAAGCAGAGACATACTGTATACCGTTATCTGCTCCCAAGTTCTGTTGAACTTGAACTTTTTGTTTGTTGTTTCAATTATATCCCTAAGACAAAAAGTCAAAGACCAAATCATATGAAATTCAACAGCCTGAAAGAAAAGTAAAAATCGAAAAGTAAAACAAAAGAAAATAAACTTTCTAAGCAGCTAGCTGTCACATATATAATTTTCTCATGACCTTTTTTTATTTTTCCAAGATATAAGAAAATGTCTATTAGCGCATCAAATAAGATAGATCTTAAATAGTGCAACGTTAGTTTAAACTTATCCACGGGGGTGAGTATTTTAATAAAAGAATGTTTGACATCCCATGAATTGTCAGACCAACCCAAACAAAAATGCTGAAGATTTTGACATTTATGGAATTTATGGAGGGAAGAGGTCCTCTGAGGCTGCTACATATCATTCCCAAGACATTTTTCCAAGATGATGAAATATGTTAATAAGATAAAGACTGATATAGTATCCCAGATTGAAAATATCAGTACGCTTTAGTCTAATTGGAAATGGTAGAATTATCTCAGCTACTTCAGATGAATTTCAAAAATTTGTCATCAATGAATTTGTTTCTGAATTATTCCCAATTGAAGTATGGAGGATATAAGGGGTTATTCAGGTCACATCGCTAATCGATGTGACAGCAATAACCCTGGCAGTGGCGGCAGTGTGCATGTACAGGTCCTGTCCTGTTCGTGCACTAGCAGACAATGCAATCTGATCGCATAGGATATAAACCCCTCTTCCTGTAAATCAGACAGAGGCATTGACAGGCAGAGGCCTTTGCGGGTGGGAGCCGACAGAGCATTGTGGGGGTGGTGCGAGCAAAATGGGGGTGGGTCGGCAGCGTTTTCGGGGTGGCTGCGTGAAGTCACATGCATACGCATTGATCAAGAAAATTCCAGGAGACTGCCTGCATACTCAGCCTGGCTGCAGCTGCAGGGGTTTGTGCACAGTTGCTGCAACTGCAATTAAATTGCAGTCGCAGCCACTAGGCAGGACATTTATCATGCTCGGTGGCAATGTCCTGCGATGGGCGGCCCCAAGCAAACGAAACAAAGGTTTGCAGATTCTGCTAAAAAGCAGAATCTGCAATCCTTACTGAATAACCCCCATAGTTTGCTGAATAGTGTCAAAGTCGAAAAATATTGTAATGCATATGCCTTGTACTAACCCCATGCACATGCCCGCTGCGCGTGCACTCAGTCTGCCATGCGTGCACATATCCGCAATTTGCGTAAAGTAGCTTTCCACGGTCATGCGCTTTAGAGCGTGGTATGCGCATTTACGGTAGAGTTTGTGAACGCATAGAGGGTTATTAGAACATTACATATTTAACCCAAATAGTGTACATTTTAGATATAGTTCCCCTAGACCGCATCAGCGAGTATTAATGTTTAAACAGTTCCTGGACAAAGAGATTCGCCTTTGCATGATAGGAAGGGTCAGATAAAGGTTGGAAGGTGATGTCAAGTATCCAGCTGTAGGGTATTTTGAGGGTAACATTCCGGTGTTGGTTAGAGAAAGATCGCTTGTTCCTGCGTATAGTTATGTGCAAAAGTAGAATATGAACATTAACTGTATTTACTGTATATTATGTATGCGGCGGGAATCCAGAGGATACCACCCACTAGAGCAGTTGGGGAAAGACATTGCCCACCTATTCAAATCCACCTATGACCTCTTCTGTAATGTAAAGACACATCCCTGTGTCCAATGGACAATGAGATTACAGTGACCATTGTATTGTGTATGCATGTTGTGTATAAAAAGCCCATTGTTGCCTGGCCGATCAGAAGACTCTGAACGCTATCTGTATGACCAGCGGAGGACCGGCCGGGTTGCGCTTGCGAACATTCTCACGTATGTACATTCTCTGTAGCCATTATTCTGTTTAGATTTATCTTGTCAGCCTGTAGTGTATGATTTGTACTGTTTTACCTTTTGGAATTAATCCAGTGTGGCCTTAGAACCCTGTGGTTGCAACTACAAATCAGTGTTGTGTCTTCACTTTCCTGCAAGGGTTTTAGAGTGTATTTATCTGTATAAGGTGTATAAGTATTGATAAAGTGTACGCACTGTGGTTACTTTATACCGTCAGCGCTACTTAAAGTTTAAGGTATAACATTGTTGGAGTACTTTGCTGCTAAGGGTTTAAAGTGTAATCATATCATTGCATTGTATCATTAACAAGGTTTAAAGGTTATCAATTTGTGTGTGCGCACGCTGTGTGTACTCTGTACACTCAGCGCGGCGTGGGTACGCCAAGTACATACCACGTGCGGGACTCTGTACGCAAATAGCGTACAAAGTGCGTAGCACGTGTATTCAGTCTAGCGGCCATAGCTGCTCCATGGTAAAAGTGTATTTAGAGGTATAGCTTTACGGTCTAAGATAATATCAGCATTATCAATAGATAACACCCAACAATTATGAAGTTAATCACAGAAACATAAAGAGGTCAATCTGCAGTCATCTGCATATGGGGGTGAGCTTTTGGGGCGTGGAGCTCCCTATATTGCTCTGGCTGGGCCACCTTGGGGCATCACCACCTTACATTTACTTTTAACACTTATATCACATTGTGTTTGTTTTATATTTATGTAGCATTTTTCACATATCTTTTATACTTATATTATAACACTGCTCAGCTAAACTTCACATTCTAACACTCTGACTCTTTTTTTTCTTTTACATTCAGCAGCCTCTTTCATTTGCTTACCACTGATCTTTCACTCCTATACTTTTTCTGTGTGGTGCCCTGGGGTGGTGTGGCTGGGGTGGTCTGGGGGTGCTCTGCGTCCCGGAGGTGAACCCCTATAGTGTTAGGGACCTGTCCGATGAGGTCACCGTGAAGCAGGTGCGCAGGCTCATATACTGGCCAATATATGCCAAGAACCTCAAATATTATATTATGGTTATAATAATTTTAATGGTGTATGGTGCACCTGCACCCTTTGGTCATCTACATCTGGAAAGGAGTCAATGTATGCAAATTTTTGCTAAAAAAACTCTTCAATCGTTAGACTCAAAAATAAATATGTCACTGTGTTCACACCTTTATGTTGAATGCAATGAATACTTGCCTACTTATTATTTTTCCTCTCCAGGAGAAGCCCTGAGAGGAGATGCTGGTGGGCGGCGACAGGGTCGAAGCTGGGCTAGTCACATCATTAGGCCCTGCCACCTCACTGGATCTTTGATGTGATTGGCTCATATTTGCATAGGGGTGGGGCCAAAATGTATAGAAACGCATCACCAGGCCCTGCCCCCTCTCGGGGGACCCCGGGATTCTCTCTATTCTTCTCCCCATTCTGACCACTGCACTAGGAAGTGGGCAGAATGTGGAAGGTGTGCCCACTCTTCCAGGGCTGTGGGGGACTGCCCTAAAAATTGTGTGTTTCCCACAGAATCAGGGGGATTGCATGTATGCAGTGAACACAATATTGGAATTCATTACACTGGCACTGAAACTCTCTCACCGGCCAAGAAAAAATCCATCACAATTACCCCCCCAAAAAAATGTAAATGGAAATGATGTAGACTTTTTTTTTAAAAAAAGGAGGATATAGGGGTAAATGTATTAGCCTGTGGCTTGCAGGCACCGGGAAGTTCCTGGTGTGTCTGTCTAATGTTTAAATGAGCAATCAATTACTATGGAAAACCAACCTGGAATTGCCTTTTAAATAATTGCGCCTTTAAAACATCAGGTAGACTCGTATGGACTCGCTAATGATTGCAAGTCACCGGCTATTACATTTGCCCCATAGAGTAACCTAATTCTTTATCCTTCGGCCAGAAAATGATGGAAGAATTATTAAATAACATTAGAATACTTCCAGTGGGTCATGCCCAGTTGGAATACCAGGAGTGGTGTCAGGGCCATCTTAACAGCAGAGTAGGCCCCTGGGCAAAGCAACGCACTGGGGCCCCTACCCATCCTGCAGCGATAGGGGTGGGATGAGCTGTCAGCAGCAGCTCTGATGTCCGGCATTCGGTAGGGGGTGTTCTATCTTCCGCTTAGCATGTAGGACCTGGAGCAGTAATTTCTGCTAATTACTCTTTTACTGCACAGATGGTGGGAGATGGTGCGGAAGGGAGAACACTAAACTGTAGTAGGGGCATTGGGCTGAATGAAAGGGCCCCGGTACATGACTTACAGGGTGGTAGAGGGTGTTTAATACACAGGAGAGGGGTGGATAGTGGAGTGGGCTTAATATTCATCATTTTCTGGTGGGAGGGCAGCTTGCTTGAATGCAGATATCTCCAGTTCCTGGAAATAGATTTCTTAGCTTTCAATGTGGTAAAACACTAAAGTGTCCCACCTTTCAGAAGGTACTGGGGACTTGGGGATCAGAGTTCAGGAGCCAGAGCAATCCACCAATGAAAAAATATAAAACTGCATACCAGATGTGTGGAGCTGGAGCAGGGACCAACTGCTGGAAGACTGATATGTCTGGTTCTGTGCATAGCAGAGACAAGCTGCCAGTATCCACCAAAAGGGGAGAGTCACAGCTTTTGTATTATATCCTCAGAAAATATCTACGTCAGACAGAACCCAAGATATCTGGATAGGAAGAGCAATTAAAACGCTCGGATGGAGACCACTGCTTAGAAGTCGGATATCTCAGGTTCCCTAGGGCCGATTTTCACAAATCTGGTACCCCCGGAAAGACGCATTGAGCCCTTGGGCAAGTGACCATTGAACCCATACAAGTGGTGTAAAGGGTTGTAAAGGAATTTACCAGATACGCCCATGGCCACTGACAGCATTAGTGTTCTTTCATCCCTTCCCGGGACTCCATTCTAAATAGGCCAGGTGATTCTTGGTGAATCTAATAAGGGGATTGACAATATATAAACCCCTCTGCTCTGTTACATCATGGAAAGATGTGCTAATCTGTGTTACAATGGTTGTATTTACCATTGTTCAAACACAGTATAAATATTATTAGTAATTCTTCATTGGATATAAAAGAGCTATTTAATGATTTAAGTCCACTAAACATTGTGGCATGGTCTAAGAGGCATATCTGGAGTTGAAGGTGCCCGGGGTGAATCAAAAAAATTGATGGGGGTCCGGAGCTTACATAGGCCCTCCCAAAGCAAATGGGATTTGATCGCGTGAAATTAATTTATATGCCTTTATAACGCTCCTACCACCAGCTGAGAGTTAAATATCAGAGCACTAAAAAAACAGCTATCTCCTTTTATTAGCCTGTGACCCTTCTCAAAGGGCAAGAAGTGCTGATCTTACCATGGAGGAATGGTTCAGCATTTTCTTTTAGGCTCCTGGTTGTGGTACTAGCAGTTCTCCTGAAGCTGGAGGCAACTGAGCTGCTTGGGATGCTAGGCCAGTAGAAGGAGTCAGGCTTGTGACTAGGCCCAATCCATGACCTAGAGTAGAGGTAGGACTGAAGTGGGGCATTCTATCCAGTGGAGAGCAAAATCCAGTCAGTCTAGTAATGGGAGGCAGAGTCCAAGAGCCATCGCTAAAGAGGCAGCAAATAAATCCACAGAGGTAAGTAGCCTGAGGCTGTGGTATAGAGTGGGAATGGGGCAGGCAAGCTAGACTGTATATACTGAAGTAGGCTGGCAGAATCCAGGAAGTTGGGCATCATGAAGAGAGGCAGACCTCCCAGCAGTTGGGAAAAAATCCTGAGTGCATGAGACAATCCCACCACAGCCAGAGCAGTTGGTAGACAGTCTCTCTCATAACCATCCTCACTGTTTTCACTACCAGCTGGCAACTAAGGTACTACTTAGCCATATTGATACTATTCATCTCCTGGAAGGCTTAGCAAGTAATAACAACTTGAAGACTCCTCAAACAGATCCAACATTAAATCCACAGCATTCACATTTAACAAAAAAGGTATATTTTTTCACCTAATGACCCCACTATTACATTATTAGCTTTTATAGAATGCTATTCCCCCTTATAGAACACTATAAGAATGTGCCATGTGACCTGTGGGCCTTAAACACCCAACCTCAAGTGACACATTGCCTTCCTTACTTATGTAGTGTGCAGCAGGGGGGCAATATCTTCTGTTGTTGTGACTGTGCTACTGGGCTGTAATGTACCAGCATGCAGGGAAAAGAAAATGAAGGTGCACACTCTACACACTAAGAATACTGATATTCTGATCAAAATAATTATAAACTTTGCAAATTGATATAGAGCATAATTGAGGTTCTTAGCAGGTGTTTAGCCAAAAATGTGGGCCCATGTACCACGTCAGGGAGAACCCCATCAGATGGGTCCCTGCATCCCTAATACCAACACATTAATATAATTTACAAAGGACTTACCTATAATAGTGCCCGTTTCAATATATAGACAGCACTGCAGGAACCCCTTACTGATTAAAATCACCTAAGGGAAGATAGGAGGGGAGCTAATTCCAAGCAGAAGGAATACAATATATATATTTATACAAATATAAATTAAATATAATAATAATTACATGGAGGCAACTTCCTAATAAATATGTTCAGCTGCAGTCTAGTGGTCACTCAGTTGTATAAAAAAAGACCTTTTTCTGCAACTATCCAGAGCAATTGGTTTTTTTACTTTGCAATTTTTAATAAGTGTAAAAAAAATCACCCCAAATGTGAGTGAAGCAAACAGACTACACTTAAGTTATACAAGCACAAAATGTTAAAATTTATTTCCCAAACAGCTGTGCTCACCGCTGGTTTCCCAGCTGTTGCGATCCCGGAGTCGGTCTCCTGACCACCAGGATCACAACAACCGGGATATCATACAGATTCCTCCTGCCCCTTGGAAGTTTGAGTCGTCCGCTGGTGTGTGCCTGTATAACTCGGCATGCACATCATTTCCAACAAATATTCACAATCTCAGTGTTATATAACCTCAGCATCACAACACTGTTAAATCTTGACATGGCTGTGTATACATACAGTATTACAATAAAAAAAGAAAAAGGTGTAATGCAGAGTCACATCCTGTACCTGTCTTAAGTTTCGTTATTCACACAGTATTTATTTTACTCAATAATTAAGATTAAAAAATAGTAAAAGGCATACTATATATATTTATACCTATGTACATATATCTATATATAGATATAAATACGGCACTCTGCCTATTTAGTAATCCGGCACTGTGAGAATTACAGTCTGTGGTAACTACACTCCAGTTATCGGCTGATCATTTTAGGGGACCATCTTAACCACTTAGCTGGTGAATTTTCTTTTTGAAAATGTTTGGGGGGTTTTATGTGTGAATTAGAAAAAAAAATTCTTTAATATTTAAAAAAAATTGTTATTTAAACATTGGAACATCAGTCAACATCGGGAACATTGATAAACATTGCGATCATTGAGACTGATGCCGGTAAGGGGGGAGAGATGTTGGGGAGAGGGGGAGCGACACTGGGCTGCCCAATTACTGCTGGCCATAGTGATCGGGACAGGGGAAGTGCAGAGCTGCAGGAGTGTTTTTTTTTTCTTATGTGTTTAGGAGGGGTTGACACTGGGCTGCCTGGTTGCTGTAGTGATCGGGACAGAGGGAGGAGGTGGGAGGGAGGGTAGAGCTGCGGCAGATCAACCTTACTTTTTCAGAGGTTTGGTGTCGGCATTGTGTGAGAGTTTCAGGGACCTCGCTTAGTGCTCTCTAAGTATGTGTAGCTGCTGTACCTGAAATAATTAAATTGAGAGCACCATGATGTTGCAACGGCCATGAGTAGGGTTTAGAATTGAACAGAAAAGAAAAAACTTGACCTCATTCTTGTCGTGCCACTGTATGTTCTGCACAGATGCATATGAAACATGAATAAGCTATATTGATTAAATGGAAAAATAAATTAATCTTGTAGGTTTCCAATGGCTCAAGTATGTACAGTATCGTTGATTCATGGTATGTTGTTAATAATTCAGTGGCGGTTCTTGCCACGGGCAAGCGGTACTTTTGCCCGGGGCGCCGCCTTCCGGAGGGCGCCGCACCAGGGCAAGATCCGCCACTGTGCCCCCCGTAGTGCCCTGCTGTGCCCCCCCGCTTTGAAGGGAACCAGACGCGTAGCGTCTAGTTTCCCTTCATGGAGAGGACCTTAGTTGTAGAGATGAGCGCCTGAAATTTTTCGGGTTTTGTGTTTTGGTTTTGGGTTCGGTTCCGCGGCCGTGTTTTGGGTTCGACCGCGTTTTGGCAAAACCTCACCGAATTTTTTTTGTCGGATTCGGGTGTGTTTTGGATTCGGGTGTTTTTTTCAAAAAACCCTAAAAAACAGCTTAAATCATAGAATTTGGGGGTCATTTTGATCCCATATTATTATTAACCTCAAAAACCATAATTTCCACTCATTTTCAGTCTATTCTGAATACCTCACACCTCACAATATTATTTTTAGTCCTAAAATTTGCACCGAGGTCGCTGGATGACTAAGCTAAGCGACCCTAGTGGCCGACACAAACACCTGGCCCATCTAGGAGTGGCACTGGAGTGTCACGCAGGATGTCCCTTCCAAAAAACCCTCCCCAAACAGCACATGACGCAAAGAAAAAAAGAGGCGCAATGAGGTAGCTGACTGTGTGAGTAAGATAAGCGACCCTAGTGGCCGACACAAACACCGGGCCCATTTAGGAGTGGCACTGCAGTGTCACGCAGAATGTCCCTTCCAAAAAACCCTCCCCAATCAGCACATGACGCAAAGAAAAAAAGAGGCGCAATGAGGTAGCTGTGTGAGTAAGATTAGCGACCCTAGTGGCCGACACAAACACCGGGCCCATTTAGGAGTGGCACTGCAGTGTCACGCAGGATGTCCCTTCCAAAAAACCCTCCCCAATCAGCACATGACGCAAAGAAAAAAAGAGGCGCAATGAGGTAGCTGTGTGAGTAAGATTAGCGACCCTAGTGGCCGACACAAACACCGGGCCCATTTAGGAGTGGCACTGCAGTGTCACGCAGGATGTCCCTTCCAAAAAACCCTCCCCAATCAGCACATGACGCAAAGAAAAAAAGAGGCGCAATGAGGTAGCTGTGTGAGTAAGATTAGCGACCCTAGTGGCCGACACAAACACCGGGCCCATTTAGGAGTGGCACTGCAGTGTCACGCAGGATGTCCCTTCCAAAAAACCCTCCCCAATCAGCACATGACGCAAAGAAAAAAAGAGGCGCAATGAGGTAGCTGTGTGAGTAAGATTAGCGACCCTAGTGGCCGACACAAACACCGGGCCCATTTAGGAGTGGCACTGCAGTGTCACGCAGGATGTCCCTTCCAAAAAACCCTCCCCAATCAGCACATGACGCAAAGAAAAAAAGAGGCGCAATGAGGTAGCTGTGTGAGTAAGATTAGCGACCCTAGTGGCCGACACAAACACCTGGCCCATCTAGGAGTGGCACTGCAGTGTCACGCAGGATGGCCCTTCCAAAAAATACTCCCCAAACAGCACATGACGCAAAGAAAAAAAGAGGCGCAAGCTCTTCCCGTCCAGTGTTGGGAAGGTCAGGCATCGCAACCGACACAATTGGACTCTCCTTTGGGATTTGGGATTTCGAAGAACGCACAGTTCTTTGCTGTGCTTTTGCCGCAAGTCTTGTCTTTTTTCTAGCGAGAGGATGAGTGCTTCCATCCTCATGTGAAGCTGAACCACTAGCCATGAACATAGGCCAGGGCCTCAGCCGTTCCTTGCCACTCCGTGTGGTAAATGGCATATTGGCAAGTTTACGCTTCTCCTCCGACAATTTTATTTTAGGTTTTGGAGTCCTTTTTTTACTGATATTTGGTGTTTTGGATTTGACATGCTCTGTACTATGACATTGGGCATCGGCCTTGGCAGACGACGTTGCTGGCATTTCATCGTCTCGGCCATGACTAGTGGCAGCAGCTTCAGCACGAGGTGGAAGTGGATCTTGATCTTTCCCTAATTTTGGAACCTCAACATTTTTGTTCTCCATATTTTAATAGGCACAACTAAAAGGCACCTCAGGTAAACAATGGAGATGGATGGATACTAGTATACAATTATGGACGGACTGCCGAGTGCCGACACAGAGGTAGCCACAGCCGTGAACTACCGTACTGTACTGTGTCTGCTGCTAATATAGACTGGTTGATAAAGAGATGTCGTAGTATGTATGTATAAAGAAGAAAAAAAAAAAACCACGGTTAGGTGGTATACAATTATGGACGGACTGCCGAGTGCCGACACAGAGGTAGCCACAGCCGTGAACTACCGTACTGTACTGTGTCTGCTGCTAATATAGACTGGTTGATAAAGAGATGTCGTAGTATGTATGTATAAAGAAGAAAGAAAAAAAAACCACGGTTAGGTGGTATACAATTATGGACCGACTGCCGAGTGCCGACACAGAGGTAGCCACAGCCGTGAACTACCGTACTGTACTGTGTCTGCTGCTAATATAGACTGGTTGATAAAGAGATGTCGTAGTATGTATGTATAAAGAAGAAAGAAAAAAAAACCACGGTTAGGTGGTATACAATTATGGACGGACTGCCGAGTGCCGACACAGAGGTAGCCACAGCCGTGAACTACCGTACTGTACTGTGTCTGCTGCTAATATAGACTGGTTGATAAAGAGATGTCGTAGTATGTATGTATAAAGAAGAAAGAAAAAAAAACCACGGTTAGGTGGTATACAATTATGGACGGACTGCCGAGTGCCGACACAGAGGTAGCCACAGCCGTGAACTACCGTACTGTACTGTGTCTGCTGCTAATATAGACTGGTTGATAAAGAGATGTCGTAGTATGTACGTATAAAGAAGAAAGAAAAAAAAACCACGGTTAGGTGGTATACAATTATGGACGGACTGCCGAGTGCCGACACAGAGGTAGCTACAGCCGTGAACTACCGTACTGTGTCTGCTGCGACTGGATGATAAATAATGATATAAAATATATATATATATCAATACTGCAGCCGGACAAGTATATATATTATATAATGACGGACCTGCTGGACACTGTCTGTCAGCAGAATGAGTTTTTTATAGAATAAAAAAAAAAACACCACACAAGTGAAGTCACACGACGAGTGTTTAACTTTTTCAGGCAATCACAATATAGTATACTACTAACTATACTGGTGGTCAGTGTGGTCAGGTCACTGGTCAGTCACACTGGCAGTGGCACTCCTGCAGCAAAAGTGTGCACTGTTTAATTTTAATATAATATGTACTCCTGGCTCCTGCTATAACCTATAACTGGCACTGCAGTGCTCCCCAGTCTCCCCCACAATTATAAGCTGTGTGAGCTGAGCACAGTCAGATATATAATATATACATAGATGATGCAGCACACTGGGCTGAGCAGTGCACACAGATATGGTATGTGACTGTCTTGTACTCCTGGCTCCTGCTATAACCTATAACTGGCACTGCAGTGCTCCCCAGTCTCCCCCACAATTATAAGCTGTGTGAGCTGAGCACAGTCAGATATATAATATATACATAGATGATGCAGCACACTGGGCTGAGCAGTGCACACAGATATGGTATGTGACTGAGTCACTGTGTGTATCGTTTTTTTCAGGCAGAGAACGGATATATTAAATAAAACTGCACTGTCTGGTGGTCACTGTGGTCAGTCACTAGTAAACTCTGCACTCTCTTCTACAGTACTCCTAAGCTCCAGTAAATCAGGTCAATCTCTCTCTCTCTCTCTCTCTCTCCTAATCTAAATCACTGTACTCCCTAACAGCTGCTCCCCGTCCCCAATCCTCCCCACAATTATAACTAAGTCACTCAGTCTTTACTCTTTTCTACTATAACGGAGAGGACGCCAGCCACGTCCTCTCCCTATCAATCTCAATGCACGTGTGAAAATGGCGGCGACGCGCGGCTCCTTATATAGAATCTGAGTCTCGCGATAGAATCCGAGCCTCGCGAGAATCCGACAGCGTCATGATGACGTTCGGGCGCGCTCGGGTTAACCGAGCAAGGCGGGAAGATCCGAGTCGCTCGGACCCGTGAAAAAAAACATGAAGTTCGTGCGGGTTCGGATTCAGAGAAACCGAACCCGCTCATCTCTACTTAATTGTGCGGTGCGCGATGACGTCATCGCGCACCGCACAGCAAAGGTCCTCTCCATGAAGGGAAACTAGACGCTACGGTCTAGTTTCCCTTCGTCTTGAGGACCTCTGCTGTGCGATGCGCGATGACGTCATCGCGCACCGCACAGCATAGTGGCACAGACACTAGGGGTCATAATTGACCTCTAGTGTCTATGCTGTTCTATGGGAGAGACGTAATAACGTCTCTCCCATAGATCGAAGAGAACAGAGGAGAGGAGAAGAGCGGCGCCGCCGGCGGAGGGGGTCTGGATCAGGAACGGGGATGGTAAGTATAGTTTTTATTTATTTTTATTTTTTCTTTCAGCGAGCTGACCACGCCCCCAATCGAAGCCACGCCACTCATATTTTGCCCGGGGCGCCACAGATCACAGAACCGGCCCTGTGTTAATTACAGGGGTTATAAATATATACTGTACACAGGTTTCCTCAAACACGGATTATCAAATGTATTGCTCTGAAGTTCCCATAACAATTATTTACAGACCTTGGAGAGACCACAGACATGGCCCTTTCTAGTCAATTGAACTTCACCAGACTCTTTTGAACTCTTATCTGTGCAATGTACAAAAGGGTGATTGTTTTTTTGTCATATCCATGCATCTCTGATTAAAAGAAAAAAAACTGACAAGAAACAGAGAGCATGCATGCATCATAATACGTAGCATATGCTGTGACTTCAGTCTTGCCAAATAGCCCCTCTCGCCAGGGCCGGTGCAAGGTTTCTCGGCACCCTAGGCAAAAGTTCTGCCTACTGCCCCTTCCCCCTAACAGGCCTTCAAGTGAAAAGCATACTGCTGCCCTCCCCCAACCCCAGTCTGTTGCAGGGCTGCTCTCTTCTCCCCATCTCCATAGTCTGTGTGGATTCCTGCTGCTCTCACTTCCCCCCCTACTCTTTTAAATGTCTTCTGTCCTATCCCCTCCACCATCTGTGTGCATGCTGCTGCTCATCCACCCCAGATAGTGTGCATGCCTGCTGCTCATCTCAGCACCCGCCCCCAAAGACTGCTGCTCTCCCCCTCTTTCCTTATCAAATGCGGACAGTGCACTGTGCAGCCACCTTACCTGCAGGCTGCAATGCAGAGTTGGTACTGAGTACTCTGTGAAAGAGCCTGGAATGAAGAGCAGCACCGCATGTCACCCTGCAATACAGGAGCTTGGCAGTCATGGCTTTTGTAGATACGAGTGCTGGGGGGATTGCGGCAGTTGTGAGAGGTAGGACCACGCTACCTTTTTTCATGCAGCTGTAGCAGGCCGCCCCCTCAGGTCCCGGCGCCCCTAGGCAGCTGCCTAAAGCTGCCTAGTGGAAGCTCCGGCCCTGCCTCTCGCCCTGCCAGATCTTGGGTGACAAGGCTGTGCCGAGGGTTTTTTGTTCTCTAAAAATGTGTGTCTTACTGTATTAGCAGGAATAAAACTATTGGAAGCAACAAAACGGCATTGCCAGCATACACTGACCACTACGGCTTGCAACATTTACACATCTGTCTGCAGCTAAGTCTGAGTCTGTCTAAATATGGCTCCAATGTGACAAGCCGCTGCGTTTCCTAACAACAAGTTGTAATTCATCAGTGACTTTATACCAAATCCTGTGCTGTTAGACTCGTAGCCTAGCATCTCTACTACACTGTGAGTGGCTTTTCACAGCATAAGCGATGCCAATAAGATGCAACATTTTAAGAAAAGTACAGTAAATTACTCATCTCGTGGCATCTCTGTCATGCTGGGTGTCTTGTGCCGCATGGTATAAAGACACTCAGTGAGGACCAGTGGGGGCTCCAGAGGTGTGGTTGCAGGTCAGTTCAAATTTCAAATAGGGGAGCCACGCCTACTGCCACCAGCTGCCATTTCAAACGGACTCACTGGCAGTTGGTTTGTCTTCCTTATTTGTATTTTGAACTGAGCTGCAGCCCCACCTCTGGAGTCGCCTCTGGTGAGGACACACGCAGACACACACACATATATACTGTACAGTACACAAACACACACACATATATATGGGTGTGGTTCATCAAATCGACAGTGTCTAGGTCGACAATGTTTAGGTCGACCACTATAGGTCGACAGTCACTAGGTCGACATGGATGGAAGGTCGACAGGGTTTCTAGGTCGACATGTGCTAGGTCGACAGGTCTAAAGGTCGACATGAGGATTTAAAAAAAAAATGGTGTCGTTTTCTTCGTAGAGTGACCGGGATCCCAAATTAGTCCACCGCGTCCCCTCGCATGGCTCGCTTCGCTCGCCATGCTTCGGGCATGGTGCCTTCGCTTCGCTCGGCACACTTTACCGTTCCAATCGTAGTCCACGTGGATCGTTAAGTATGAAAAAATTCAAAAAAAGAAAAAAAATTGAAAAACTCATGTCGACCTTTAGACCTGTCGACCTAGCACATGTCGACCTAGAAACCCTGTCGACCTTCCATCCATGTCGACCTAGTGACTATCGACCTATAGTGGTTGACCTAAACATTGTTGACCTAGACACTGTCGATCTTCAGACCGGATCCCCATATATATACTGTGCAGTACACACAAACACACATAAACACACACACACACACATATGTAAATGAGGTGACATTTGTACAGTTATTTGCACTTACTTGTTCTAAATTACTTTGACATTAAGCTGATGAATTAATCAAATGCAAGCTGCTGTTGCATGATTTTGCATTTCTAATTAACCATCCTGTTAACATCTTTTTTTACAGCTATTTTTTTTTAAATAAACTTTAAGAAATAATAGATAACTTGCAAAAGCGTTAAACTGTATATTTTATTTATACAGTTTAACACTTTTGCAAGTTATCTATTATTTCCTAAAGTTTATTTTTGGAAAAAAAAATAGCTGTAAAAGAAGATAACAGGATGGTTAATTAGAAATGCAAAATCATTCCAATAACAGAAGATTTATTCTCATACAAGACCTTAGGTTTCTTAATGGAAGCAAATTATATATTATTATATATTATTATTTATATATATGTGTGTGTGCGCGTGTCTGTGCGTGTCTGTGCGTGTGTGTGTGTGTGTGTGTGTGTGTGTGTGTGTGTGTGTGCAGCATAGAGTATATGCAGCACTCCAATAAAATGCTTCAAGTCACAGCAATATAGTTCAAAATTTCAAGCCTTCAATCGAGTCATCAGGATGCCGTTTTGGATCATATATATATATATATATATATAAATAGAAAGAGTCCACGGCACTCACAATATCCGAAGGTAGTGTAAAACTAGAAAGACCGGTGCCCTCCCTGGTAACAGCATGCGCTGTGTCCACTATACAGATGCAAAGTCGGGCGGCACTCACGGCATGAGAAGAAAGACAGACAGGCTGGTCTGATGTTCTATCAACGTTTCAATGTCTTTACGGCATTTATCCTGACGAAAATGCCGTAAAGACATTGAAACGTTGATAGAACATCAGACCAGCCTGTCTGTCTTTCTTCTCATGCCGTGAGTGCCGCCCGACTTTGCATCTATATATATATATATATATATATACACACACACACTAGAGATGTGCACCGGAAATTTTTTAGGTTTTGTGTTTTGGTTTTGGATTCGGTTCCGCGGCCGTGTTTTGGATTCGGACGCATTTTGGCAAAACCTCAGTTAAAAATTTTTGTCGGATTCGGGTGTTTTTTTAAAAAAAAAACCCTCAAAAACAGCTTAAATCATGGAATTTGGGGGTAATTTTGATCCTATAGTATTATTAAGCTCAATAACCATAATTTCCACTCATTTCCAGTCTATTCTGAACACCTCACACCTTACAATATTATTTTTAGTCCTAAAATTTGCACCAAGGTTGCTGGATGACTAAGCTAAGCGACCCAAGAGGGCGGCACAAACACCTGGCCCATCTAGGAGTGGCACTGCAGTGGCAGACAGAATGGCACTTATAAAAATTGGCCCCAAACATCACATGATGCAACGATAAATAAATAAAAAAGAGGTGCAAGATGGAATTGTCCTTGGGCCCTCCCACCCACCCTTATGTTGTATAAACAGGACATGCACACTTTAACCAACCCATCATTTCAGCGACAGGGTCTGCCACACGACTGTGACTGAAATGACTGGTTGGTTTGGGCCCCCATCAAAAAAGAAGCAATCAATCTCTCCTTGCACAAACTGGCTCTACAGAGGCAAGATGTCCACCTCCTCCTCATCGTCCGATTTCTCACCCCTTTCACTGTGTACATCCCCCTCCTCAAAGATTGTTAATTCGTCCCCACTGGAATCCACCATCTCAGGTCCCTGTGTACTTTCTGGAGGCAATTGCTGGTGAATGTCTCCATGGAGGAATTGATTATAATTCATTTTGATGAACATCATCTTCTCCACATTTTCTGGAAGTAACCTCGTACGCCAATTGCTGACAAGGTGACCGGCTGCACTAAACACTCTTTCGGAGTACACACTGGAGGGGGGGCAACTTAGGTAGAATAAAGCCAGTTTGTGCAAGGGCCTCCAAATTGCCTCTTTTTCCTGCCAGTATACGTACGGACTGTCTGACGTGCCTACTTGGATGCGGTCACTCATATAATCCTCCACCATTCTTTCAATAGTGACAGAATCACCAGTAATCATTGGCAGGTCCTTCAGGCCGGACCAGATATCAGCACTCGCTCCTGACTGCCCTGCATCACTGCCAGCGGGTGGGCTCGGAATTCTTATCTTTTTCCTTGCAGCCCCAGTTGCGGGAGAATGTGAAGGAGGAGCTGTTGACGGGTCACGTTCCGCTTGAGTTGACAATTTTCTCACCAGCAGGTCTTTGAACCTCTGCAGACTTGTGTCTGCCAGAAAGAGAGATACAACATAGGCTTTAAACCTAGGATCGAGCACGGTGGCCAAAATGTAGTGCTCTGATTTCAACAGATTGACCCCCCCGTGAATCCTGGTTAAGCGAATTAAGGGCTCCATCCACAAGTCCCACATGCCTAGCGGAATCGCTCCGTTTTAGCTCCTCCTTCAATCTCTCCAGCTTCTGCAAAAGCCTGATGAGGGGAAGGACCTGACTCAGGCTGGCAGTGTCTGAACTGACTTCACGTGTGGCAAGTTCAAAGGGTTGCAGAACCTTGCACAATGTTGAAATCATTCTCCACTGCGCTTGAGTCAGGTGCATTCCCCCTCCTTTGCCTATATCGTAGGCAGATGTATAGGCTTGAATGGCTTTTTGCTGCTCCTCCATCCTCTGAAGCATATAGAGGGTTGAATTCCACCTCGTTACCAGGGCCGGTTCTAGCCCTTTTTGTGCCCCAAGGGGTGGGAAATAGGGGTGTGGCTTCATACAGGGGGCGTGGTCAGTTACGCCCCTTGTACAGTAGAGTAGCGCTGCTGAAATGCTGTGCGGTGCGCAATGACGTCATTGCGCATTTCGCGCACCGCACAGCAAAGGTCCTCTTCATGAAGGGAAACTAGACGCTTAGCGTCTAGTTCCCTTCACAGTGGGACCAGCGGGGGACACAGCGGGCAGCGGGGGGCACAGCAGTAGCGGATCTTGCCATGGTGCGGCGCCCTCTGGAAGGCGGCACCCCGGGCAAAAGTCCTGCTTGCCCGTGGCAAGATCCGCTACTGCTCTTTACCACCTCTTGCTTCATCTGATGTAGGGGCAGGTTCAGGAGTGTTTGCTGATGCTCCAGTCTTCGGCACGTGGTGGCTGAATGCCGAAAGTGGCCCGCAATTCTTTGGGCCACCGACAGCATCTCTTGCACGCCCCTGTCATTTTTAAAAAAATTCTGCACCACCAAATTAATTGTATATGCAAAACATGGGACGTGCTGGAATTTGCCCACATGTAACGCACGTAGTGTTGAGCGGGTTCGGATCCTCGGAATCCGACCCGCCCGAACTTCACCTTTTTTTTACACGGGTCCGAGCGACTCGGATCCTCCCGCCTTGCTCGGTTAACCCGAGCGCGCCAGAACGTCATCATCCCGCTGTCGGATTCTCGCGAGACTCGGATTCTATATAAGGAGCTGTGCGTCGCCGCCATTTTCACACGTGCATTGAGATTGATAGGGAGAGGACGTGGCTGGCATCCTCTCCGAGTCCGTTGTATTATATTAGAACTTAGTTAGTTATAATTGTGGGGAGGATTGGGGACGGGGAGCAGCTGTTAGGGAGTACAGTGCAGGGTTTTGAGTTTAATCCATTGTTTCTCTGCCTGAAAAAAAACGCTCCACCATATCTGTGCTCACTCAGTGTGTTGCACTGCTGCATGATATATCTGTGCTGAGTGCACTGCTCACACTGCCTAATTGTGGGGACTGGGGAGCAGTTATAGCAGGAGTACAGTGCACAGTTTTGCTGACAGTGACCACCAGTCCAGTATACGTTTGTCTGCCTGAAAAACACTGTGGTGTTTTTTTTTTTCTTTCTTCATGCTAGTTTGTTTAGCAGTCTGCTGACACTGCAGTGTCCACCAGGTCCGTTATACAGTATATTATATATATAATTAAGCACTAAGCAGCAGTACGGTAGGCCACGGCTGTACCTACCTCTGTGTCGACTCGTCACTCGTCGTCCATAAGTATAAGTAATACTATCCATCCATCTACATTGTATACCTGTGGTGTTTTTTTTTTCTTTCTTCATACTAGTTTAGCAGTCTGCTGCTGACACTGTCCACCAGGTCCGTTATACAGTATATTATATTTATATATAAGCACTAAGCAGCAGTACGGTAGGCCACGGCTGTACCTACCTCTGTGTCGTCACTCGTCGTCCATAAGTATAAGTAATACTATACTATCCATCCATCTACATTGTATACCTGTGGTGTGTTTTTTTTCTTTCTTCATACTAGTTTAGCAGTCTGCTGCTGACACTGTCCACCAGGTCCGTTATACAGTATATTATATTTATATATAAGCACTAAGCAGCAGTACGGTAGGCCACGGCTGTACCTACCTCTGTGTTGTCACTCGTCGTCCATAAGTATAAGTAATACTATACTATCCATCCATCTACATTGTATACCTGTGGTGTTTTTTTTTTTCTTTCTTCATACTAGTTTAGCAGTCTGCTGCTGACACTGTCCACCAGGTCCGTTATACAGTATATTATATTTATATATAAGCACTAAGCAGCAGTACGGTAGGCCACGGCTGTACCTACCTCTGTGTCGTCACTCATCGTCCATAAGTATAAGTAATACTATACTATCCATCCATCTACATTGTATACCTGTGGTGTTTTTTTTTTCTTTCTTCATACTAGTTTAGCAGTCTGCTGCTGACACTGTCCACCAGGTCAGTTATACAGTATATTATATTTATATATAAGCACTAAGCAGCAGTACGGTAGGCCACGGCTGTACCTACCTCTGTGTCGTCACTCGTCGTCCATAAGTATAAGTAATACTATACTATCCATCCATCTACATTGTATACCTGTGGTGTGTTTTTTTTCTTTCTTCATACTAGTTTAGCAGTCTGCTGCTGACACTGTCCACCAGGTCCGTTATACAGTATATTATATTTATATATAAGCACTAAGCAGCAGTACGGTAGGCCACGGCTGTACCTACCTCTGTGTCGTCACTCGTCGTCCATAAGTATAAGTAATACTATACTATCCATCCATCTACATTGTATACCTGTGGTGTTTTTTTTTTTTTCTTTCTTCATACTAGTTTAGCAGTCTGCTGCTGACACTGTCCACCAGGTCTGTTATACAGTATATTATATTTATATATAAGCACTAAGCAGCAGTACGGTAGGCCACGGCTGTACCTACCTCTGTGTCGTCATTTGTCGTCCATAAGTATAAGTAATACTATACTATCCATCCATCTACATTGTATACCTGTGGTGGCTTTTAGTTGTGCGCAAAATATGGAGAACAAAAATGTGGAGGTTAAAAAAATATGGAAAGATCAAGATCCACTTCCACCTCGTGCTGAAGCTGCTGCCACTAGTCATGGCCGAGACGATGAAATGCCATCAGCGTCGTCTGCCAAGGCCGATGCCCAATGTCATAGTACAGAGCATGTAAAATCCAAAACACAAAAGATCAGTAAAAAAATGACCCAAAAATCAAAATTAAAAGCGTCTGAGGAGAAGCGTAAACTTGCCAATATGCCATTTACGACACGGAGTGGCAAGGAACGGCTGAGGCCCTGGCCTATGTTCATGGCTAGTGGTTCAGCTTCACATGAGGATGGAAGCACTCATCCTCTCGCTAGAAAAAAGAAAAGACTTGCGGCAAAAGCACAGCAAAGAACTGTGCGTTCTTCGAAATCACAAATCCCAAAGGAGAGTCCAATTGTGTCGGTTGCAATGCCTGACCTTCCCAACACTGGACGGGAAGAGCTTGAGCCTTCCACCATTTGCACGCCCCCTGCAAGTGTTGAAAGGAGCACCCACAGTCCAGTTCCTGATAGTGAAATTGAAGATGTCAGTGTTGAAGTACACCAGGATGAGGATATGGGTGTTGCTGGCGCTGGGGAGGAAATTGACAAGGAGGATTCTGATGGTGAGGTGGTTTGTTTAAGTCAGGCACCCGGGGAGACACCTGTTGTCCGTGGGAGGAATATGGCCATTGACATGCCTGGTGAAAATACCAAAAAAATCAGCTCTTCAGTGTGGAAGTATTTCAACAGAAATGCGGACAACAGGTGTCAAGCCGTGTGTTGCCTTTGTCAAGCTGTAATAAGTAGGGGTAAGGACGTTAACCACCTCGGAACATCCTCCCTTATACGTCACCTGCAGCGCATTCATAATAAGTCAGTGACAAGATCAAAAACTTTGGGCGACAGCGGAAGCAGTCCACTGACCAGTAAATACCTTCCTCTTGTAACCAAGCTCGCGCAAACCACACCACCAACTCCCTCAGTGTCAATTTCCTCCTTACCCAGGAAAGCCAATAGTCCTGCAGGCCATGTCACTGGCAAGTCTGACGAGTCCTCTCCTGCCTGGGATTCCTCCGATGCATCCTTGAGTGTAACGCCTACTGCTGCTGGCGCTGCTGTTGTTGCTGCTGGGAGTCGATCGTCATCCCAGAGGGGAAGTCGGAAGACCACTTGTACTACTTCCAGTAAGCAATTGACTGTCCAACAGTCCTTTGCGAGGAAGATGAAATATCACAGCAGTCATCCTGCTGCAAAGCGGATAACTGAGGCCTTGACAACTATGTTGGTGTTAGACGTGCGTCCGGTATCCGCCGTTAGTTCACAGGGAACTAGACAATTTATTGAGGCAGTGTGCCCCCGTTACCAAATACCATCTAGGTTCCACTACTCTAGGCAGGCGATACCGAGAATGTACACGGACGTCAGAAAAAGACTCACCAGTGTCCTAAAAAAATGCAGTTGTACCCAATGTCCACTTAAACACGGACATGTGGACAAGTGGAGCAGGGCAGACTCAGGACTACATGACTGTGACAGCCCACTGGGTAGATGTATTGCCTCCCGCTGCAAGAACAGCAGCGGCGGCACCAGTAGCAGGATCTCGCAAACGCCAACTCGTTCCTAGGCAGGCTACGCTTTGTATCACCGCTTTCCAGAATACGCACACAGCTGAAAACCTCTTACGGCAACTGAGGAAGATCATCGCAGAATGGCTTACCCCAATTGGACTCTCCTGGGGATTTGTGGCATCGGACAACGCCAGCAATATTGTGCGCGCATTAAATCTGGGCAAATTCCAGCACGTCCCATGTTTTGCACATACCTTGAATTTGGTGGTGCAGAATTATTTAAAAAACGAAAGGGGCGTGCAAGAGATGCTGTTGGTGGCCCGAAGAATTGCGGGCCACTTTCGGCGTGCAGGCACCGCGTACAGAAGACTGGAGCACCACCAAAAAAACCTGAACCTGCCCTGCCATCATCTGAAGCAAGAGCTGGTAACGAGGTGGAATTCAACCCTCTATATGCTTCAGAGGATGGAGGAGCAGCAAAAGGCCATTCAAGCCTATACATCTGCCCACGATATAGGCAAAGGAGGGGGAATACACCTGACTCAAGCGCAGTGGAGAATGATTTCAACGTTGTGCAAGGTTCTGCTGCCCTTTGAACTTGCCACACGTGAAGTCAGTTCAGACACTGCCAGCCTGAGTCAGGTCATTCCCCTCATCAGGCTTTTGCAGAAGAAGCTGGAGGCATTGAAGGAGGAGCTAAAACAGAGCGATTACGCTAGGCATGTGGGACTTGTGGATGGAGCCCTTCATTCGCTTAACCAGGATTCACGTGTGGTCAATCTGTTAAAATTAGAGCACTACATTTTGGCCACCGTGCTCGATCCTAGATTTAAAACCTACGTTGGATCTCTCTTTCCGGCAGACACAAGTCTGCAGGGGTTCAAAGAACTGCTGGTGAGAAAATTGTCAAGTCAAGCGGAACGCGACCTGTCAACATCTCCTCCTTCACATTCTCCCGCAACTGGGGGTGCGAGGAAAAGGCTACGAATTCCGAGCCCACCCGCTGGCGGTGATGCAGGGCAGTCTGGAGCGACTGCTGATGCTGACATCTGGTCCGGACTGAAGGACCTGCCAACGATTACTGACATGTCGTCTACTGTCACTGCATATGATTCTCTCACCATTGAAAGAATGGTGGAGGATTATATGAGTGACCGCATCCAAGTAGGCACGTCAGACAGTCCGTACTTATACTGGCAGGGAAAAGAGGCAATTTGGAGGCCCTTGCACAAACTGGCTTTATTCTACCTAAGTTGCCCTCCCTCCAGTGTGTACTCCGAAAGAGTGTTTAGTGCCGCCGCTCACCTTGTCAGCAATCGGCGTACGAGGTTACTTCCAGAAAATGTGGAGAAGATGATGTTCATTAAAATGAATTATAATCAATTACTCCATGGAGACATTCACCAGCAGCAATTGCCTCCAGAAAGTACACGGGGATCTGAGATGGTGGATTCCAGTGGGGACGAATTAATAATCTGTGAGGAGGGGGATGTACACAGTGAAAGGGGTGATGAATCGGACGATGATGATGAGGTGGACATCTTGCCTCTGTAGAGCCAATTTGTGCAAGGAGAGATTGCTTCTTTTTTGGTGGGGGCCCAAACCAACCAGTCATTTCAGTCACAGTCGTGTGGCAGACCCTGTCGCTGAAATGATGGGTTGGTTAAAGTGTGCATGTCCTGTTTATACAACATAAGGGTGGGTGGGAGGACCCAAGGACAATTCCATCTTGCACCTCTTTTTTCTTTTTTTCTTCTTTGCGTCATGTGCTGTTTGGGGAGTATTTTTTGGAAGGGCCATCCTGCCTGACACTGCAGTGCCACTCCTAGATGGGCCAGGTGTTTGTGTTGGCCACTAGGGTCGCTTAGCTTACTCACACAGCTACCTCATTGCGCCTCTTTTTTTCTTTGCGTCATGTGCTGTTTGGGGAGTATTTTTTGAAAGGGCCATCCTGCCTGACACTGCAGTGCCACTCCTAGATGGGCCAGGTGTTTGTGTCGGCCACTAGGGTCGCTTAGCTTACTCACACAGCTACCTCATTGCGCCTCTTTTTTTCTTTGCGTCATGTGCTGTTTGGGGAGTATTTTTTGGAAGGGCCATCCGGCCTGACACTGCAGTGCCACTCCTAGATGGGCCAGGTGTTTGTGTCGGCCACTAGGGTCGCTTAGCTTACTCACACAGCTACCTCATTGCGCCTCTTTTTTTCTTTGCGTCATGTGCTGTTTGGGGAGTATTTTTTGGAAGGGCCATCCTGCCTGACACTGCAGTGCCACTCCTAGATGGGCCAGGTGTTTGTGTCGGCCACTAGGGTCGCTTAGCTTACTCACACAGCTACCTCATTGCGCCTCTTTTTTTCTTTGCGTCATGTGCTGTTTGGGGAGTATTTTTTGGAAGGGCCATCCTGCTTGACACTGCAGTGCCACTCCTAGATGGGCCAGGTGTTTGTGTCGGCCACTTGGGTCGCTTAGCTTAGCCATACAGCGACCTCGATGCAAATTTTAGGACTAAAAATAATATTGTGAGGTGTGAGGTGTTCAGAATAGACTGAAAATGAGTGGAAATTATGGTTATTGATGTTAATAATACTATGGGATCAAAATGACCCCCAAATTCTATGATTTAAGCTGTTTTTTAGGGTTTCTTGAAAAAAACACCCGAATCCAAAACACACCCGAATCCGACCAAAAAAATTCGGTGAGGTTTTGCCAAAACGCGTTCGAACCCAAAACACGGCCACGGAACCGAACCCAAAACCAAAACACAAAACCCGAAAAATTTCAAGTGCACACCCCTAAACGCACGCACAATATTGGTGGCGTTGTCCGATGTCACAAATCCCGAGGAGAGTCCAATTGGGGTATGCCAATCTGCGATGATGTTCCTCAGTTTCCGTAAGAGGCTGTCAGCTGTGTGCCTCTTATGGAAAGCGGTGATACAAAGCGTAGCCTACCTAGGAACGAATTGGCGTTTGCGAGATGCTGCTACTGGTGCCGCCTCTGCTGTTCTTGCTGCGGGAGGCAATACATCTACCTAGTGGGCTGTTACAGTCCTGAGTCTGCCCTACTCCACTTGTCCACATGTCCGTAGTTAAGTGGACATTGGGTACATCTGCATTTTTTAGGGCACTGGTGACTCTTTTTCTGACTTCTGTGTACATTCTCGGTATCGCCTGCCTAGAGTAGTGGAACCTAGATGGGATTTGGTACCGGGGACACACTACCTCAAGAAATTCTCTAACTCTCTGTGAATTAACGGTGGATACCGGACACATGTCTAACACCAACACAGCTGCCAAGGCCTGAGTTATCCGCTTTGCAACAGGATGACTGCTGTGATATTTCATCTTCCTAGCAAAGGGCTGTTGGACAGTCAATTGCTTACTGGAAGTAGTACAAGTGGTCTTCCGACTTCCCCTCTGGGATGACGATCAACTCCAAGCATCAACAACAGCAGCGCCAGCAGCAGTAGGCGTTACACTCAAGGATCCATTTGAGGAATCCCAGTTAGGAGAGGACTCATCAGACTTGCCAGTGACATGGCCTGCAGGACTATTGGCGTTCCTGTCTAAGGAGGAAATTGACACTGAGGGAGTTGGTGGTGTGTTTTGCAGGAGCTTGGGTACAAGAGGAAGAAGGGATTTAGTTGTAGTCAGTGGACTGCTTCCGCTGTCACCCAAAGTTTTTGAACTTGTCAATGACTTCTGATGAATGCGCTCCAGGTGTCGTATAAGGGAGGATGTTCCTAGGTGGTTAACGTCCTTATACCTACTTATTACAGCTTGACAAAGGCCACACATGGCTTGACACCTGTTGTCCGCATTTCTGTTGAAATAATTCCACACCGAAGAGGTGATTTTTTTTGTAATTTGACCAGGCCTGTCAATGGCCATATTCATCCCACGGACAACAGGTGTCTCCCCGGGTGCCTGACTTAAACAAACCCCCTCACCATCAGAATACTCCTTGTCAATTTCCTCAGCACCAGCAACACCAATATGCTCATCCTGGTGTTCTTCAACAGTGACATCTTCATTTTGACTGTCAGGAACTGGACTGTTGGTGCTCCTTCCAGCACTTGCAGGGGGCGTGCAAATGGTGGAAGGAGCCACCTCTTCCCGTCCAGTGTTGGGAAGGTCAGGCATCGCAACCGACTACACAATTAGACTTTCCTTGGGGATTTGTGATTTAGAAGAACGCACAGTTCTTTGCTGTGCTTTTGCCAGCTTAACTCTTTTTTTCTAGCAGGAGGATGAGTGCTTCCATCATCATGTGAAGCTGAACCACTAGCCATGAACATAGGCCAGGGCCTCAGCCGTTCCTTGCCAATCCGTGTCGTAAATGGCATATTGGCAAGTTTACGCTTCTCCTCAGATGCTTTTAATTTAGATTTTTGGGTCATTTTACTGAACTTTTGTTTTTTGGATTTTACATGCTCTCTACTATGACATTGGGCATCGGCCTTGGCAGACGACGATGATGGCATTTCATCATCTCTGTTTAAAAAGAAATTATTGTACAAATGCGCTGCCTCAGGTGCATATGCAGCCCACTTAAAACCAGAGGAACTCTCACACAAAATTCCAAAAAGTGACAATGGCATAAAAAGAATGTTAAAAGTAGGCGCAAACACCATAAACAAATCCTTACATAAGAGTCCTTATGGAAAGACAGGAGTGAAATCTCAATTCTATGTATTCAGTGTTCTGAAGTCCCTTGTCCACACAGACTCAATGATATGAAGTAGTTCTTTCTCTCAATAAAGAAGAAAAATTCATAGTGCAGATCAGCTTGACAGGGACAGCGGATTTATTTTACATAGAACACTCACAAGATTCATAATAAAACAAGCATATAACCACTGCAAGTGGATATCAAGGGGGTGCTGATTTCTGATATCTTCTAATTACCCTCCCAGGATGGTACAATGGGAAGCACTGGAGGTCCCGGACACCACAGCAGTACACAGGAAGTTGAAGAATCAGGATCAGTTCACCCACAGTCCAGGCAAAGGCTAGCACCACCTGCTTAACGCGTTTCGGACCCGTTTGGTCCTTCCTCAGAAGCATGGTGGTAGGTGGCACTGGCAAGTATATTTATACCCATAACATAATTACATAATTTGGCCCACATGCGGGCCTTCCTCCCGCCGAACACGCCGGTTTCCGCCGTAACCGGAAGTCACATGACCGGAACCGGAAGTCCGGTGCATTCCAGCGCCGCTTTTTCCGGAAGTCACGTGACCGGAACCGGAAGTCCGGTGCGTTCCAGCGCCGTTTTTCGGAAATTCTTCATGTGTTACATAGATTTAGTTGTACAGGAAACGGAATCCACAAATATAGTTCCACTTTCAAGAATATTCATTGTGGAAATTATAAACTTTGTAGTCCAGCCACATTTAAGGGAGGCAAAGTCAAAAGATATCCAACATAAAATAAAGTAGAAATAAGAATTATATCTATACATAATTAAAAATGTTCTCATATAAAAAAATTGATTAATATTTATAAAAAATTTATAAAAAAATTGAATTTATATATAAAACACAAAGGAGATAGAAGTAATCATCTAAATTTTTGGGATAATGGATGATATATAACAAGGGGAAGATAGCAGCATTCACCAGATTTTAAGACAATAGAGGATAAATATCTAAAACAAATTCATGAAATAGGAGCATGATAATAAAGGGTCTACAGAAACCACTTTAACTCAAAGTCCCCGTTAAGCCCTCCCGGGGACAAGGTTTTCAATGTATAGATCCACCTCATTTCTGCCTTTGCAAGTTTAATCTCTACATCTTTATCTCTCCATGAAGGGGTAATTCCTTGAATCCCCCAAAAGGCTTTCATGGCAGCTGGATTCGAGTTGTGGACCTTTTTAAAATGTGCAGAAACACTGTGGCTGTCTAAACCCTTTTTAATATTATAAATATGTTCTGCCAGCCTTACTTTTAAATTTCTGCTGGTCTTTCCTACGTAGACAAGGCCACATTTACATTCAAGACCATAGATAACGTTTTTAGTATTGCAAGTCAAAAATTCTTTAATAGTGTATGACTTATCCTTCACATAGAACTCCTTCAATTTACTAGGACCTTTAACGTTTCTGCACATCGTGCAGAGACCGCATCTATGAAATCCTATCGTTCTGATACTCGTCCTTTTTCCTTCATCTATTGAACTTTTAACTAATTTATCTTTAAGAGATGGGGCGCGTCTATATATAAAAACAGGATTGGAAGGTAATTTCGCACCAATTACGGGGTCTTGTTGTAAAATTTTCCAATTCTTTTTAAAAACAGCCTCAATTTCTTTATGATTAGAGTTGAATTTACTTATAAATGACCAATTAAATTGGTCATTACTCTTATCTTTACTTTTTTCAACCAGGAGGCTTTGCCTTTCTATAACTAATGCCTTTTCTTTTGCCTTTTCTATTTGGGCTCTTTCATACCCCTTTTCCAGGAAGCGTTCACCCATTTCTTCCATTTGTTCCTCACAGATTTTATCCTCAGTACAGTTACGTCTTACACGCAGGAACTGTCCGTAGGGAATCCCATCCAGCCAGTTCCGGTGGTGCAGACTCTGCTTGTCTATGTAACTGTTAGAGTCAGTATTTTTTCTGTGCGTTTTGGTTTGTAATACACCATCTTTAACATAAATACATAAATCAAGAAAGGACAATTCATTCTTACTAATAGTAAAAGTGATAAGAATGTTAAAATTGTTAGTATTAAGAGTTTGGCAGAACTTCTTTAAATCTTCTTCTGTGCCTTTCCAAAAAAATAAAATATCATCGATGTATCGACTCCAGGACACCAGACCCGCACCCAGCCGTCCATCACACCACACTGTTAGGTCCTCCCAGTATGCCATGAAGAGATTAGCATAGCTGGGTGCGAATCTGGTGCCCATGGCGGTCCCAACCATTTGTAAGTAATACATACCATTATAGTAAAAATAATTATTAGTTAAAATAAACTGGATACTTTCCAATATAAAATTTCTAATAATAGGTGATAGTTTTGACCTATCAAGGAAATAGGACACAGCTCTGATTCCCAGGTCCATATCAATGATGGTATAAAGAGTGGAAACATCTCCACTCACCATTATGAAATCTTCCTGCCACTCACAATTTCCTAATGTGCGTAAAACGTCTCCTGTATCTTTAAGAAATGCTCTGGTTTCTCTAACTAGAGGCTGAAGGTAAGCATCTATAACCGCTGATAAATTAGATGTAATACTATTGACGCCTGACACAATAGGTCTGCCTGGTGGGTGGAGGGGGTCCTTATGGACTTTTGGTAAAACATAGATCGTCGGTACTGACGGGTGTGGAATATTGACAAAGTCTGATTCGGGTTGACTAAGAGCTCCTTTTAAAACTGCCTCCTTAGTCAGGTTAAGTAGATCATTTTTAATTCTCATAGTTGGATCACTTTTCAACTTTTTATATGTATTACCTGTAGACAGCTGTCTATCAATTTCCGCCATGTATTCACTTTTGTCCATAAGGACCACCCCTCCACCCTTGTCAGCAGGTTTGATTATTAACTCTTTGTCATCTTTTAAAGATTTCAAAGCAAGGCGTTC
The DNA here is from genome assembly GCF_028390025.1 of Pseudophryne corroboree. Lineage (NCBI taxonomy): Eukaryota > Metazoa > Chordata > Amphibia > Anura > Myobatrachidae > Pseudophryne > Pseudophryne corroboree. The sequence goes on along the minus strand of NC_086447.1, from coordinate 843,933,003 downwards.
TTTACTGGTAAGGTTACATTTTTTATTAGTTTTTTTCTGTAAAATATTCTCTACCTCTTGATTTACTATCTTACCAAAGCAGTCTATAAAGCTACCTTTGGAATGGGTAGGGTAAAAAGTAGACTTAGGTTTAAAACCTGAATTTAAGGGTCCCTCGTTCACAGTTTCTAGAGCTTTATCTCCATCTTTATTTAAAAAGAATTTTTTAATCGTTAATTTACGTGTGAACTTTTCCAAATCTACATAAAATTCAAAAGGATCACTTTTACTTGTAGGGGCATATTTTAAGCCCTTCTTTAAAACATTTTCTTCATATTTAGTAAGCTCCCTTTTACTCAGATTGAATATTTTCATAGTAGATAATTTCTGATCATTATTCTGATCAGTCTGACTGCTATCAATGGGTTTAGTTTTCTTTTTCTTTTTATTTTTAACTCCTGCCCTCTTTCCCCTTTTAGTCTTTCTTATTAAAACCTCCTCCTTACGGACTTGGGTCCCCAATCTAAAAAAGGAGTATGTACTTCTTCATCCCTTTCTAGCGGTTGGAATTTATTCCTATTAGTGGGAAAATCCTCCCATAATGGGTAGTTCCTATTCTTTCTTTCATTTCTTTCACCCCATCTGTCTTCATACTGTCGATTGGGTCTCCATTCCTCCCTTCTATTATATCTCCAATTTTCTTTAATAAAGGGTTTTCTCAAATTAGTCCCTTTCCTTTCCACCTTTCTCCACTGAGGATAAAGGGTTTTCCTTTTTTCCGAGGGTTCATTCATTTTAACCTCAGGTACAGTCCTTATTTCCTCACTAGTTCTATAATTTTCCTTATCTCTACGGAATTTCTTTACTTTTTTCTCCCTCAATTCCCGTGTCTCTTTATTTAATTTCCTCACAATTTCAATTTCTGCTTCTTTAAAATCCTCCAATTCTCTACATGGAGTTACCAATAATTGCATTTTGGAAATTTCATTGTTTAGTAATTCAGCTGTACTACGTCGTTCCTTAATAATTAAATCCATTAATCTAAAAGAACATTGTTCTAAAATCATATTCCACTCCTCTTTAAAATTTTCATTATCACTGTTGAAGGAGGATGGCTTGTTTATTTTTAATCCCTTAGGGACTATTTTATCAGCTTGATATTTTTCTAGGGTTAGGATCTCCCAAAACAAGCGATTCTCCTTCAACACTGCTGTTTCCAATTTATGTAAAACTGTGGTGAGATCTTCATCACATATATTATCATTTTCATCTTCAAAAATGCTAGACAGGAGTTCTCTCCTGTTTTCTCTAAACGTAAACATGGCTGCAGCAAATGTTCAAATGAGTGAAAGGAAAACAGTTTAAAAAGAAATTATTGTACAAATGCGCTGCCTCAGGTGCATATGCAGCCCACTTAAAACCAGAGGAACTCTCACACAAAATTCCAAAAAGTGACAATGGCATAAAAAGAATGTTAAAAGTAGGCGCAAACACCATAAACAAATCCTTACATAAGAGTCCTTATGGAAAGACAGGAGTGAAATCTCAATTCTATGTATTCAGTGTTCTGAAGTCCCTTGTCCACACAGACTCAATGATGTGAAGTAGTTCTTTCTCTCAATAAAGAAGAAAAATTCATAGTGCAGATCAGCTTGACAGGGACAACGGATTTATTTTACATAGAACACTCACAAGATTCATAATAAAACAAGCATATAACCACTGCAAGTGGATATCAAGGGGGTGCTGATTTCTGATATCTTCTAATTACCCTCCCAGGATGGTACAATGGGAAGCACTGGAGATCCCGGACACCACAGCAGTACACAGGAAGTTGAAGAATCAGGATCAGTTCACCCAGACCAGACCAGCAGAAATTTAAAAGTAAGGCTGGCAGAACATATTTATAATATTAAAAAGGGTTTAGACAGCCACAGTGTTTCTGCACATTTTAAAAAGGTCCACAACTCGAATCCAGCTGCCATGAAAGCCTTTTGGGGGATTCAAGGAATTACCCCTTCATGGAGAGATAAAGATGTAGAGATTAAACTTGCAAAGGCAGAAATGAGGTGGATCTATACACTAAAAACCTTGTCCCCGGGAGGGCTTAACGGGGACTTTGAGTTAAAGTGGTTTCTGTAGACCCTTTATTATCATGCTCCTATTTCATGAATTTGTTTTAGATATTTATCCTCTATTGTCTTAAAATCTGGTGAATGCTGCTATCTTCCCCTTGTTATATATCATCCATTATCCCAAAAATTTAGATGATTACTTCTATCTCCTTTGTGTTTTATATATAAATTCAATTTTTTTATAAATTTTTTATAAATATTAATCAATTTTTTTATATGAGAACATTTTTAATTATGTATAGATATAATTCTTATTTCTTCTTTATTTTATGTTGGATATCTTTTGACTTTGCCTCCCTTAAATGTGGCTGGACTACAAAGTTTATAATTTCCACAATGAATATTCTTGAAAGTGGAACTATATTTGTGGATTCCGTTTCCTGTACAACTAAATCTATGTAACACATGAAGAATTTCCGAAAAACGGCGCTGGAACGCACCGGACTTCCGGTTCCGGTCACGTGACTTCCGGAAAAAGCGGCGCTGGAATGCACCGGACTTCCGGTTCCGGTCATGTGACTTCCGGTTACGGCGGAAACCGGCGTGTTCGGCGGGAGGAAGGCCCGCATGTGGGCCAAATTATGTAATTATGTTATGGGTATAAATATACTTGCCAGTGCCACCTACCACCATGCTTCTGAGGAAGGACCAAACGGGTCCGAAACGCGTTAAGCAGGTGGTGCTAGCCTTTGCCTGGACTGTGGGTGAACTGATCCTGATTCTTCAACTTCCTGTGTACTGCTGTGGTGTCCGGGACCTCCAGTGCTTCCCATTGTACCATCCTGGGAGGGTAATTAGAAGATATCAGAAATCAGCACCCCCTTGATATCCACTTGCAGTGGTTATATGCTTGTTTTATTATGAATCTTGTGAGTGTTCTATGTAAAATAAATCCGTTGTCCCTGTCAAGCTGATCTGCACTATGAATTTTTCTTCTTTATTGAGAGAAAGAACTACTTCACATCATTGAGTCTGTGTGGACAAGGGACTTCAGAACACTGAATACATAGAATTGAGATTTCACTCCTGTCTTTCCATAAGGACTCTTATGTAAGGATTTGTTTATGGTGTTTGCGCCTACTTTTAACATTCTTTTTATGCCATTGTCACTTTTTGGAATTTTGTGTGAGAGTTCCTCTGGTTTTAAGTGGGCTGCATATGCACCTGAGGCAGCGCATTTGTACAATAATTTCTTTTTAAACTGTTTTCCTTTCACTCATTTGAACATTTGCTGCAGCCATGTTTACGTTTAGAGAAAACAGGAGAGAACTCCTGTCTAGCATTTTTGAAGATGAAAATGATAATATATGTGATGAAGATCTCACCACAGTTTTACATAAATTGGAAACAGCAGTGTTGAAGGAGAATCGCTTGTTTTGGGAGATCCTAACCCTAGAAAAATATCAAGCTGATAAAATAGTCCCTAAGGGATTAAAAATAAACAAGCCATCCTCCTTCAACAGTGATAATGAAAATTTTAAAGAGGAGTGGAATATGATTTTAGAACAATGTTCTTTTAGATTAATGGATTTAATTATTAAGGAACGACGTAGTACAGCTGAATTACTAAACAATGAAATTTCCAAAATGCAATTATTGGTAACTCCATGTAGAGAATTGGAGGATTTTAAAGAAGCAGAAATTGAAATTGTGAGGAAATTAAATAAAGAGACACGGGAATTGAGGGAGAAAAAAGTAAAGAAATTCCGTAGAGATAAGGAAAGTTATTGAACCAGTGAGGAAATAAGGACTGTACCTGAGGTTAAAATGAATGAACCCTCGGAAAAAAGGAAAACCCTTTATCCTCAGTGGAGAAAGGTGGAAAGGAAAGGGACTAATTTGAGAAAACCCTTTATTAAAGAAAATTGGAGATATAATAGAAGGGAGGAATGGAGACCCAATCGACAGTATGAAGATAGATGGGGTGAAAGAAATGAAAGAAAGAATAGGAACTACCCATTATGGGAGGATTTTCCCACTAATAGGAATAAATTCCAACCGCTAGAAAGGGATGAAGAAGTACATACTCCTTTTTTAGATTGGGGACCCAAGTCCGTAAGGAGGAGGTTTTAATAAGAAAGACTAAAAGGGGAAAGAGGGCAGGAGTTAAAAATAAAAAGAAAAAGAAAACTAAACCCATTGATAGCAGTCAGACTGATCAGAATAATGATCAGAAATTATCTACTATGAAAATATTCAATCTGAGTAAAAGGGAGCTTACTAAATATGAAGAAAATGTTTTAAAGAAGGGCTTAAAATATGCCCCTACAAGTAAAAGTGATCCTTTTGAATTTTATGTAGATTTGGAAAAGTTCACACGTAAATTAACGATTAAAAAATTCTTTTTAAATAAAGATGGAGATAAAGCTCTAGAAACTGTGAACGAGGGACCCTTAAATTCAGGTTTTAAACCTAAGTCTACTTTTTACCCTACCCATTCCAAAGGTAGCTTTATAGACTGCTTTGGTAAGATAGTAAATCAAGAGGTAGAGAATATTTTACAGAAAAAAACTAATAAAAAATGTAACCTTACCAGTAAAGAACGCCTTGCTTTGAAATCTTTAAAAGATGACAAAGAGTTAATAATCAAACCTGCTGACAAGGGTGGAGGGGTGGTCCTTATGGACAAAAGTGAATATATGGCGGAAATTGATAGACAGCTGTCTACAGGTAATACATATAAAAAGTTGAAAAGTGATCCAACTATGAGAATTAAAAATGATCTACTTAACCTGACTAAGGAGGCAGTTTTAAAAGGAGCTCTTAGTCAACCCGAATCAGACTTTGTCAATATTCCACACCCGTCAGTACCGACGATCTATGTTTTACCAAAAGTCCATAAGGACCCCCTCCACCCACCAGGCAGACCTATTGTGTCAGGCGTCAATGGTATTACATCTAATTTATCAGCGGTTATAGATGCTTACCTTCAGCCTCTAGTTAGAGAAACCAGAGCATTTCTTAAAGATACAGGAGACGTTTTACGCACATTAGGAAATTGTGAGTGGCAGGAAGATTTCATAATGGTGAGTGGAGATGTTTCCACTCTTTATACCATCATTGATATGGACCTGGGAATCAGAGCTGTGTCCTATTTCCTTGATAGGTCAAAACTATCACCTATTATTAGAAATTTTATATTGGAAAGTATCCAGTTTATTTTAACTAATAATTATTTTTACTATAATGGTATGTATTACTTACAAATGATTGGGACCGCCATGGGCACCAGATTCGCACCCAGCTATGCTAATCTCTTCATGGCATACTGGGAGGACCTAACAGTGTGGTGTGATGGACGGCTGGGTGCGGGTCTGGTGTCCTGGAGTCGATACATCGATGATATTTTATTTTTTTGGAAAGGCACAGAAGAAGATTTAAAGAAGTTCTGCCAAACTCTTAATACTAACAATTTTAACATTCTTATCACTTTTACTATTAGTAAGAATGAATTGTCCTTTCTTGATTTATGTATTTATGTTAAAGATGGTGTATTACAAACCAAAACGCACAGAAAAAATACTGACTCTAACAGTTACATAGACAAGCAGAGTCTGCACCACCGGAACTGGCTGGATGGGATTCCCTACGGACAGTTCCTGCGTGTAAGACGTAACTGTACTGAGGATAAAATCTGTGAGGAACAAATGGAAGAAATGGGTGAACGCTTCCTGGAAAAGGGGTATGAAAGAGCCCAAATAGAAAAGGCAAAAGAAAAGGCATTAGTTATAGAAAGGCAAAGCCTCCTGGTTGAAAAAAGTAAAGATAAGAGTAATGACCAATTTAATTGGTCATTTATAAGTAAATTCAACTCTAATCATAAAGAAATTGAGGCTGTTTTTAAAAAGAATTGGAAAATTGTACAACAAGACCCCGTAATTGGTGCGAAATTACCTTCCAATCCTGTTTTTATATATAGACGCGCCCCATCTCTTAAAGATAAATTAGTTAAAAGTTCGATAGATGAAGGAAAAAGGACGAGTATCAGAACGATAGGATTTCATAGATGCGGTCTCTGCACGATGTGCAGAAACGTTAAAGGTCCTAGTAAATTGAAGGAGTTCTATGTGAAGGATAAGTCATACACTATTAAAGAATTTTTGACTTGCAATACTAAAAACGTTATCTATGGTCTTGAATGTAAATGTGGCCTTGTCTACGTAGGAAAGACCAGCAGAAATTTAAAAGTAAGGCTGGCAGAACATATTTATAATATTAAAAAGGGTTTAGACAGCCACAGTGTTTCTGCACATTTTAAAAAGGTCCACAACTCGAATCCAGCTGCCATGAAAGCCTTTTGGGGGATTCAAGGAATTACCCCTTCATGGAGAGATAAAGATGTAGAGATTAAACTTGCAAAGGCAGAAATGAGGTGGATCTATACATTGAAAACCTTGTCCCCGGGAGGGCTTAACGGGGACTTTGAGTTAAAGTGGTTTCTGTAGACCCTTTATTATCATGCTCCTATTTCATGAATTTGTTTTAGATATTTATCCTCTATTGTCTTAAAATCTGGTGAATGCTGCTATCTTCCCCTTGTTATATATCATCCATTATCCCAAAAATTTAGATGATTACTTCTATCTCCTTTGTGTTTTATATATAAATTCAATTTTTTTATAAATTTTTTATAAATATGAATCAATTTTTTTATATGAGAACATTTTTAATTATGTATAGATATAATTCTTATTTCTTCTTTATTTTATGTTGGATATCTTTTGACTTTGCCTCCCTTAAATGTGGCTGGACTACAAAGTTTATAATTTCCACAATGAATATTCTTGAAAGTGGAACTATATTTGTGGATTCCGTTTCCTGTACAACTAAATCTATGTAACACATGAAGAATTTCTGAAAAACGGCGCTGGAACGCACCGGACTTCCGGTTCCGGTCACGTGACTTCCGGAAAAAGCGGCGCTGGAACGCACCGGACTTCCGGTTCCGGTCATGTGACTTCCGGTTACGGCGGAAACCGGCGTGTTCGGCGGGAGGAAGGCCCGCATGTGGGCCAAATTATGTAATTATGTTATGGGTATAAATATACTTGCCAGTGCCACCTACCACCATGCTTCTGAGGAAGGACCAAACGGGTCCGAAACGCGTTAAGCAGGTGGTGCTAGCCTTTGCCTGGACTGTGGGTGAACTGATCCTGATTCTTCAACTTCCTGTGTACTGCTGTGGTGTCCGGGACCTCCAGTGCTTCCCATTGTACCATCCTGGGAGGGTAATTAGAAGATATCAGAAATCAGCACCCCCCTTGATATCCACTTGCAGTGGTTATATGCTTGTTTTATTATGAATCTTGTGAGTGTTCTATGTAAAATAAATCCGTTGTCCCTGTCAAGCTGATCTGCACTATGAATTTTTCTTCTTTATTGAGAGAAAGAACTACTTCACATCATTGAGTCTGTGTGGACAAGGGACTTCAGAACACTGAATACATAGAATTGAGATTTCACTCCTGTCTTTCCATAAGGACTCTTATGTAAGGATTTGTTTATGGTGTTTGCGCCTACTTTTAACATTCTTTTTATGCCATTTCATCATCTCTGCCATGACTAGTGGCAGCAGCTTCAGCACTAGGTGGAAGTGGATCTTGATCTTTCCCTATTTTACCCTCCACATTTTTGTTCTCCATTTTTTAATGTGTGGAATTATATGCCAGTAATATTATTATATCAATAGCAATGGCCTACTGTACTGTACAACTATATACTGTTGGTCACCAAAATGATGCACTGTACTACTATATATACTGTTCACAATAATGCAGTACAGATATGAATACTTGAAGTGACACCACAGAGCTGCAAGATACAGCAATGGCCTACTGTACTATACAACTATATACTGTTGGTCACCAAAATGCTGCACTGTACTACTATATATACTGGTGGTCACCAAAATGCTGCACTGTACCACTATATATACTGGTGGTCACCAAAATGCTGCACTGTACTACTATATATACTGCTCACAACAGTGCAGCACAGATATGGATACTTGAAGTGACACGGAGCTGCAAGATACAGCAATGGCCTACTGTACTGTACAACTATATACTGGTGGTCACCAAAATGCTGCACTGTACTACTATATATACTGCTCACAACAATGCAGCACAGATATGGATACTTGAAGTGACACCGCGGAGCTGCAAGATACAGCAATGGCCTACTGTACTGTACAACTATATACTGTTGGTCACCAAAATGCTGCACTGTACTACTATATATACTGCTCACAACAATGCAGCACAGATATGGATACTTGAAGTGACACGGAGCTGCAAGATACAGCAATGGCCTACTGTACTGTAGAACTATATACTGTTGGTTATCAAAATGCTGCTCTGTACTACTATATATACTGGTGGTCACCAAAATGCTGCACTGTACTACTATACTGCTCACAACAATGCAGCACAGATATGGATACTTGAAGTGACACCGTGGAGCTGCAAGATACAGCAATGGCTTACTGTACTGTACAACTATATACTGTTGGTCATCAAAATGCTGCACTGTACTACTATATATACTGGTGGTCATCAAAATGCTGCACTGTACTACTATATATACTGCTCACAACAATGCAGCACAGATATGGATACTTGAAGTGACACGGAGCTGCAAGATACAGCAATGGCCTACTGTACTGTACTACTATACTGGTGGTCACCAAAATGCTGCACTGTACTACTATATATATATATAGTACACTGGTCACACAACAATGCAGCAGATATTGAGTACTGATGATCAGGATACTATCTAGAACTGAGTCTGACACGGAGCTGCAAGATACAGCAATGGACTACTGTACTGTACTACTATAATTATATACTGGTGGTCCCCACAATGCAGCACACTGAGCACAGATATTTGCAGCACACTGAGCACAGATATGGAGCTTTTCAGACAGAGAACATAGATATTTGCAGCACACTGAGTACAGATATGAAGCTTTTCAGGGAGAGAACGTAGCCACGTCCTCTCCGTTCAATCTCCAATGCACGAGTGAAAATGGCGGCGACGCGCAGCTCTTTATATGGAATACGAATCTCGCAAGAATCCAACAGCGGGATGATGACGTTCGGCCTCGTACGGGTTAACCGAGCAAGGCAGGAAGATCCGAGGCTGCCTCGGACCCGTGTAAAATAGGTGAAGTTCGGAGGGGGTTCGGATCTCTACGAACCGAACCCGCTCATCTCTAATATATACAGTGCTTAAAGTGGACCTAGAGAGGTGGTGGAACCAGGGCAGTCAAGAGCCGCGATGGGCCCAGGTACTTTTAGACAGGCGTGGCCTAATTACAGGAGGTGTGGTCATGTACCCTTAGAAAAAAATACTGAAAAAATTGTATTTTAAGCACCTCCATGGCCACACTGCAGCCCAGTACACAGTGGCATGTGATGGGCTGAGGAAAAGAGCTGCATCTGCTGCTGCTAGATAATGGGGAGGTGGCCTGGGACCCTACTGGACCCTCACTGGGCCCCTCCATCAGACCTGGGCCCGGGTAATTTGTACCCTCAACCCCACTCTCTCGGCACCACTGGGTGGATCTCAGACCCACCCACCCCATCCCCAAAACCTAATAAAGGGAGCTGTGCATCACAAAAAGGGGCATGGTCTCAAAAAGAAAGGGGTGTGGTCATGCAATAGTGTCCCCAATTCACATTACGCTGCACTGTAGCACAATATTATTCACATTATACATTATTTATGTTATGACACACAGTAGTGCCCTTATACACAATGCCCACAGTATTAGTGCCGCTAATCACATAATATCCAGAGCAGTAGTGCCCCTTATGCAATGCCCACAGTGGTAGTGTCCCTTATGCAGAGCCCATAGTAGTGGTGCCCCTTATGCCCCCAGGAGTGATGCCCCTTATGCAGTGCGCCCATTAGTAGTGACCCCAGTAGTAATGCCTCCTGTAGTATTGCCCCATTAGTAGTGCCCCCATTATTAATGCCCCTTTGGTAATGCCTCATGTAGTAGTGCCCCTAGCAATGCCTCCTGTAGTGTTGCCCCTTTGGTAGTGCCCCTAGTAAAGCCTGTCAAAGTCGAAAAATATTAAAGAACACACAGCACGTATAAAATACACACACATGCCCACTGCGCATGCACTTGTTCCGTCGTGCGTGCACATATCAGCAATTTGCGTATGGTCGCTCCCGCGGTCCTGCGCGTGGTATGGGTATTTACGGCGGAGTTTGTGAACGCATGGAGGGCTATCAAAACATTACATATTTAATCCAAATAGTGCACATTGTACACATAGTCCCCCTGCACCACATCAGCAAGTATCAACAGTTTAAATGATTCCAGAACAAAGGGATTCACCTTTGCATGATAGGAGGGGACAGACTAAGGTTATAAGGTGGTGTCTGGTATCCAGCTGTAGGGTATTTTAAGGGTAACATTCCGGTGTTGGTTTGAGGAATATCGCATGTTCCTGCGGATAGTTAGGTGCAGAAGCAGAATATAGATATAAACTGTATTTACTGTATATTATGTATGCGGCGGGAATCCAGAGGAGACCACCCACAAGAGTAGTTGAGAAAGACATTGCCCACCTTTTCAAATCAACCTATGACCTCTCCTGTACTGTAAAGATGCATCCCTGTGTCCAATGGACAAAGGGATTACAGTATCCATTGTATTGCTTTTGGAAGACTTGTATAAATAAAGCCTGCTGCTGCCCGGCCAGACAGAAGACTCTCAACGCTATCTACCTGATTAGCGGAGGACTGGACCAGGAAACTCATGCGAATATTCTCACGTATGTACATTGACTGTAGCCATTTACTCTGTTGCATTGTAGTGCATAATTTGTATTGTTAAACCCCCTTTCAGATATATTACTCTGTGGTGTCTGAACCCAGTGATTAACTACAAATCGGTGTTGTGTCCTCTTTTCCCTGCTAGGGTTTAAAGTGTATTACATTGCCTAACTGTATAAGGTTTTAAAGTGTATTAATTGAGTGTGTACGTGCTGAGTGTACTTAGTACCCCCAGCACGGCGTTTGTACGCAGAGTCCATACACGGTACGGGACTCGTTACGCAAATAGCGTAAAAGGTACATAGAGTGCATATTAAGTTTAACGGCCGTAGCGGCTCCATGGTAAAGGTGTGTTTAAAGGTATAGCTTTATGGTTTAAGATAATATCGACATTATCAATTGAAGGCATCGTCCGGTTTTTCCACATACCCGCAGCCTAGCAGGTTAAAGCAGACTTTAACTATCAGCAAAGGGTGGACAGGTATCCTACGTAAACCTTTTTCTGGCCGCAGGATACACTGGGAAACTCTATTTTATTGCTGATTAGATGGCGTCTGCTCTGCATGGTTTGTAGGGATGCTGGTGGGACCCGTAAAGTAAATACGCAAAGCTATTTAAAAAGTCTGTCAATTTCTGTTTGGCGCCAAATGCGCACACAACACAAGCGTACACCTGTAATTTGTATACCTGCTCATATTGTTGCCATAAATACTGATTACTAGATTCATTTAGACCTGTGCAGAGAAATTTGTTGCTATTTAGTTAAAAATATAGAATAAATATTAAGGAAGTAAACGTAAAACACAAATACAGTCTGGCCTAGTTAAACAGGTTTATACAGAAAGAAACTGTGTTGTTTTAAGTAAACGATTATAGGTAATATCGCTTACATTTATAGAAGTGTGGGATTTGTACTATTGCGGATGTACGGTTTTTGTACACGTGTCTCGGACAAAGTACGGGACCGCGTACGCAACGTAAAGACATACACACGGTCGCGTGTTTACGCAATGTGCGTAACTTAGGGTACGACCGCTAAGTACAAATTACACAATAGCATTGTTTAGTTTAGGGGCGGGACAGTAGCCACGCTACATTAGCACAAATTGCTCGGTTTCCAAGATTTAGTTTAAATAAAACCTTTTTTACTGCATTGCATCTGGTACTAAGGCTGTTTATCTGAATGAAAGATAATTTTCTGTACAGAAAAAAAAACCAAAGTGTATTTGAGTGAACGAACGTGAGTGAGCAAACATAATAAAGGTTTTGTGGACCCAGGGAATTCGGGTTCCCGTCGAGTGGTACATCAAGTGAGTGGAGACTTGGTGGCGTGAGGCAGCTGACTCAGGTTAATATAGATTGAAGTACAAAGGAGCAAGGTAGCAGAGTACCGCGGCCCAGGAGGTCAGCGAGGTTTAGAGTACCGCAGCCCAGGGGGTTAGCGAAGGTTTACCCATTTAGTTTTTTTTATACGCTCCGGCTGAGGTTTCGCAGCCTGTAAATCGATTCCAGTGGTCGTACGGCGGATAAGTAACAAGTACCTATATGCTGTGCGATTGGACCGCACGTTCGTGGGTGCAATATTTAGCGCAACGTGATACCCTTTTTACGAGTTTTGCATAAAATCGCGGTATCATTAGCGCTGTATATAGCATACGCAAGCGTGATTTGTGTATAATAAAGGTTTAGGGAGTTTTCGCTGGCCTCTCTCAGGAAAACTCCAACGGCCTATATTTACTGGAAAGGGTAAGTAATTCCCAGAAACTTCCAGTAAATAGAGGTTACATAGGGGCCCTAGGTTGGGTACATTGCCTTCGCTATCAACAGTGTATGGTAGTACTGGCCAACGTGGGCGTGAGTGGGTGATAGCACTCGGAGGACTTTCACCATTGCCTTGTATTGAGTATTTGTTTTTTTGTGGGATTAGCCGAAAGGACAATACCTGCAAAATATGGGGGCCAGTTGCTCAAGTAAGGGACGTTCAACCAGGGTTCAGGTTGATATACCGCGGCCCAGGGGGTCAGCGAGGTACATAATGTGTGAGAAGTATGGACCACACACAGAAGTTTTGTGCAATGACTGGGAACGTATGACTGCGGGAGATAGGGAACCATTCCCTAAGGTAGGCAGTTTTGAACCAGAGGTATTGCAGAATTTAAGGAGTAGGATATGTCTAATAAAATCCAAAAAACAAAGGATTAGACATACAGATTGTTTAAATTTATGGCACCAAGAGGGCGATATGCAAGGGAAATTAACATATGCAGCAGGTTCCAAACCTAGCGGGAATCGGAACACAAACACACCATTGTCGACACAGGTCAAAGGGGAACAGAAGGCTACAGTCAATGATACATCCGTAAATGATAGTAATATGAAAGAGCAATGTATTAACCCTAACTTTTGCAAAATGTATCCTGTTTTGAAGTCTCTCCAAGGTTTTAGGTCACAGGGAGATGAAGGATTCAGCCAAATCGCAGCTCTCCTCCAAGCAGTCATTTTGCAGGAAACTCAGGTGGGACCTGTCCAACCAGGTAGAGCAGTAACAGTATTTCCCAATGAAAGAACTGGTGAGGTCACAGCTACCGGTAAGTATGAGACAGTTCATTGCACAGAAACAACAACACCACACAGTAAACAGATTAGGAACGGAACGGTAGGATTACACCCTGTCTTGGAAATAGTAACTCCCAATGGGGGAACCGATAGTCAGGAAGTAGTCCTCACCAGGAATAATGCAATGTATTGCCCGTGGCCCAGAGATGAGCTGCGGTCAATCATTTCAGAATTCCCCGACCCTCGGAAGCATTTAGCCAGATGTCAAAAGTTTATCAGAGATCTGGGTAATGCATATGAACCGACAAACCAACATTGGCGGACATTTTTGAAAGCGTGCCTACCCCCTAATATTGACACCCAAAAATTCATCACTGATTGTAGATTAGAGTTGGATAGTCGTATGACTGACAAACTCAATCAGGAGAACTTAGAGCAAATTAACAGGCAACTAGAGTTGTATTTCCCCACAACTGTTAAGTGGAGAAGAATTTTCTCCATAAAGCAGAGGGAAAATGAAATGGCATCTGAATATTTCCATCGGGCCCTGCAAATAATGGATAGATACATAGGGGTATCGGATGCAGGGAACGATGAAAATTACAGAGAGGTGGCTGTCTCTGTGCTGATGGATGGACTCGATAAGACAGTAAGGGACAGAGTACAAACCTCTTTGCCTGGTTGGAGAGGGGTCACAGTAGCTTGCCTTAGAGAGTGCGCAATTGAACACCATAGGAATATTGCTAGGCGTAGGAAACTGTAAGAGGAGAGGCTGAGGATTGAAAGTATGCAGGCTCTTACACCAAAGTCTCATCAGCCCAAACCCCAAAATCCTAGTAGTAACAAAAGACCGAGAATATGTTACATTTGTAAAAATAAAGGACATTTTGCTAGAGATTGTAAGAGTAGTACAGCACATAGCCAATATAGACCCCTAGACAGAGTAAACAAGCCACGTTATTAAACACATAGACGGGATCAAGGGACATATATTAAGGAATCACGAGCCATATATAAAACACAGATTCGGTTAATGGGAAGAACAGAATAAATGCAACTTTACCCTTTTGACAGAACTTACTGGGGTTAGGAGGAGGCATCTAAACTTCTGCTTCTCTCTAGCAGAAGTGACCTCTAAGTAACTTAACAGGAGTTTTGTTAGAGATGGTATACATATAGAGTGCTCCCACCCAGGAAGCACAAAATATGTTAGATACCCACGAAGACTAATATTGCATTTCACTGTTTTAGATGCATGTCCATCACAGGTAGAGGAAATTATCTCAAAGATACTGGGTTCCCTATGAACTCAGAATGGACAAGACACTGGATTGATGGCTGGGATAGTCCCAGTAGAGATATAACACATAAAAAAAAATTTTTTTATGGGGAACAGACCGATTAGGGAATCATTCCCCGTAGTGCCCAATCCAGATGTCAAACTTTGTAAAATCTTCTTTGCCTTTACAAACTTACCTGTTACTAAACTCTGTGATTTGTCTTCAAAGTTTCCTCTTCATTTCTTACGTCCACTGACAGGATTATAGTTCAAACGCCACATGCCTACTCGGTCTTTCAGAGCTCTGCCTAAATCCAGTATATCTCACTAGCATAGGGACACCAGTATCAGTGTGCCTGGTCATGCACAAAGGGTGGAGAATGGGAATACTGGTGAAGGCAGACTGTGCATAGATACCGATATACATGATGGTGTGACAGCCTGATGGTGAACGCAAATCTGACAAATTTTCTTTTTATTATTTCCCCTCTCTTTTCACTTTCCAAAGATGGTTTACTTCACACAACTGATAATACACAACAGTTAAACACATTGAAATGCAAGATTTATGTTCCCTACAGAAAGGTCGCTGACCCAGAGAGAACATCGTATCACTGGAGTGTCTGTTCCGGGAAGGTTGAGAGGCAGTACTGTCGAGACGGCACCTGAGCACGGAGAACAACAAGACCAGAGGCGGTTGTCGCACCAGTTTTTCTTTTTTGTTATTTTCTCCATCTCCCACTACCCTCCTTCTCTCCTTCCCGTTCTCCCCCTTCTTGTTTCCCTTCTCTTCCCTTAACAAGATGGACTTACCCCAAGAGACTGCGTTCCGGGTTTTCCTGTTAATCCTGTTGTTGACCAGGACAGTCTGTTTCGGTGAGGGTCCCAGAGAGGTCGAGAAAGGATCTGGAATGGGTTCTGATGGCGGGGATGGATTTGTAGAATCTCAAGAGCAACACATCACTCGAGCAAAGGCGAGTATCAGAAAACGATCTGGTAGTCAGGGAGCTCGGAGGCACTGTGAAGGGTTACTGGCTGAGGAAAATTGCATTTGTAGGAATTGTGAGAACATAGTCGAGGATGGGTGCATCCAGAGATTTCAGTCCAGCCTTAATATCAACATGGACCGTCATCCATTGAGTGATTACCACTCACTAGTGGGTAAGGTCTTAAAGAAGACAGAATGCTGGGTGTGCTCACAAGTACCTCAAGGTCAGAGCAAGTCAGGATTAGTACCTTACCCTTTAGCAATAGATGAGGTACTCGAATTACGGGGTGGGAGACCGGTGGACAAGAAATTTAATATTTCTAGGCCCCCTAGTTTGAAGCTCCACCAGTATCATGTAGATAGATCCAATTACCGAAAACCAGGAAATTGGGAGGTGACATGGAATAACCAGACCATGGCCTTTTCGCACAGAGCTGATAGGATACCCATAGACTCTGAACTTGTACGCCAAATAGCCAACAGTGGAAGGTATTTTCGGTATAGGTATACTCGAGGAAGCAAGACCATGTGGGTTGGAGAAGTATCACCAGGGTACTGTGCTCATATCATCCAGCCTGATACTTGTACTGAACAGATGGGAGAACTAGGAATTGGGTTTTTTCACTTGGAAAGTTTGTAATATGGTAATGTCATATTCTGTCCCATATGTTCTCCACGATTATGCCTATTTCATATGTGGGAGGAAGGCGTATAAGTGGCTTGCCCCGAACTCAGAGGGATTGTGTTATGTTGGAAGAGTGTTGCCAGAGGTCATGACCATAACCCATGATAAGATGAAAGATGTTCACCGCAGTGCTCAGGCTCCTTATACTCATACTCACTATGAACACATCGTCAAGAGACACCTCATAGATAGGACAGAGCACGTAGCCTCTGATTTAATCCACGAATCCACCGGGATTCAATTCCTTCTCGCATTAGACATCACTCGTACTGCCAGAGGAATTATAAATTATAGGTATATCCATGCGCTAGCGAACTTGATAGATGATATCACTGAGATGTATGACGACACCTTCAGGTATACGGGTAGGGAGTTGCAAGCTTACAAGACAGAACTGATCCAGCACAGGATGGTCCTCAATTACATCACAGCCGTGACGGGTGGGTACTGTGTCACTTTGGCAACTCAATATGGTGTGAAGTGCTGCACGTATATTACAAACAGCACTGACAACCCCACAGAGATTATCGATCAAAAGATGGATGATATATTGCAGTTGAAGTGGGAGTTCCGGAGGAGACACAACCTTACCCTGACCTCTGTGGGTAATGAGCTGACCGGCTGGGTCTCATGGTTGAACCCACGAAATTGGTTCTCAGGATTAGGAGAGTGGGCTCAAAATCTTATTATGCGTGTAGGAAAGTTTCTCCTTTGTATCCTGGGAGTCGTCATAATTATTGGTTTGAAATTTAGGTGTGTTCGAATTCTGATGTGGCGCAAGCACGGCACAAAATTGATGAGTTTAAGGAGCGGGGGCATTGTTACAGCAGCAGATTTAATTTACGACCCATCCATAGAGACAGTGTTATGATAAGACATGATTGCAAATGAATTCCATGGCCTGTTTCTTTCACCCGTTTTTCCTTTGTCTCCCCCTCTGCCCAGATACACCGATCCAGAAAAGACAATGACTACACCCAAGGATGATTACGAAAATGTTATGTGAATGTATTTTAGATATGTGTCTTATCTTCATTTCTACAACCTTCAGTTAGTGACACACATAGTCGACAGGTGATATCCACATATACTAGCACTCACATATGTTCCCCCTCCATGTATCATCAACTAAATGTGCACCCCATTTGTTGGAACAAGAAGCCGAAAAGAGCTCGGTAGTGTTTGTTGGCCCACTTACAGACCCTTAATACGGGATAAGAAGGATTTAATGTATACTTCGCAATACCTCGAAGCTTATCTAGAACATATGCAGCACGATGATACATGCCCCTCAGACATGGATTCATACATACATGCTTTTTACTATCCCACTAGGTCATACATTTCCCGCCTACAACTCTCCTCCTACCATCCAATCGTCTGTAGATATTGTATTGATATTTTTCTGTTTAGTGTTTAGATAGTGGCAGTTATTGTTGACTGCCAAAGGGTGGACTGTCAAAGTCGAAAAATATTACAGAACACATAGCACGTATAAAATACACACACATGCCCACTGCGCGTGCACTTGTTCCGTCGTGCGTGCACATATCCGCAATTTGCGTATGGTCGCTCCCGAGGTCCTGCGCGTGGTATGGGTATTTACCGCCGAGAATGTGAACGCATGGAGGGCTATCAAAACATTACATATTTAATCCAAATAGTGCACATTGTACACATAGTCCCCCTGCACCATATCAGCAAGTATCAACAGTTTAAATGATTCCAGAACAAAGGGATTCACCTTTGCATGATAGGAGGGGACAGACTAAGGTTATAAGGTGGTGTCTGGTATCCAGCTGTAGGGTATTTTAAGGGTAACATTCCGGTGTTGGTTTGAGGAAGATCGCATGTTCCTGCTGATAGTTATGTGCAGAAGCAGAATATAGATATAAACTGTATTTACTGTATATTATGTATGCGGCGGGAATCCAGAGGAGACCACCCACAAGAGCAGTTGAGAAAGACATCGCCCACCTTTTCAAATCAACCTATGACCTCTCCTGTACTGTAAAGATGCATCCCTGTGTCCAATGGACAAAGGGATTACAGTATCCATTGTATTGCTTTTGGAAGACTTGTATAAATAAAGCCTGCTGCTGCCCGGCCAGATAGAAGACTCTCAACGCTATCTACCTGATTAGTGGAGGACTGGACCAGGAAGCTCATGCGAATATTCTCACGTATGTACATTGACTGTAGCCATTTACTCTGTTGTATTGTAGTGCATAATTTGTATTGTTAAACCCCCTTTCAGATATATTACTCTGTGGTGTCGGAACCCAGTGATTAACTACAAATCGGTGTTGTGTCCTCTTTTCCCTGCTAGGGTTTAAAGTGTATTACATTGCCTAACTGTATAAGGTTTTAAAGTGTATTAATTGAGTGTGTACGCGCTGCGTGTACTTAGTACCCCCAGCGCGGCGTTTGTACGCAGAGTCCGTACACGGTACAGGACTCGTTACGCAAATAGCGTAAAAGGTACATAGAGTGCATATTAAGTTTAGCGGCCGTAGCGGCTCCATGGTAAAGGTGTGTTTAAAGGTATAGCTTTATGGTTTAAGATAATATCGACATTATCAAGCCCCCTGTAGTATTGCCCCTTTGGTAGTGTCCCTAGCAATGCTCCCTGTAATATTGCCCCTTTGGTATTGCCCCATAGTACTGCCCCATTGATAGTGTGTCCCTTAACCCCCTCCCCCCCACCCCCCCACCCCACACACACAGTCTAACCCTGACCCTCCCTGGTGGTGCCTAACCCTAACCCCTTCTACCCGCAACCTAAATCTGACCCTTCCTCACCTGCAGCCTATCCCTAACCCTCCTCCCTGCAACCTAAATGTAACCTCCCTGCCCACCCCATGGCTTTCCTCTCAGCAGTCCCAGCAAACTTAGATTCTGGCATTTTGGATTCTGGCACCAACATTGTGACCCATGTCGGGATCCCGGCGTCGGTATTCTGAGAAGTGTTGGGATTCTGGCATCAGGATTACGAGAAGTGTCGGGATTCCAATTCCTGGGATCCCAAATGCCAGGATCTTGGCCGGATCCCCAGCAGATACCTATATTCTATGTTGAGTTATTTTTCAACTGCCATCTGTTACTGCTTGTTTCTACTCTCGTTATCTATAGCTAGGCTTACCATCATATTTCTGGCATACATACATGAATCATAGTTTTCTTAAATACCACATTATATCGAACATAATTAGGAATAGGAAGACTACAATTTTTTTTTAAAAAATATAGATATTTTCTGCTAACACTAACTATATGCTAGTCATCATTCATTTAATCATGTATATCAAATAAGCAGGCAGATAGTACAAACACTAGATCATTAGGGGGAAAATGTACTAAAAATCGTTTTTGGGTTATTTTTCAGTAATAAAGACGTGATTTTGCAAACAGGGAATTTACTAATGGACAATTTGCATGCATGGATATTTGAGGTCAAACACGACTTTGCATACCATATTGAAGTATTCCACCATGTAACCAAACATCGTCAAGATAACATTGACAGTCACAAATTTACTAAAAATCATGTTTGCAAAAGTGATCGATCAAAATCACAACACAATGCACAAAATCAATGCACTCATTTTAAAAATCATGTTGACACATTAAAACCATTTTAATTAGCACACTCTCAATCAGGATGCTTATAAAAGACCTCCAAGTAAGCTGCAGCACTCTCTTTCTGTTGACAAACATGGATGAGGTATTGTACTGTGGACACAGGCAGCTATTTAATATGGTCTGTACCACCTGACTGAAAGGGCACAGGAGCAAGAAACAGAACAGAGGAACCAGCAGGTAGGAATTCCACAGAGCCTACATAGGCCTAGATTCTTCTGTAAGTGGTTGAACCTCATTACAGTGCCTAATGATGATGTCATACAGATGTTCCGCCTCATCTTAATGAATCTATATGACTTTGTCAAAACTCAGGTTGAGCCAGACACTGCACAGTCATGAGTTTTATCAGGACTACATAAACTGCTGGCTGATCTGCAATCAGTAATGGGGAGGGTGGTAGCCATCTCACAAGCAACCTTCTCCTGATATCTGGGCCATAGCCATTCCATTGACATTCTTCTGGTTTCACCCTTAGTACACACCTATTAATGTAGTCATGTTACCCTTCAAATTCCTTTTTTTTTTAACCTTACAGGGGATTCGGGATATGGATATTTCTCCTGACTTCTGACTGCATTGTCACTTCCTGATAGTCTGGCTGAGCACAAGTATATTGATGCCAATAAGGCCACTAGATCTGTGCTAGAGCGTACATTTGGCCTACTAAAATCTAGTTTCCGCTCTCTTGATAAATCTGATGGGACTTTGTTGTGATCCATTGATAAAATCTCTGACATTGTGCTCTGCTGCTGTGTGTTGCATAATCTGTGCCTTGATCAACCTAGCCTGCCAGATTATGCAATACACAGTCAGCAGGCAGGACTACTTGTTTCATCTGGTGATTCTTTGAGAACAAAAAGTGGAAGGCATATTATGGCTTTGGTGTTTGCCAACTATTTCACTGTGAGTACCGTATATTACACAACATTGCTGTTTTTACCTTTACTAAAAAATGTCTTCTTAATTGTTACAAATTAGCTACCCTCCTGCACAAATCATCCATCCCAGTAAATGCTAAATTATGTGTGTCTTGCCTTCCCTCTAAAAATAATGTTTGACCTCACCTGTGGTGAACTACTTACCTAAGGTGTTTCAACACAGGTTATGTCCTGCAAAAATAAAGTTTGAAGTTCAGGTACAAAGCATGTCACCCCTTCTGTAATGTGTCCTAATTGCAGTTCTCTAAGAGTGCTTAACCACTGATCCATTTTAAGTAGTAAACAAAATCCATTTCTTACACAAGGGCAATTTCCCTTTAATTCTTTGACATGACTTTCATATGTCTGTTCAAAAGGACCAAACATACCAGCATGCAATGTTTTTGCTATGAAACGTGAAACAACCACACTATTAGGTTGCCTCTGTTTGTGCTGCATATAATGTGCAAACACTAAACATCTTACTTAGGGGTGAAGTTAAGTATGTCTGTATTTGCCACCCACACACTCTTTGACAAATATGTTAATGTATTGCAACATTATTCACATAAAAATGTATCAAAATCAGTTTTCTCTTCTTATAAGGTTCCTTATGTTTCTAAATTAACTAATTGCATGAGAACAAGTTTTTAAAGTGCATATAAAAACAATGAAAAAATAACTGATTATTACCATATTTTATTCTGTCAACACCAGCATATAATATTGTTACTGGCTTTTTGGTAAACTGTTGTTCAAATGATAGCAAATTCCTGAAATAGGTCACATATAGAAATGACAACTAAATTATTTTTTTTCGGCATACAAGTACAACAGTACAACATATAATTGAAGTTATTTTGAATGTCTCCTTTTAGGTGGCTAACAAGGGCTGGGTGGAGACCAACTTGGACATGCAGCCCCACCTCTGGTGCAGGCCCCATGCCTGGGTGGTATTGGTGCAGGTGAGGAGTTTAAACTGGTACTGGAGCTACTTGTTGCCTCAGGGAACCGGCTAACTATTTGTGTCCCCAATGACATAATGTTTTGGTTCATGTCCCTAGTAACATTGGTTTGAGCTTGGAATATTCTTAAAAAACCATCCTGAAAAATAATGTTTGCATTTTTTGTACCGCTAACACATGGTGAATTGATTCAAGTATTCTCATCCTAATTTCAAAATTAGCATTTATTTTTGTATTGAGTTTACTCAAATTCTCATTTGGGAGTACTGGCAAAATGGCCACTGTCACGTTTATGCAAATGCCTGGTGATTTGTGACAAGTGTCTTATTTGTGTGCCCATTAGTGCCATATTATAAGAGGAAATCAGAGGCAGTATCAGCAGGAAAATTTGTTACATCTCTTGTAAGTATAGGCTGGGTGGTCTTTGTGTTTATAGTCATTGTGGCATGGTGTAGCTGGAGACATCTCTAATGTTAGCATTACATGTTTTGTTTCCTCAGGACCACCAAGTGGCTGTAATGTTGGGGACCGTACCTGGGGAACTAAAGGAAAACATTAGGTCAGTATGAGTGAAATTATAAAATACCAGGGTACACACAGCAGAATGTCCAATTGTGGACTGTGGCCTAAAAAATAACAAAGTTTAGAAATCAGACGGGCCCCGCCAAACATCATAAATCAGTTTGCCAGTCCAATATGTAGATGTTTGGTTTTGTGCATCAAATGTAAACATAATGATGTACAGTCGATGCATTTAAAATAGTCAAAAATTTGGTAATTTGGGCATAGCAAACATGCAGATAAGCAGAAGCATTGCTCAAGGATATTTGAAACCCTAGTTAGGCATTTCTAAAAAGACATTTGCCTGAGAAAATGCATGCCAAGGCTTTTCATTCTTCTTTGCAGATACTCACCAAATGGCTATGCAAATGAAGGTATCTGTGGTGTGTGCAGCAGTTGGCTGTTGTCCTTGTCCCGACTCCCAATAGAAGGCTGTGGTGGCTGTCTGGAAGACTGGCACGCTCAAGATGGCCCTTAATGAAATGCACATGTGTAAATTGCAAGCTAACAATGTTGGTTACCAAAGCACAATCCTGCAAATGTGTTTACTTGCCTGGCTCACTTCCTGCCTTAAGGATGGCTGTGATGCTTTCGTTTTTATAGGGTTCTATTCATGAAGCAGTTAAAGAGTGGAGAAGTGAGCCTGTGGATAAGTTGCCCATGGCAACCAATCAGTTGCTCCGTACATTTGTATAGTATGCAAATTATAAATGTTACTTCAATGCTGATTGGTTGCCATGGCCAACTTCTCCGCTGGCTCACTTCTCCACACTTTTCACTGCTTCATAAATAGACCCCTCACACTTTTGCCAGTGGTTTCATATTGGTATATTTAAAAAAAATGTATTAAGCAAAACATTTTATTTTTTAAAATCCCCAAAAAAGGTCTGGCAACACGTGCATGGACATTTGTACAAATCAACAAAAGAGATCCAATGTACCTTTAGTAGAGCACACAAGCCACTGTACTTAGTATAGGCATAATATTTACCCTTTTGCACATGGAACGCAGTGTCAATGCACTTACTAATTGCGCAAACAAATAACCATGCCTTTTTCTTTGGTACTAAATAAAGGTCAGCTTTTGTGAGTTTCCCAAACCAGACGCAACATGGGCAACAAAAAGATAATGGTTGTGTGGACATATAAATTTGCTAAGATTCCTAAAAAAAAAACATTTCCAGATTTGCAAAAAAAACACAGGATATTGTTTGTAAAGTACAATGTAGATCTGGTTACAAGTACAGTTTTAGGGAAATAAAATATTATGTCACACTGGACACATTAAACAAATGCCACCAATGCACATGTTTCGGTGGTTTGTGGGCGTTTTTCTAACAACATGGTGATGACACCATAGCATGTGTGGATTCATGCCAATCGGAATATGTTTGCGATTTTCACCAAATTACTCTGTTTTTCATTGCGACCTCAGGTGCGAGATCAGGCATGTTTGGATTTTGATATTTACCACACGCCATAACACGACTAGTAACACCACTGAATGACAATACACAAGCAAACACAATTCTTAGTCATTTTGAGCTTTGCGGAGCAAAACGTTTCAGCAATAAGGTGAGAATACGGATCCCAACCCAACATGATGCTAAGTAAATGTTTCCCTTAGAGCAATAATGGATAAGTGCCAAAATAATTATTTACATATATGCAAATTATTATGCAGTTTATAGTGGTTGTAGTCAAATTGACTGTATTAGCTGGCCATGGCACAACCTGTTGCCCGAAGCCACTGTTGTGGCTGTGTCTGTGTGTTGGGGGGTGCTTGTTCTGCCATAGGAGGATGGAGAGACAGACACTAGATGAGCCTGCCCGCGACAAATTGGGAAACTGACCTGACCTATGGACATAAGCTTCAAACTGGGACAATCGTGGTCAAAATGGGACGTATGGTAAGAATAGCTATAGCTGTCCATAATCTCATTCATAATAATTTTAAATATGGCAGCCATTAGTATTAAGGCCCCCATTTATCAAGCCTTGGAAAGTAATAAATAGCACGGTGATAAAGTACCACCCAATCATCTCCTAACTTCCATGTCACAGGCTATGTTTGAAAAATGACAGGAGCTGATTGGTTAGTGCTTTATCACCGAGCTAGTTATCACTCTCCAAGGCTTGATAAGTCTGGGCTTAAGTTTAGACTTTATAACCATGTGCTATGCAAGACCTTGAATATATTTGCTGTTCATTTATAGCAGACTTATGCTTGACATGTGGGAGCGCTGCCAAGAATACTGGATTGAAACAAGCTTTCATTGTTTTATGGTTTTAAAGTATTTTATCAGATTTCAGTCCTCTATCTCTGAGGGCTATGAATACAGACATATAGGGGGTAATTCCAAGTTGATCGCAGCAGGACATTTTTTAGCAGTTGGGCAAAACCATGTGCACTGCAGGGGAGGCAGATATAACATTTGCAGAGAGAGTTAGATTTGGGTGGGTTATTTTGTTTCTGTACAGGGTAAATACTGGCTGCTTTATTTTTACACTGCAAATTAGATTGCAGATTGAACACACCACACCCAAATCTAACTCTTTCTGCACATGTTATATCTGCCTCCCTGCAGTGCACATGGTTTTGCCCAATTGCTAACAGAATTCCTGCTGCGATCAACTTGGAATTACCTCCATAGACCGTGCTCCCACATCACTTTCAGAAAGATCAGCATTAGCAGAAATGCGTGTATGGTAATTGGTGCAAGTAAGCCCTGTCACCATGCTGTCTCTGTATCTGTATTTTATGGTTGAGTTTGTGGAAGATAGTGGAATCCAACCTTTTTTCCATTACATAATGCCTGCACAAATAGCGAGTGTGGTGTTTGTAGTACTATTTGTTTTAGACTGTCTGACGGAAGTATACGTCGAGACTTGTTACTGTTACTTCCTGGTTAGTGTTATCATACCTCCCAACATTTACTGCCGGAGACTTGGGACCTGCAGTAACCAAAAAGGGGTGTGGCCTCTGGATGCCGGGTCTCGTGTGGAAGGGCATTGCCTAGTGCCATGACCCCCGCTTTCGTACTTTTGGGGGCATGCCCAGCGCTTCCTGAGCAGCTGGGCAGCCCCCGGCTACCCCTCCCTGCACTGATAGACGCTGCCCGCATGCGCACGACATCTATTCAGTGATTTGCAGAGCAAAGCAGCAGTGATCACTGGCTCTCCCAATCTGTATCACCCCCCCACCCCCCACACACACCTGCAGGACACTGCAACTCGCGGGAGGGACAACGCGACAGTGTCCAATTAGCGGGCCATGTTTCCTATCACAGGAAATGCAGGTGACGTCATTCTTCTGAGATGCAATCGCATCTTGATAGCCTGTGTACACGCACTGCAGCCGCTGCGCCTGTACAGGCGGCAAATCCATGGTTCAGCGCGATTACAAGCATTGCAATCAGCCCTGAATAAGGCTCAGAAAGCGGAATGTTATGCGCATAGATGGATTTACGCCAACCTCTACACAAAGCCTTTGGAGACAAAAATACATACTGTATCTGCTATTAGAATAAGACAAATGATGCAAACAAACAAGAGGACATAAATACTGGGCACTTTTTCCAATACATGAAACAGTTTATGTTGGTATAGCTAAATCTAATAACACACATATTTATTCACTTCTAGTTTTCCTAAGCTTATCTGCACCTCAGGGTCTGAACAGAGACCTATTAAATTCTTACATATGTTTTGTGTAGATAACACAGCTCAAGTCTATATTTATATGTTCTCTAACCCAGGCCTTGTTTAAAAATACCACATTAACCTAAAACAACATTACTCCTTTTGTAATCTAAACTGCAAAATAAACCAAGTAAGGATTTCATTTCACCAAAGTAGTGTTTAATGCCTATAGACATGGCTGATATAGCTTATTGCTTATACAGTGCAAGTAACTGGCTTTCCCTACAGACTCTACCCACACTTTATATATACATTGCTTACAGTGAACATCTATGTTTTAATTAGATTTGACTGATTACAGGAAAAGTATGCCGGTTGTAGTCCAAACTATAACCTTTCGTATACACATCAAGTATAATCATATTACTAATTCCCTTGGAAAGTTCAAGCGGCAGTGGAAGGAAATAATCTCACCCACAGAGCACAGGCAATACTAAAAATAATCAATTCTTCTCTATCCTGGAATAGGAAGGAATTCAACATTAAATTACCTTCCCCTGAAATACACTGAAATGGGGGAATTCAATGTGATGCCGCCATGTTTGGTTGCGCATATCCCTGACAATTATAGTAGTCCAACATCTATAACTTCCTAGCCACCTCTCAGTATGACCTGACGGTACTTTGCAAGGTTATGGATCATAGAGTCGACCTGAGAAAAGTTGACACCAAAAGGTCAACATGCACTTGGTCGCAATGGCAGAAAGTTCGACATGACAAAAAGGTCAACACGGAAAAGGTTGACACCTGAAAATGTCAATATGAGGTTTGGAGGGAGTAGGAGGGGGGGTTGTTGTAGCTAACTCCGTAAAGTGACCAGGAACCCCAATTAGTACACTGCATCCCCTTGCATGGCTCACTTCACTTGCCATGCTGCTGGCCAAATCTCATATCAACCTTTTCATGTGCCGACCTTTACCGTGTCGACCTTTTGCCATGTTGACCTGTTGTCCATGTAAACCTAATGCATGTCAACCAATAGTGGTTGACCTAATGACTGTCAACCTTAGTCAAGTCGACCTAGCATCCGGATACCACTTTGCAAATTTCACCAGGGATTGAATCTCCCTCTAATGGGAGATGTATCCAACCACCTAAAAAAAAAAGGTGGAGAAGTGGCCCGTAGCATCCAGCTTCTAGCACAACCCATAAAATTACAGTTAGAAGCTGATTGGATTATATGAGCAATTTTGCTTGTTATCTTTAGAGGATTTGTTAAACATAATTTACTGAAGTTAACAGTACACATTATTTTTGTGCCTTTGTATGTGTTTAACAATTTACATGGGGGAGATGTACTAAGCTTTGGAGAGTGATAATCAGGAGAGAGATAAGGTACCAGCTAATCAGCTCCTAACTGCCATGTTACAGGCTGTGTTTGAAAAATGACCGTTAGGAGTTGATTTGTTGATAGTTTATCTCTCTCTCCACTTTATAACTCTCCAAAGCTCCAAAGTACATCTGCCTCATAATAAGTGTCTTCCAATGTACATTAATTATTCCATATTTACAGTACTACAGTATTTAATAAATCCTTTCTTAACTTGTATTCTGTTTTTGGTGATCTAATATAAAAATTCCATCCTTATCGCACACTGAGATCCTGATTCATATGTCCAGGGCACGTTATTGGGAGCCAACTTCCTGATTTATTAAGTGGATGATAGAGTATTTATAAATACAAATGTGATTTATTATGGTGTTGATAAGATAACAGGGAATGCTTTGTACCAGTTGGTGCAGGGTGCCGCATCACACTCGCAATAGGTAAGGCGCCTAGTCAGCATATCTGAAGCATATTAATACAGTATATATGAGGTACAGATAAGGAGATGGACTGAGAATGTCCTTTCTTTACAGTAATTTTCCAATTCAGGAGAACTTGCTGGATATCAGACAAATATATGATACAAATTATTCATTAAAAAAAATATCTGAAAAACAGTATTAAGTGTATTATAAATATTTAAAGTCAGCGAGGAGTTCTATAACCACAGAAAAGCACACAGCTGTAATATGAGGGCTTTTTCAGAGGTCATAGGAATACAGGGACCATAGGACACCATGGGCCAGATGTAATAAGGGCCGAGTTCAGAGGTCGTGCAGGATGCCAGCCGAACTCACCATTTTTAAAGGGGCAATCACTTACAAGGCAAAGGAGGAGCCGAGTGTACAGACAGGAGGTGTTGGAGACGCTAGCAATGCGGAGCAGGGTGGGAGCTAAGGACAAGGCCAGTCGCAGGACAATGGGCAGTGAGTAAAGTGCTGCAAAAGGGTAAGAAGTGGGGTGCAGCCGGGGAGTCAAGTGCCGGAGAGTGGGTGTTGAGATGCCGCAGCCGGAGACCGGAAACCGACAGGCCTGGTGAGATGCGTGGACGTCAGGGCCATCTTGTGTGAGCGAATAACCATTTGAAGCAGGTCCAGCAAGTATATACCTCTGCTCCGAGGGTTTGAATGAGTACCTTGAGTGATTGACAGGTCAAGCCACAGGCAAGGGCAACCTCCAACCTCAGCAACCCTTGTTATTGACTGTACAGTGTTAAAAGGGCGCAACCAGCAGCGCCATAGTTTACATGTAAAAACCCACTAAAGGGGTTCAACCAAGTCTAAGTTTTCTAAGGCAAGTACACAGCAAATATTTGTTCTAAAAAGACTGAGTTTATTACAAGTACAAGGTAGACATTTATTTTGAAGAGACTGAATTCTATGCAGGCACAAGGTGGACAGTTATTTATGAAAGGACTGAGTGATTTATGCAAATACAAGTAAAGTCCTGCAATGGGGAGAGACTGAGCTTGTTCAATACAAAGCACTTAATTGTTAAGTGGATTGCCATTGTCAAGTGACACTACCCTTCCTTCACTAGCTACACCCTCTTTGCATAAAAGAACTGAGTACTATTGGCATTATCCTAATCCAGGACTCATATATCTGTGTGCTCCTTCCAATTGACATCCTGTGATACAGCAGACTTCTACCAGAGCTCCAACGATATTTGCCAGTGAAGATAGCTGTACCTTGGCTAGGGAAAGCTAGGAAGTTATTGTTTATGATTACTGAGCATGTTTTCCATTATTATTCTCATCACCACATTGTAGAATGTCTAATGTGAATTTTTATTGATTCCAATTATTTTATGTTGATATGTAATTCCAATGATATTCTTATTCATCTGTGGTTCAAATCAATTGTCTTTTGCATACTGAATGATCCTTGGTGGTGTGAACTGTAGCAAATTGTCTTCTCTTGTACTTCTTGATAGCCAATTCTTTTGTGATTCTTAAAATTCAAAAGTCAATCAATCAACCAATCATCTTCAATCCAGAGTTCATTGCAGCTCAATAAAAAGACCTCCTGTTGGAATTGCTGACTCACCTCTGATTCATTTAAATCTATCCTGCCTCTCTGAGCAAGTATTACGAGACAAAGTATGGGGAACAACATTTAAGGGGAAAGGTGCTGTCAGGATCCGGGCTAGTGCCAGCCATTATTCACTGCAATGCCGGCATCCACGGGTCAGGGGTGCTGTCAGATGTCAGCTACGGTGCCGGCCGGTGACCGCGATACATGCTGTTGTTCCATCTCAGAGTACAATGTAGTGGAATACATGCAGTATACAGGACCCTGGTCAGCTAATCGCAGTAATGCCCAACAGGATCCCCGGAATTGCTCAGCTGATTACTCTCACCACAGTGCATGCTGCTGTGGGTTCCAGGCTCCACTCTGTGTTTCCACGTATATGCCAGAGTATTTCAACATCGATCCAACATCGATTGCTATTTCAAGTACTTTCTAGATCTTCAGTGTCTCAAGTACAGAGTGCCATCGGTTATTTCATCAATTACTATCGATTGCTATTTCAAGTGTCTTCTAGTTCTTCAGTGTCTCAATTACTGAGTGCCATCGGTTATTTCATCGATTATCAACGATTACTATTTCAAGTGTCTTCTAGTTCTTCAGTCTCTCAAGTACCGAATGCCATCGGTTAACATCGATTGCTTCTTCAAGAATCTTCAAGATCTTCAATGTATCAAGTACCGAGTGCCATCGGTTACCATTGATTGCTTCTTCAGGTGTTTTCTAGCTCTTCAGTATCTCAAGTATCGAGTGCCATCAATTAACATCGATTGCTTCTTCAGATACCGAGTGCCATTGGTCACCATCGATTGCTTCTTGAAGTGTTTTCTAGTTCTTCAGTATCTCAAGTACCGAGTGCCATCAGGTACCATTGATTGCTTCCTCAAATACAGAGTGCCATTGGTCACCATCGATTGCTTCTTCAAATGTCTTCTAGTTCTCCAGTATCTCTAGTACCGAGTACTATTAGTCACCATCGATTGTTTCTTCAAGTTTCTTCTAGTTCTCTTAGTTCATATATTCATATACCACAGACTATCATTTGTTATTTATCCTCTGACTCCTCAGCTATTACGGGGTACCTGTCCTGGGGGCCTTGACCTGCCTATCGGGAGCCACAAATCCCAAATCTCCATTGGAGGGGGTCACTGGTGAAAACCTTCCGGTGGGTTAGACTCCGCGCCTCTGGTCAGGTCTCGTCAACATCCGGTACTAGCAGTACATGAGAAGGTCATATATTCAACCCCCTTGTCTGTTGTGGCAATCCAACTCAGTGACCTCCTCTCACAAATCACTGAGTTCACAGGGAACCAGGACGTGGCAGGTGCATCACATACAGTAGCTACCCAACAGCGATGATTCCTATCTCAACTACTTAGACATACAGATGTGTCCACTTACATCTTTGCTTTTTTACCAATTTGGCACAACATGCAAAACATGGCTAAGCTGTTTTTCACGAGTAGCGAGTGGATGAATTTTAAAATTTTTGTTTGCCATAATAGTATATGTATAAAGTAACATATTAAAGAAGCAAATTAAGAAAAATCACAAGGCATGGCTAAATCTCTGAGCCTATGGCATGCAAAACCGTGCCATACATGGCGGGATATAGCAAAGATGTATGTGGACACATCTGTATCCTTCCAACCCCGGCGGTGTTACAAAATCAGCTCCTAAAAGCTATGTTGCAGGCTGTGTTTGTTAAATGACAGCAGCTGATTGGGTGGTACCTTATCTCTCTCCACTTTATCACTATCGAAGGCTTAGTATAACTGCCTCAAAAAGAGAGGATGACAGGGGAAGGCAGAGTGTGACTGGGAAAGGCAGTGGGTGATAGGGCAAGGGTTACAGGGAGAAGCAGAGGGTTATGGGGGGAGTCAGTGGGCGAGAGAGAGATGCAGCTGGTGGCAGGGAGATGGTAATGGGGAGAGACAGTCGGTGACAATGTGAGGCAGAGGGGGACAGCAAGTGGCAGACGATGACAGGGAGAGGCTGTGTGTGACTGGGAGAGGCACAGGGTGACAGGGAGATGCAGACAGTGACTGGGAGAGTCAGAGGGTGACTGGGAGAGGGAGAGGAACACCTACAACAATACAATAATCTCACTATACAGTGTACATAACACCTCAATTACACCCCTTCCCTCCTCTACCCCCAAACTATTTACCTTCCCGAGAGGCGTAACTAGGGTTTTTGGAGCCCAGGGCAAGACCAAAAATGGCGCCCCCCCCCCCCACACACACACACGCACGCAAAAAAAAAACCCAAACAAAAAAACAAAACAAAAGGAAAGTATGTATGCACACCACCGGTGTCACTGTATATAAAGATGTCAGGGTGTGTATGTATAGATGTAGGTGCAGTGGTTGAAGTGGTATTTTTGAAGAGGGAATGAAAGAGTGAAGGTTGTAATTATACGCGCGCCGAAGCCGCGCGCGGCGGGAAAAGGGGGCGTGGTCACTCAAAAGGGGCGTGTCCTTCAGTGTAGTAGGTCCCCTTCCACATTATAGCACACGGTATGAGCCGAAATTTACATTATAGCACATGGTATGAGCCAAAATTCACATTATAGCACATGGTATGAGCCAAAATTCACATTATAGAGTGAGGGGATCCTACCCCTTAATTAACAAGGCCTGTGTGGCACTGTGGTGAGGGGAGCCTACCCCCTTAATTGACTAATTGCAGAGTTTAGCAGCGGAAGGGTTGCAGCGGTTTCTCACCCCAAGCTGCGGCGCTTCTGCCACCTCGGACACTTCACGTCTTCGGCGCCACCCGGGATGCAGAGCACCGCACCGGGGATGCACCCTTTTCAGTGTGGTCTGCTGCACTCCGAATCTTCTCTCCTGCTGCAGGATCCTGATGTGTGCCGTCCTCCCCGCTGTTCCGCGCCATCTTCTTTAAGCCAGCCAGGATCTTCTGCGGGTCCTTGCTCCGGTAAGCGGGTGTCCTCCGCGATACCGGTGTTCCCGTCGCTGGTCAGTCTCCTCCCTTGCTGCAGGGTCCCGGTCCACTGAAGGTTGGATGTCCTTCCCCGGTCTGCGGCTGGCTGGATTCCTCCTCTTCTGCAGCGTCTTCTCCACTCAGCGCGGACGGCTCTGGTCGCTCTGGTGACAGGCAGCTCCTCCCTGGCATTGGTCCCCTCCTGTCCCTCGTGTCTCTTCAGCTGGTGCACATGTCTCCGCTCCTCCTCTGGTCTTCGGCGAGTCCTCCAGGGCTCCTTCCTACATGCTGCTGCTGGTTAAAAAAATATATATATACTTCCGGGTCTGTGGAAAAGTGCCGCTACTTTGAATATATATATATATATATATATATATATATATATATATACGCACACACCCACCCAAATAAAACACACACATGAAACACACGCATACTCCTGCTTACCCCTCCAGCGCCGGACACACACACACAGAAACACGCATACTCCTACTTACCCCTCCAGGCAGTACACACACACACACACACACACAAGTACACACGCACACTCATCCTTACCCCACCAGTGCTGGACACACAAACAGGCACAGGCACACACACACACACACACACACACACACCTGCTTACCCCTCCAGCAACATACACACACACACACACACACACACACACCTGCTTACCCCTCCAGCAACATACATACACACGCATCCCTGCTTACCCCTCCATTGCTGGACACAATACAGTATATATATTATACCCCTTTTACACTCGCAGTGAAAGGTCATTCCTGGGGATGACCCTTTCACATTAGCAGGCCGACCCGGCATATTGCCGGGTGGGTGACGTCACCGCCGACTCTAGCAGAGGCGGTGCTTGGAGATAATCTTCTCCAAGCACCGCCTCCTCCTATGCAGAGAACGGGATGCTCGTCCCGGGAAATTGTCCCTGTACCCATTCACACTCACAAAAATCCCGGGATGATGCGCGTTCACGTGTAATATCCGGGGATTTTTCTGCGAGTGTAAAAGGGGTATAAGTTAGCATTAGCACATGTGTACATATACAGTATATTAGTGTTAGCACGTGTGTGTGTCTGTGTGTGCATATATATATACACACACACACACATATATACAGTATATATATAGGAGTTACTAGTTATTAGCTCATGTGTATGTAGGGGTGTATATATATATATATATATATATAATTATTAGCAGCACAGTATATATACATAGTCAGTGGCACACATCACCTGAGCAGGAAGGCCGCCAGCAGCAGCAGGGACAAGGCGGCCAGTCTCCGGCGCTGCTCCCGCCTCAATCGCTCCGGCTCCAGCTGCCGCCCCAGCACTGATGAGTGACCGGGATCAGCGCCGCCTGGTTACCGCGGCAATGCCACGCTGTCTCCTTCCGCCCCTCCCCGCACAGCAATGCCGGGCACTGATTGGCTGCTTCACAGGGATACACGACGTAGCTCCGCCCCCAAAATCTCAGCTGCTGCTGCTGTGTCCATCTCCCGACCAAGTGTCACAGCGGCGGTCTGCTGGCTGACAGCAGATCCTGGGCTCATCCACGTCTGGAGGAGTAGCAGCGGCAGGCAGCATGGGGCGAGCGGGCCGTGCCGGTGGCGCCCCCTTCTGCTGGGGCTGCCACGGCGCCCAGGGCACGTGCCCTGCTCGCCCCATGCTAGTTACGCCTCTGACCTTCCCCCCTCCACCCAAATATCTTTTGTAGATGGATATTTGAGCTGCAGTCACTGTTCAGGAAGCAGGAGGCAACAGGTCCCACAGCTTGAAGGAGGAGGAGCAGCCATGAGAAGAGACAGAGGAACACTGTGGGTGTAGTGCTCAGAGTGGGAGTCAGGTCACTGAGGGCTACAGGACAACATTGCTGACTACCAGGACTGATGAAGGCAGGACAGGCTGTCTATGAGAGCCAGTACCACTGGAATTATACGGCAGGATCACTGGATTTATACGGCAGTACCCCTGGACATATACAGCAGTATCAATGGACATATACGGCAGTATCACTGGACATATACGGCAGTATCACTGGACTGGACTTATATGCCAGTACCACTGGAATTATACGGCAGGATCACTGGACTTATGCGCCAGTACCACTGGAATTATACGGCAGTTTAACTGGTATTATACGGCAAGATCACTGGATTTATAAGGCAGTACCGCTGGACCTATACGGAGGTATTACTGAACATATACGGCAGTATCACTGGACATATGCGGCAGTATCACTGGACTGGATTTATATGTCAGTACCACTGGAATTATACGGCAGGATCACTGGATTTATACGGCAGTGCCGCTGGACATATACGGCAGTATCAATGGACATATACTGCAGTATGACTGAACTTATACGCCAGTACCACTGGAATTATACGGCAGGATCACTGGATTTATACGGCAGTGCCGCTGGACATATACGGCAGTATCAATGGACATATACTGCAGTATGACTAAACTTATACGCCAGTACCACTGGAATTATACGGCAGGATCACTGGATTTATACGGCAGTGCCGCTGGACATATACGGCAGTATCAATGGACATATACTGCAGTATGACTGAACTTATACGCCAGTACCACTGGAATTATACGGTAGGATCACTGGATTTATACGCCATTACCACTGGAATTATACGGCAGGATCACTGGATTTATACGTCAGTACCGCTGGACATCTACAGCAGTATCAATGGACATATACGGCAGTATCACTGGACATATACGGCAGCACAGGGACACCACCACTGGACTGATGCAGGACAACACAGCACCACTGCAATGGACTGGTCTTATACAGCAGCACTGGACATATGGCAGCAGAGGACACCAGAGCCGGCCATAGGCATAGGCAAACTAGGCAATTGCCTAGGGCATTTGATATGCATAGGGGCATCAGCAGCTTCTGCTGATTAAAATGATATGCAGCATGCCTATATTCTGTGTGTAGCATTTCATATGCAGATACAGCCACAGTCTAACACAGTATATAGGCATGCTGCATATAATTTTAATCAGCAGAAGCTGCTTGTGCATCCTAGCCACATAGCAATGCAAATAAGATGCACTTTTATAAAAAAAAAGGTGTGGCCGACATTAGCATTGAGGCAATATTTATGAGGACACATCTGTAGCCAAGCAGAGGCAGAGGTCACAGTGTTAGTGGCAGTGTGAGTGCTGTGTGCATGTGAGTGGATTGATTGTGCAGTAGTGTTCGGAATATGTTTAAGGAGCATTATGTGGGCCATGTAAAAATGCATTAATAATGTGCAACATATGTGTAAGGGGCACTATGTGTGTCATTATGTGCATAAAGGCATTAATAATGTGCAGCATATGTGTAACAGGGTACTACTGTATGTGTGTCATTATGTGTATAGGGGCACTATTAATGTGCAGCAAATGTGTAGGGGGCACTATGTATGTCATTATGTGTATAAGGGCATTAATAATGTGCGGCATATGTGTAAGGGACATTATGTGTAAAAGGGGATTAATAAAGGTAGTCATAATGTGTAAGGCACATTATGTTTATAAGGAAAATTAATAAGGTGTCTCATGTGTAAGGGGCATTACTGTGTGGATTGTGTATAAATGCATTACTAATGTGTGGCATTATGTGTAAAAGGTGCTCTACTATGTGGCGTTGCATATAGAAAGGGCACCAATGTGTCGTCTAATGTGAATAAAGAACAATAGGGTGTGGTGTAATGTGAATAAGGAGCAATTGAGTGTGATGTAATGTGAATAAGGGGCTCTACTGGGAGGAGTAACGTTTATAAGGTAAAGTGATAGTACTGTGGGATGTAATATGAATTATGGACACTATCGCATGATCATATGTGAATAAAGTTGCAGTACTGTGTGGCGTAATTGGAATTGGGGTTATTGCGTGGCCATGCCCCTTGCCAGCAAAAACACACCCCTTTTTGGGCTGTGCGCCAAATGTGCGAACTGTTCCTATTTAAAATATAGGGGTACAAGGTCAGAGGCGGAACCAGCGGTGGTGCTAGGGGGCACCAGCCAAAATCTTGCCTAGGGCATCATATTGGTTAGGGCCGGCTCTGGAGGACACAACCACTGTGACTGGACTGATGCAGCACAAGACACCACCACTGGACTGATGCAGCACAAGACACCACCACTGAGGACTCTCTACACTCTCCAATGCCAGAGTGAAAATGGCGGCGACGCGTGGCTCCTTATATTGAATCCAAATCCTGCGAGAATCTGACAGCGGGATGATGATGTTTTGCCTCGTTCTGGTTTCCGAATCAGGCGGGAAAACCCGAGCCTAACTCGGATCCGGGCTTGTGACGTGAATTCCGGGGGAGAACCGAACCCGCTCATCTCTACATTCAACCAACAGCAAATCTCCTTTTTTCTTCTCTAGCTTCCTGTTAATTCACACTCACTCACTGCGGTACTAGGAATAGAAAGGGGCATAGGTGTTAAAGTTTTCTAACTACATCTAGCAAGTAGTTAGTTATAAATCAGTACTTCTAACAAATTTGCTCATTTAAAGGTTTCAATCATCGGGTAAATCTTTTCATCACGGAGATGAGAGAGTTCTCAGTGTAATATTACAATGTATAACCGCCTCTTTGCGATTGTCAAACATCAAAGGGTTGTCATGTTCCAATTTTGCTGAGTATAAGAAACAAAAATGTCTCTCTCTTTGCATTTACAGTAATTGGGAGAGAAATCTTGAACTATAAGAACGGAGAGATCTTTCTAACTTGCATCCCTTTCTGTTCTTCATACTGAGACTGACTGTACCCTGACACCTTTTCAAATGTGTACTTCTCTAAACCCTGTAGCCAAAGGGCTTTCATCAAATACTGTACGTTGTGAGGAATGTCATAAGTTCAGCCCACATTATGAAATCTTAGGGGGGAGTTATATCAAGCTTTCTAAAGAGTGGAGAAGTTGCCCATAGCAATCAATCAGATTCTACCTTTCCTGTAACTTCTCCACTCTTTAGAGGGCTTGATGCTTCCCTTCCTTAGATATCCACAATCTAAAATATTTCTTCCTTCAGTTTTCTAATTCATATACTTTGTTTTGGGTAGGAAATTATCATATTTTTTCATGCCTATAACACTATGGGGGTCAATTCTATGTGATGTGCAGCTATAATGCACTTATCAGCCATTTATGGTAGGTTGTACATCACATGTTTTCTTGTGCACCAATTGCAATGTTGATGGAATTGCAAACTGTGGCCATCCCACTGAATTATATAGCCACCTATAATACTTGATCTTTAGTATGACTATTCTAGTGAGGGGCAGATGCACAAAGCCTTAGGGGGTCTATTTACTAAACCTTGGAGAGCTAAGGTGGAGAGAGATAAAGTACCAGCCAATCAGCTTCTAACTGCCATGTTACAGGCTGTGTTTGAAAAATGACAGCTAGGAGCTGGTTGGTTGGTACTTGATCTCTCTCTACTTTATCTCTCTCCAATGCTTAGTAAATAGACCCCATAGAAAGTGATAAAAAGTGCAGAGAGATAAAGTACCAACCAATCAGCTCCTGTCATTTTCAAAGCTTGCAACATGGCAGTTAGGAGCTGATTGGCTGGTAATTTATCTCTCTCCACTTTATCACTCTCCAAGGCTTAGTATATCT
Organism: Pseudophryne corroboree; assembly: GCF_028390025.1. Classification (NCBI taxonomy): domain Eukaryota; kingdom Metazoa; phylum Chordata; class Amphibia; order Anura; family Myobatrachidae; genus Pseudophryne; species Pseudophryne corroboree. Next base: position 843,894,835 of record NC_086447.1, on the reverse strand, counting down.
CCCACTGGTGTCTCTTATGTCAATTAACGCTATGTATCTTCCAACCCAACAAGTCATATTTTGCCATTAGTAAAATTGCTGTTTTGTAATATAAAAATCTCCAGAATCTGCAATTTTAAAAATTGCAGTCAATAAATCTGGCACAAAGGCACGAAAGGCTTCACAAATTTGATATTTAGTGACTTGACATTTCCTTGGCTAAAAAATGATCTGCTCGTAGAGCAAAATCTGATACAGAACAGTGGATCAGTCCTAGAGTTTCCTTTCAGCTGTAACATAAAATAGGAAACATAACCTAATCCTCACCTGTCCATCATCTCTGTTTCTATGAACACAGCAAACAGTAAATCCAAAGTATTGTTAAGAATTCACATTTTTTTTATTTGATTAAAAAGGCTTCGCCTCAGGTCATCTGGTTTTCTTGGAAAAAGGGAGATCTCATCATATCTCTCATACATTGGTTAATGCTCCATATGTTTGTCATACCGTACATTTCATTTGCGTACAGTAACTTGAAACATCTGGTTAAACACATCCAGCGCTATCTAAAGCCATATGATTCTTATTGATTCACTTGCTTGTTTAGCTTTAATTGTAAATTAAAATATATTATTTACTTCATCGTACAGAGTTTCAGCAACAAATAATAAGCTTAGATATAAAACAGAAGAAAGCAGTGTCAGACTGGGGCATGAAGGGCCCACCGTTGGAATGCAATTATAATGGCCCATACTTAGGGGTGTGGCCAGCCTACAAAGGGGGTGTGACCAGCCTCCACAGAGGGTTGAAATACACAATAGTTTAGTGCAGTGTAATGCAACATATCTACCATATATAATAGAAGTGCACAGTCTGGAACCTGATCCCTAGAGGAAGGAATGGGCCCTCAGGCAGTGGGGCCTACCGGTGGTTTCCCTGGTACCCCTGTGGGCCAGTCCAACCCTGGAAGAAAGTGATCTGTAAAACAAATAAACAATGAAACACTTGAGAATAATCTACTTTGTGTTTCTCTTACCCTGTTGCTCCTTAGATTCTGTAAGTTCCTTTAAGAACCTGTAACCAAGCATCTCTCCACTGATAATGTCGATTTTATCTTAAAACATAAAGCTATACCTTAAACACACCTTAAATACACTTTAAACCTTTAGCCGCTGCAGCCGCTATACTTAATACACACGCTCTGTATTTTATACAGTGTTTGCGTACAGAGTCCTGTATCACTGTACGGACTTAGCGTACAAACGCCGCGCTAGGGGTACAAAGTACACACAGCGCGCACACACCCAGAGATTCACTTTAAACCTCATACAGAAATGCGATGCGTTACTAATACACTCTTAAACCTTAGCAGGAAAAGGAAGACACAACACCGATTTGTAGTTAATCACTGGGTTCCGACACCACAGAGTAATATTTCTGAAAGGGGGTTAACAATACAAATTATGCACTACAATACAACAGAGTAAATGGCTACAGTCAATGTACATACGTGAGAATATTCGCATGCGCCTCCCGGTCCGGTCCTCCGCTATCAGGTTGATAACGTTAAGAGTCTTGTGTCAGGCAAGGCTGCAGCAGGCTTTATTTATACAAGTCTTCCAAAAGCAATACAATGGATACTGTAATCCCGTTGTCCATTGGACACAGGAATGCACTTTTACAGTACAGGGGAGGTCATAGGTTGATTTGAAAAGGTAGGCGATGTCTTTCCCAACTGCTCTTGTGGGTGGTCTCCTCTGGATTCCCGCCGCATACATAATATACAGTAAATACAGTTAATATCTATATTCTGCTTCTGCACCTAACTATCCGCAGGAACATGCGATCTTCCGCAAACCAACACCGGAATGTTACCCTTAAAATACCCTACAGCTGGATACCAAACACCACCTTATAACCTTAGTCTGTCCCCTCTTATCCTGTAAAGGTGAATCCCTTTGTTCTGGAATGATTTAAACTGTTGATACTTTCTGATGTGGTGCAGGGGGACTATGTGTACAATGTGCAATATTTGGATTAAATATGTAATGTTTTGATAGCTCTCCATGCGTTCACAAACTCCGCCGTAAATACCCATACAACGTGCAGGACCGCGGGAGCGACCATATGCAAATTGCGGATATGTGCACGCACGACGGAACAAATGCACGCGCAGTGGGCATGTGTGTGCAGTTTATACGTGCTGTGTGTTCTTCAATATTTTTAGACTTTGACAGTCCACCCTTTGGCATTCAACAATAACTGCCACTATCTAATCACTAAATAGAAAAATATCAATACAATATCTACAGACGATTGGATGGTCGGAGGAGAGTTGTAGGCGGGAAATGTATGACCTAGTGGGATAGTAAAAAGCATGTATGTATGAATCCATGTCTGAGGGGCATGTATCAACGTGCCGTATATGTTCTAGATAAGCTTCGAGGTATTGCGAAGTATACATTAAATCCTTCTTATCCCGTATTAAGGGTCTGTAAGTGGGACAACAAACACTACCGAGCTCTTTTCGGCTTCTTGTTCTAACAAATGGGGTGCACATTTAGTTGATGATACATGGAGGGGGAACATATGTGAGTGCTAGTATATGTGGATATCACCTGTCGACTGAAGGTTGTAGAGATGAAGATAAGACAAAAATACATTCACATAACATTTTCATAAACATTTTTGGGTATGGTCGATGTCTTTTCCGGATGGGTGTATCTGGGCAGAGGGGGAGACAAAGGAAAAACGGGTGAAAGAAACAGGCCATGGAATTCATTTGCAATCCTTATCACAACACTCTCTCTATGGATGGGTCGTAAATTAAATCTGCTGCTGTAACAGCGCCCCCGCTCCTTAGACTCATCAATGTTGTGCCGTGCTTGCGCCGCATTAGAATTCGAACACACCTAAATATCAAGCCAATAATTATGACTACTCCCAGGATACAAAGGAGAAACTTACCTACACTCATAATAACATTTTGAGCCCACTCTCCTAATCCTGAGAACCAATTTCGTGGGTTCAACCATGAGACCCAGCCGGTCAGCTCATTACCCACAGCAGTCAGGGTAAGGCTGTGTCTCCTGCGGAACGCCCACTTCAACTGCAATATATCAACCATCTTTTAATCGATAATCTCTGTGGGGTCGTCAGTGCTGTTTGTAATATACGTACAGCACTTCACACCATACTGAGTTGCCATAGTGACACAGTACCCACCCGTCACGGCTGTGATATAATTAAGGACCATCCTGTGCTGGATCAGTTCCATCTTGTAAGCTTGTAACTCCCTTCCCGTATACCTGAAGGTGTCGTCATACATCTCAGTGATATTATCTATCAAGTTCGCTAGCGCATGGATATACCTATAATTTATAATTCCTCTGGCAGTACGGGTGATGTCTAATGCGAGAAGGAATTGAATCCCGGTGGATTCGTGTATCAAATCAGAGGCTACGTGCTCTGTCCTCTCTATGAGGTGTCTCTTGACGATGTGTTCATAATGAGTATGAGTATAAGGAGCCTGAGCACTGCGGTGAACATCTTTCATCTTATCATGGGTTATGGTCATGACCTCTAGCAACACTCTTCCAACATAACACAATCCCTCTGAGTTCGGGGCAAGCCACTTATACGCCTTCCTCCCACATATGAAATAGGCATCATCGGGGAGAACATAGGGGACAGAATATGACATTACCATATTACAAACTTTCCAAGTGAAAACCCAATCCCTAGTTCTCCCATCTGGTCAGTACAAGTATCAGGCTGGATGATATGAGCACAGTACCCTGGTGATACTTCTCCAACCCACATGGTCTTGCTTCCTCGAGTATACCTATACTAGTTGGCTATTTGGCGTACAAGTTCAGAGTCTATGGGTATCCTATCAGCTCTGTGCGAAAAGGCCATTGTCTGGTTATTCCACGTCACTTCCCAATTTCCCGGTTTTCGGTAATTGGAAATATTGAAACATAATAAGGATCTATCTACATGATACTGGCAGAGCTTCAAGCTAGGGGGCCTAGAAATATTAAATTTCTTGTCCACCGGTCTCCCACCCCGTAATTCGAGTACCTCATCTATTGCTAAAAGGTACAGTACTAATCCTGACTTGCTCTGACCTTGAGGTACTTGTGAGCACACCCAGCATTCTGTCTGGTTTAAGACCTCACCCACTAGTGAGTGGTAATCACTCAACGGATGATGGTCCATGTCGATATTAAGGCTGGACTGACATCTCTGGATGCACCCATCCTCGACTATGTTCTCACAATTCCTACAAATGCAATTTTCCTCAGCCAATAACCCTTCACAGTGTCTCCGAGCTCCCTGACTACCAGATCGCTTTCTGATACTCGCCTTTGCTCGAGTGATGTGTTGTTCTTGAGATTCTACAAATCCATCCTCGCCATCAGAACCCATTCCAGATCCTTTCTCGACCTCTCTGGGATCCTCACCAAAACAGACTGTCCTGGTCAACATCAGGATTAACAGGAAAACCCGGAACGCAGTCTCTTGGGGTAAGTCCATCTTGTTAAGGGAAGAGAAGGGAAACAAGAAGGGGGAGAAAGAGAAGGAGAGAGGGAGGGTAGTGGGAGATGGAGAAAATAATAAAAAAAAAACTGGTGTGACAACCGCCTCTGGTCTTGTTGTTCTCCGCGCTCAGGTGCCGTCTCAACAGTACTGCCTCTCAACCTTCCCGGAACAGACACTCCAGTGATACGATGTTCTCTACACTCTGCTCTTTGTCACGGGTTCTCTCTGGGTCAGCGACCTTCTTACAGTGGGACGAGTGGACCCAAGTCTCTCTCTCGGCAACCTTTTATGCTGTCGTGCTGGTTAGCAAGACTTGGTATGGTCCTTCCCACCTGTCAATGAGGCAACCTGAGCGTAGAAAATTTTGAATCATTACATAATACCCAGGTTCAATGTCATGACAATTACTGTTCGGTAGGTCAGGAATCACCAGCTTTAGATTTCTATTTTGATTCCTCAGCTGCTGGCTCATCTTAACCAAATAATTTTCAGTCACTATGTTATTGCATTTCAAATCATCCTGGGGGTCTATCATTACATAGGGTTGTCGGCCAAAAAGAATCTCAAAGGGTGATAGGTTAAGGGGGTACCTCGGAGTGGTTCTGATGCTGTACAATACTAGTGGCAAAGCTTCTGGCCACAACAATCCAGTCTCAGCCATCACTTTGCTCAGCTTGTTCTTAATAGTGCTGTTCACTCTTTCCACTTTCGCACTCGCCTGTGGTCGGTACGGAGTATGCAGCTTGCTATTAATTCCCATCAGTTTGCACATAACCTGAAAGACTTCACCTGTAAAATGGGTACCCCTATCGCTTTCAATTATTCTAGGGATACCATATCTATACACAAATTCCTGCACAATTTTCTTTGCAGTGAACGTAGCAGTATTTGTGGCAGCAGGGAACGCTTCTACCCAATTGGAAAACACATCAATACAGACTAACACGTATTTTAAATTCCTACAGGGTGGCAATTGTATGAAATCAATTTGTATTACCTGAAAAGGGCCGTCTGTCGGAGGGATATGGGATGGTTCTGTTGGTATTGACTTTCCAATATTCTTCCTCAAGCAAGTAAGACATGTCATTGCTTTCTTACCCGCATGAGAAGAGAATCCTGGTGCACACCAGTAGGCTCTCACCAGCTTACACATACCCTCTTTACCCAGATGAGTCAGACCGTGTGCCGCCTCAGCTAAGCTTGGAAGATATGCTCTGGGGGCCACTGGATTACCCTGTCCACCTGTCCAGAGTCCTGAGGACTCCTGGCCATACCCCTTTGACCTCCAGACCGCCTTTTTCTGTGGAGAACACAAATTTTGCATTTCAATTAATTTTTGTGTGTTGATTGTGTTGAATGTCATCAGTGATGTGATGTTCATTTGTATGGGGGTGCTGGCTGCTGATTTAGCAGCTTCGTCTGCCCGGCTGTTACCAAGTGAGATTGGGTCTTGGTTGTAAGTGTGTGCTTTGCACTTGATTACAGCCACCCTGTCTGGTTCTTGTATCGCTGTTAGAAGCCTTTTTATGTGGGATGCATGCGCTACAGGTGTGCCAGCTGCCGTCATAAAATTTCTGAGGTGCCATAGGGCCCCGAAATCATGCACCACTCCAAAGGCATACCTAGAATCTGTGTATATATTGGCTGACTTACCCTTGGCCATTTCACACGCTCTGGTTAGGGCGACCAGCTGAGCAACTTGTGCTGAGTGCGGTGGGCCCAGGGGCTCAGCTTCAATGATACTTCTGTCGTCTACAACTGCGTACCCAGTGCACAAGTCTCCCGAGTCCGTCTGTCTGTGGCAACTACCGTCAGTGTAAAAAGTAAAATCTACGCCTTCCAGTGGGTTGTCACTAATGTCAGGTCTTGCAGTGAAAGTCTGGTTCAGGTATTCTATACAATCATGCGTATCAGTGTCTGCACTAAATCCTCCTTCACCATCATTCTCATCCTCCACCCTTTGTGCCTGTCCAGGCACACTTGGCAGATAAGTTGCAGGATTTAGTGCACTGCATCTCTTTATTGTGATGTTTACAGGGGCCATTGGTGCTAATTCCCACTTTGTAAACCGTGCCGATGAGACATGTCTGGTTTGGGCGGAGTTCAGTAAGGCTGACACTGCATGAGGTGTATGGATTGTCAGGTTGTGTCCTAACACTACATCTTCGCTTTTACTTACTAGCAAAGCTATCGCTGCAACACTTCGCAAGCATGTGGGGAGAGACCACGCTACGGTGTCCAACTGTGCACTGTACGAAGCTACCGGCCTGCTGGCATCACCATGTCTCTGGGTTAGGACACCTGCCGCACACCCAGCACTCTCCGTACCGTACAATTCAAAGGGTTTCCCATAATCTGGCATGCCTAATGCAGGTGCCTGTGATAGGCACTGTTTGAGTCTCTCAAATGCCAGTTCGGACTCATCTGTGTGCGAGATCCGATCTGGTTTGTTCGAAGAGACCATCTCTTGCAAAGGTAAAGCCAGTATGGAGAACCCTGGGATCCAGTTTCGGCAGTACCCACACATTCCAAGAAAGGTGCGGATCTGTTGCTGGGTTTGTGGCAGAGTCATGTCGCGAATCGCCTGTATTCTATCAGCAGTGAGGTGTCTAAGTCCTTGCGTCAAGCAATGTCCCAAATATTTTACCCTGGTCTGGCACAGCTGCAACTTATCCTTTGAAACCTTGTGTCCCGTATTAGAAAGGTGAAACAGAAGCTGTTTCGTATCTCTCAAGGACGATTCGAGTGAATCAGAACACAGCAATAAGTCATCTACATACTATATTAATACTGATCCGCTCTCAGGTTGAAAGGATTGTAAACAGTCATGCAAAGCCTGGGAGAAAATACTTGGGCTGTCAATGAAACCTTGGGGTAGGCGAGTCCAGGTGTACTGTACTCCCCTGTATGTGAATGCAAACAGGTATTGGCTGTCAGGGTGCAGAGGGACCGAAAAGAAGGCAGAACAGAGGTCAATGACAGTGAAAAATTTTGCAGTAGGGGGAATTTGCATGAGGATGACAGCTGGATTTGGCACTACGGGGAATTGGCTCTCAACTATCTTGTTTATCCCCCTTAGATCCTGCACTAGCCTGTAACCCCTCCCCCCACTCTTTTTCACAGGGAAGATTGGACTATTGGCAGTGCTGGACGTCCTGAGTAGGATGCCCTGTTGTAGCAAGCGCTCTATGACTGGGTACACTCTTAATTCCATCTCTGGCTTCAGAGGATACTGAGGGATTTTTGGAGCTATCCTACCGTCTTTTATTTGCACTACTACTGGAGCTACATTCGCCATCAATCCAGTGTCTTGTCCATCTTCGATCCACAGGGAACCCGGTATTTGTGAGATCATTTCCTCTACCTTTGATGGACACCTGTCTATAACAGCAGAGTGTGACATTAGCCTTTGTGGGGTGTCTAACATATCCTGCACTTCCTGAACGTGATTCTCGGGTATATCCAAGAAGACACCCTCAGGAGTACAATATATGACACACCTCATTTTACACAATAAATCTCTCCCGAGTAGATTAGTCGGAGCCGATGCAGCTAGCAATAAGGAATGCTTGGTCTGCAAGGGCCCTATCGTAATCTCTGCTGGTCTACTCAAAGGGTATTGTTGCACTGTTCCTGTTACTCCCATTGCCGAAATTTTTTACCCGTGGTTTTCATACCTACCGTCGAATTTAACGCTGACCTGGCCGCCCCTGTATCTACAAGAAAAGGTAGTGATCTACCAGCTACATCAACTGTGACCTCAGGTTCACTACCAAGGCTAGCAATCAACTTCACTGGCTGCAGACTACAGGTGTGGCCCAACCCCTATTGTATATTGTGACCCTCCCGCAGCGCACTGGCAGCTACAATATGTGAGGGGGGTAACTGAGAATTTTCGGTGGTCTGCCAGTCCCTCCTAGGTGGGTACCTCCTTGTTTCCCCTGCATGTGGCTCATAACTTCTCATATGCGGTCCCTGATCCCAATTATGTGTATTATAGTGTGGTTCATATCCTGGTCTAGGGGGTCGGTATACCTTATGTGTGTTTTTATACCTACAATTCCATGCAAAATGTCCTTCCTTCTGACAGTTATAGCATACTACTACACATGACTTACCATCAGGGGTCTGGGGTTTTGGCTGATGCGGTTTTGTTGTAAGAGCATTTATACTTACTGTCATCAGCTTGTCCCCCTGAGACTCCCTGTGCTTAATGACGTTCCGGTCGTGCTCGATAGCGGACTCTCTTAATGCAGCCACCGAGATACCTCTCCAGTTAGGTAGAGAGGTTTGTACCCTTGTTCTTAATGCCTCTTTTAACCCGTCCATTAATACTGACACCGCTACCTCCCTATGATGTACATTGGGGGTAATTCCAAGTTGATCGCAGCAGGAAATTTTTTAGCAATTGGGCAAAACCATGTGCACTGCAGGGGGGGCAGATATTACATTTGCAGAGAGAGTTAGATTTGGGTGGGGTGTGTTCAATCTGCAATCTAAATTGCAGTGTAAAAATAAAGCAGCCAGTATTTACCCTGCACAGAAACAAAATAACCCACACAAATCTAACTCTCTCTGCAAATGTTATATCTGCCACACCTGCAGTGCACATGGTTTTGCCCAATTGCTAACTTTCTTGCTGCTGCGATCAACTCAGAATTACCCCCATTGTCCTTAATGTCCTCGATCCCAGTGTATCTAGCCATTTCCTGCAATGCTCGATGGAAATATTCAGATGCCATTTCACCTTCTTTTTGTCTTATGGAAAAGATTTTATTCCATTTGACAACAGTAGGGAAATATACTCCTAATTGCAGATTGATTTGTCGTACATTCTCCTGAGTGTACTCATCAGTGAGAGGTACTTCTGCGTCTAATCTACAATCAGTAATGAATTTCGCGGGGTCAATATTGGAAGGTAAACATACTCGTAGCACTGTTCGCCAATCTTTGTTTGTGGGTTCGGTGGCGTTACCTAACTCTTTAATGAAACTCTGGCATGCGACTAGATCCTTTCTGGGATCAGGAAATTCTGACATAATTGACCTCAATTCTGTCCGGGACCAGGGACAATGCATGGCAATGTTCCTGACGGGAGTTACTCCCTGAGCGTCAGTCTTTCCATTGGGGACTGCGATCACCCTGACAGGATTTAGTTCAACTATGTCATTCTGAGTTGACTCCACAATGTGAGGTGCTATTGTCTCTGCATAATGTATGGTGCCGTACTTACCTGTAGACACGACCTCACTTATCCCTCTGCTAGGGGGCCTTACTACTGCTCTTGCTGGTTGGGCCGTGCCCACCTGAGTGTTCGGTATGGTGGCTGCTAGAGAGAGTGCCGATATTGTGCTGATCTCATCTTCTTGCTCGCAGTCCTGAGGAAAATTTAAAATGGGATACAACTGGCAAGGGTTAGCGTTAGTACATTTATCATCTATACTCTTATCGGATACCAATATGCCATTGTCTGTAGCCACTTTCTCCCCCACAATATACGGTGGTGGTGGTGCGGTTGCCATAATTTTCCTGCTAGGTTTGGAACCTGCTGCGTGAGCTAATTCTCTTTGCATATCACCCTCTTGCTGCCATAAGTTTAAACAATCTGTGTGTCTGACCCTTTGTTTTCGGGATTTTATCAGACATATCCTAATCCTTAAATTCTGCAATACCTCTGGTTCAAAACTGCCTACCATAGGGAATGGTTCCCTATCTTCCGCATCCATACGTTCCCATACATTGCATAAAACTTCTGTGTGTGAACCATACTTTTCACACATAATGTACCTCGCTGACCCCCTGGGCCGCGGTATGTCAACCTGAACCCTGGTTGAACGTCCCTTACTTGAGCAACTGGCCACCATAATTTGCAGGTATTGACCTTTTGGCTAATCCCACAAAAAAACAAAATACTCAATATAAGGCAACGGTGAAAGTTCTCCGAGTGCTTTCACCCACTCACCGCCCACGTTGGCCAGTACTACCATACACTGTCGATAGCGAAGGCAATGTACCCAACTTAGGGCCCTATGTAACCTCTATTTACTGGAAGTTTCTGGGAATAACTTACCCTTTCCAGTAAATATAAACCGTTGGAGATTTCCTGAGAGAGACCAGCGAAAGCTCCCTAAACCTTTATTATACACAAATCACGCTTGCGTATGCTATATACAGCGCTAATGATACCGCGATTTTACGCAAAGCTCGTAAAAAAGGGTATCACGTTGCGCTAAATATTGCACCCATGAACGCGCGGTCCAATCGTACAGCGTATAGGTACTTGTTACTTATCCGCCGTACGACCACTGGAATTGATTTTCAGGCTGTGAAACCTCAGCCGGAGCGTATAAAAAAAAACTATATGGGTAAACCTCGCTGACCCCCTGGGCCGCGGTACTCTAAACCTCGCTGACCTCCTGGGCCGCGGTACTCTGCTACCTTGCTCCTTTGTACTTCAATCTATATTAACATGAGTCAGCTGCCTCACGCCACCAAGTCTCCACTCACTTGATGTACCACTCGACAGGATCCCGAATTCCTGGGGTCCACTACGTTCTCTGTTACGTTCTCTCACTCACGTTCGTTCACTCAAATACACTTTGGTTTTTCTGTACAGAAAATTATCTTTCATTCAGATAAACAGCTTTACTCCCAGAGGCAATACAGTAAAAAAGGTTTTATTTAAACTAAATCTTGGAAACCGAACAATTTGTGCTAATGTAGCGTGACTACTGTTCCGCCCCTAAACTAAACGATACTATTGTGTAATTTGTACTTAGCGGTCGTACCCTTACGCACGTTGCATAAACACGCGACCGTGCGTACGTCTTTACGTTGCGTACGCAGTCCCGTACTTTGTCCGAGACACGTGTACAAAAACCGTACGTCCGCAATAGTACAAATCCCACACTTCTATAAATGTAAGCGATATTACCTATAATCGCTCACTTAGCACAACACAGTTTCTTTCTGTATAAACCTTTTTAACTAGGCCAGACTGTGTTTGTGTTTTACGTTTACTTCCTTAATATTTATTCTATATTTTAACTAAATAGCAACAAATTTCTCCATTTTTTTACACAGGTCTAAATGAATCTAGTAATCAGTACTTATGGCAACAATGTGAGCAGGTATACAGAGTACAGGTGTACGCTTGTGTTGTGTGCGCATTTGGCGCCAAACAAAAATTCACAGACTTTTTAAATAGCTTTGCGTATTTACTTTACGGGTCCCACCAGCATCCCTACAAACCATGCAGAGCAGACGCCATCTAATCAGCAATAAAATAGGGTTTCCAGTGTATCCACCGGCCAGAAAAAGGTTTACGTAGGATACCTGTCCGCCCTTTGCTGATAGATAAAGTCTGCTTTAACCTGCTAGGCTGCGGGTATGTGGAAAAACCGGACGATGCCCCCAATTGATAATGTCGATTTTATCTTAAAACATAAAGCTATACCTTAAACACACCTTAAATACACTTTAAACCTTTAGCCGCTGCGGCCGCTATACTTAATACACACGCACTGTATTTTATACAGTGTTTGCGTACGGAGTCCTGTATCACTGTACGGACTTAGCGTACAAACGCCGGTACAAAGTACACACAGCGCGCACACACCCAGAGATTCACTTTAAACATTATACAGCAATGCGATGCATTACTAATACACTCTTAAACCTTAGCAGGAAAAGGAAGACACAACACCGATTTGTAGTTAATCACTGGGTTCCGACACCACAGAGTAATATTCCTGAAAGGGGGTTAACAATACAAATTATGCACTACAATGCAACAGAGTAAATGGCTACAGTCAATGTACATACGTGAGAATATTCGCATGCGCCTCCCGGTCCGGTCCTCCGCTATCAGGTTGATAACGTTAAGAGTCTTGTGTCAGGCCGGGCTGCAGCAGGCTTTATTTATACAAGTCTTCCAAAAGCAATACAATGGATACTGTAATCCCGTTGTCCATTGGACACAGGAATGCACTTTTACAGTACAGGAGAGGTCATAGGTTGTTTTGAAAAGGTGGGCGATGTCTTTCCCAACTGCTCTTGTGGGTGGTCTCCTCTGGATTCCCGCCGCATACATAATATACAGTAAATACAGTTTATATCTAAATTCTGCTTCTGCACCTAACTATCCGCAGGAACATGCGATGTTCCGCAAACCAACACCGGAATGTTACCCTTAAAATACCCTACAGCTGGATACCAAACACCACCTTATAACCTTAGTCTGTCCCCTCTTATCCTGTAAAGGTGAATCCCTTTGTTCTGGAATCATTTAAACTGTTGATACTTTCTGATGTGGTGCAGGGGGACTATGTGTACAATGTGCACTATTTGGATTAAATATGTAATGTTTTGATAGCTCTCCATGAGTTCACAAACTCCGCCGTAAATACCCATACCACGCGCAGGACCGCGGGAGCGACCATATGCAAATTGCGGATATGTGCACGCACGGTGGAACAAGTACACGCGCAGTGGGCATGTGTGTGCAATTTATACGTGCTGTGTGTTCTTCAATATTTTTCGACTTTGACACCACTTACTTTATCAGTCTGAGCTTGTACGGTATGTGAATATTGAATGTTTAAATTCTGAGTGTAATTTAACTTTAACCTTATTAATTTTTTTTTAAGTTTTGTATTAGTATTTGTTTAAAATAGATATTAGTATAATATTAGTAATACTTGTAAGAATTGATAATATATAAAGATGTTTTATTATAGAACCATCTATTTTTCTGTTTTCCATGATGGTCAGGTATCAATAGTTTCCACTGATTGCAACTGATTCAGTAAGGATTGTATACTGTGGGGCCGCCCATTGCAGGGCAAAGCCGCCCAGCATGCTAACCGTCACCCGCGCTCCCCCCTTGACCACGCTGAAATTGCTGTCGCACCGCAATTTCAGCGTGATCGCTAAAAGTAAGGAAGCCTCCTGCCGAAACAGCCTGGATGCACCTGCAGGAGGCCTCCGCCATTTTAGTGATTGCAGTGGCTGAGTGGGACATCACGCAGCAGCCCCAATCATACCTACACCACGCCCCCCTGTCCACACTGACACGCCCCCATTTATGTGCCACCACCCCCCGCAATGCTCCACCTTGGAAATGGAGCATTGCCACCGCCCCCGCCCTGCTAATGCCTCTGCCTGATTGAAAGGCAGTGGCGTTCGCATTTTCTGTGGGGCGCCTGCACTAAGGGGGTCATTCCGAGTTGTTCGATCATTATTTTTTTCTCGCAACGGAGCGATTAGTCGCTAATGCGCATGCGCAATGTCCGCAGTGCGACTGCGCCAAGTAAATTTGCTATGCAGTTAGGTATTTTACTCACGGCATTACGAGGTTTTTTCTTCGTTCTGGTGTTCGTAATGTGATTGACAGGAAGTGGGTGTTTCTGGGCGGAAACTGGCCGTTTTATGGGTGTGTGCGAAAAAACGCTACCGTTTCTGGGAAAAACGCGGGAGTGGCTGGAGAAACGGAGGAGTGTCTGGGCGAACGCTGGGTGTGTTTGTGACGTCAAACCAGGAACGAAACTGACTGAACTGATCGCAGATGCCGAGTAAGTGTGGAGCTACTCAGAAACTGCTAAGAAGTGTCTATTCGCAATTTTGCTAATCTTTCGTTCGCAATTTTGATAAGCTAAGATTCACTCCCAGTAGGCGGCGGCTTAGCGTGTGCAAAGCTGCTAAAAGCAGCTTGCGAGCGAACAACTCGGAATGAGGGCCTAAATGCGGATACAAGCGCAAGATGGGCGCTGCGCATACACTCGTGGGGCAATCGTAAAAATTACAGTTGGATCGCTCTTTGCGATCCAACCTGAATTATCCCCTTTGTCTAAAATAACAGCACTAAACATAGAACAGATGAAGGGGTAACGGCCGCTCCCTAACTTTGCTATATAGTGGTAAATTTACTAAACATTTTTTTTTGCAGCATTTAAAACCGCCACACCTCACCTAGGAACTCATGCATGAATGACCTCCTCTGATTGGATGGCCATCTATTACACTGAATCACACCTGGTCATGAACTCATTCTGTTTCGGAGAGCCATTTACAGAAAAAAAGATGGACATGTATTCTTTCCATGGGCACAGGCATTTTTGTATGTGCTATTATCATGTGGCCTTACAATAGGCAATTATATCGCCTAGAGTGGGTGCTGTTATCATGCAGTGTTAGGGACCACCAGTATCAGAGAAGCTTCACCAAGGCCTGGTGGCTAAACAATATCTTTGCAAATATATGCAACTCTGAATTTCTATTACCATGTATTGTTCAAGTTTTATTGCTGATATTATTTTGTGTGCGGGGGGATATTTTTTTTCTGTTTCTTGTTTAGAATAACCACTCACTTTCAGGCACCTGAAGATGTTACTAAATTGATTGAGCAGCTACTATTTTATATTGCTGTTCTGAGAGGCATAGATGGGACCAGCATTTGGAGGGCAGCTGGTTCTTGTAGTGCTATTTGGATCTAATGGTGACTACAAGTTAGTTGGCTCTCAATTTAGCTATGCTTTTGTATGTTCTATTATCATGTGGCCTTACAATAGGCAAGTATATGTCCCATAATGGATGCTGCTACAATGCAGTGTTAGGGACCACCAGTATCAGAGAAGCATTGCCAAGGACTGGCGGCTTAATTATATCTTTGCAAATATATGTGACTAAGGTGGTCATTCCGAGTTGTTCGCTCGTTGCCGTTTTTCGCAACAGAGCGATTAGGTGGAAAATGCGCATGCGCATGGTATGCAGCGCGCATGCGTTCAGTAATTTAACACAAAACTTTGGAGATTTGCACAAGCTCCAGCGAAATTTTTTCATCGCTCGAGTGATCGTAGTGTGATTGACAGGAAGTGGGTGTTTCTGGGTGGCAACTGGTCGTTTTCAGGGAGTGTGCTATAAAAACGCAGGCGTGCCAGGTAAAAACGCAGGAGTGGCTGGAGAAACGGGGGAGTGGCTGGCCGAACGTAGGGCGTGTTTGTGACGTCAAACCAGGAACTAAACGGACTGAGGTGATCACAATCTAGGAGTAGGTCTGGAGCTACTCAGAAACTGCAAGGAAATATTTAGTAGCAGTTCTGCTAATCTTTCGTTCGCTATTTTGCTAAGCTAAGATACACTCCCAGAGGGCGGCGGCCTAGCGTGTGCAATGCTGCTAAAAGTGAGCGAACAACTCGGAATGACCACCTAACATCTCTGAATTTCTCTTACCATACAGATTCAAGTCTTATTGCTGATATTATTTGATGTGCTAGGGGATAACTTTTTTTTTGTTTCTTGTTCAGAATGACCCCTCCTTTTCATGCCCCTATAAAATATGACTAAATTGATTGAGCAGCTAATATTTTATATTCATGCAAAAACATTGGCATGGGAATGTATTTAGTAAGCAGTTTGTAGAGTTTGTTTTAGTAAATACAGCCAATAAAAATTCATCAAGACAAAGATGAAAAATTGTTGTTTTTTTCAAATGGCAGTTTAGTAAATTTATGACATAGTCTTTATGGAGCAATAACTAAATATAGAGTATTCCAAACTTTCCCAAGTGCTATATCAATTAATTCACATAAAAGTAAGGTTGAGGTTGGAGTACCTCCAAGGTTGATGTGTATTGGTTCTAAAACAAAAAGAGGGGGGTGAGTTATAGTGTAATAGTAAGCAGTAGTGGTGGCTGCTGCCCCTGGGCTGCAGTGCCGACCACACATTGCAGGGGGGAGCCGGTCAGCATATATAAACATGTATGTAATGTTTTTAAGTAGAGAAAAGGGAGCCTTCTAGTGTCTAGGTAAATTTCTATAAGGTGTATACCCAGTGTGAGTAGGAAATGAACACAACTTATCTGGAGCATAAACGCATTTCGTCAGCAGTTATACTTCATCATGTATGTAATGTTGTATGTAATATATGTGCTGGCTGCCTTACCCGGGGATCAGCAGCAGCACTGCATTTCACTGATCTACTGCAGCACGGGACACAGCGCTCAGCTTGTCTATCTTCTATAAGCCCACCCCCAGACTCCTGTGAAACTAGCCAATAGGAGTCTGGGGGGCAGGCTTATAGGGGATAGATAAGCTGAGCGCTGTGTCCCATGCTGTGGCAAGCCAGTGAAACGCAGCAGCATGTCTGTTTATATGTGCGGACTGGCTACCTCTGCAATGTGGGGTCTGTACTGCATCCCAGGGGCAGCAGCCACCACTGGTAAACAGAATGTCACAAGTTACAGGGGGTCATTAAGACCCGATCGCACGCTGCAGTTTTTTGCAGCCGTGGTAGTAGTGTCCTGTGACTGTGTATCGTTCATCATTCTAGTCACAGTGGTATCTGGGGGGTGACAATTCCAGAGTGCTTTTGTGTTGCTCTGTAATACTAGTACAGTGTCTTGTGCTGCATCTTGTTGCTGTAGGGTGCTGTGGTAGTAGTGTCCTGTGACTGTGCATCGTTCATCATCATTCCAGTCACAGTGGTATCTGGAGGGTGACAATTCCAGAGTGCTTTTGTGCTGCTCACTAATACTAGTACAGTGTCTTGTGCTGCATCGTGCTGCTCAGTGTCAGTTCTCCATAGTATCATCAGTGCTCAGTATCATCAGTGCTCAGTATCACTGCTCATTGTCTTGTGGTGCTCAGTAATACTACATTACTAATACTAGTACCAGGGCCGGATTAACAATGGGGCGGATGGAGCTGCAGCTCCAGGCCCCCCATCAAAATAGGCCCACTGCATCTACTGTGCTGCGGCTGTAGACAGGAAACATTTTTCCTGCTACAGCAGCCTGCAATTGCCACCCTCCGACCACCTCCCCTCCTCCTGTGGCACCCACGCACAAAGGCCACCGCAGGCACAAACTTCATGGGCGGCGGAGTGGAAGGGGTCACTAACCCTCCCTGCGCCGCACAGGCAGTGACGTAACACCAGTCAGTGTTTCCGCCTTTCTTCCGGAGTCCCGGTAGCTCCGCCTCCAGCCAGGTCATAAAAAAAAAAAAAAAAAAATCATAAAAATGGGCGTGGCCACGGGGGTCCGATGTTAGGCCACGCCCCCGATTTTGCTTGGCTCCTGGCGTCGGCGGTAGTCTGTGTGTGGCCTGCCCCTCACTGCTTCCTCTGTGGGGACTTGGAGGTGACAGGTACAGAATACATGTGTGTGTGTGGGGCGAGGGGACAGGCTGAGTGTATGTGTGGTGACTGGGATAACAGGCTGTATGTGTGGGGGGGTTACTGGGATAACAGGCTGTATGTGTGGGGGGGTGACTGGGGGTAACAGGATGTGTGTGTGGGGTGGTGACTGGGGGGTAACAGGGTGTGTGTGTGTGTGTGAGGGGGTGACTGGGGGTAACAGGGTGTGTGTGTGTGTGTGTGTGTGTGTGTGTGTGTGTGTGTGTGTGTGTGTGTGTGTGTGGGAGGGGGTGACTGGGGGTAACTGGTTGTGTGTGTGTGTATGTGGGGGGGGGTGACTGGGGGTAACAGCTGTGTGGGTGTGACTGGGGGGATAACAGGCTGTTTGTGTGTGGGGGAGGGGATGACTGCGAGTAACAGGCTGTGCGTGTGTGTGGGGGGGGGGGTGACTGGGGGTAACAGGGTGTGTGTGTGTGTGTGTGTGGGAGGGGGTGACTGGGGGTAACAGGGTGTGTGTGTGTGTGGGAGGGGGTGACTGGGGGTAACTGGTTGTGTGTGTGTGGGGGGGATGACTGGGGGTAACAGCTGTGTGGGTGTGACTGGGGGGATAACAGGCTGTTTGTGTGTGGGTGAGGGGATGACTGCGAGTAAAGGTGTGTACACACGGTAAGATATTTTCTTCCGATTCTGACTATATAGTCAGAATCGGAAGAAAATATAGTGCAGATCGCAAGGTGACAGTCACCTTGCGATCCCGATCCGATGCCGATGCGCGGCCCCGCGCGGTCGGCATCGGAAGAAAAAATAGGCTGTGCAGGCAAGTCAATCCTGACTATCTCTATAGAAGAGATAGTCAGGATTGAAATCGCACATAGCCAGCATCGCAAGCACAGTTATTATGTGCTTGCGATACTGGCTAAGTGCCGACCCGGCCCCCTGTCGCACGGTGAGAATCGGATAAGTCCGAATCTCACCGTGTGTATGCACCCTAACAGGCTGTGCGTGTGTGGGGGGGGGGGTGACTGGGGGTAACAGGCTGTGTGTGTTGGGGGGTAACAGGCTGTGTGTGTGGGGGGGTGACTGGGGGTAACAGGCTGTGGGGGTGACTGGGGGTAACAGGCTGTGTGTGTGTTGGGGGGGGTGACGGGGTAACAGGCTGTGTGTGTGGGTGACTGGGGGTAACAGGCTGTGTGAGTTTGAGGGGTCGGGGGATGACTTGGCTGGGGGGTGGCTGTGTGTGTGTATGTGAGTGTGTGACTAGGGGGAACAGGCGGCGTGTGTGTGGGGGTGACTGGGGGTAACAGGCTGTCTGTGTGTGAGGGTGACTGGGGGTAACAGGCTGTCTGTGTGTGAGGGTGACTGGGGGTAACAGGCTGTCTGTGTGTGGGGGTGACTGGGGGTAACAGGCTGTCTGTGTGTGAGGGTGACTGGGGGTAACAGGCCGTGTGAGTTTGAGGGGAGGGGGGATGACTTGGCTGGGGGGTGGCTGTGTGTGTGACTAGGGTGAACAGGCTGCGTGTGTGTGGGGGTGACTGCGGGGTAACAGGCCGTGTGAGGGGAGGGGGGGCATGACTTGGCTGGTGGTGGCTGTGTGTGTGTGACTAGGGGGGACAGGCTGTGTATGTGCGGGGAGGGGGTGTGTGGCTGGGGGGAACAGGCTGTGTGTGTGTGGGGAGGGGTGTGTGGCTGGGGGTAACAGGCTGTGTGTGTGTGAGTAAGGGGGGGTGACTGGGGGGGAACAGGCTGTGTGGGGTGACTGGAGGCACTGTCGGAGCCACCCCATGTTGTTTCTGCCACTTTTTTTTTTTTTTTTCAAGCAGGGACCTGCGGCAGTGTGGTGCCATGAAGGGGCATGCAGCAGTACTAGCAGGAGGAGATGGTCCAGCCAGTCCAGCCGCACTCACCTTTTTTACCACTCTCTGACGCTGTTGCCCGACGTCATGATCCAACAAAAAACAGAAGAAGGGACCCACTGCTGCCGGAGAAGAAAGGGGACCCGCTTTTCCTGTCACTGATGAGAAGGGGGACCCACTACTGCCCGAGGTACACAGTGCCGTTTCACTGAAGGGAGGGACGCACAGTGTCACTTGTACTGGGGGCAGGGGGACAGAGCTAAGTACACAGGGCCATCTGTACCCCCTCTCTCTCAACCCTCCATCCGTCTCACCTCTCTCTTTTTCTCTCTTTCCCCTCTCTCAACCCTGGTCTCTCTCACCTCCACTGTTTCCCTCTTTCTTTTTCTTTCATTCTGTATCCCCCCACCCCCCTCTTTGTCACCCCCTTCTCTCTCTCTCTCTCTCTCTCTAACTCTCTCTCTCGTTTCTCTTTTCTTTCTCTCATTTCTCTGTCTTGCTCTTTCTTTCTCTCTCACTTTCTTTGTCACCTTTCTCTCTATACCCTGCTCCCTCTTCTCTGACCCTCCCTCGTTCACACACCCCTGTCTTACTCAACTTTGTCTCGCATCCTCCCTGTCTCTCTAATTCTCTCTCTCTCTCTCCCCCCTGCTCTCCACCCATCCCACTCTCTCTCAACCCTCTCTCTTACACTACCTCTCTGTCTCACCTTTTTCTTTCTCATACTTTCTCTCTCTAACCCTCTCTCCCTCGCTTTCTTTTGCTCTCTTTCCCTCTCTCTTACACCCTGCTCCCCCACTCTCACAACCGTCTGTCTCTCTTTCTTTCTCTGTCTTTTTTTCTTTCTCCTCCTCTCGACTCTCTTGCGCTGCTTTCTCTACCCTGCTGTCTGTCTCACCTCTTTCTCTCCCCTTTCTCTCTCCTCTCTCTTTCTCTCTCTCTCTCACACACACTCTGTCACCTCTTTCCTCTCCCCCTTCCTTTCTCTCACCCCCTCCTTTGTCTCACCTCTCTCTACCTCTCTCTCTCATTCTTTTCTCTCCCTCTCATTCTCTCTTCCCTGCCTCCTCTCCCCCGCCCCCCCTCTCCCTCTTTCAAACCTCTCACCCACTTATCTCAACTTTCTTTCTTTCTTTCTTTCTCTCTTTCTTTCTTTCTTTCTTTCTTTCTTTCTTTCTTTCTTTCTTTCTTTCTTTCTTTCTTTCTTTCTTTCTTTCTTTCTTTCTTTCCATTATATCTCATCCTTCCTCTCTGTCTCCCCTCTCTTTCATTCTCTTTATTTCTCTCTCTCCTGCTCTCTCCTTTCACCCCTCCCTCTGTCTCACCTCGCTCTCTTTTTCTCTCTCTCCCTATTTTTCTTTCTCTCTAACCTTCTTTCTACCTATCTCTCTTTCTTTTGTTCTCTTCTCCCTCCCCTCTCTTAAACCCTGCTCCCCCTCTCTCTCAACCCTCTCCCACTCCCCCTCTCACCTCTCTCTCTTCTGTCTCACCCTGCTTTCTCTACCCTGCTATCTGTGTCCCTTTCTCTCTCTTTCTCTCTCCTCTCTCTCTCACCCCGTTGTCTCTCTATCCCTCTCGTCCCCTTTATGAGGGATGATGGGTGTTGCTGGCTGCTGCTGTGATCTGTACTGTTGGGTGCGATGCTGGGAGAAGGGTGCTGGTCAGAGGCGGAACTAGCGGGCGATGCTAGGGGCCACCAGCTAGAATCTTGCCTTGGGCATCAAACTGGTTAGGGCCGGCTCTGAGTGTGCCGCCTTGCCACCACTACACCAGGAAGCACTGGCAGCATTGACAGCAGGATTCTCCATGAAGGTGGCCCGGGCCTCCTGAGGTGAGGAGTTTTTTTTCGGTATGGCACTCCCAGTAACAGCATAGTGTGTGTGTGTGTGTGTGTGTGTGTGTGTGTGTGTGTGTGTATGTATATATATATATATATATATATATATATACACATACATACATACATACACACAAACACACTTACATATCTATTTTGATTAGACATATTGTGTCCTTTGACATAGGGGATCATTCCGAGTTGATCGCTCGCTAGCTACTTTTTGCAGCGCTGCGATCAGATAGTCGGCGCCTATAGGGGAGTGTATTTTCGCTTTGCAAGTGTGTGATCGCCTGTGCAGCCGAACTGCACAAAAAAAGTTTTTAGCAGTTTCTGAGTAGCCCAGGACTTACTCAGCCGCTGCGATCACTTCAGCCTGTCTGGTCCCAAAATTGACATCAGACACCCGCCCTGCAAACGCTTGGACACGCCTGCATTTTTCCTACCACTCCCTGAAAACGGTCAGTTGCCACCCACAAACGCCTTCTTCCTGTCAATCTCCTTGTGATCGGCTGGGCGAATGGATTCTTCATACAATCCATCACTCTGCAACAATCCGCTTTGTAACCGTATGACGCGCAGTTCTGACCTGATCGCAGCGTAGCAAAAAATCCTAGCTTGTGATCAGGTCTGAATGACCCCCTTAGCGAGTTGAATCCAGTTGTTTCTTGCATGCCCATAATTAATGGCAGCTCGACAGAGCTATTCAGTTGTAATGCAAATGAAAGTGAAGGCTATGGCCACCTATTGCTTATCACTTAGAAGCACTTGGTAAAACTGCATAATGTGGCTAAACCAGTCTAAACTATTGGTCATGCTGCCAAAATAGCAGTTTGGGCGATCCAACAGCCAATTGTTCACAGATTTCTGCTTACCACCTCAAGAGACTGCGAGCAGAAATCATGCAGTCATGGCAATACAATTGAATAGTTCCATTGGGCGCCCATTACTTATGGTCACCCAAAAAATAAATTCCCCCCAGTGACTCTCTCTAGAGAGATAGATATAGAGAGAGATAAAGATATATAGATAGATTTTTTATTTTATTTTCAAACACGCATACACACACGCATATATACATATATTTAAATACAGCACTAGTCACGCACCCATATCCGTAGCCCCGATCACAGCCCTGAGGAAGCACACAACAGGCCCTCCAAAAATTTCAGCTCCAGGCCCATTAAGACCTTAATCTGGCACTGCCTGTGGCACCCACGCACAAAGGCCACCGCAGGCACAAACTTCATGGGCGGCGGAGTGGAAGGGGTCACTAACCCTCCCTGCGCCGCACAGGCAGTGACGTAACACCAGTCAGTGTTTCCGCCTTTCTTCCGGAGTCCCGGTAGCTCCGCCTCCAGCCAGGTCATTAAAAAAAAAAATCATAAAAATGGGCGTGGCCACGGGGGTCCGATGTTAGGCCACGCCCCCGATTTTGCTTGGCTCCTGGCGTCGGCGGTAGTCTGTGTGTGGCCTGCCCCTCACTGCTTCCTCTGTGGGGACTTGGAGGTGACAGGTACAGAATACATGTGTGTGTGGGGCGAGGGGACAGGCTGAGTGTATGTGTGGTGACTGGGATAACAGGCTGTATGTGTGGGGGGGTTACTGGGATAACAGGCTGTATGTGTGGGGGGGTGACTGGGGGTAACAGGATGTGTGTGTGGGGTGGTGACTGGGGGGTAACAGGGTGTGTGTGTGTGTGAGGGGGTGACTGGGGGTAACAGGGTGTGTGTGTGTGTGTGTGTGTGTGTGTGTGTGTGTGTGTGTGTGTGTGTGTGTGTGTGTGTGTGTGTGTGGGAGGGGGTGACTGGGGGTAACTGGTTGTGTGTGTGTGTATGTGGGGGGGGGGTGACTGGGGGTAACAGCTGTGTGGGTGTGACTGGGGGGATAACAGGCTGTTTGTGTGTGGGGGAGGGGATGACTGCGAGTAACAGGCTGTGCGTGTGTGGGGGGGGGGTGACTGGGGGTAACAGGGTGTGTGTGTGTGTGTGGGAGGGGGTGACTGGGGGTAACAGGGTGTGTGTGTGTGTGGGAGGGGGTGACTGGGGGTAACTGGTTGTGTGTGTGTGGGGGGGATGACTGGGGGTAACAGCTGTGTGGGTGTGACTGGGGGGATAACAGGCTGTTTGTGTGTGGGTGAGGGGATGACTGCGAGTAAAGGTGTGTACACACGGTAAGATATTTTCTTCCGATTCTGACTATATAGTCAGAATCGGAAGAAAATATAGTGCAGATCGCAAGGTGACAGTCACCTTGCGATCCCGATCCGATGCCGATGCGCGGCCCCGCGCGGTCGGCATCGGAAGAAAAAATAGGCTGTGCAGGCAAGTCAATCCTGACTATCTCTATAGAAGAGATAGTCAGGATTGAAATCGCACATAGCCAGCATCGCAAGCACAGTTATTATGTGCTTGCGATACTGGCTAAGTGCCGACCCGGCCCCCTGTCGCACGGTGAGAATCGGATAAGTCCGAATCTCACCGTGTGTATGCACCCTAACAGGCTGTGCGTGTGTGGGGGGGGGGGGGGGGGGGGTGACTGGGGGTAACATGCTGTGTGTGTTGAGGGGTAACAGGCTGTGTGTGTGGGGGGGTGACTGGGGGTAACAGGCTGTGGGGGTGACTGGGGGTAACAGGCTGTGTGTGTGTTGGGGGGGGTGACGGGGTAACAGGCTGTGTGTGTGGGTGACTGGGGGTAACAGGCTGTGTGAGTTTGAGGGGAGGGGGGATGACTTGGCTGGGGGGTGGCTGTGTGTGTGTATGTGAGTGTGTGACTAGGGGGAACAGGCGGCGTGTGTGTGGGGGTGACTGGGGGTAACAGGCTGTCTGTGTGTGAGGGTGACTGGGGGTAACAGGCTGTCTGTGTGTGAGGGTGACTGGGGGTAACAGGCTGTCTGTGTGTGGGGGTGACTGGGGGTAACAGGCTGTCTGTGTGTGAGGGTGACTGGGGGTAACAGGCCGTGTGAGTTTGAGGGGAGGGGGGATGACTTGGCTGGGGGGTGGCTGTGTGTGTGACTAGGGTGAACAGGCTGCGTGTGTGTGGGGGTGACTGCGGGGTAACAGGCCGTGTGAGGGGAGGGGGGGCATGACTTGGCTGGTGGTGGCTGTGTGTGTGTGACTAGGGGGAACAGGCTGTGTATGTGCGGGGAGGGGGTGTGTGGCTGGGGGGAACAGGCTGTGTGTGTGTGGGGAGGGGTGTGTGGCTGGGGGTAACAGGCTGTGTGTGTGTGAGTAAGGGGGGGTGACTGGGGGGGAACAGGCTGTGTGGGGTGACTGGAGGCACTGTCGGAGCCACCCCATGTTGTTTCTGCCACTTTTTTTTTTTTTTTTCAAGCAGGGACCTGCGGCAGTGTGGTGCCATGAAGGGGCATGCAGCAGTACTAGCAGGAGGAGATGGTCCAGCCAGTCCAGCCGCACTCACCTTTTTTACCACTCTCTGACGCTGTTGCCCGACGTCATGATCCAACAAAAAACAGAAGAAGGGACCCACTGCTGCCGGAGAAGAAAGGGGACCCGCTTTTCCTGTCACTGATGAGAAGGGGGACCCACTACTGCCCGAGGTACACAGTGCCGTTTCACTGAAGGGAGGGACGCACAGTGTCACTTGTACTGGGGGCAGGGGGACAGAGCTAAGTACACAGGGCCATCTATACCCCCTCTCTCTCAACCCTCCATCCGTCTCACCTCTCTCTTTTTCTCTCTTTCCCCTCTCTCAACCCTGGTCTCTCTCACCTCCACTGTTTCCCTCTTTCTTTTTCTTTCATTCTGTATCCCCCCACCCCCCTCTTTGTCACCCCCTTCTCTCTCTCTCTCTCTCTCTCTCTCTCTCTAACTCTCTCTCTCGTTTCTCTTTTCTTTCTCTCATTTCTCTGTCTTGCTCTTTCTTTCTCTCTCACTTTCTTTGTCACCTTTCTCTCTATACCCTGCTCCCTCTTCTCTGACCCTCCCTCGTTCACACACCCCTGTCTTACTCAACTTTGTCTCGCATCCTCCCTGTCTCTCTAATTCTCTCTCTCTCTCTCCCCCCTGCTCTCCACCCATCCCACTCTCTCTCAACCCTCTCTCTTACACTACCTCTCTGTCTCACCTTTTTCTTTCTCATACTTTCTCTCTCTAACCCTCTCTCCCTCGCTTTCTTTTGCTCTCTTTCCCTCTCTCTTACACCCTGCTCCCCCACTCTCACAACCGTCTGTCTCTCTTTCTTTCTCTGTCTTTTTTTCTTTCTCCTCCTCTCGACTCTCTTGCGCTGCTTTCTCTACCCTGCTGTCTGTCTCACCTCTTTCTCTCCCCTTTCTCTCTCCTCTCTCTTTCTCTCTCTCTCTCACACACACTCTGTCACCTCTTTCCTCTCCCCCTTCCTTTCTCTCACCCCCTCCTTTGTCTCACCTCTCTCTACCTCTCTCTCTCATTCTTTTCTCTCCCTCTCATTCTCTCTTCCCTGCCTCCTCTCCCCCGCCCCCCCTCTCCCTCTTTCAAACCTCTCACCCACTTATCTCAACTTTCTCTCTTTCTTTCTTTCTTTCTTTCTTTCTTTCTTTCTTTCTTTCTTTCTTTCTTTCTTTCTTTCTTTCTTTTTCTTTCTTTCTTTCTTTCTTTCTTTCTTTCTTTCTTTCTTTCTTTCCATTATATCTCATCCTTCCTCTCTGTCTCCCCTCTCTTTCATTCTCTTTATTTCTCTCTCTCCTGCTCTCTCCTTTCACCCCTCCCTCTGTCTCACCTCGCTCTCTTTTTCTCTCTCTCCCTATTTTTCTTTCTCTCTAACCTTCTTTCTACCTATCTCTCTTTCTTTTGTTCTCTTCTCCCTCCCCTCTCTTAAACCCTGCTCCCCCTCTCTCTCAACCCTCTCCCACTCCCCCTCTCACCTCTCTCTCTTCTGTCTCACCCTGCTTTCTCTACCCTGCTATCTGTGTCCCTTTCTCTCTCTTTCTCTCTACTCCCTTTCTCTCTCCTCTCTCTCTCACCCCGTTGTCTCTCTATCCCTCTCGTCCCCTTTATGAGGGATGATGGGTGTTGCTGGCTGCTGCTGTGATCTGTACTGTTGGGTGCGATGCTGGGAGAAGGGTGCTGGTCAGAGGCGGAACTAGCGGGCGATGCTAGGGGCCACCAGCTAGAATCTTGCCTTGGGCATCAAACTGGTTAGGGCCGGCTCTGAGTGTGCCGCCTTGCCACCACTACACCAGGAAGCACTGGCAGCATTGACAGCAGGATTCTCCATGAAGGTGGCCCGGGCCTCCTGAGGTGAGGAGTTTTTTTTCGGTATGGCACTCCCAGTAACAGCATAGTGTGTGTGTGTGTGTGTGTGTGTGTGTGTGTGTGTGTGTGTATATATATATATATATATATATATATATATACACATACATACATACATACACACAAACACACTTACATATCTATTTTGATTAGACATATTGTGTCCTTTGACATAGGGGATCATTCCGAGTTGATCGCTCGCTAGCTACTTTTTGCAGCGCTGCGATCAGATAGTCGGCGCCTATAGGGGAGTGTATTTTCGCTTTGCAAGTGTGTGATCGCCTGTGCAGCCGAACTGCACAAAAAAAGTTTTTAGCAGTTTCTGAGTAGCCCAGGACTTACTCAGCCGCTGCGATCACTTCAGCCTGTCTGGTCCCAAAATTGACATCAGACACCCGCCCTGCAAACGCTTGGACACGCCTGCATTTTTCCTACCACTCCCTGAAAACGGTCAGTTGCCACCCACAAACGCCTTCT
Source organism: Pseudophryne corroboree (assembly GCF_028390025.1). NCBI lineage: Eukaryota > Metazoa > Chordata > Amphibia > Anura > Myobatrachidae > Pseudophryne > Pseudophryne corroboree. The sequence continues at coordinate 843,867,761 of NC_086447.1, read as the reverse complement.
TCCTGTCAATCTCCTTGTGATCGGCTGGGCGAATGGATTCTTCATACAATCCATCACTCTGCAACAATCCGCTTTGTAACCGTATGACGCGCAGTTCTGACCTGATCGCAGCGTAGCAAAAAATCCTAGCTTGTGATCAGGTCTGAATGACCCCCTTAGCGAGTTGAATCCAGTTGTTTCTTGCATGCCCATAATTAATGGCAGCTCGACAGAGCTATTCAGTTGTAATGCAAATGAAAGTGAAGGCTATGGCCACCTATTGCTTATCACTTAGAAGCACTTGGTAAAACTGCATAATGTGGCTAAACCAGTCTAAACTATTGGTCATGCTGCCAAAATAGCAGTTTGGGCGATCCAACAGCCAATTGTTCACAGATTTCTGCTTACCACCTCAAGAGACTGCGAGCAGAAATCATGCAGTCATGGCAATACAATTGAATAGTTCCATTGGGCGCCCATTACTTATGGTCACCCAAAAAATAAATTCCCCCCAGTGACTCTCTCTAGAGAGATAGATATAGGGGTATATGCAATAGCGGGCGAATCGGCAAAAAAGGCGAATTCCGGGCCGTTTTCGCCTCCAAAAATCAATTCGCCTATGCAGTGCAGTCATTTTTCGCAAAAAAACGGCCCGTCAAAATTCGCCTTTTTTCAATTCGCGTTTTTCCGAATTCGCCTTTTCTGCAATGGTACAGATGCTGCAATTCGCCTCCAGCATATTCAATGCAAGTTTGGAAATTCGCCTGCAGTGCTTTTAGACAGCAAATTCGCGATTTTCCTTCCGCCACACTTTGGAGGGTGAAAACCAATAAAAAAAATTTAAACATGTTTTTTTTTGTGTTTTTTTTTTTGGGAATAGTAGATCTATTTATATTAGAAGGGATTAGGTTTTTTTTTTTTTTTTGGGGGAGGCACAAATATTATTTATATATTTTTTAAAATAATATTTTTTTTTTTTATTGCTGGAACGTAAAATCAGAAAAAAAAAATGGCGTGGGGTCCCCCCTCCAAAGCATAACCAGCCTCGGGCTCATTGAGCTGGTCCTGGTTCTAAAAATGCAGGGGAAAAATCGGGCAGGGATCCCCCGTATTTTTAAAACCAGCACCGGGCTCTGCGCCTGATGCTGGTGCCAAAAATACGGGGGACAAAACGAGTAGGGGTCCCCCGTATTTTTAACACCAGCATCGGGCTCCACTAGCTGGACAGATAATGCCACAGCCGGGGGTCACTTTTATACAGTGCCCTGCGGCCGTGGCATCAAATATCCAACTAGTCACCCCTGGCCGGGGTACCCTGGGGGAGTGGGGACCCCTTCAATCAAGGGGTCCCCCCCCCCCAGCCACCCAAGGGCCAGGGGTGAAGCCCGAGGCTGTCCCCCCCCATCCAATGGGCTGCGGATGGGAGGGCTGATAGCCTTTGTTGTAAAAAAAAGATATTGTTTTTTCCATTAGTACTACAAGTCCCAGCAAGCCTCCCCCGCAAGCTGGTACTTGGAGAACCACAAGTACCAGCATGCGGGAGAAAAACGGGCCCGCTGGTACCTGTAGTACTACTGAAAAAAAAATACCCAAATAAAAACAGGACACAGACACCGTCGACAGTAAAACTTTATTACACACTGCCGACACACACATACTTACCTATGTTCACACGCCGACATCGGTCCTCTTCTCCATGTAGAATCCCAAGGTACCTGAAAATAAAAGATCAATATACTCACCTCAACAGGCTCCAGAGATAAATCCACGTACTTGGCAAAAAAAGAAAGCGCATTTACCCGCTCCATAACGGACTGAAAGGTGTCCCATGTTGACACATGGGTCACCTTTCCACGATTAAGATCTGACAGTGACAGTTGTCACTGACAGGTCTCTAAGCCAATCAGGAAGCGCAAATTCGTTGCGCTCACCTGATTGGCTGATCGCTGTGACAGCGCCTTGCAAAGCCGCTCCATTATATTCAATGGTGGGAACTTAGCGGCTAGCGGTGAGGTCACCCGCCGGTCAGCGGTGACCGGCGGGTGACCCCACCGCTAGCCGCTAAGTTCCCACCATTGAAAGTAACTAGGTGCTTCATCGCGCCCTATGGGCGCTCTTCACACCGTCGCAAGGGGCTACCCTTGCATGCCTTTCTGGGGTTTAATATTTGTATTATATGGAGTATTACCTGCATTCCTTTGTTAGTGGTTAAATATTGCACAATGAAAGGGCGTGCGATGGTGAAGGAGGCGCAGCCCCTTGCGACGGCGTGAACAGCACCTGCAGGGCACGATGTACAGAATGTAGCGGGTGCGGGGGGGACTGCGGATGGTGTCTGTAGATGCTGCGGGTGGAGGGGAGGCAGAAGTTGGGGTGGGGCCCGGATGGGGAAGGTTCGGGAGGTGCTGCGCGTGGGGGAGGGGCAGAGGAGTGGGGGATGCAGATGGGGGAGGGGTCCGGAGGCACCGCAGGTGGGGGAGGGGCAGGGGTGCCACGGGTGGGAGAGGGGCAGGTGTGGGGATGTTGTGGATGGGTGAAGGGTTCCGGAGGTGCTGTGGGATGGGAAGGGACGGGTGTGCCGGGGGTTGGGTAGGGGACCGCAGGCACCATGGGTAGGGTAGGGGCAGGTACGGGTGTTGCGGCGGATGGGAAAGGAGGTCCGGAGGTGCTGCAGGTGGTGGAGGGGCAGGTGCAGGGGTGCCATTGGTGGGGGAGGGGTGGGTGAGGGGGGGACCGCTGATGGAGGAGGGTGTCTGCAGATGCTGCGGGTGGAGGGGGGCAGGTGTGGGGGGAGACGTATAAGGGGGGGGTGAATGGTGGAAGGGGCCTGGAGGTGCTGTGGGTGGTGAAGGGGTGGAGGAGTGGGAGCCACGGGTGGTGTAGGGGGTCTGGAGGCACAGCATGTGGGGGAGGGGTGGAGTGCCGCATGTGGTGGAGGGGAAGGTGCGGAGGTGTGGTGCATTGGGGAGAGGTCTGGAGGCGCTGCGGGTACTGTACATGCCATAAAAGGTAGTTGGAGGGTATGCAGTAACAGGGCCAGGACAGGGGTGACAGGGTCAGTACAGGGTTGAGGCCAGGACAGGGGTGACGGGGCCAGGAGTGACAGGGCCAGGACAGAAATGATAGGGACAGGATAGGGGTGACAGGGCCAGGGTAGGGGCGACAGGACCAGGACAGGGGTGATGGGGCCAGTATAGGGTTCACAGGGCAAGCACAGGGGTGACAGGGCCAGGATAGGGGTAACAGGGCCAGCATAAGGGTGACAGGGCCAGGATAAGGGTGAAAGGGCCAGAATAAGGGTGGCAGGGCAAGGCCAGGGACATGACAGAACACAGGGCACGGGAGAGATTGGTATTAGGGACAGAACAGTGGTGACAGACAGATGTGTTTTACCGGAGTCACTGCTGCTGCTGCTGCTGTTCCATTCCAACCTGTTGGGATCTGCTGCTGCTGGAGACTTGGCATGGCTGACTCTCTCAGGCTGGAGTCCTGCTTTCTCTGCCAGTCCGCATCCCTCCCCCCCTCCTCAGTCACACACCGCAGACCTCGCGCAGCTGCCGGGCACTGTGGTAAGGTGAGACTGGAAATGACTGGTTAGCCCCCAGGAGACGCTGCGGCTGGAGGGAGGAGGGGGTCATAGCATGCACGTGGCGCGGACCTCACGGCTTCCGGGCACTGTGGTAAGGGGAGACTGGGAGTGACTGGTTAGCTCCCAGGAGACGCTGCGGCTGGAGGGAGGAGTGGGTCAGAGCCTGCAAGCAGCTCGGATTTCTGCAGCGCTACCCGCCAGCTAAAGTGTGTGAATGAGCTGGGCGCACTCCACTGCGGGTGGCAGCGCTGCAGCTAGCGGTGGGGTTGCCGGGGCTGGAGATAACAGAGGCAGTATGGAACCTGCACAGCGGCAGGTGCCTCACTAAACTGCAGCTAAGAAGCGTGGAGTGTGTCAGAAAGTGACGCTCCTCTGCACCAGAGAGACCCTGCTGAGTATGCCGATGTGGGGGGTCAAGCACACAGTGAGTCGGTGCCCGTCTGTCTGTATGACATACCCCTCACACACCCCCATACCTCCCAAATGTCCCGATTTTCGCGGGACAGTCCCATTTTTTGGGGTCTGTCCCGCTGTCCCACCCGCGGGTCGCAGTGTCCTGCGGTGGGGGGGGGCAGTTGGAAAGCTCCTGTACTCGCTGTTCTGCTTAGCAGAGCAGCGGTGAATAGTGGAGACAGAGGGAGAGGGGGCATCAGGGGGTACGGATTAATGGGGGGGTTCCAGCAGCAGAGCCGGATTAAGGGGGGGGGGGGCGGGGGATACGTACCGTTGGCCCCACAGTTTTAGAGGCCCCCCCGGCTGGAGTAGCTCTGTCCCAGCTCAGAAGCTCCCCCCCCCCGTCCTGCCAGCAACAGTGGCAGCATTGTGCTACAGTCAGCACACGCTGCTGCTGCATATTGGCAGGTCTGTGGTGTTGCAGGGAGGCAGCAGTCTCCCTGCTTTCTTCTCCCTGTGCGGGTGTGTAGGGGGGAGCGACCACCTCCTCTGGATTTAGCCCTAGCTGAGGGGCCAAAATCCCATAAAAAAAATAAAAACAAAAATCGGAATTTGCATAAGGGGGCGTGGCCGCGCGGGCCGCGATTAGGCCACGCCCCCAACCCCCAGCAGGCACAGCAATGAGATAGAGCTCCCCTGTCTCAAGTGCCCTGTGCCCCCCGGACTCATAATCAGCCCCTGGGGGCATGCCAGCAGCTCACAGAGCGCTGGGCATGCCCCCTCACTGACGAAAACGGGGACCCTCCCGTGAAGCCACGCCCCCTTTTCGCCGAGTGTTTCCCTCCTTCTGCCTGGAGAAAGCTCCTGCAGAAAGCTGGGAGGTCTGCACCCCTGCCTGTGCCATGCCCAATGCCCATGCTATCTGCTTCTGCTCCTAGTCTCCTGTAGATTTGGCCAGATCTCTGTGACTCATTTGAATAACTCCGCCCACTGTTGTGACTCCGCCCAGCGTTAGCAAATGAATCACAAGGTCACAGAATAGGGCTATTATATAGGAGATGGAGCGGCTTTGCAAGGCGCTGTCAGAATACAGACGGCGTCCAGCCAATCAGCTGAGCGCCACGGAAGTAGCGCTTCCTGATTGGCTGAAGGGACGTCAGTGACAGGAGTCACGTGATGTCCCGGCATTCGGGAGAAAGTAGTGTAATGTGAAAACATTACACTCCTTTCTAGTACGTATGGCTCGCTGATCGTTTTTTATTTTGCCAAGTACGTGGATTTACCACTGGACCTGGACCTCTGGACGGACGCTGGAAGGTGAGTATAATTTTTTGACAGGTACCCTCGGATCGTCGGAGATCGTTGCAGTCGGCGTGTCAACATAGGTAAGTATGTGTGTGTCGACGTATGAAATAAAGTTTTACTATCAAGGTGTGTGTGTCCTGTTTTTATTTGGGTATTTTTTTTTCAGTAGTACTACAGGTACCAGCGGGCCCGTTTTTCTCCCGCATGCTGGTACTTGTGGTTCTCCAAGTACCAGCTTGCGGGGGAGGCTTGCTGGGACTTGTAGTACTAATGGAAAAAACAATATCTTTTTTTTACAACAAAGGCTATCAGCCCTCCCATCCGCAGCCCATTGGATGGGGGGGGACAGCCTCGGGCTTCACCCCTGGCCCTTGGGTGGCTGGGGGGGGGGGACCCCTTGATTGAAGGGGTCCCCACTCCCCCAGGGTACCCCGGCCAGGGGTGACTAGTTGGATATTTAATGCCACGGCCGCAGGGCACGGCATAAAAGTGACCCCCGGCTGTGGCATTATCTGTCCAGCTAGTGGAGCCCGATGCTGGTGTTAAAAATACGGGGGACCCCTACTCGTTTTGTCCCCCGTATTTTTGGCACCAGCATCAGGCGCAGAGCCCGGTGCTGGTTTTAAAAATACGGGGGATCCCTGCCCGATTTTTCCCCTGCATTTTTAGAACCAGGACCAGCTCGATGAGCCCGAGGCTGGTTATGCTTTGGAGGGGGGACCTCACGCCATTTTTTTCCCTGATTTTACCGTTCCAGCCATTGGGCAGGAAGGCGAATTCACTACGCCCACTGCTCGCCGATTGGCCTGGATCCGCCTGCGGGAGGGGCGAATCGTTTTTTCATTGAATATAGTGAAACCAGCGTCCCGGCGACAGGGCTGCGGCTGGCGATAGCGGGCGAATCACACAGAGGCGGATCTAATGCCGCGATTCGCCCGCTATTGCATATACCCCATAGAGAGAGATAAAGATATATAGATAGATTTTTTATTTTATTTTCAAACACGCATACACACACGCATATATACATATATTTAAATACAGCACTAGTCACGCACCCATATCCGTAGCCCCGATCACAGCCCTGAGGAAGCACACAACAGGCCCTCCAAAAATTTCAGCTCCAGGCCCATTAAGACCTTAATCTGGCACTGACTAGTACACTGTCTTGTGCTAATAGAGCGGCTCAGTGTCAGTTCTCCGTAGTGTCATCTGTGTTCAGTATCATCAGTGCTCAGTATCAGTGCTCAGTATCATCAGTGCTCAGTATCATCAGTGTTCAGTATGAGTGCTCAGTATCATCAGTGCTCAGAATAATCAGTGCTTAGTATCATCAGTGCTCAGTATCATCAGTGCTCAGTATCAGTGCTCAGTATCATCAGTGCTCAGTATCATCAGTGCTCAGTATAATCAGTGCTCAGTATCAGTGCTCAGTATCATCAGTGCTCAGTATCATCAGTGCTCAGTATAATCAGTGCTCAGTATCATCATTGCTCAGTATCAGTGCTCAGTATCATCAGTGCTCAGTATCATCAGTGCTCAGTATCAGTGCTCAGTATCATCAGTGCTCAGTATAATAAGTGATCAGTATCATCAGTGCTCAGTATCATTAGTGCTCAGTATCATCATTGCTCAGTATCATCAGTGCTCAGTATCAGTGCTCAGTATCATCAGTGCTCAGTATCATCAGTGCTCAGTGTCTTGTGGTGCTCAGTAATACTACATTACTAATACTAGTACAGTGTCTTGTGCTGTAGGGTGCTGTGGTAGTGTCCTGTCACTGTGCATAGGTCATCATCATTCCAGTCACAGTGGTATCTGGTATCTATCTAGTGGTATCTAATTCCAGACATTACTGCCGTCTAATTCCAGATATATTACTGGCATATAATTAATCACATTAAAAAATGGAGAACAAAAATTTGGAGGGTAAAATAGGGAAAGATCAAGATCCACTTCCACCTAGTGCTGAAGCTGCTGCCACTAGTCATGGCAGAGACAATTAAATGCCATCAACGTCGTCTGCCAAGGCCGATGCCCAATGTCATAGTAGAGAGAATGTAAAATCCAAAAAGCAAAAGTTCAGTAAAATGACCCAAAAATCTAAATTAAAATCGTCTGAGGAGAAGCGTAAACTTGCCAATATGCCATTTACGGCAAGGAACGGCTAAGGCCCTCTCCTATGTTCCTCATGACTAGTGGTTCAGCTTCACATGACGATGGAAGCACTCATCCTCCCGCAAGAAAAATGAAAAGCGTTAAGCTGGCAAAAGCACAGCAAAGAACTGTGTGTTCTTCTAAATCACAAATCCCCAAGGAGAGTCCAATTGTGTCGGTTGCGATGCCTGACCTTCCCAACACTGGACAGGAAGCGGTGGCTCCTTCCACCATGTGCACGTCCTCTGCAAGTGCTGGAAGGAGCGCCCACAGTCTAGTTCCTGATATTCAAATTGAAGATGTTACTGTTGAAGTACACCAGGATGAGGATATGGGTGTTGCTGGCGCTGAGGAGGAAATTGACGAGGAGTATTCTGATGGTGAGGTGGTTTGTTTAAGTCAGGCACCCGGGGAGACACCTGTTGTCCGTGGGATGAATAAGGCCATTGACATGCCTGGTCAAAATACGAAAAAAAACACCTCTTCGGTGTGGAATTATTTCAACAGAAATGCGGACAACAGGTGTCAAGCAGTGTGTTGCCTTTGTCAAGCTGTAATAAGTAGGGGTAAGTACGTTAACAACCTAGGAACATCCTCCCTTATACATCACCTGGAGCGCATTCATCAGAAGTCATTGACAAGTTCAAAAACTTTGGGTGACAGCGGAAGCAGTCCACTGACAACTAAATCCATTCTTCTTCTTGTACCCAAGCTCCTGCAAACCACCCCACCAACTCCCTCAATGTCAATTTCCTCCTTAGACAGGAACGCCAATAGTCCTGCAGGGCATGTCACTGGCAAGTCTGACGAGTCCTCTCCTAACTGTAATTCCTCTGATGGATCCTTGAGTGGAACGCCTACTGCTGCTGTTGCTGCTGGCACTGCTGTTGTTGCTACTGGGAGTCGATTGTCATCCCAGAGGGGAAGTCGGAAGACCACTTGTACTACTTCCATTAAGCAATTGACTGTCCAACAGTCCTTTGCGAGGAAGATGAAATATCACAGCAGTCATCCTGTTGCAAAGCAGACAACTCAGGCCTTGACAACTATGTTGGTGTTAGACGTGCGTCCGGTATCCACCGTTAGTTCACAAGGACTTAGAGAATTGCTTGAGGCAGTGTGTCCCCAGTACCAAATCCCATCTAGGTTCCACTTCTCTAGGCAGGCGATACCGAGAATGTACACAGACGTCAGAAAAAGTGTCCTCAGTGTCCTAAAAAATGCAGTTGTACCAACTGTCCACTTACCCACGGACATGTAGACAAGTGGAGCAGGGCAGACTAAGGACTATATGACTGTGACAGCCTACTGGGAAGATGTATTGCCTCCCGCAACAACAACAGTGGCGGCACCAGTAGCAGCATCTCGTTCCGAGGCAGGCTATGCTTTGTATCACCGATTTCCATAAGAGGCACACAGCTGACAACCTCTTATGGAAACTGAGGAACATCATCGCAGATTGGCTTACCCCAATTGGACTCTCCTGGGGATTTGTGATATCGGACAACGCCACCAATATTGTGCGTGCATTACATTTGGGCAAATTCCAGCACGTCCCATGTTTTGCACATACAATTAATTTGGTGGTGCAGAATTTTTTGAAAAACACCAGGGGCGTGCAGGAGATGCTGTCGGTGACCCGAAAAATTGCGCGCCACTTTCGGCATTCATCCACCGCGTGCCGAAGACTGGAGCGCCAGCAAACACTCCTGAACATACCCCGCCATCAGCTGAAGCAAGAGGTGGTAACGAGGTGAAATTCAACCCTCTATATGCTTCAGAGGATGGAGGAGCAGCAAAAGGCCCTTCAAGCCTATACATCTGCCTACGATATAGGCAAAGGAGTGGGAATGCATCTGACTCAAGCGCAGTGGAGAATGATTTCCATGTTGTGCAAGGTTCTCCAACCCTTTGAACTTGCCACACGTGAAGTCAGTTCAGACACTGACAGCCTAAGTCAGGTCATTCCCCTCATCAGGCTTTTGCAGAAGCAGTTGGAGAGATTGAAGGAGGAACTAAAATGGAGCGATTCCGCAAGGCAAGTGGGACTTGTGGATGGAGCCCTTCATTCGCTTAACCAGGATTCAAGGGTGGTCAATCTGTTGAAATCAGAGCACTACATTTTGGCCACCGTGCTCGATCCTAGGTTTAAAGCCTACGTTGTATCTCTCTTTCCAGCAGACACAAGTCTGCAGATGTTCAAAGACATGCTGGTGAGACAATTGCAAGTCAAGTGGAACGTGACCCGCCAACAGCTCCTCCTCCATTTTCTACTGCCACTGGAGCTGCCAGGAAAAGGATAAAATTTCCAAAACCACCCGCTGGTGGTGATGCAGGGCAGTCAGGAGCAAGTGCTGACATCTGGTCCGGACTGAAGGACCTGCCAATGATTACTGACATGTCGTCTACTGTCGCTGCATATGATTCTGTCACCATTGAAAGAATGGTGGAGGATTATATGAGTGACAGCATCACTGTAGGAATGTCAGACAGTCCGTACGTATACTGGCAGGAAAAAGAGGCAATTTGGAGGCCCTTGCTCAAACTGGCTTTATTTTACCTAAGTTGCCCCCCATCCAGTGTGTACTCCGAAAGAGTGTTTAGTGCAGCCGGTCACCTTGTCAGCGATCGGCGTAGGAGGTTACTTCCAGAAAATGTGGAGAAGATGATGTTCATCAAAATGAATTATAAAGTCCTCCGTGTAGACATTTACCAGCAATTGTCTCCAGAAAGTACACAGGGACCTGTGATGGTGGATTCCAGTGGGGACGAATTAATACTCTGTGAGGAGGAGGATGTACACAGTGAAAGGGGTGAGGAAATGGACAATGAGGATGAGGTGGACATCTTGCCTCTGTAGAGCCAGTTTGTGCAAGGAGAGATTGATTGCTTGGTGGGGGCCCAAACCAACCAGTCATTTCAGCCACAGTCGTGTGGCAGGCCCTGTCGCTGAAATGATGGGTTTGTTAAAGTGTGCATGTTCTGTTTATACAACATAAGGGTGGGTGGGAGGGCCCAAGGACATTTCCATCTTGCACCTCTTTTTTTATTTATCTTTGCATCATGTGCTGTTTGGGGACTATTTTTTTTTTTTTTATTTTACCATCATTAAATTTTTATTGTTTTTCTTTCCAACAACAAAAAGGGTAGGGTACAAAAGAAAGAGGGAGGGGGGGGGGGGAATAATAAACATTTATAAACAATTAGGGGGGAGAGAAACATCTATAATAACAGATTCACTTTGCATCCAATTAGTACATGACATCTGCATATAAATACACAAGCATATAGCAGTACTGAGAGATTGGAGTATTTATGGACTAATGTCCGGGGGATCATTCGGTTCGTTTAAAGGGAACTGGCTGGGGTTAGGACTGGAAATAGTCGGTAAGGGTTGGGGCCGGGCTCTACTTGATTCATTTTCCCGCCATAATGACCAATCTGGTAGTTTCGCAGAAGGGAGAGGTGACATTGCCACAAACTGTGTTTCCATTTCACAATGAAATTCAATTTTTTGAATAACTTTCAAAATATGAGGCAATGTAGACTGTTTCCAGTTTTGTGCCAGAGCGGCTCTTGCCGCTATAAGGATGTGACCCAATACATATTTGTGACGGGGAGATAGAGTATTCGGCATCAAATGGAGCAACGCCATACTAGGAGAGGGGCTTAGGGACATATGAAGAACGTTATTGATTAATTCAAATATAGCTGCCCAGAAGGGGGCCAGTAAGGGACAGGTCCAAAAAATGTGGAAAATATCACCTACTTCCCCACATTGCCTCCAACAAAATTTTGAACATGAGGGCCAAAACACATGAAGTCTATCTGGGGTGAGATAAAGTCTGTTCAGCAACTTTGTGTGCATCTCAGTGTGGTTAAGACACTTAGACATAGTGTGTGTAGATAGGTAGATGTTACTCCATTGGGAATCTGACAGTCTGAGGTCCAAGTCCCTCTCCCACTTAATCTGTGCTTTGACCTTAGGGTTGGGCAGTAGGGCCACGAGAACGTTGTACCAAAAGGATATATCTCCCTTAGAGTCTGTCACATTCAGTCTAGCGTAAACCCGGTGAGTATATGGGTGGACCTCTCTAGTAATACTAGGAAGCGAGCTCCACCAATGACTAATTTGGTAATAGCTCAGTCGTGAGGAATCAGGTAAGGAAAATTGAGTTTGCAGGGCAGGGAAGGGTATCATTACTGACCCGTCTAACAAATCACTCAGTTTGGAGAGGCCACATAAATGCCATCGGGAGATATTCAAATTTGGGATTAGTTTCATCAAGGCATGGAGAGAAATAGATTTAAAGGTAGGTGGTGCAGCAGTCAGTTTCGCAGTTAATTTGTCCCATGTTTGCAGTGAAGTGCGTGTAGATGGAAGTGTTGATAGAGAAGGTGGGCGAAGGCTCTTAGGGGTATGTAGGATGTCCCCCAACGGGTAAGCCGTACACGCTTGTCTTTCCAGATTAGCCCATCCCAGGTTTAATCCAGCTGCCCCAAACATCTTTACATGTGCTAATGTACACGCCTCATGGTAAAGTGCAAGGTCTGGCATCGCCAGTCCTCCCAAAGCCTTGGGTAGGACCATTCGAGTGCGTGCTATTTTAGGGGCCCGGGCTGCCCATATGTACTTTACCATAATGGCCGTAAATTTGTCAATGTATCGTTTGGGAAAAGAGTAAGGTATCGTTCGGAAAAGATACATCAACTTGGGAAGGAGGGACATTTTGAACGCAGCTAAGCGTCCAAGCCAAGAAATATCATAAAGCGCCCAGGATCTGGTTAAAATTGTGAGTGAGATAAGGAGGGGATTAAGATTTTCCTCCAGTACCGTGTCTATTTTAGGGGATATAGAAACACCTAAGTAGGTAAGAGACGAAGTTTGCCAGTTATAGGGATATTTTGATTGAAGGGTGGCAAGAGAATCAGAGAGGTTAATTGGCAGAGCATCCGTTTTTGCAGTATTGAGCTTATAATAAGAGGCTCTACTATAATCATCTAATAGGGAGTGTAAGTGGGGTAGGGATTCTATGGGATCTGTGACAAATAGCAAAACATCATCAGCGAAAAGACACAATTTATGCGACTGGGGCCCAAGGGAAACACCAGGGAACAGGGGGCTGAGGCGGATTTTCGCTGCCAGAGGTTCTATAGCGAGCGCAAATATTAGCGGGGACAGGGGGCAGCCCTGTCTCGTGCCATTGGTAATGGGAAATACGTCTGATAAGAAGCCATTGCTAAACACCCGAGCCGAGGGGCAGTGGTATAATGCAAGCATGCCGGAGAGAATACGCCCGCTGAAGCCAAATTTAGATAAAACAGATTTCATATATGGCCAACCCAACCGATCAAATGCCTTCTCCGCATCCAGGGATAGCAGGAGAAGGCCCCGATCAGACGGTAAAGAATCAAGAAGATCAAAGACTCTGCGGGTGTTATCCGACGCCTGCCTTCCCGGTATAAACCCCACCTGGTCCTGGTGGATCAAGGTAGGTAAGAAGAGTTTAACTCGGGTGGCAATAAGCTTGGCAAATAATTTAATGTCGCCATTCAATAACGCTATGGGGCGGTAATTCTGGCACGAAGAGGGGTCCTTCCCTGGTTTAGGTAACGTCACCACCTGTGCCTCCAACATCTCCCTGGGGGGGGTACCCGTCTCAGTTATGTCATTAAAAACGTTGGTCAATGTGGGTGTTAGAAGTCCCTGATACATTTTATAAAAATCGTTTATGAAACCGTCTGGTCCCGGAGCTTTACCTGAGGGCAGCGACCGTATTGCCTCCATAACTTCCTCCAAGGCCCAGGGAGCATTCAAAAGCTCTACCTGGGCCTCCGACAAAGAAGGGAGGTGCAAGGAACTTAAAAAACTATCAATGGACGCTGCTGTAGGTTGTTGGGTGGTAGGGTCCGACGAGAGATTATACAGTCGGGCATAATAATGGGCAAATTGATTTGAGATATCCAGGGGATTGGAAACTTTTAAACCGGAGGGGGACATCAGGAATTTAATTTTATTCCGAGCTTGTTGGGATCGTAATTTTCGGGCCAGTAATCTGCCCGGTCTATTACCCGCTATATAAAATCTCTTGCGCAATCTATTCAAAGCTTGTTGTGTTCGGGCCATTAAGAGTTTCTGCAATTGGCCCCGTATCTCGGCAAGCTCCTTTCTAACAGACAGAGACGGGGTTTGTTTGTTTTGGTCTTCCAAGCATTTTAATTTAGCTTCCAAATCGTTTTGCAATTGAGCTGATTGACGCTTTAATAATGCCCCAGCTTGAATAGCCGCTCCCCGAACTACAGCTTTTAAGGCACACCAGTGGTTACATGTGGACGTGTCAGAGGGGGCATTGGACAGTAAATAGCCTGATATACTATCCTCAATCATCTTTTTAGATACCTGGTTGGAGAGCAGGTGGGGGGATAGTCGCCACGGGTGGGGAGGTAGGGACTGTCTATCAAGATCCCACCGGCAAAGTATCGGGGCATGGTCTGACCATGTTATGGGAAGGATGTCCACTGAGCGGATATGCTGCAGAGTCCATTTGTCACAGAAAGTGATATCAATGCGTGAGTATGAGTTATGTACCGGTGAATAAAAGGTGTAATCCCTTGCTGAAGGATTCTGGACTCTCCATATGTCGTATAGGTCAAATTCGATCACTAACGTCCTAAACCCAGTGGAAGCTGGAGAGGGGGGGGCCGAGCGTAGTGGAACACCTCTCGGAGATCTATCCAAGGATGGATCTAAGACTAGGTTAAAGTCTCCCAAAACTATCAAGGAACCTTTACGAATTGCTTGAATTTTGGTGAATAATTTGCGCAAAAAGGGAAGTTGGTTGGCATTAGGGGCATATACCGATACTATCGTCACCAGTTTATCAGCTAACAGGCCTTGCACTATGAGGTATCTGCCATTTTTATCAGACGCCTGTGCTTGCAACACAAAGGGTGTTTTTGCACCGATTAGAATCGCCACCCCATTACGCTTAAACGGGCCATTTGCAAAAAACCGCTGGGGATATCTTTGGTCGCCAAAGACCGGGGGTTTCAAAGCTGAGAAGTGGGTCTCTTGTACCGCTGCAATATCCACCTTCTGTTTAAAAAAGTATGTAAGGGCCAATCTCCTCTTATTAGGGGAGCTTAACCCCTTAACATTCAAAGACAAAATCCGAACCATGGTTTAGATAGATGAAATGCATGTCAGCAGTCTCCACCAATCGTACAGTGAACCACCGGCCTACCTCATTACCAAATAGTAGATGTTTCCCAGGAAAAAATAGCTGACAAAAAAGAAACAGGGGAAAAGAGGTACATGGGTGTAAACTAAAATTGGGCATAAATAACAGGGGAATAAACCAAGAAGGCCCTGTATATCGGGCCTGCATAGCTACTGCAAGGGGAGGAACAGGTGCAGTAGAATAACAAGAGGAAGGGGGTGATGTGGCCTGACGCCACCACTCATGCCACCCGTTTATATACTATTAAAATAATTCCGATTTATCACATTCGGGACAGCTAATCAACCGAGGTGCTTAGAATTTATAAGTAACATAACCTAAACAGCAATTAAACAGAACCTTTAGGCAGAGAGAGAACGTAAAAACTCAACACATAAATCACATTGACATATCAGAAATTACTTTGTGCACGATTGGGTCGTCGTATAACTCACATAGTCCCAGGGGATAGCCCCAATCGCAAGGTATAGTCCTGAACAGGAAACGACCAACAATCCGGTGTAATCAAGATATTTTAGCCAACAGAAGGGGTCAAGAGATTCAATGAGTAGACCACTCGGCTCGTATTCCAGGGCGATTGCCAAGGCCCTGGGGCTGTTTAACGGAGATGTCCCAGTCCGACAGTAGCTTGATACCGGCATCCAGAGAGGAAACGACATACGAGGATCCGTCGCTAGTGATGATCAGCTTCACCGGGAAACCCCATCTGTAGGGTATGTCGTTAGCACGTAGTGCTGTCGTTATCGGAGCCAGGTTTCTTCTTTTCGCCATTGTTACAGCTGAGAAGTCTTGGAAGATTTGGAGTCCTCCCAGAACATCAGAATCTCCTACATTTCTTGCCGCTTTAAGAATCTTTTCTTTGGTAGAAAAGAAGTGGATGCGTAGTAGAGTGTCTCTGGGAAGATCGTTAGAGACCGTACGCGGGCGAGGCAAGCGGTGTATACGGTCGATAAGTAAATCACGAGTGTCAGCGTCCGGCAACAGCTTGCGAAAAACGGTCATGGTGTAGCCTTCCAATTCCGAGTTAGTCACAGAGTCCGGAATGCCTCTTATTTTAACGTTGTTCCGGCGGGAGCGGTCCTCCATATCCGCCATCTTATCTCGTAGCGCGTCCAGGTCGGCCCTCTGCTGGTCATGTGCGGTGATGAGATCGTTGTGGGATGACACAAGTTCCTCCATCTTATGCTCCAAATGATCTGTACGGTTTCCAACCTCGGTTAAGTCTGTCTTGACTTCTCTAATAGCCGCTGTAAGATCGGTAGTTAAATCAGATTTAAATGCCACCAGAATCTGACATAGAGATTTCACCGTCAGGGGCGCCTCAGAGTCCACATCTATGCCAGCAATCGACATGGTGCCCAGTGAATTACTTGATTTCAGAGGGGTCGAGGCAGTAGCTGGGCGTTCTCCCCGCGGGGAAGATGAGGTCGGAGGTGACTTCTGCTTAGGAAAAGACACTTTAGATGGCAGCGCTCCTTTTACCTTTTTAGGTGCCATGACAGAAGAGTACAGAGGTAGTTGTAAAGGACCAGGACAGGCGTAGCGGTAGGTTACTTTATTCACAGAGATGCGGGACACGGAGAACCGTCAGGTGTTAGACACATTAAGCATGAGTGGTGGAGGAGGGCAAGAGGGGGTCACATCAGAGATTCACTGCCAGCATCCCACCTAGCTGCCTGCAGCAGAGCCAGGGTGCAGCAGGTGGTGATAAAGGTGCACTCACCCAGCCCCTGAGCCCAGGGGTGTTGAGGGTGCAGGTGATAGAAAATACCAGCTCCAGGGTCAGCAGGGGTTTTCCAAGATGGCCGCCACGGCCTCCTATTGCTGGTTCTGCTGCTTTAAAAGATCCCTGTGTGGACTTATAACAGGCAGATGCTCCACCTCCAGCTCCTTGCCCAGGGGTCCTGGGGTGTTTATAGGCACTGCAGGTTGTCTGGGCGGCGTCCGCGGCCGTTCCCCTCCGGTGCGCGACCCGCGCGGCCTCCGGAGCTCGAATCCCGGGTGCGGCGCGCACTCGAGCCCCCGGCTTCCGGACCCGGCTAGGCCGCAACCTGCAGAGACGTGCAGGGACGTCTCCCGGCTCCGCAGCTTCTCAGGTTAGGTACAGGGGGGCCCTATGGGAGAGTGTATGAGGCTGTGGTGGCTCAGTAGGGGGTTAGGGCAGGTATAAAGCCCGTAGTTAATCGGCTGAGGTGGGAGCCCAGTGCAATAGCTTCCAGTCACCTCACAGGCCACGCCCCTTCCCCGGGGACTATTTTTTTAAGTGCCATCCTGTCTGACACTGCAGTGCCACTCCTGGGCCAGGTGTTTGTGCCTCCCACTTGTGTTGCTCAACTTAGTCATCCAGCGACCTCGGTACAAATTTTGGGACTAAAAATAATATTGTGAGGTGTGAGGTGTTCAGAATAGACTGGAAATGAGTGGAAATTATGGTTATTGAGGTTAATAATACTATAGGATCAAAATTACCCCCAAATTCTATGATTTAAGTTGTTTTTGAGGTTTTTTTTTAAAAACACCCGAATCCAAAACGCATCCGAATCCGACAAAAATCCGAAAGGGTGGCTTTGCCAAAACGCGTCCGAACCCAAAACACGACCGCGGAACCGAATCCAAAACCACAACACGAAAAATGCCCTCTGCACAGGGTCAACACGGGTCAGCGTGTGGTGTGAAAAGGGCATAGCCGAAATCCCGGGTCACCTGACCCGGCAGTTCAACCCGGGAATAAAGCAGTGTTATACCCGGGTTGAATACCAGGTCAGTGGCTGCGTAAACGGGCTCCCAGGTCGGTGCGTCCTGGGATCCGTTTAATACAGCAAGGAGAGGCGGCGCGGAGATGATCTCATCTCCCAGCACCGCCTCCACCTCCTCCCCTTCCACCAGCTCCGCCCCTGCTGCTATGGCAACCCGCCCGGCATAATGCCAAGTCGGGGAAGCCTGCAGCAGCGGCCAATGCCGGCTCCCACCTGGGAAGGGCCCGTTTCCAATTCCTGGGTGGGATCTGGCATTGGCAGTGTGAAAGGGGTATAAGTAACTTTGGTCCAGTGTCAGTTTCCTTCATATTAGATATTTTTGTTTGAAACGAAGAGTGTGAATAAAAAATGTTCTGTATCAATAGATAATATAAACAGCCATTACGCCATGTTATAGCAAATTAGCCATTTCTTCCAGAAAAGTTTACTTTTCTCTAATTGCCTATAGGGGAAATGTATCAAGGAGGGCCAGATTAACCACTTGCCTGACATGGTCGTATCAGATGCGACCATACCGGCAATTACTCTGTCTGACTTGATCGCACAGGATGCGACCAGTCAGATAAATAGTGTTTGCAGCTGCAGGAAAGAGAAACTTCCTTCCGCTGCTGCTGTCAGAGAGACCGGAAGATCCCGCTGCCTTCCTGCACCCTCCCCCAGTGTTTGGGATCATTGCTGATAGGTCAGCACAGCAGGATCCCTACAAGGGCTGGCGTTAACATTAGGCAGCTTTAGGCACCTGCCTATAGGCGCTGGCACTTGGAGGGCGGCATTGAGTCACTAAGTGGAACAGAAAAATAAAGTGTCTCTGAACATCCTAACACAGCGGCCACCGTCACTATCCCCACTGTGACTACACTTCATGGCTAGCAGGCGCGAGCTCAGCACCTGCACTGCACCGGCTCACTCCTAGGCATCTTGGAGGGTGTAGACGGCGCAGGGCAGATGCTGAGGCAGTGCAGTTCACGAGGGTGAGCTGGTGGAAGCTATACTTTGATAGCGCCAGTCACCCCTGAGGCGGCTTTGTCAGATCCCGTTTCAGCAGTGACAACAAAGGGGTCAAAGCGTTTCTTTGACTGACAGGGGGCGGAGCTCTCAGTTTCCCAGTCAAAGGCAGTGACTCAGTGCCTGCATGCAAGAAAGCCTAGAACACCAGACCTGGCCTGAGTGAGGGAGGAGGCGGGGGAGCATTTCCTGGAAAGGAGATTGTGGATAGCCAGCAATTTTGTAAGTACAGCAGCACTGACCCCACACCAACTGCAATTTATGAGTAAACTTAAAGACTATGGGGGAAATGTACTAAGCAGTGATAAGTGTGGAGAAACGAGCCAGTGGAGAAGATGCCCATGGCAACCAATCAGCTGCTCTGAATAATTTAAAAGTAAGTAAATTATAAATGTTACTTCAATGCTGATTAGTTGTCATGGGCAACTTCTCCACTGGCTCACTTCTCCGCTCTTTTCACTGCTTAGCAGATATCCCCCTATAGCATACTTACCTACCTTCTGGCAGCTCTCTCCGGGAGAGAGCTGCCAGGACGGCTCAGTGGAGGGGCTGGCCTGGGCAATGTCGAGAGGAGGGGGCGGGAGGAGGCGGAACGGGGTGGGGAGGAGGAGGGGAGGAGGTGGAACGAGGGCGGGGTTATAGATTTACACATTTAAACCACGCCCCCCGCTCTGTAATGCCGCGATAACCGGCATTTTACAGCAGGGGGCGTGACTGTGATGACGCGATTCAACAAGAATCGCGTCATCTACTATCCGGACCGCCCATTTTACTCTCAAAGTGGGTGGCCAGGCAGGGGAAACTTGAAAAACCGGGAGACTTGCCTGCTCTTCCGTGGGGCCGGGAGGGTCACCCGATTTTCGGGAGCCTCCCGGCCATTCCGGGAGAGTAGACAAGTATGCCCTATAGTCACTACCTGGCGCAAAGTGTATAATGGGCTACCTGGCGCAATGTGTATAATGGGCTACCTGGCACAGTGTGTAAGGGGCTACCTGGCGCAATATGCATAATATGTTCTACCTGGTGAAATATATATAAGGGGCTACCTGGTGAATTTATATAACAGGTACTCTATCTGGCGCATTGTGTATAAGGGGATCTACCTAGTGTAATGTGTTTAAGAGGCTCTACCCAGAACAACTTGTATAAGCGGTGCTATAGGAGGCTCTACCTAGTGCAATGTGTATAAGAGGCTCTACATGGCACAATGTGTATAAGAGGCTCTACCTGGTGCAATGTACAGTGCATTGCTAAAGTATTCACACACACCCTTTGCATTTGTCATGTTTTGTTGCCTCACAACCTGGAATTAAAATAGATTGTTTGAAGGTTTGCATCATTTCATTCACAGAACATGCCTACAACTTTGAAGATGTTTTTTTTTTATTGTGAAGCAAACAGCAAATAGGACAAAATAACAGAAAACTTCAGCATGCATAACTATTCACCCCCATAAAGTCAGTTCTTTGTAAAGCCACCTTTTGTGGCAATTACTGGTGCAAGTTGCTTTGGATAATTCTCTATGAGCTTGCCACATCTTGCCACTGGGATTTTTGCCCATTCCTCAAGGTAAAACTGCTCCAGCTCCTTCATGTTGGGTGGTTTCCGCTTGTGAACAGCAATCTTAAAGTCTGACCACAGATTTTCAATTAGGTTGAGATCTGGGCTTTCACTAGGCCATTCCAACACATTTAAATGTTTACCTTTAAACCATCCGAGTGTTGCTTTAGCAGTATGCTTTGGGACATAATCCTGCTGGAAGGTGAACCTCCGTCCCAGTCTCAAATCACAGGCAGACTGAAACAGGTTTTGTTCAAGAATATCCCTGTATTTAGCACCATCCATCTTTCCCTCGACTCGAAACAGTTTACCAGTCCCTACTGCTGAAAAACATCCCCACAGCAGGATGCTGCCACCACCATGTTTCACTGTGGGGATGGTGTTCTTGGGGTGATGGGATGTGTTGGGTATGCACCAGACATAGCGTTTTCCTTGGTGGCCAAAAAGTTAAATTTTAGTCTAATCTGACCAGAGCACCTTACTCCACACATTTGGGGAGTCGTCCACATGCCTTTTGACAAACTCAAAACGTGCCTTCTTATTTTTAACACTAAGTAAAGGCTTTTTTCTGGCCACTCTTCCATAAAGCCCAGCTCTATGGAGTGTACGGCTTATTGTGGTCACATGCGCAGATACACCAGTCTCTGCTGTGGAACTCTGCAGCACCTTCAGGGTTACCTTTGGTATCTGTGCTTCCTCTCTAATTAATGCCCTCCTTGCCCGGTCTGTGAGTTTTGGTGACCGACCCGCTCTTAGCAGGTTTGTTGTGGTACCATGTTCTTTTCCTTTGAAGATGATGGATTTGATGGTGCTCCGGGGGATTATCAAAGATTTGGATTTTTTATAACTCAACCTTGACTTGTACGTCTCAACAACTTTGTCCCTGACTTGTTTGGAGAGCTCCTTGGTCTTCATGGTGTGATGCCTCTTGCTTAGTGGTGTTGCAGCCTCTGGGGCCTTTCAGAAAATGTGTGTTTATACTGACAGATCATGTGACATGTAGATTGCACGCAGATGGACTTCATTTCACTAATTATGTGACTTCTGAAGGTAATTGGTTGCACCAGAACGTCTGAGGGGCTTCATAGCAAAGGGGGTGAATACATATGCACATGCCAATTTTCAAATTTTTATTTATAAAATACATTTTTATATACATTTTTCTCATTTCACTTCACCAACTTAGACTATTTTGTGCAGATCCATAACATAAAATTCAGATTAAAAAAAAATTAAATTACAGGTTGTAATGTAACAAAATAGGTAAAAAGCCAAGGGGGGTGAATACTTTAACAAGGCGCTGTATATAATAGAGATGAGCAGGTTTGGATTTAACACCAAAATTTACGCCAGTTTGGTTTTATCTGGATTTTTCTTATTGGCTATCCAAAACATGTGACATCCGTGAGCCAATAAGATGCCGTTTTGAGATCCAAATAAATCCGAGTAAAACTGAGTAAAACCGAACCCGATCATCTCTAGTATATAAGGGACTCTACCTGGCATAACATGTGTAAGGGGCTCCGCTTGGTGCAATGCGTATAAAGAGCTCTTCCTGGCATAATGTGTATAAAAGGGTCTGCATTTGGCGTAACATGTATAAAACCTGGCACAATGTGTATAAGGGGCTCTCCCTGGCATAATGTGTATAAAAGGGGCTGTACTTGGCATAACATGTATAAACGGGGCTCTACCTGGTACAATGTGTATAAGGGGCTCTGCCTGGCAAAATGTGTATAAGATGCCCTTCCTGGCGTAATGTGTATAAAAGGGGCTCTACCTGGCGTAACATGTATAAAAGGGGCTCTACCTGGCATTAGGTGCATAAAAGGGGCTCTACCTGGCATAATGTGTGTAAGGTTCTCTACCTGGTGCAATATGTATAAGGGGCTCTTCCTGGCGTATATAAGGGATACTACTCTGTAGTGTATTGTGACTGACGGACACTACTGTGTGGTGTTATGGGAATTGGTACTATTCTGTGGCCATTCCCCTTCTCCGTGAAGCCATGCCCCTATATTTTTGCTGCGCACCTTTGACACGCACTATCCTTGATTTCAATAGGGAAGGGGGTGCGCCAAAGGAAACATTCGCCCTGGGCGCAACAAGGTCTAGAACTGGCCCTGATTCCTATGATAGATTATGCAGCTGTAACAGCAGAAACAGGTACTAATTAGAAGAGAAATCTCCTAACAAGTACTATAGACTGTTACAGTCTAATCAATACTGCAGCTGTCAGCTTTCTGAGGGGGGAGGGAGGGTGGGCAGGCGGGGGATGTGGGCTAAAATATATCTTTGGTGTGGCACTAACATTTATCAGACGGTGGCTGTGGACACTGCCACCACATATTGCAGGAGGAGGGGTGTGCCGAAGGGGATCTGGTCTTTAGGTTGACAGCACTTAGTTCGACACTCATTAGGTCAACCATTATTGGTCGAAATGCATTAGGTCGACATGGTCTATAGCTCAACATGGTCACTAGGTCAACATGGCAAATGTCGATACATGAAAAAGTCGACATGAGTTTTTCACATTTTCTTTTTCTACTTTTTCATACTTTCCAATCCACGTGGACTACGATTGGGAATAGTAACCTGTACCGAGCACAGCGGTAGTGGAGCAAGGCACCTTGCCCGAAACATGGAGAGCAAAGCAAGCCATGTCGACATAATGACCCGTGTCAACCTATTTAAGGTGTCGACCTAGTCACTGTTAACCAATAGCGGTCGACCTAATGACTGTCGACCTAGTTACTGTCTACCCTATGATACACACCTGCGCCAAAGATTTGCCTAGGGTGCTGAAAAATTTTGCAACAGCCCTGGACCCCCCACCCTGTGCTGGGGAAGTGTAAATAAAGACCACCCCACCCCCTCCCCTGTGTACCTGACAGCAGTCCCCGCTGTTAAAAATGAAAGTCACGATGGTCGTGATGTTACAGATGTGCTTGATGTTCCGATGGTGCCAACCAATGTTCCGATGTTTTAGGGGACATTAAAAAAAAAAATAATTTTTTTTTCACTAAAATTATTTTGGATCATGTTCTTCACCTAATTCACTATTTTAAAAAAAATGATCATTTGTGAGCCTTTTTTGGGGGGGGAAAGTATCAGTTAAGTATTTAAGGGTCACATGGGCCTGGGATTGAAAATGGACCATGCAGAGAAGGGGAGTAGCTGTGCAGGGGCGCTTTAAGAGAGGAGGAGACCCGGGTGTAGCCTCCTCCATTCGGGCCCCCTCCTCTCTGCCGGCAGCGCGGAGAGTCTGAGCACTAAAGCGCTCAGACTCTACTGCACATGCGCAGATCTCCAGGAAAATGGCGCAGCGGCCATTTTTCCAGTGATTTTTGTACTGCGCATGTGTAGAATTCCATGAAAATGGCCACTGCACCATTTTAACAGAGTTTTAACACCGCCGTGGACATCGGCGCAGGACTCCGGAGGGGTGAGTATTTAGAAAATGGGTGCAGTGTGTGCGGTGGGGGACCCCTCTGGACTCAGGGGCCTGTGTACACCGCACACACTACACCCATTATAGAAACGCCAGTTGAGCTGTCACCAGTACCGTGTGGGTGTGGCCAGAAATTCATGGGTGTATTCACCCCCTACAATATCGGCCCCACTATCTCTCTAAATAGAAAAATTGCATACTTTTGTGAGAAAGAGAAACACTATTTTAATACTTATGATGATGGAGAGGCTTGGAGATGTACAGTAGGATCATCTGCCCCATTGTTAATCTGGGCCCGGTATCAAGCCTTTAAGAGAGATAAAGTTAAGAAGTAGTCCAAAGCAAGCAATCCGCTACCAACTGTCATTTTATAGACTGTGGTGGTCATTCCGAGTTGTTCGCTCACTAGCAGTTTTTAGCAGCCGTGCAAACGCTATGCCGCCTCCCACTGGGAGTGTATATTAGCTTAGCAGAAGTGCGAATGAAAGGATCGAAGAGCGGGGGCATAATTTTTTTGTGTGGTTTTAGAATAGCTCAAAACCTACTCAGCGCTTGTGATGACTTCAGACTGTTCAGTTCCTGTTTTGACGTCACAAACACGCCCTGCATTCGGCCAGCCACGCCTGCGTTTTTGCTGGCACGCCTGCATTTTTTACAACACTCCCTGAAAACAGTCAGTTGACACCCAGAAACGCCCACTTCATGTCAATCACTCTGCGGCCAGCAGTGCGACTGAAAAGCTTCGCTAGACCTTGTGTGAAACTACATTGTTCGTTGTAATATTACGTCGCGCATGCGCATTGCACCGCATACGCATGCACAGAAGTGCCGTTTTTTTGCCTCAACGCTGCACAGCGAACGAATGCAGCTAGCGATCAACTCGGAATGACCACCTGTGCTAAATAAATTGCAGTTAGAAGCTAATTAGTTATTTTGGGCAACTTCTCCATTTTATCTCTTCAAGGCTTAATGCATCACCCCCTATGTAACGTGTCTTCTCTCTGCAGCTATTTAGCTTTGCAGTGCTTGCTAATTTGCGGAGCACTAGAGAACTCATGGGTCACTGCTGGGCTTAGCCATGCCAATTCTTTAAAATTATATGTGTGCCTCCTCCATGGGTGGCCTGCAGGGGCGGATCCAGAAAAAAATTACAGGGGGGCACCATAAGGGACGTGGCTTCGTTGGAATGGGCGTGGCTTCGTTGGAATGGGCGTGGTATTGCAGGAAAAGACTACCTTATACCCCAGTTTTGCAACCTGCACGCCCAGACGTTGGCCACCACAGGAAAGAAAAATAATCCTGATTCATGCCCCTTACATTATTTGTCATTTTTCCTCCTTATAGTAATGCCCAGTATACATTATGCCACATACTGCAATGGCCCTTAGACATTATTCCACACACAATAAAGCACATGACACAATATGCACACACTGTAATGCCCCAGACACATTATGCCACACACCGTAATGCCTGTGACACATTATGACAGGAATCGCAATGCCCGTTATACATTATGCTACACACTGCACTGCCCCTGATACATTATAGCACATACAATGTCTGTGACACATTATGACACACACTGCAATGTCCGTGATACATTATACCACACACTGCAATGCCCGATACATTATAGCACATACAATGCCTGTGACACATTATGCCAGACACTGCAATGACCTTGAGACATTATACCACAATGCCCGTGATATAGTATACCATACACCATAATGCCTGTGACACATACCGCAATGCCCGTTATACCCTATGCCACACACCGCAATGCCCGTTATATATTATGCCACACTGCAATGACCATGAGACATTATACCACATACCACAATGCCCGTGATATAGTATACCACACACCGTAATGCCTGACACATTATGACACACACCGCAATGTCCGTGATACATTATGCCACACACTGCAATGACCCTGAGACATTATACCACATATCACAATGCCAGCGATATAGTATACCATACACCGTAATGCCTGTGACACATTATGACACACACCGCAATGTCCGTGATACATTATGCCACACACCATAATGCCCATTACACATTAAGTCCTACAGTAAGGCTTCTAATTACTTTTCAAATACCTGCTCGTTGTCAGGGGTTTCATGCACAGGGTGTCATGCTCGTTGCCAGGGGTTTCATGCTCTTGGTTCCATGCACGGTGCCAGGGGTTTTCATGCTCAGGGTATCATGCTCGTTGCCAGGGGTTTCATGCACTGGGTGTCATGCTCGTTGCCAGGGGTTTCATGCACTGGGTGTCATGCTCGTTGCCAGGGGTTTCATGCACTGGGTGTCATGCTCGTTGCTAGGAGGTAGTCCTTGTTGCTAGGGCTGTGCTCCCAGTGCCACATATGTCCTCAGTGCCAGATATTCCCCCACGGTGCCAGGTACTCACATGCCCCCAGTGCCAAATATAGCCCCCCCCCATGTGCCAGGTACACATATACCCCCAGTGCCAGATATTCCCCGACAGTGCCACATATGCCCCCAGTGCCAGATATCGCCCCCCCAGTGCTATATATGCCCCCAGTGCCACATATGCCCCAGTGCCAGATATTCCCCCCCCAGTGCCACATATGCCCCCAGTGCCAGATATCCCCCCAGTGCCAGATATTCCCCCCAGTGCCAGATATCCCCCCCCAGTGCCACATATGCCCCCAGTGCCAGATATCCCCCCCCCCGTGCCAGATATGCCCCCAGTGCCAGATATTCCCCCCAGTGCCATATATGTCCCCAGTGCCAGATGTTCTCCCCCCCCTCCCCCCTCCCTGCCAAATATGCCCGCAGTGCCAGATATTCCCCCCCAGTGCATCCCCCGTCCCCCCCCCTTCCTCCGCCGCCGCTGCTCCCCCCGCTCCCCTGCTGTTAGGACGGACACGGAGGGCACAGTGCGCGCCTCTCCTGTGTCCCTCCTGTGTCTCCGGCGGCCGCGGGTCACTGTAATAAAGGAAGTGCTCACGAACGGCACTTCCTTTATGAGACCAGCGGCCGCCGGAGACCCAGGAGGGACACAGGAGAGGCGCGCACTGTGCCCTCCGTGTCCCTCCTAACAGCAGGGAGGAAACGAGACCGCAGACTGACATGCGGACGCTCGTCCGCATGTCAGTCTGCACTAAAAATGACAGGGGGGGCACGTGCCTTGGTGCCCCCCCCCTAAATCCGCCACTGGTGGCCTGTACCCGCGCTAGACCCCTCAGACAAGCCAACTGTGTGGGTAATCAGTACCCATCCCAGCCAACTCTTGGCGTACCTGAAGATATGTCTCAGGTGTTTACCTGTTGGTAAATTAAGAAAATCTCTGGAACCACTCCACCTTTAAATATAGTCATACTTTTGTTAGTTGGTTTATGTTGTTATACTGTATCTCATGGTCATCAGGGAATCTCCTATATATTTGCCTTAGTCTGTGACTCTGTGCCCGTAACGCTGGGCGGAGTCACAGGTACAGATCTGGGCGGCTGGATGCAGGGCAGGAACAGTCCCCTCCCTCTGGGACCGCTGCCCGTCTCCCCCCAGCCGCCGCCGCACTATGCCCGCCCCGCTCCTCCACGGCACACGGCCCGCGGCATCCCGCACCCTCCCACCCGCGGCATCCACCCAACCCGCGGCACTCCCGCCCCCTCCCCCACTCGTGGCACGCACCCCTTCCCCACCCGCGACACGCACCCCTCCCCCACCCGCGGCACCCCTCCCCCACCCACGGCACACACCCCTCCCCCACCCGCGGCATGCACCCCTCCCCCACCCGCGGCATGCACCTCTCCCCCCCCCGTGGCACCCCTCCCCCACCCGCGGAACGCACCCCTCCCCCACCCGCGTCACGCACCCCTCCCCCACCCACGGCACCCCTCCCCCACCCGCGGCACGCACCCCTCCCCCACCCGCGACACGCTCCCCTCCCCCACCCGCAGCATGCACCCCTCCCCCACCCGCGTCACGCACCCCTCCCCCACCCGCGGCACCCCTCCCCCACCCGCGGCACGCACCCATCCCCAACCCGCAACACACACCCCTCCCCCACCCGCGTCATGCACCCCTCCCCCACCCGCACCATTCCCGCCCCCTCCCCCACCCCCCGCACACACCCCTCCCCCACCCGTGGCACTCCCACCCCCTCCCCCACCCGCGGCATTCCCGCCCCCTCCCCCACCCGCGGCATTCCCGCCCCCTCACCCACCCGCAGCACACACCCCTCCCCCACCCGCTGCACTCCCGCCCCCTCCCCCACCCGTAACACCCACACCCCGCAAAACCGCATGCCCCTCCCCCACCCGCACCACCCCCACTCCTATACCAACCTCTCCCCCCGCTACACCCTCCACCCCACCCGCAGCTCCCCCCACCTCCCCCACCCCACACCTACCTCTACCTACCCCCCCTGCACCCTCCACCCCACCCACAGCATCCACCACATCCGCACCCCCCGCCCCTCCCCCACCCACAGCACCCACCTCATTCGCCCCCCACCCGCGGCACACACCCCTCCCCCACCCACGGCACTCCCGCCGCCTCCCGTAACACCCACAACCAGCAAAAGCCACCGGCCCAACCCAAAAAACCCTGCACCACCCCCATACCCACCTCTCCCCCCTGCAACCCACCACCCTCCCCGCAGCATCCACCACATACGCCCCCCACCCGTGCCACACGCCCCTCCCCCACCTAAACACCCACGGCACCCACAGCATCCTTCACATCCGCCCCCCTCCCGCGGCACACGTCCCTCCCCCACCCCCGGCACTCCTGCCCCTTCCCCCACCCATAGCACCCACACCCTCACCTCCACCACCCGCAGCACTCCCTCCCCAAACCGCAACACCCCTTCCCCACCCGTGGCACCCACAGCACCCACCGGTATTTTGTTTTGTAACACCTTGCCTCTCTTTATCCTCTCCCTACCACCCTGCCTCTCCCTATCCTTTACCCATCGCACAGCGTTTCTGTACATTCCCTCCCCCCCCCTTCCCCCCTACGCCTCTCTCTTTTCTGTATGCCCTCTATATTGCCCTGCATTTCTGCATCTGTTCTCTACCGGCCTGCGTATGTTCAAAGGAGTGCAGGGGTTAACGGGGCGTAGCCACAAACGACGGTGTGAAGAGCGCCCGTAGGGCGCGATGAATCGCCTAGTATATTATTATGTTTCTTAATATTCTACGATTGTACATATCACTATGATGTACGGACAGTTTATTCGACTGTTCGCCTTTAATGTTCCATATTATATTGTTACATGTGTGTCACATTTCTTCTTTTCAATAAACACAATTACAAAAAAAAAAAAAAACTCTGGAAAGCCCCCAAAAAGGGCATTTCTAAGCTTAATAAATAGACTCTAAGAATGATAGGTATAAAAGGTTGACAGGTTCAAATGATCGACATGGTTGACACAGATTTATAAGGTTTTTTTGCATTTTTTCAACTTTTTTATACTTTACCATCCACATGGGGATGCAGTCAGCTTACCTCCAATCAATATCCCGACGTTCAAAATCCCGACACCAATTGACCGATGGTCAAAATCCCGACAAGGTCAAAATCCCGACATGGACAAAATACCGACATTTAAAATACCGACAAGGTCAAAATACCGACATGTAAAATGTCGACAGGTCAAAATACCGACATAAGTTTTTCATGATTTTTTTCATTGAAACCGACTTGTTCATACTTTACCATCCCAGTGGACCTGGAGGGGGAATATAATAGTGTGCCGAGCGTAGCGAGGCACCGTGCCCGAAGCATGGCGAGCGCAGCCAGCCATGCAAGGTGACGCGGTACACTTTATATGGTGTCCATGTTGACTTATGTCGACATACACACAAAAAACAACAAAAACCGCATGTCGGTATTTTGACCTGTCGGCATTTTACATGTCGGTATTTTGACCTTGTCGGTATTTTAAATGTCAGTATTTTGTCCATGTCGGGATTTTGACCTTGTCTGGATTTTGACCATCGGTCAATTGGTGTCGGGATTTTGAACGTCAGGATTTTGATTGGAGGTATTTCATACCGATCCCTCCACATGGACTATGATTGGATATAGTAACCTTGCCTGCAGAATGGCAAGCAAAGCAAGCCATGCAAGGGGATGCGGTACACTAATTGGGGTTCTTTGTGCTTTGATGGCGAAAATGACACCGGAAAAATAAAACCATTCTTATGTCGCCCATTTTCCATGTCGACCTTTTGCACCTGTTGACCATTTCCATTGTCTACCTTTTACCCATCCACCTAATGACTCTGTCGACCTTTTGACCATGCCAACCTTTTCCATGTCGACCATATGTGGTCAACCTAATGACCCATACATACCCTATTTATTTATAAACAGATACTGTAGTTTAATACCCGGGGGCATATTTACCAATATTCAATATAGTAGCCCCATGTATACAGTATATTTTCTTATCGCAGCTTATAGCAGCATTTATAACAATACTGAATTTACCACATGTCTCTTGCCTGGCACACAGTGCAGTCGTCCTGAGGGCGCAACTGGCCGCATTGTAATGAGTCAAACTGACTCATTACAAGCTGCTGTTGTGTGCGAGGTGAGTAGCAGCAGCGAAGGAGGAGGCGATAGGGGGACTCGGGAGCTGCAGAAGCGCATTGTAATTGGTGGCAGCACTGCTGCAACTGTCCCTCTCCTTCCACATAGGCTGGCCACCACTGCTGTGAATGCTGGGATGAGCTTCCCTCATCCCAGCATTCACAGCGGCAGCGGACTACTAATGTGGTAGGAGAAGGACAGCTGCAGCGGTGCCGCCACCAATTACAGTGCGCTGCTGCGGCTCCCAAATCCCCCTCCCTTTTCCTCCTTCTCCACTGCTCCCGGGATCTGCTAACAGCTGAGCAGCTGCACTGTGGAGCCTGACTGCCTGAGCCAGCGGGGAGAGAGTAAGTTTCATTTATTCTTTCTATCTCTCTGTCTGTCTGTCTGTCTGTCTGCCTGTCTGTTTGTCTGTCTGTCTATCTATTCTGTCGTAAAGTGTAAAAATGGGACTCTGCCTGTCGCAATGTGTAAATAAGGGGACGCTGTCTGCCGTAATGTGTAAAAAGGGGACGCTGTCTGCGGTAATGTGTAAAAGGTGGACTCTGTCTGCCGTAATGTGTAAAAAGGGGACTCTGCATGTCGTACTGTGTAAAAAGGGGGGCGCTGTCTGCCGTAATGTGTAAAAGGTGGACTCTGTCTGTGGTAATGTGTAAAAAGGGGACGCTGTCTGCCATAATGTGTAAAAGATGGACTCTGCCTGTCGTAATGTGTAAAAAGGGGGCGCTATCTGCCGTAATGTGTAAAAAGGGGATGCTGTCTGCCGTAATGTGTAAAAAGAGGACACTGTCTACGGTGAGCGGGGAGAGAGTAAGTATCATTTCTTTTTTTCTATCTCTCTGTCTGTCTGTCTATCTATCTATTCTATCTGTCGTAATGTGTAAAAAGGGGGCTCTGCCTGCCGCAATGTGTAAAAAAGGGGACGCTGTCTGCCGTAATGTGTAAAAAGGGGGCGCTGTCTGCCATAATGTGTAAAAGGTGGATTCTGCCTGTCATAATGTGTAGAAAGGGGACTCTGTCTGCCGTAATGTGTAAAAGGTGGAATCTGCCTGTTGTAATGTGTAAAAAGGGGATGCTGTCTGCCGTAATGTGTAAAAAGAGGACGCTGTCTACGGTAATGTGTATAAAAGGGACGCTGTCTGCCGAAATGTGTAAAAAGGGGATGCTGTCTGCCGTAATGTGTAAAAGGTGGACTCTGCCTGTTGTAATGTGTAAAAATGGGATACTGTCTGCGGTAATGTGTAAAAGGGTGATGCTGTCTGTCATAATGTGTAAAAGATGGACTCTGCCTGTCGATATGTGTAAAAAGGGATGCTATCTGCCGTAATGTGTAAAAAGGGGACACTGTCTGCCGTAATGTGTAAAAAGGGGACGCTGCCTGTCGTAATGTGTAAAAAGGGGCCCCTGCCTGCCGCAATGTATAAAAAAGGGGACGCTGTCTGCCATAATGTGTAAAAAGGGGGCGCTGTTTGCCGTAATGTGTAAAAGGTGGACTCTGTCTGCGGTAATGTGTAAAAAGGGGACGCTTTCTGCCATAATGTATAAAAGATGGGCTCTGCAATTCGTAATGTGTAAAAAGGGGATGCTGTCTGTCGTAATGTGTAAAAAGGGGATGCTGTCTGCCGTAATGTGTAAAAGATGAACTCTGCTGTGGCTCTCAAGTCCCTCTCCCTCCTCCTCCTCCTCCTCCTTCTCCCCTGCTCCCGGGATCTGCCAGCAGCTGAGCAGCTGCACCAAGGAGCCTGACTGCCTGGGTCAGTGGGGAGAGAGTAAGTATCATTTATTTTTTCTATCTCTCTGTCTGTCTGTCTGTCTATCTATCTATTCTATCTGTCGTAATTTGTAAAAAGGGGACTCTGCCTGCCGCAATGTGTGAAAGATGAACTCTGTCTGCCGTAATGTGTAAAAAGGGGACGCTGTCTGCCGTAATGTGTAAAAAGGGGACGCTGTCTGCTGTAATGTGTAAAAATGGGACTCGGCCTGTCGTAATGTGTAAAACGGGGACGCTGTATGCCGTAATGTTTAAATGGTAGATTCTGCCTGTTGTAATGTGTAAAAAGGGGGCGCTGTCTGCCGTAATTTGTAAAAAGGGGACTCTGTCTGCCGTAACGTGTAAAAAGGGGAAGCTGCCTGCAGTAATGTGTAAAAGGTGGACTCTGCCTGTCGTAATGTGTAAAAAGTGTACTCTGTCTGTGGTAATGTGTAAAAAGGGGACGCTGTCTGCCATAATGTGTAAAAGATGGACTCTGCCTGTCGTAATGTGTAAAAAGGGGGCGCTATCTGCCGTAATGTGTAAAAAGGGGATGCTGTCTGCCGTAATGTGTAAAAAGAGGACGCTGTCTACGGTGAGCGGGGAGAGAGTAAGTATAATTTCTTTTTTTCTATCTCTCTGTCTGTCTGTCTATCTATCTATTCTATCTGTCGTAATGTGTAAAAAGGGGGATCTGCCTGCCGCAATGTGTAAAAAAGGGGACGCTGTCTGCCGTAATGTGTAAAAAGGGGGCGCTGTCTGCCATAATGTGTAAAAGGTGGATTCTGCCTGTCATATTGTATAGAAAGGGGACTCTGTCTGCCGTAATGTGTAAAAGGTGGAATCTGCCTGTTGTAATGTGTAAAAAGGGGATGCTGCCTGCCGTAATGTGTAAAAAGAGGACGCTGTCTACGGTAATATGTATAAAAGGGACGCTGTCTGCCGAAATGTGTAAAAAGGGGATGCTGTCTGCCGTAATGTGTAAAAGGTGGACTCTGCCTGTTGTAATGTGTAAAAATGGGATGCTGTCTGCCGTAATGTGTAAAAAGGGGGGCGCTGTCTGCCATAATGTGTAAAAGGAGGACTCTGTCTGCGGTAATGTGTAAAAAGGTGATGCTGTCTGTCATAATGTGTAAAAGATGGACTCTGCCTGTCGATATGTGTAAAAAGGGATGCTATCTGCCGTAATGTGTAAAAAGGGGACACTGTCTGCCGTAATGTGTAAAAAGGGGACGCTGCCTGTCGTAATGTGTAAAAAGGGGCCCCTGCCTGCCGCAATGTATAAAAAAGGGGACGCTGTCTGCCATAATGTGTAAAAAGGGGGCGCTGTTTGCCGTAATGTGTAAAAGGTGGACTCTGTCTGCGGTAATGTGTAAAAAGGGGACGCTTTCTGCCATAATGTATAAAAGATGGGCTCTGCAATTCGTAATGTGTAAAAAGGGGATGCTGTCTGTCGTAATGTGTAAAAAGGGGACGCTGTCTGCCGTAATGTGTAAAAGATGAACTCTGCTGTGGCTCTCAAGTCCCTCTCCCTCCTCCTCCTCCTCCTCCTCCTTCTCCCCTGCTCCCGGGATCTGCCAGCAGCTGAGCAGCTGCACCAAGGAGCCTGACTGCCTGGGTCAGTGGGGAGAGAGTAAGTATCATTTATTTTTTCTATCTCTCTGTCTGTCTGTCTGTCTGTCTATCTATCTATTCTATCTGTCGTAATTTGTAAAAAGGGGACTCTGCCTGCCGCAATGTGTGAAAGATGAACTCTGTCTGCCGTAATGTGTAAAAAGGGGACGCTGTCTGCCGTAATGTGTAAAAAGGGGACGCTGTCTGCTGTAATGTGTAAAAATGGGACACGGCCTGTCGTAATGTGTAAAACGGGGACGCTGTATGCCGTAATGTTTAAATGGTGGATTCTGCCTGTTGTAATGTGTAAAAAGGGGGCGCTGTCTGCTGTAATTTGTAAAAAGGGGACTCTGTCTGCCGTAACGTGTAAAAAGGGGAAGCTGCCTGCAGT
Source organism: Pseudophryne corroboree (assembly GCF_028390025.1). Taxonomy (NCBI): domain Eukaryota; kingdom Metazoa; phylum Chordata; class Amphibia; order Anura; family Myobatrachidae; genus Pseudophryne; species Pseudophryne corroboree. The sequence continues at coordinate 843,833,988 of NC_086447.1, read as the reverse complement.
AATGTGTAAAAGGTGGACTCTGCCTGTCGTAATGTGTAAAAAGTGTACTCTGTCTGTGGTAATGTGTAAAAAGGGGACGCTGTATGCCATAATGTGTAAAAGATGGACTCTGCCTGTCGATATGTCTAAAAAGGGGACGCTGTCTGCCGTAATGTGTGAAAAGGGGACACTGTCTGCCGTAATGTGTAAAAGGTGGACTCTGCCTGTTGTAATGTGTAAAAAGAGGATGCTGCCTGTCGTAATGTGTAAAAAGGGGCCCCTGCCTGCCGCAATGTGTAAAAAAGGGGACGTGGTCTGCGGTAATGTGTATAAAAGGGACACTGCCAAAATGTGTAAAAAGGGCATGCTGTCTGCCGTAATGTGTAAAAGGTGGACTCTGTCTGCTGTAATGTGTACAAAGGGTCACTGCCTGTTGTAATGTGTAAAAAGGGGACGATGTCTGTTGTAATGTGTAAAAAGGGGCGATGTCTGCCGTAATGTGTAAAAGGTGGACTCTGCAGTAATGTGTAAAAAGGGGATGCTGTCTGCCATAATGTATAAAAGATGGACTCTGCTGCTGCTCCCGAGTCCGTCTCCCTCCTCCGCCTCCTTCTCCCCTGCTCCCGGGATCTGCCAGCAGCTGAGCAGCTGCACTGAGGAGCCTGACTACCTGAGTCAGCGGGGAGAGAGTAAGTATCATTTATTTTTTCTATCTCTCTGTCTGTCTGTCTATCTATCTATTCTATCTGTCGTAATGTGTAAAAAGGGGGCTCTGCCTGCCGCAATGTGTAAAAAAGGGGACGCTGTCTGCCGTAATGTTTAAAAAGGGGGCGCTGTCTGCCGTAATGTGTAAAAGGTGGACTCTGCCTGTTGTAATGTGTAAAAAGGGGATGCTGTCTGCCGTAATGTGTAAAAGGTGGAATCTGCCTGTTGTAATGTGTAAAAAGGGGATGCTGTCTGCCGTAATGTGTAAAAAGAGGACGCTGTCTATGGTAATGTGTATAAAAGGGACGCTGTCTGCCAAAATGTGTAAAAAGGGGATGCTGTCTGCCGTAATGTGTAAAAAGGGGGGCACTGTCTGCCATAATGTGTAAAAGGTGGACTCTGTCTGCGGTAATGTGTAAAAAGTGGATGCTGTCTGTCATAATGTGTAAAAGATGGACTCTGCCTGTCGATATGTGTAAAAAGGGATGCTATCTGGCGTAATGTGTAAAAAGGGGACACTGTCTGCCGTAATGTGTAAAAAGGGGACGCTGCCTGACGTAATGTGTAAAAAGGGGCCCTGCCTGCCGCAATGTATAAAAAAGGGGACGCTGTCTGCCATAATGTGTAAAAAGGGGGCGCTGTCTCCCGTAATGTGTAAAAGGTGGACTCTGTCTGCGGTAATGTGTAAAAAGGGGACGCTTTCTGCCATAATGTATAAAAGATGGGCTCTGCAATTCGTAATGTGTAAAAAGGGGATGCTGTCTGTCGTAATGTGTAAAAAGGGGACGCTGTCTGCCGTAAAGTGTAAAAGATGAACTCTGCTGTGGCTCTCAAGTCCCTCTCCCTCCTCCTCCTACTCCTTCTCCCCTGCTCCCGGGATCTGCCAGCAGCTGAGCAGCTGCACTGAGGAACCTGACTACCTGAGTCAGTGGGGAGAGAGTAAATATAATTTATTTTTTCTATCTCTCTGTCTGTCTGTCTATCTATCTATTCTATCTGTCGTAATGTGTAAAAAGGGGGCTTTGCCTGCCGCAATGTGTAAAAAAGGGGACGCTGTCTGCCGTAATGTGTAAAAAGGGGACGCTGTCTGCCGTAATGTGTAAAAAGGGGACTCTGCCTGTCGTAATGTGTAAAACGGGGACGCTGTATGCCGTAATGTTTAAATGGTGGATTCTGCCTGTTGTAATGTGTAAAAGGGGGCGCTGTCTGCCGTAATTTGTAAAAAGGGGACGCTGTCTGCCGTAACGTGTAAAAAGGGGACGCTGCCTTCAGTAATGTGTAAAAGGTGGACTCTGCCTGTCGTAATGTGCAAAAAGTGGACTCTGTCTGTGGTAATGTGTAAAAAGGGGACGCTGTATGCCATAATGTGTAAAAGATGGACTCTGCCTGTCGATATGTGTAAAAAGGGGACGCTGTCTGCCGTAATGTGTGAAAAGGGGACACTGTCTGCCGTAATGTGTAAAAGGTGGACTCTGCCTGTTGTAATGTGTAAAAAGAGGACGCTGCCTGTCATAATGTGTAAAAAGGGGCCCCTGCCTTCCGCAATGTGTAAAAATAAGAATTTACTCACCGGTAATTCTATTTCTCGTAGTCCGTAGTGGATGCTGGGAACTCCGTAAGGACCATGGGGAATAGACGGACTCCGCAGGAGACTGGGCACTCTAAAAGAAAGATTAGGTACTACCTGGTGTGCACTAGCTCCTCCCTCTATGCCCCTCCTCCAGACCTCAGTTAAGGAAACTGTGCCCGGAAGAGCTGACACAACAAGGAAAGGATTTGGAATCAAGGGTAAGACTCATACCAGCCACACCAATCACACCGTACAACTCGTGATAACCATACCCAGTTAACAGTATGAACAACAACTGAGCCTCAGTAATAGATGGCTCATAACAATAACCCTTTAGTTAAGCAATCACTATATACATGTATTGCAGAGAGTCCGCACTTGGGACGGGCGCCCAGCATCCACTACGGACTACGAGAAATAGAATTACCGGTGAGTAAATTCTTATTTTCTCTGACGTCCTAGTGGATGCTGGGAACTCCGTAAGGACCATGGGGATTATACCAAAGCTCCCAAACGGGCGGGAGAGTGCGGATGACTCTGCAGCACCGAATGAGCAAAGGCAAGGTCCTCCTCAGCCAGGGTATCAAACTTGTAGAACTTAGCAAATGTGTTTGAACCCGACCAAGTAGCAGCTCGGCAAAGCTGTAAAGCCGAGACCCCTCTAGCAGCCGCCCAAGAAGAGCCCACCTTCCTTGTGGAATGGGCTTTCACTGATTTAGGATGCAGCAATCCTGCCGCAGAATGAGCTTGCTGAATCGTGTTACAGATCCAGCGCGCAATAGTTTGCTTTGAAGCAGGAGCACCCAGCTTGTTGGGTGCATGCAGGATAAACAGCGAGTCAGTTTTCCTGACTCCAGCCGTCCTGGCTACATAGATTTTCAAAGCCCTGACTACATCTAGTGACTTGGAGTCCTCCAAGTCCCGAGTAGCCGCAGGCACCACAATAAGTTGGTTCAAATGAAATGCTGATACCACCTTAGGGAGAAATTGGGGACGAGTCCTCAATTCTGCCCTGTCCATATGGAAGATCAGATAAGGGCTTTTACAAGACAAAGCCGCCAATTCTGACACACGCCTAGCCGAAGCTAAGGCCAATAGCATGACCACTTTCCACGTGAGATATTTTAGTTCCACGGTCTTAAGTGGCTCAAACCAGTGGGATTTCAGGAAACCCAACACAACGTTAAGATCCCAAGGTGCCACTGGAGGCACAAAAGGGGGCTGAATATGCAGCACTCCCTTAACAAACGTCTGAACTTCAGGCAGTGAAGCCAGTTCTTTTTGAAAGAAAATAGATAGGGCCGAAATCTGGACCTTTATGGATCCTAATTTTAGGCCCATAGTCACTCCTGACTGTAGGAAGTGCAGGAATCGACCCAGCTGGAATTCCTCTGTAGGGGCCTTCCTGGCCTCACACCAAGCAACATATTTCCGCCATATACGGTGATAATGTTGTGCTGTCACGTCTTTCCTAGCCTTTATCAGCGTAGGAATCACTTCATCTGGAATGCCCTTTTCCGTTAGGATCCGGCGTTCAACCGCCATGCCGTCAAACGCAGCCGCGGTAAGTCTTGGAACAGACAGGGCCCCTGCTGTAACAGGTCCTGTCTGAGAGGCAGAGGCCATGGGTCCTCTGAGATCATTTCTTGTAGTTCTGGGTACCAAGTTCTTCTTGGCCAATCCGGAACGATGAGTATAGTTCTTACTCCTCTCTTTCTTACTATCCTCAGTACCTTGGGTATGAGAGGAAGAGGAGGGAACACATAAACCGGCCGGTACACCCACGGTGTCACTAGTGCATCCACAGCTATCGCCTGAGGGTCTCTTGACCTGGCGCAATATTTTTTTAGCTTTTTGTTGAGGCGGGACGCCATCATGTCCACCTGTGGCCGTTCCCAACGGTTTACAATCTGCGTGAAGACTTCTGGATGAAGTCCCCACTCTCCCGGGTGGAGGTCGTGCCTGCTGAGGAAGTCTGCTTCCCAGTTGTCCACTGCCGGAATGAACACTGCTGACAGTGCTAGTACGTGATTTTCCGCCCATCAGAGAATCCTTGTGGCTTCTGCCATCGCCATCCTGCTTCTTGTGCCGCCCTGGCGGTTTACATGGGCGACCGCCGTGATGTTGTCTGATTGAATCAGCACTGGCTGGTTTTGAAGCAGGGGCTCTGCTTGACTCAGGGCGTTGTAAATGGCCCTTAGTTCCAGGATATTTATGTGTAGTGAAGTCTCCTGACTTGACCACTGTCCTTGGAAGTTCCTTCCCAGAGTGACTGCCCTCCATCCTCGGAGGCTTGCATCCGTTGTCACCAGGACCCAGTCCTGTATGCCGAATCTGCGGCCCTCGAGAAGATGAGCACTCTGCAGCCACCACAGCAGACACACCCTGGCCCTTGGGGACAGGGTGATCAACCGATGCATCTGAAGATGCGATCCGAACCATTTGTCTAACAGATCCCACTGAAAGATCCTTGCATGGAACCTGCCGAAGGGAATTGCTTCGTAAGAAGCCACCATCTTTCCCAGGACTCGCGTGCAGTGATGCACCGACACCTGTTTTGGTTTCAGGAGGTCCCTGACCAGAGATGACAATTCCTGGGCCTTCTCCACCGGGAGAAACACCTTCTTCTGTTCTGTGTCCAGAATCATGCCCAGGAAGAGCAGACGCGTCGCAGGAATCAGCTGCGACTTTGGGATATTCAGAATCCAGCCGTGCTGTTGTAACACTTCCCAAGAAAGTGCTACGCTGACTAACAACTGCTCTCTGGACCTCGCCTTTATAAGGAGATCGTCCAAGTACGGGATAATTATAACTCCCTTCTTCCAAAGGAGTATCATCATTTCGGCCATTACCTTGGTAAATACTCTCGGTGCCGTGGACAGATCAAACGGCAACGTCTGGAATTGGTAATGACAATCCTGTACCACAAACCTGAGGTACTCCTGGTGAGGTGGGTAAACGGGGACATGCAAGTAAGCATCCTTGATGTCCAGCGACACCATAAAATCCCCCTCTTCCAGGCTTGCAATAACCGCCCTGAGCGATTCCATTTTGAACTTGAACTTCCTTATATAACTGTTCAAGGATTTTAAATTCAGAATGGGTCGCACCGAACCGTCTGGTTTCGGTACCACAAACATTGTGGAATAGTAACCCCGTCCCTGTTGAAGGAGGGGAACCTTGATTATCCCCTGCTGGAGGTACAGCTTGTGAATTGCCGCCAGTACTACCTCCCTTTCCCTGGGAGCAGCTGGCAAGGCTGATTTGAGGTAACGGTGAGGGGGAGTCGCCTCGAACTCCAGCTTGTATCCCTGAGATACAATTTGTACAGCCCAGAGATCCACTTGTGAGCGAACCCACTGGTTGCTGAAGTTTCAGAGACGCGCCCCCACCGCACCCGGCTCCGCCTGTGGAGGCCCAGCATCATGCGGTGGACTTAGAGGAAGCGGGGGAGGATTTTTGTTCCTGGGAACTGGCTGGCTGGTGCAGCTTCTTTCCTCTACCCCTGCCTCTGGGCAGAAAGGATGCGCCTCTGATCCGCTTGCCTTTCTGAGGCCGAAAGGACTGTACATGATAATACGGTGCTTTCTTAGGCTGTGAGGGAACCTGAGGTAAAAAAGTTGACTTCCCGGCTGTTGCCGTGGATACGAGGTCTGAGAGACCGTCCCCAAACAATTCCTCACCCTTATAAGGCAAAACCTCCATGTGTCTTTTAGAATCAGCATCACCTGTATACTGCCGAGTCCATAATACTCTCCTGGCAGAAATGGACATTGCATTAATTCTAGATGCCAGCAGGCAAATGTCCCTCTGTGCATCCCGCATATATAAGACGACGTCTTTTATATGTTCTATAGTTAGCAAAATAGTATCCCTGTCGAGGGAATCAATGTTGTCTGACAGGGTATCAGACCATGCGGCTGCAGCACTACACATCCACGCTGAAGCAATAGCAGGTCTCAGTATAGTACCTGAGTGTGTATACACAGACTTCAGGATAGCTTCCTGCTGTCTATCCGCAGGCTCCTTTAAGGCGGCCGTATCCTGAGACGGCAGTGCCACCTTTTTTGATAAGCGTGTGAGCGCCTTGTCCACCCTAGGGGATGTTTCCCAACGTAACCTATCCGTTGGCGGGAAAGGGTACGCCATCAGTAACCTCTTAGAAATCACTAGTTTCTTATCGGGGGAACTCCACGCTTCCTCACACAATTCATTTAATTCATCAGATGGGGGAAAAGTCACTGGCTGCTTTTTCTCCCCAAACATAATACCCTTCTTGGTAGTAACCGGGTTAATATCAGAAATGTGCAATACATTTTTCATTGCAGTAATTATGCATCGGATGGCTTTAGTAGACTGTGCATTTGTCTCATCCTCATCTACACTGGAGTCAGACTCCGTGTCGACATCTGTGTCTACCATCTGAGCTAGCGGGCGTTTATGAGCCCCTGATGGCCTCTGAGACGCCTGGGCAGGCGCGGGCTGAGATCCCGGCTGTCCCAAGGCTGCTGCGTCATCGAACCTTTTATGTAAGGAGTTGACACTGTCTGTTAAGACCTTCCACATATCCATCCAATCCGGTGTCGGCCCTGTCGGGGGCGACACCACACTTATCTGCCCTTGCTCCGCCTCCACGTAACCCTCCTCATCAAACATGTCGACACAGCCGTACCGACACACCGCACACACACAGGGAATGCTCTGACTGAGGACAGGACCCCACAAAGTCCTTTGGGGAGACAGAGAGAGAGTATGCCAGCACACACCACAGCGCTCTATAACACAGGGATTTACACTATAATGAGTGATTTTTCCCAATAGCTGCTTAATATATATTATTTGCGCCTAAATTTATGTGCCCCGCCTCTCTTTTTTACCCTTCTTGTATCAGGAATACTGCAGGGGAGAGCCTGGGGAGCTGCTTCCAGCGGAACTGTGAAGGAAAAATGGCGCTGGTGTGCTGAGGAAGAAGGCCCCGCCCCCTCAGCGGCGGGCTTCTCCCTGCAGTTTCTGACTGAAAAATGGCGGGGGTTTTACACATATACAGTCACAGACTGTATTATGTGTATTTTTATGCCAAAAGGTATTTTATTGCTGCCCAGGGCGCCCCCCCCAGCGCCCTGCACCCTACAGTGACCGGAGTGTGTGGTGTGCAGTGGGAGCAATGGCGCACAGCTGCAGTGCTGTGCGCTACCTTAATGAAGACCGGAGTCTTCTGCCGCCAATTTCATCTCCTTCTCTTATGTCTTCTGGCTCTGCAATGGGGACGGCGGCGCGGCTCCGGGAACGGACGTTCGAGGTCAGGCCCTGTGTTCGAACCCTCTGGAGCTAATGGTGTCCAGTAGCCTAAGAAGCGCAAGCTAGCTGCACGCAGGTAGGTTTACTTCTCTCCCCTCAGTCCCTCGTAGCCAGCAGATCTCACTGAAAATAAAAAACCTAACAAATACTTTCTTTCTAGCAATCTCAGGAGAGCCCACTAGGAGCACCCAGCTCTGGCCGGGCACAGATTCTAACTGAGGTCTGGAGGAGGGGCATAGAGGGAGGAGCTAGTGCACACCAGATAGTACCTAATCTTTCTTTTAGAGTGCCCAGTCTCCTGTGGAGCCCGTCTATTCCCCATGGTCCTTACGGAGTTCCCAGCATCCACTAGGACGTCAGAGAAAAAGGGGACGCTGTCTGCGGTAATGTGTATAAAAGGGACACTGCCAAAATGTGTAAAAAGGGCATGCTGTCTGCCGTAATGTGTAAAAGGTGGACTCTGTCTGCTGTAATGTGTAAAAAGGGGACACTGCCTGTCGTAATGTGTAAAAAGGGGACGATGTCTGTTGTAATGTGTAAAAAGGGGCGCTGTCTGCCGTAATGTGTAAAAGGTGGACTCTGCAGTAATGTGTAAAAAGGGGATGCTGTCTGCCATAATGTATAAAAGATGGACTCTGCCATTCGTAATGTGTAAAAAGGGGACGCTGTCTGTCGTAATGTGTAAAAAGGGGCCGCTGTCTGCCGTAATGTGTAAAGGATGAACTCTGCTGCTGCTCCCGAGTCCCTCTCCCTCCTCCGCCTCCTTCTCCCCTGCTCCCGGGATCTGCCAGCAGCTGAGCAGCTGCACTGAGGAGCCTAAATACCTGAGTCAGCGGGGAGAGAGTAAGTATCATTTATTTTTTTCTATCTCTCTGTCTGTCTGTCTATCTATCTATTCTATCTGTCGTAATGTGTAAAAAGGGGGCTCTGCCTGCCGCAATGTGTAAAAAAGGGGACGCTGTCTGCCGTAATGTGTAAAAAGGGGGCGCTGTCTGCCATAATGTGTAAAAGGTGGATTCTGCCTGTCATAATGTGTAGAAAGGGGACTCTGTCTGCCGTAATGTGTAAAAGGTGGAATCTGCCTGTTGTAATGTGTAAAAGGGGGATGCTGTCTGCCGTAATGTGTAAAAAGAGGACGCTGTCTACGGTCATGTGTATAAAAGGGACGCTGTCTGCCGAAATGTGTAAAAAGGGGATGCTGTCTGCCGTAATGTGTAAAAGGTGGACTCTGCCTGTCGTAATGTGTAAAAATGGGATGCTGTCTGCTGTAATGTGTAAAAAGGGGCCGCTGTCTGCCGTAATGTGTAAAGGATGAACTCTGCTGCTGCTCCCGAGTCCCTCTCCCTCCTCCGCCTCCTTCTCCCCTGCTCCCGGGATCTGCCAGCAGCTGAGCAGCTGCACTGAGGAGCCTGACTACCTGAGTCAGCAGGGAGAGAGTAAGTATCATTTATTTTTTCTATCTGTCTGTCTGTCTGTCTATCTATCTATTCTATCTGTCGTAATGTGTAAAAAGGGGGCTCTGCCTGCCGCAATGTGTAAAAAAGGGGATGCTGTCTGCCGTAATGTGTAAAAAAGGGGCGCTGTCTGCCATAATGTGTAAAAGGTGGATTCTGCCTGTCATAATGTGTAGAAAGGGGACTCTGTCTGCCGTAATGTGTAAAAGGTGGACTCTGCCTGTTGTAATGTGTAAAAAGGGGATGCTGTCTGCCGTAATGTGTAAAAGGTGGAATCTGCCTGTCAAAATGTTTAAAAAGGGGACGCTGTCTGCTATCATGTGTAAAAGATGGTCTCTGCCTGTTGCAATGTGTAAAAAGGGGACGCTCTCTGCCGTAATGTGTAAAAGGGGAATCTGTCCACCATAAAGTTTAAAAAGGTGGACTCTGTCTGCCGTAATGTGTAAAAATGGGGCTCTACCTGGTGTAGTGGCGCTACTGTGTGGCGTAATTTGAATTGGTATTATTTTGTGGTCACACCCCTGCCCCATGAAGCCACGTTATTTTTTACAGCGCGCACTGTCCCTATTTTACATAAGGGGGGGTGGGGGCGCCGATGCCGTTTTTTGCACACAGCGCTAAAATGTCTAGTTCCGGCACAGGTCAGAAGTAAAGTGATACCTTAAACTTACTGTACATGCGTCAGTATTGGCTGACAGAGAAGAACCCGGAAAAATAAATGCCAAACCATTGCTTATAGGCTATTATGGTTAACGCTATCTTCACATTATATTTCTCAATTTAGCAGCCACACATACAAACCTATGGGGGGGGGGGGGGGGGGGTTGCTTTTGGGATCGAAAATTGGGGAGTGCAGCAAATACATACATTCTGGGGATACTTAATATTTGTTGGTATCCCCCACAAACAGCTGTTTTGGGGGATTTCCCACAAAATAATTGTAATAAATATGGCCCATGGTCAGGTGCGTTTTAAGAGAGGAGGGGACCCGCATGCAGCTTCTGTGGCGGGCCCCCTCCTCTCCGGCAGCATGTGCAGGTCTCCGAGAACATGGCGCCCGCGCCTTGTTCCCGGGGACATCTCCAGCATGCATGCACAAATCACTCAGAAGTGGCTGCAGCTGCTATTTTCCGAGTGATTTCTGTCCGCAGTGCAGGGCCTCCGTCGCAGGACTCCAGAGGGGTAAGTATACTTTATGGCTGCAGTATGTGCAGTGTGCCCCCCCCCCCCCTGCACCCATTATAGAAACGCCTGTGCCAGGGGCGTTTTAAGAGAGGAGGAGGCCCGTGTTCAGCCTCCTCCGTTCGGGCCCCCTCCTCTCTGCCCAGAGCGCTGTAGAGTCTGAGCACTAGATGGCTCAGACTCTACTGCGCATGCGCAGATCTCCAGGAAAATGGCACGGCGGCCATTTTCCCTGAGATCTCTCTACTGCGGATGCGCAGAACTCTGTAAAAATGGCCGCTGAGCCATTTTCACGGTGTTCTAATAGCGCTGTGGATGCCGGCGCTGGACTTCGGAGGGGTGAGTATTTTAAAAATGGGTGCAGTGTGTGCGGTGGGGGCCCCCTCTGGACTCAGGGGCCCGTGTACACCGCACATACTGCACCCATTATAGAAACGGCAGTGGCGCCTGTGCCCATGGTATTAAAGTCTGCTTGAATAGAATGTAAAAGATTGAAATTTTAATTGTTATGTATTATTGGGATTCTGCGGATTCTGTCAGAAATTGAGGATCTGCAGCATATATTGGCGATCCCCCCTCTGAGGGATACTAAATATTTGTGGGTATCCAGTAAATACAATTCTGTTTCAATTCATAATTAACAACACAAGATACTGTATATCCTGTTTTGGTACCAACAACATGGTGGAATTACAAGTGTACCGTACTTCTATCTTACCTGGAAAATAATGTTGGATGTATTTCTATTACTGCTTGTGTTATTGTAGTGTTTATTGCTTTTTTGTTATCAGAAAAATAGGAAATCCAAAATATTTGCTCATAAAATACAAAGCCCCCCCCAGCAATCTCTTGATATTACTCTGCTTGCAATCCCTGGCTAAAGTATATGTCTTATTCTCAAGGGATGTGATTTGAAATTAAATCTGACTCCCTTCCAAAGTTTACCGGAGGGAGCCTCACTTGCACAAGATAAGTGCAGGTCTAAGCATTAAAGATTGGTATCGGTGTTCTGGTAGCCCGAAGTGGTTTAACACAGTGCAATATATATTGTGTTTTGTTTTGTTTTTGTTTTTTATATGGAAATTCTGCTGTACATCAGAGCAAGTCAAATTGTGAGTTCTGTGATGAAAACGAACTAACAAAAAAATTGCCAGCATGGAAAAAAGGTATTTTTAAGACAACTTTCTGGATTTGCATTTCTGGTAAAAAAAAAATCTGTAATAACTACAAAAAATTGCTTATGGCAATGAAACACGTTACACCATTGCCCGTCTAATCCTTATTCCTGCGAATAGCTGTCGTTTGTTACTCACACCCAGGGCCCAGCCGCGTGTCCCATTTTACAGTTGTGAAGTAGACAATTGGCACAGAATCATTGGGGGTATGGGTCATTAGGTCGACAGTCATTAGGTCAACCACTATTGGTCGACATGCATTAGGTCGACATGGTCACTAGGACGACATGAACAATGTCAACTTTGAAAAAGGTCGACATTTAGTTTTTTTACTTTTTTATGTCGTTTTCTTCGTAAAGTAACGGGGAACCCTAATTAGTGCACCATGTCCGGCTTCGGGTTACTATTCTCAATCGTAGTCCACGTGGGTTGTAAAGTAGAGATGAGCGGGTTCGGTTTCTCTGAATCCGAACCCGCCAGAACTTCATGTTTTTTTTCACGGGTCCGAGCGACTCGGATCTTCCCGCCTTGCTCGGTTAACCCGAGCGCGCCCGAACGTCATCATGACGCTGTCGGATTCTCGCGAGGCTCGGATTCTATCGCGAGACTCGGATTCTATATAAGGAGCCGCGCGTCGCCGCCATTTTCACACGTGCATTGAGATTGATAGGGAGAGGACGTGGCTGGCGTCCTCTCCGTTTAGAATTAGAATAGATTAGAGAGACACTTGATTTACTAATTTTGGGGAGCATTAGGAGTACTCAGTAGTGTACAGTGCAGAGTTTTGCTGATAGTGACCAGTGACCACCACTTTTATTTATAATCCGTTCTCTGCCTGAAAAAAGCGATACACAGCACACAGTGACTCAGTCACATACCATATCTGTGTGCACTGCTCAGGCTCAGGCCAGTGTGCTGCATCATCTATTATCTATATATAATATTATATATATCTGTCTGACTGCTCAGCTCACACAGCTTATAATTGTGGGGGAGACTGGGGAGCACTACTGCAGTGCCAGTTATAGGTTATAGCAGGAGCCAGGAGTACATAATATAATCCGTTCTCTGCCTGAAAAAAGCGATACACAGCACACAGTGACTCAGTCACATACCATATCTGTGTGCACTGCTCAGGCTCAGGCCAGTGTGCTGCATCATCTATTATCTATATATAATATTATATATATCTGTCTGACTGCTCAGCTCACACAGCTTATAATTGTGGGGGAGACTGGGGAGCACTACTGCAGTGCCAGTTATAGGTTATAGCAGGAGCCAGGAGTACATAATATATTATATAGTGAGTGACCACCAGACACACAGTGCAGTTTATTTAATATATCCGTTCTCTGCCTGAAAAAAGCGATACACACAGTGACTCAGTCAGTCACATACCATATCTGTGTGCACTGCTCAGGCTCAGGCCAGTGTGCTGCATCATCTATATATATTATATATCTGTCTGACTGCTCAGCTCACACAGCTTATAATTGTGGGGGAGACTGGGGAGCACTACTGCAGTGCCAGTTATAGGTTATAGCAGGAGCCAGGAGTACATAATATTATATTAAAATTAAACAGTGCACACTTTTGCTGCAGGAGTGCCACTGCCAGTGTGACTAGTGACCAGTGACCTGACCACCAGTATATAATATTAGTAGTATACTATCTCTTTATCAACCAGTCTATATATTAGCAGCAGACACAGTACAGTGCGGTAGTTCACGGCTGTGGCTACCTCTGTGTCGGCACTCGGCAGCCCGTCCATAATTGTATATACCACCTAACCGTGGTTTTTTTTTCTTTCTTTATACATACATACTAGTTACGAGTATACTATCTCTTTATCAACCAGTCTATATATTAGCAGCAGACACAGTACAGTGCGGTAGTTCACGGCTGTGGCTACCTCTGTGTCGGCACTCGGCAGCCCGTCCATAATTGTATATACCACCTAACCGTGGTTTTTTTTTCTTTCTTTATACATACATACTAGTTACGAGTATACTATCTCTTTATCAACCAGTCTATATATTAGCAGCAGACACAGTACAGTGCGGTAGTTCACGGCTGTGGCTACCTCTGTGTCGGCACTCGGCAGCCCGTCCATAATTGTATATACCACCTAACCGTGGTTTTTTTTTCTTTCTTTATACATACATACTAGTTACGAGTATACTATCTCTTTATCAACCAGTCTATATATTAGCAGCAGACACAGTACAGTGCGGTAGTTCACGGCTGTGGCTACCTCTGTGTCGGCACTCGGCAGCCCGTCCATAATTGTATACTAGTATCCAATCCATCCATCTCCATTGTTTACCTGAGGTGCCTTTTAGTTGTGCCTATTAAAATATGGAGAACAAAAATGTTGAGGTTCCAAAATTAGGGAAAGATCAAGATCCACTTCCACCTCGTGCTGAAGCTGCTGCCACTAGTCATGGCCGAGACGATGAAATGCCAGCAACGTCGTCTGCCAAGGCCGATGCCCAATGGCATAGTACAGAGCATGTCAAAACCAAAACACCAAATATCAGTAAAAAAAGGACTCCAAAACCTAAAATAAAATTGTCGGAGGAGAAGCGTAAACTTGCCAATATGCCATTTACCACACGGAGTGGCAAGGAACGGCTGAGGCCCTGGCCTATGTTCATGGCTAGTGGTTCAGCTTCACATGAGGATGGAAGCACTCAGCCTCTCGCTAGAAAACTGAAAAGACTCAAGCTGGCAAAAGCACCGCAAAGAACTGTGCGTTCTTTGAAATCCCAAATCCACAAGGAGAGTCCAATTGTGTCGGTTGCGATGCCTGACCTTCCCAACACTGGACGTGAAGAGCATGCGCCTTCCACCATTTGCACGCCCCCTGCAAGTGCTGGAAGGAGCACCCGCAGTCCAGTTCCTGATAGTCAGATTGAAGATGTCAGTGTTGAAGTACACCAGGATGAGGAGGATATGGGTGTTGCTGGCGCTGGGGAGGAAATTGACCAGGAGGATTCTGATGGTGAGGTGGTTTGTTTAAGTCAGGCACCCGGGGAGACACCTGTTGTCCGTGGGAGGAATATGGCCGTTGACATGCCAGGTGAAAATACCAAAAAAATCAGCTCTTCGGTGTGGAGGTATTTCACCAGAAATGCGGACAACAGGTGTCAAGCCGTGTGTTCCCTTTGTCAAGCTGTAATAAGTAGGGGTAAGGACGTTAACCACCTCGGAACATCCTCCCTTATACGTCACCTGCAGCGCATTCATAATAAGTCAGTGACAAGTTCAAAAACTTTGGGTGACAGCGGAAGCAGTCCACTGACCAGTAAATCCCTTCCTCTTGTAACCAAGCTCACGCAAACCACCCCACCAACTCCCTCAGTGTCAATTTCCTCCTTCCCCAGGAATGCCAATAGTCCTGCAGGCCATGTCACTGGCAATTCTGACGAGTCCTCTCCTGCCTGGGATTCCTCCGATGCATCCTTGCGTGTAACGCCTACTGCTGCTGGCGCTGCTGTTGTTGCCGCTGGGAGTCGATGGTCATCCCAGAGGGGAAGTCGTAAGCCCACTTGTACTACTTCCAGTAAGCAATTGACTGTTCAACAGTCCTTTGCGAGGAAGATGAAATATCACAGCAGTCATCCTACTGCAAAGCGGATAACTGAGTCCTTGACAACTATGTTGGTGTTAGACGTGCGTCCGGTATCCGCCGTTAGTTCACAGGGAACTAGACAATTTATTGAGGCAGTGTGCCCCCGTTACCAAATACCATCTAGGTTCCACTTCTCTAGGCAGGCGATACAGAGAATGTACACGGACGTCAGAAAAAGACTCACCAGTGTCCTAAAAAATGCAGTTGTACCCAATGTCCACTTAACCACGGACATGTGGACAAGTGGAGCAGGGCAGGGTCAGGACTATATGACTGTGACAGCCCACTGGGTAGATGTATGGACTCCCGCCGCAAGAACAGCAGCGGCGGCACCAGTAGCAGCATCTCGCAAACGCCAACTCTTTCCTAGGCAGGCTACGCTTTGTATCACCGCTTTCCAGAATACGCACACAGCTGAAAACCTCTTACGGCAACTGAGGAAGATCATCGCGGAATGGCTTACCCCAATTGGACTCTCCTGTGGATTTGTGGCATCGGACAACGCCAGCAATATTGTGTGTGCATTAAATATGGGCAAATTCCAGCACGTCCCATGTTTTGCACATACCTTGAATTTGGTGGTGCAGAATTTTTTAAAAAACGACAGGGGCGTGCAAGAGATGCTGTCGGTGGCCAGAAAAATTGCGGGACACTTTCGGCGTACAGGCACCACGTACAGAAGACTGGAGCACCACCAAAAACTACTGAACCTGCCCTGCCATCATCTGAAGCAAGAAGTGGTAACGAGGTGGAATTCAACCCTCTATATGCTTCAGAGGTTGGAGGAGCAGCAAAAGGCCATTCAAGCCTATACAATTGAGCACGATATAGTAGGTGGAATGCACCTGTCTCAAGTGCAGTGGAGAATGATTTCAACGTTGTGCAAGGTTCTGATGCCCTTTGAACTTGCCACACGTGAAGTCAGTTCAGACACTGCCAGCCTGAGTCAGGTCATTCCCCTCATCAGGCTTTTGCAGAAGAAGCTGGAGGCATTGAAGAAGGAGCTAAAAGGGAGCGATTCCGCTAGGCATGTGGGACTTGTGGATGCAGCCCTTAATTCGCTTAACAAGGATTCACGGGTGGTCAATCTGTTGAAATCAGAGCACTACATTTTGGCCACCGTGCTCGATCCTAGATTTAAAGCCTACCTTGGATCTCTCTTTCCGGCAGACACAGGTCTGCTGGGGTTGAAAGACCTGCTGGTGACAAAATTGTCAAGTCAAGCGGAACGCGACCTGTCAACATCTCCTCCTTCACATTCTCCCGCAACTGGGGGTGCAAGGAAAAGGCTCAGAATTCCGAGCCCACCCGCTGGCGGTGATGCAGGGCAGTCTGGAGCGACTGCTGATGCTGACATCTGGTCCGGACTGAAAGACCTGACAACGATTACGGACATGTCGTTTACTGTCACTGCATATGATTCTCTCAACATTGATAGAATGGTGGAGGATTATATGAGTGACCGCATCCAAGTAGGCACGTCACACAGTCCGTACTTATACTGGCAGGAAAAAGAGGCAATTTGGAGGCCCTTGCACAAACTGGCTTTATTCTACCTAAGTTGCCCTCCCACAAGTGTGTACTCCGAAAGAGTGTTTAGTGCCGCCGCTCACCTTGTCAGCAATCGGCGTACGAGGTTACATCCAGAAAATGTGGAGAAGATGATGTTCATTAAAATGAATTATAATCAATTCCTCCGCGGAGACATTGACCAGCAGCAATTGCCTCCACAAAGTACACAGGGAGCTGAGATGGTGGATTCCAGTGGGGACGAATTGATAATCTGTGAGGAGGGGGATGTACACGGTGATATATCGGAGGGTGAAGATGAGGTGGACATCTTGCCTCTGTAGAGCCAGTTTGTGCAAGGAGAGATTTATTGCTTCTTTTTTGGGGGGGGTCCAAACCAACCCGTCATATCAGTCACAGTCGTGTGGCAGACCCTATCACTGAAATGATGGGTTGGTTAAAGTGTGCATGTCCTGTTTTGTTTATACAACATAAGGGTGGGTGGGAGGGCCCAAGGACAATTCCATCTTGCACCTCTTTTTTCTTTTCTTTTTCTTTGCATCATGTGCTGATTGGGGAGGGTTTTTTGGAAGGGACATCCTGCGTGACACTGCAGTGCCACTCCTAGATGGGCCCGGTGTTTGTGTCGGCCACTAGGGTCGCTAATCTTACTCACACAGTCAGCTACCTCATTGCGCCTCTTTTTTTCTTTGCGTCATGTGCTGTTTGGGGAGGGTTTTTTGGAAGGGACATCCTGCGTGACACTGCAGTGCCACTCCTAGATGGGCCCGGTGTTTGTGTCGGCCACTAGGGTCGCTAATCTTACTCACACAGTCAGCTACCTCATTGCGCCTCTTTTTTTCTTTGCGTCATGTGCTGTTTGGGGAGGGTTTTTTGGAAGGGACATCCTGCGTGACACTGCAGTGCCACTCCTAGATGGGCCCGGTGTTTGTGTCGGCCACTAGGGTCGCTAATCTTACTCACACAGCTACCTCATTGCGCCTCTTTTTTTCTTTGCGTCATGTGCTGTTTGGGGAGGGTTTTTTGGAAGGGCCATCCTGCGTGACACTGCAGTGCCACTCCTAGATGGGCCCGGTGTTTGTGTCGGCCACTAGGGTCGCTAATCTTACTCACACAGCTACCTCATTGCGCCTCTTTTTTTCTTTGCGTCATGTGCTGTTTGGGGAGGGTTTTTTGGAAGGGCCATCCTGCGTGACACTGCAGTGCCACTCCTAGATGGGCCCGGTGTTTGTGTCGGCCACTAGGGTCGCTAATCTTACTCACACAGCTACCTCATTGCGCCTCTTTTTTTCTTTGCGTCATGTGCTGTTTGGGGAGGGTTTTTTGGAAGGGACATCCTGCGTGACACTGCAGTGCCACTCCTAGATGGGCCCGGTGTTTGTGTCGGCCACTAGGGTCGCTTATCTTACTCACACAGCGACCTCGGTGCAAATTTTAGGACTAAAAATAATATTGTGAGGTGTGAGGTATTCAGAATAGCCTGAAAATGAGTGTAAATTATGGTTTTTGAGGTTAATAATACTTTGGGATCAAAATGACCCCCAAATTCTATGATTTAAGCTGTTTTTTAGTGTTTTTGGAAAAAAACACCCGAATCCAAAACACACCCGAATCCGACAAAAAAAATTCGGTGAGGTTTTGCCAAAACGCGTTCGAACCCAAAACACGGCCGCGGAACCGAACCCAAAACCAAAACACAAAACCCAAAAAATTTCAGGCGCTCATCTCTATTGTAAAGTATGAAAAAGTAAAAAAAAAAATGCATGTCGACCTTTTTCCATGGCGACCTGGAACGTGTCGACCTAATGACCACGTCGACCTATTTCATGTCGACCGATAGTGTCGACCTAATGACTGTACACCTAAGTGTGGTTGAGCTAATGACCGTATGAGAGCTGCTGTGCCTGCCCCAGGGGCGGATTGGGAAATGAAAGTGGCTCTTGAAATATTTGTAGACGTGGCCTCACATTGCACCATAGGTAGAACGTGTAAGCATGGTGGCAGCCCTACTACTCACATTTTTACTCCAATGTTTGTAGTTATACTTTGTATTCACTGTTGTGCATTGTAGATATGATTTATATATATACAAGTATATACAGGTATAATACTTGAATGGTTCTATATATAGTTACCTGGTGGTGCCTAACAAATACAATATACTGGCCACTTAGTTGGATGCTGAGAAAATACATTGGGGGTCATTCCGAGTTGATCGCTCGCTAGCAGTTTTTAGCAGCCATGCAAACGCATAGTTGCCGCCCACGGGGGTGTGTATTTTCGCTTTGCAGAAGTGCGAACGCCTGTGCAGCAGAGCGCCTGCAAAAACATTTTGTGCAAAACAAGACCAGCCCTGTAGTTACTTATCCTGTGCGTTGATTCAAATGACGGAGGGACGGCTTTTGACGTCACACACCCGCCCAGTGAACGCTCAGCCACGCCTGCGTTTTTCCCGACATGCCTGCGTTTTTCTAAGCACTCCCTGAAAACGGTCAGTTGACACCCAGAAACGCCCTCTTTCTGTCAATCACCTAGCGGCCGTCTGTGCGATTGGAATCGTCGCTAGAACCAGTGCAAAACCACAATGGACTTCGTTCCCGTACGATGCGTGTGCGCATTGCGGACCATACACACGCGCAGATTAGGCATTTTTTTTTCACTGATCGCTACGCAGCAAACAACGGCAGCTAGCGATCAACTCAGAATGACCCCCATTGTCTCTGTCATTGCGTGACCTTGGAGAAAGATAAAATGCAGAAGTTGCCCAAAGCAATCAGCTTCTGTCAGTACATAGACTGTGCTAAATGTCAGAAGCTGATTGGTTGAGCAACTTCTCCACTTTATCTCTCTCCAAAGCTTGCTACATATCCCCCATTGCATTTGTTTAGCTATTTATCTGTATAATTCAAGACCCATTGATTATTGGGTTATATTATTGAGGGTGTACCATTGCAATTACTGTTGTTGTTGTTGTTGTTGTTGTTGTTGTTGTTGTTGTTGTTGGATTTTTATTATTCTAAAGCCATATAATTAAAATGTAAAAAGGAATCATTACACTGGGCAGATAATGAGAGGTAAAGAAATATCTACTTTTTCTGAGATCTGAGGAAAATATGTTTTACACAGAAAAGGAGAAATTACAGATGTACACTCAAGAGTACTATTGCCAATCAGAATATTGCAATCAGCAATCCAACATAGAGCAAAATTGAGGTGTTTAGCATAATTTGTGGCCAAAAGTATGTGCCCACCACCTGGACTGGGTGACCTCATCTGCTGAATCCCTAACACTTAGGTTCAAGTCCAGGGCACAGGACCCCCCAAGCCAGCACAAGCCAACCACCCCAAGGCATCACACTAGTAAGAGGTTTAAGTGTTAAAAAAATGTGTTAGTTACAGTAAGTAATGTTAATGCTGATTAACTTTCAGGAAGAAAAAGCAATACCTTTAATTTATATTTGTGCAGGCCACTGCGACCGCTGCGCGTGTGTGTGTGAAACACCTAACAGATGCGTACACGTTGCGTGCGCACGCCATCACGCTGTAAGCACAGAGCAGCTACACGTGAGGCGGAATACACTCTATAACCCCTAGCAGGAAAGGGACACGACACCAATTGTATTTAAATATGTTGGGATCCGACCCACCAACAGTTATTTACTAAAAGGGGGTTACAACAATAATACAATCACAATAAGAGAAGAGGCTACAATCAATGATACATACGTTTGTTCGCCAGCGCCACCCGGTTCCGGTCCTCAGTCTATCTGAATAGATGATCTTCAGAGAATGTGTTTGACCAGCCAGGCAGCGTGGCTTTTATACATTTGTCCAAATCATGAAACAATGGAATCTGTAATCCCTTCACCCATAGGTCAAAGGGCTGGTCATTTACAGTACAGGAGGGGTCATAGGTCAGTTTGAATAGGTGGGCGATGCCTGGTCCAGGTGCACTTGCAGATGTTATCCACTGGGTTCCTGCCGAATATCAGAGTACAGTAAATACAGTGTAATATTAATATTCTGTTGCTGCGCATATCTATGTGCAGGAGCGTGCTATCTTCTGCAAACTGCTACCGGAATATTGCTCTTAAAATACTGTACAGCTGGATACCAAACACCACCTCCTAACCTAATTCTGTCCCCTCATATCCTGTAAAGTTGAATTCCTCTGTTGTACCTTTGAAACAAATGAAACTCACTGGTGTGGTGCATGTAGTCTATGTGTAAACTATGTGCTATGTGAATTAAATATGAGATATGTCTTTGTGGCTTTTCCATGCGAATGCATATGCTACCGTAATTACTCATACCACGCTCTAACACGCAAGGCAGCGTGAGCGATTATGCGCAGCTTGCGAGTATGCGCACGCACGGCAGAACAAGCACCGGCATGGAGGCCATCTGTGTGGTGTTTGTACGTGATGAGTGTGCCTATAATATTTTCGACTTCGACAGTAAGAAGCAGCAGCAGCTATGTGTTAAGATACATAGGTGAAAGGAAATAATTAGAATTCTAAAACGTGTTACATTAGCAAAAAAATAATTAGGTGCTCAAAAAGTGCTACATTGTTACAATATGATGCCCCAAAGTATCCAGGCAACACTATTCAGGGGGCCCGAGCCCCAAACTCATCCCTAAAACTGACAAATTGTATACATTTATTCAGGACTTACCAATCATAGTTCCTTTCCCAAAATGCAGTCTATTAATGCCAAGTATCCATGTTTATTTAAAAAAAAAAACCTTGGGCAGGTGGGAAAGGCGCCAATCCAAGCAAAAGGAGTCTCCGCCTTCAAGTGTAGACATGTACACAATCAGGAGCGCTTTAACAGAGGAAGGGACCCGTCTGCACCTCCGGGTGGGCCCCTTCCTCTGCACGGTGCAGCAGTCTCCAGCAATATGCCAGAGTCTACTGTGCATGCGCAGGGCTACGGAAACATGGCGCCTGTCATGTTCCGGAGACCAATTTGGCTAATGCGCATGTGTGGCAGCCATTTTGGCTGTGATTTTCACCACGAGAGCAGTGCCTGGCGCTGCACGGCGGAAAGGTGAGAATTAGAATATGAGTGCAGTGTGTGCAGTGTGGGCCCCACCCCTAGACCCAGGGGCCCATGTGCACTGCACACATTGCACCCATTATAGAAACACCAGTGTACTCAATATAGACTATATGGGGCGGTGGACTGGACTCCACCCTCTAATTCTAAATATAATAAGAGGTGCTACCCTGATGAGATGTGTAGTTCCACATAGAAAAAAGAGAAATTGCAGATGCACACTCCATAGTAATATGCACTGCTAATCGTAATAACTTTAATAAACTCTGCAATCTAACGAAGAGCAAATTTGAGGGGCTTGGCATAATTTTTGGGCAGAAATATGGGCCCATCCATATTTTTCTGTGTGGAACTACAAGTCTCAGCATGGTAGAACCTCTGATTATATTTAGAATTATGGTGCGCAGTCCAATGCCCCCTCCACATATAACAAATTTATATTACCCATAGCCTATAAAACGGGACACAATTATTGTGGAATCCCAAACACCTCAATGCATTAAAACCATGTAAAACTATAACATTTGCCAGAGGTTTCCTCTGATGAAATTACTAGCCAGTAAAGAAACGCGTTAGTACGTTCCTGTTGGCTGTAATTTACTGGTGAGACCAAGATATACTCGCTACCCAAGCACTTTTACACAGAGTGTAGAGTGAGTGATTTTCCACACACTGGCTTTGTAACATGGATCACTGCATGTGGCTGATGCACCGGAGCTTCTGAGCAGAATTGACCGGGACCGACATATATACAGTATTTTGTGGGTCGTATCAACTCTATACTTTCTGGAGAGTACTCCTAAGACTGTGAATACAAATAAACCGGACATTGTTAGTTTTAGAAAGAGAGGAGGGGGCCCATGGACATTCTCCATCCAGGCCACCTCCCCTCTCTCTTGTTGGCAGTGTAGTCTCTCTGAATGACAGCACTAGTAAACTCTACAGCTGTGTTAGAGTCTACTGCTCATGTGCAGGAATCTGGGGAAATGGCACAGCGGGCATTGTCCTTACGATTCCCCTTCGCCGCTGCTTATGAAGTGGTTATTTATGTGAGATGTATATTTTATTCTGGGACTCATATATGTTTTCATTATTTTGCCCATTTTATACATGCAGTTTTTTTTATGAACGTGGCATAACATTATCCTAATAAGAAATTATTTTATTATATGCGGCTTGCTCGTACAATAATATTTTAACACATGTATATTTATAAATGTCCCCTTTTCTTCAGATCAGTAATTGCCTATAATATATATTTAGATCCATTCAGAAGCATTTTAACTAAAGGGGGATATCCAATTAGCCCCAGTTTTTTTACCGTCGGGGGCTATCTAATTAGCCCAGATAAGCCGACGCGTGCCGCGGCTTATCGGGATTCTGTTTCACCTGCCTCCGGCAGACGAAGTAGAATCCCCGGAAACAGCCCCATGTTTCACACAAAAACACACAGGTTTCACTGAACCTGTTTGTTTTCGGGAGAAAGGTTTTTTTTACAGGCGATCCATCTAGATAGCCTGTAAAAAAAAAAAATTTTGGTGAAACATCGGAAAAAAGTCAGATAAACATCCGAAAACGGACGTTTTTCGGACCCGATGTTTTAACATGGATAATTGGATATCCCCCTAAGAGAGGAGGGGACCTCTGTGCAGCCTCCATCGCGGGCCTCCAGCTCACCAGCAGCTCATAGACTCTGGCTTAAAGCCAGAGCATACTGCGCATGCGCCGGTCTCCGGGAACATGGCATCCGCGCCTTGTTCCCGGGGACACCTCCAGTGCACATGCGTTAATCACTCAGAAATGGCTGCGGCGGCCATTTTCCAAGTGATTTGTGCCCGCATTGCAGATCCGCCGCTGCGGTACTCCGGAGGGGTAAGTATAATATATGGGTGCAGTGTGTGTGGTGTGGCCCCCCCCCTGACCTAGGGGCCCACTGAACCGCACACACTGCACTCATTATAGAAACGCCTATGGATCCATTACAAGTCCTAGTTAGTATGCTGAAAAAAATCTATCAACAAATAAATTAACAAGGTTTACAGCATTCTCAACAGGTAAATAGACAAGCGAATTCTGGAAGCAAAGAAAATTATCCTTGACAAAAATCTATTAATCATATGCCTGAAAGATCTGAAAGTAGTTACTGTAAATGCCTGAGGGACAATTTTGCATTATGATTTTCAGCCCCGTAGTGTAATAAAAGATGTTTTACCTTTGGATGCTAATGATTTCTTTCCATTTTTTTTATTTCTTTTTGTAACTTTACAAACATTCTTTTGAAAACTCTCCTTATGTTGTTGCTTTGTTTTTCATCTAGTTGTTATGAGTATATAAGTGGGTAATTATTTTTATTACCCATATGTGGAAATGTATTTTATGAATGTTTACATATGCGTTATGTAAATTTTGCTGTTTTAATTATCTTTACAATGATATAAAAAATAAATTGTAAAAACAAAGTATCGATTTTGAGATTGAAGCGTTCATCCGGCACTGAGTGATTTCCTACCAGGTGGTTTGCCAACTGTTATATTGTGCCCCTGAGGAATTTGTCAGTATAGAGTTGTCGCAATAAACTGGTTTACACATTGCTGTATTTTGAATAGAGATGAGCAACCCCCCCCCCCCCCCCGAAATTCATGTCCCGAGCCCAGATCCGAGCCCGGGTAAGGACTTCCCGTCTGACTCGGAACCCAGAATGAGGCAAAACGTCATCATCTCGCTGTCGGATTCTCGCGGGTTTTGGATTCCATATAAGGAGCGGCGCGTCGCAGCCATTTTTACTCCAGTCCTGGAGAGTATAGCGAGAGGACATGTCTCTTCAGTGTCTGTCTGTGCAGGAAAGTGGTGTGGCGACCTGCTCTTATGTGTCATTCCAATGCTGTCTAGTGCTGCATCAGTCCAGTGGTGGTGACTTGTGCTGCATCAGACCAGTCACAGTGGTGGTGTCCTGTGCTGCCATAACCCCAGTGCTGCTGTATAAGTCCAGTCCAGTGGTGCTGTCTTGTGCTGCATCAGTCCAGTGGTGGTGTCTTGTGCTGCAACAGTCTAGTCACAGTGGTAGTGTCCTGTGCTGCCATAACCCCAGTGCTGCTGCATAGGTCCAGTCCAGTGGTGCTGTCTTGTGCTGCATCAGTCCAGTGGTGGTGTTCTGTGTTGGCATAAGTCCAGTGGTAGTGTCCAGAGCTGCCATATGTCCAGTGGTGCTGCTGTATAAATACAGTGCAGTGGTGGTGTGTGGTGCTGCATCAGTCCAGTGGTGGTGGCCTGTGCTGCCATAAGTCCAGTGGTGGTGGCCTGTGCTGCCATAAGTCAGGTGGTGCTGCTGTATAAGTCCAGGGGTACTGCCGTATAAGTTCAGGGGTACTGCCATATAAGTCCAGTGGTACTGCCGTATAAGTCCAGAGGTACTGCTGTATAAGTCCAGAGGTACTGCCATATAAGTCCAGTGGTACTGCCGTATAAGTCCAGTGATATTTCCGTATAAGTCCAGTGGTACTGCCGTATAAGTCCAGTGGTACTGCTGTACAAGTCCAGTGGTACTGCCGTATAAATCCAGTGATACTGCCGTACAAGTCCAGTGGTACTGCCGTACAAGTCCAGTGGTACTGCCGTATAAGTCCAGTGGTACTGCCGTATAAGTCCAGTGGTACTGCTGTATAAGTCCAGTGGTAATGCAGTATAAGTCCAGTGATACTGCCGTATAAGTCCAGTGGCAATGCCATATAAGTCCAGTCCAGTGGTGCAGCCGTATAAGTTCAGGGGTAATGCTGTATAAGTCCAGTGGTGCTGTCCTGTGCTGTATATAATTTACTCCAAATAAAGGGGTTATTAATATTTAATCCAAATAATTTTTACAAGGTTTGCCCTGTGTGCTTTAGGGGTACGCTCTTCTGGGCCGCATGTTGTTATGTAACTCCGTCCAAATTAAAGGGTTATTATTAACCATATTATTTTTTCAGGCTTTGCTGTGTGTGTGTGGTTTAGGGGTACACTCTCCTGTGCCACCAATATTGTGTGTTTATTACATCTGGGCAAATTCCAGCACGTCCCATGTTTTGCACATACAATTAATTTGGTGGTGCAGAATTTTTTCAGAAATGACGGGCGTGCAGGAGATGCTGTTGTGGCTTGAAAAATTGCGGGGATCTTTCGACATTCATCCACTGCGTGCCACTCCTAGATGGGCCAGGTGTTTGTGGCGCACACTTGTGTCGCTAAGCTTAGTCATACAGCAACCTCGGTGCACCTCTTTTTCTTCTTTACATCATGTGCTGTTTGGGGACTAGTTTTTTTAAGTGCCATCCTGTCTGACACTGCAGTGCCACTCCTAGATGGTCCAGGTGTTTCTGCATCACACTTGTGTTGTTTAGCTTAGCCATCCAGCGACCTTGGTGCACCTCTTTTTCTTCTTTGCATCATGTGCTGTTTGGGGACTAGTTTTTTTAAATGCCATCCTGTCTGATACTGCAGTGCCACTCCTAGATGGGACAGTTGTTTGTGCCGCACACTTGTGTTGCTTAGCTTAGCCATCCAGCTACCTCATTGCACATCTTTTTCTTATTTGCATGATGTGCTGTTTGGGGCCTATTTTTTAAATCTGCCATCCTGTCTGCCACTGCAGTGCCACTCCTAGATGGGCCAGGTGTTTGTGCCGCACACTTGTGTCGCCTAGCTTAGCCATCCAGCTACCTCATTGCACCTCTATTTCTTCTTTGCATCATGTGATGTTTGGGGCCTATTTTTTTTAAATATGCCATCCTGTTTGCCACTGCAAAACCACTCCTAGATGGGTCAGGTGTTTGTTCCGCACACTTGTGTTGCTTAGCTTAGCCATCCAGCTACCTCATTGCACCTCTATTTCTTCTTTGCATCATGTGGTGTTTGGGGCCTATTTTTTAAATCTGACATCCTGTTTGCCACTACAGTACCACTCCTAGATGGGTCAGGTGTTTGTTCCGCACACTTGTGTCGCTTAGCTTAGCCATCCAGCTACCTCATTGCACCTCTTTTTCTTCTTTGCATGATGTGCTGTTTGGGGCCTATTTTTTTAATCTGCCATCCTGTCTGTAACTGCAGTGCCACTCCTTAGATGGGCCAGGTGTTTGTGCCGCCCACTTGGGTCACTTAGCTTAGTCATCCAGCAACCTTGGTGCAACCTTTTGGCCTAAAAACAATATTGTGAGGTGTTAAGAATAGACTGGAAATTAATGTTATTGAAGTTAATAATACAGTAGGATCAAAATTACCACCAAATTCTGTGATTTTAGCCATTTTTATGTTTTTTTCAAAAATCATCCAGATCCAAAACCAAAACACGAAAGGGTGGTTTTGACAAAACCAATCCAAAACCAAAACATGAGCGGGGAATTAGAACCAAAACACAAAATATGAAAAGTGTCCGCCGCACATCTCTATTTAAAGCTAGCTGTTAAATTGCCAATTTCATGCAGCTGACTGTTGACATGTATTTAAATGGTTACATGCTACAAGCTGTCTCTTAACATAGTGCTATTGTCTATGACTCATCAACAACACTAATATCACATGCCTGTGTTATTGTGCATGACTGATCAGCCACAATAACATCACATGTCTGAGTCACCGAACTTAAAGGTCAGGCTGATAAGGCAACAGGTGCATGTTGTTTACTTGGCTCTATAAAAGTGTCTACATAGTCCCAAGTGTGTTACTGTGTTATTGGAGCATCACAGTGCTGTACAGCTGTACAGTACTTAACTCATGAGATATTGACACCTAATCAAATTGACTGCCGTTTATCTTCTTATCATCTGCATACAGTTTTCTTCAGTAAAACCTACTCTGGTTTGAAATCAATATGTGGATAAACGTCCTTACTCACATCTACTAGGCACATACCAGCTTGTAGGCATCTGCCAATACTGACTGCAACTCGCAGACTATCACATGAACAGAGGTGTAATTAAATTTGATGAACCCCATGGGCATATAAAAAATGGAGCTTCTTGAAAAATGTTATTTAAAACTTGTACATTATTGTTCAAATGAATACACACTTGAAATCATGAAGGAGGGGTTGGAGCTTTTAAATCAGAACTGTCCTCCTCAAATTTGGTCAGTTGAAGGTGTATATGTTGCATACTTGTTGATTTATATGTCTCTTTTCTGAAGGTCCAAGGAGAGGAGGAGCAAGGTGGGTTGTGTGGGAGCCCTGAATTGTATCATGTCTAATTCTCCACCTTTGATATTTTCCTGGGACACCTGGATTTTTGACACTGGGGGATGGGATAAGATGACGCCAGTCAAAGGAAATTGTGCCTTAAAGACCCATGTCCTGATCACCTTGCCGTTGACCCATGTGCTGCGGTTGATTAGCCTACTTTACACCCCCCTCCCCCGCAAATTTGAGGAGTGTGGTGGCAAGTACAGTATGATGTGTAGATAAAGTTCTTGAAATTATGTGGCTTAAACTGGTTATTTGCTTTACAATACCTGTATATAATACAAACAATTCGGCAATTCCCTTCTCACTTTTAATTTATTATGTCTCACCAAACTTGATCACAGGTGTTTAGGATAAGATAAGTTTTGATTTAATTAATCAATAAACTATTCCACAGAAGCAAAGTGGTTAACAGAATATAACCCAGCCCACTGAAAGTCATTATGATCAGCTACAGTATGTGTGAAAAAATAAAAATAAAGGAAGTGAGTGTAAAAATAGGACAATACTTTTTGGAGACAGGATGCAGAATAAATGTGTGCATTGTGGGTAAAGCTGTGGGATGCCATACTGCAATTATAAACATCAAGTTGTCATGCTGATTTATATATGTTTGTGACTAAGCCAAATCCATGTATTATTGTGTTCTTATAATCAGAATACATTCATGGGGCCTCAGACAGGATACTGTCTATGCAAAGTAAAAATAATTTCTGTTACTTTTCCTCCAAAACATGAAAGTTTCAGAGTTGCAGAAAAGTTGTCAATAATTCCGGTCTCATCGTGTGCACGGAACTAAGGGCCTAATTCAGAGACCTGATCGCTGTGCTGCAAATTTGCAGAGGTCTGCGATCAGATAGTTGCCTCCAAGGGAGAGTGGAAACCCGCCTTGTGCAAGTGTGCGAATGCATGTGTACGCTGTGCGAAAATTCCGCCAAGCAGCAGACAGCTCCAAATCCATTCGCAACTCACTCACCATCGAATGATTTTTCCATACTGTGCAGTCTGTGCGCGCTGTGCGCAGCCCGGGACTTACTCCTACAGTGCGATACAAACAGGCTGTTTGGGTCCGGAGCTGACGTCACATACCTGCCCTGAAAACGCTTGGGAACGCCTGCGTTTTTCCTGACACTCCCAGAAAATGAAAATGGTCAGTTACCACCCACAAACATCTGCTTCTTGTCAATTATCTTGAAAACGCCCTTGCAATCTAAATTTTCACACTATCCTGTCACTGTTTGAGGATGCGCCTGCGCATTTCCGTGCATATGTATGCGCACTCATTCGATAATCGGCCCGCAGTGCGATTTCGCACAGCAGCGATCAGGTCTGAATGCAGAGTTCTGAGCACCTGTGCGACCGCCTTGATAGTACCGTGCAATGGTTTTATACCATTAGCTGTGATCACTATCAATGTTTTTTTTGCACCAGCCCAATTGTTGGTGCAAGATATCTGCCCAAAGTCAGATGGATGATTACTTATGCACATCTGAAAACAGGGCCTAATTCAGAGACTTGTGCAAATTTGTGCGCAGAATATGCTAATGCTCCAGATGGCTGCATTTGTATTGAGATGCCCGCTGGCAGCTTTGCAAATCCCAGTGGCTGCAAACAGGGGAGGCAGTCAATTGACCGCCTGTCGGAATCCTGACACCAGCTGAAATACCGGCGGAGTCCTGACCGCCAGCTGAATACCCCTCTTGGGTGGTGGTCCACGCCACCACCCGGAGGGGAAGAGAAACCTGTGAAGACCGAAGGTCATCACCGGGCCCAAAGTGTGGCGAGCGCAGCGAGCCCGCGAGGGGACACACTGCAATCACCGCCGGGCACCCGGCTGTCGGGCTCCTGGCGTCTGTCTCCTGACCGCCGGGATCCCAACCGCCGGGATCTCGTACTGGTCCCGCAGACAGAGATGCAAACACCTTATCTCCACAAAATGGTGCCTGACTGTTAATCACTTCGCTAAAAAATCTTCTCTGCTGCAGATGCGCAGTGTGACTCAGAAGCATATACAGACTGCTGATCATCACTGAACTACAAAAAATCAGGTTTGCATACATCTTCAGGCCCATAGCCCACCATTCCATTTATGGGTGTGGTATGGAAGGTAGATAGTAACTAGGTCGACAGTGTCTAGGTCGACCACTATTGGTCGACAGTAACTAGGTCAACAGGGTCTCTAGGTCGACAGGGTCTTTGGTCAACATGGTCTAGGTCGACAGGTCAAAAGGTCGACATTAGTTTTTTATGCTTTTTTGGTGTCGTTTCCTTCGTAGAGTGACCGGGAATCCCAGTTAGTGCACCGTGTCCCATCGCATGGCTCGCTTCGCTCGCCATGCTTCGGGCAAGGTGCCTCGCTCTGCTACCGCTTCGTTCGGCACAGATTACCGTTCCAATCGTAGTCCACGTGGATCGTTAAGTATGAAAGGGTTCAAAAAAGAAAAAAAATTGTGGAAAAACTCGTGTCGACCTTTTGACCTGTCAACCTAGATCATGTCGACCTAGAGACCCTGTCAACCTAGAAACCCTGTCGATCTAGCTATTGTCAACCAATAGTGGTCGACCTAGATAGTGTTGACCTAGTTACTGTCGACCTAGAGACCGGATCCCTCCATTTATACACCCTTGACATGCCCTTATTAAATGCCCTGTTACAACGTACTACCTAGTTATATCCATTCAGCTGTGTTATTCATTTTTCTTTTATATCTTTTTTTTTAAACTCTCAGCAGGGGGAAGATGCGAGAATTAATGGCACATCAGGGGTGGACGGTGGTTTTTGGTGAGGAAGGGGTTCGAACGGTCCTGGCCCTGGCCTACATGGGGCAGGACTGGCAGTGACAAATTGGTGTGAGAGGAAGGCAGCCAACATGCCAACAACAGCACATGGAGCTCTTAACCTTGTGAGACACAGCCAGCAACAGCTCCCTGTCAGGGGAAGACTTGGTGTTATCATATCGTTGCCGTATCCATGCAAAAACATTTTTCAAACAGTTTCATGGGGGGGGGGAATTGTTGCAATTTAGCAGTGATAAGATATATTTTCATAATGATGCAAGATAAAGAAGAACTGCACCAGATAGCTAGTAAGTTGTGCATTGCAATCACTGACTGGGGGCACTACAGAATGACATATACAGGAATGTGACCTACTAGAGACATTACAGTATGACATAATGTGACCGGCTGGAGGCACTACAGTGTGGCAGTATGTGACCTACTGGGGGCACTACAGTGTAACATAATGTGACCTGCTGGGGGCACTACAATCGGCAGTATGTGACATAATGTGACCTGCTGGGCAGGGCCGGTGCTAGAGTGTTTGGCGCCCCCCTGCAAATAATAAATTTGCGCCCTCCCATCCGTAAAAAAGGGATAGCGCGCACTTGAAAAAGGGGTTGTGGCCATA
Organism: Pseudophryne corroboree; assembly: GCF_028390025.1. Taxonomy (NCBI): domain Eukaryota; kingdom Metazoa; phylum Chordata; class Amphibia; order Anura; family Myobatrachidae; genus Pseudophryne; species Pseudophryne corroboree. The sequence goes on along the minus strand of NC_086447.1, from coordinate 843,802,786 downwards.
CAAGGAAGGGGCGTGACCACAAAGGTACCCACAATTCAAATTACGCCACACGGTATTACAATCTTATGCACATTAACCCAAACGTAGTGCCACTGATTCATATTATGCCACATAATAGTGCCACTTATTCACATTTAAAATCGATGACAGGGCCAGTTCTAGATCCTGAAGACCTCAGGGCAAAAGTTTCCTCTGGCCATGCTCAGAACAGGGACAGTGCGCGCAAAAAGTTTAGGGCCACAGAATAGTGCCAGTTCACATAACCCCGCACAGTAGTGTCCATTAGTCACATTACACCGCACAGTAGTGTCCGTCAGTCACATTACACCGCACAGTAGTGTCCGTTAGTCACATTACACCACACAGTAGTACCCTTATACACCTTATGCCATACAGGAGAGCCGCTATTACATGTTACGCCAGAGTAGAGTTCATTATACACATTATGCCAGGTACAGCCCATTATACACATTATGAAGGTCATTGAGACCCCACTGCAATGGCGGCCCTCAGCGCAGTTTGCCAGTGCAGCAAACTGTGCATGCACAGTGGGCGTGAGGCCACACACATTGCGGTCACTTCCCCAATAGATGCGAGCACAAAGTGATTGATAGGCGACAGCGTAGTGGAGTTAAGTTGTTGCTGGGGTGACGCTGGAAAAATGGGGGCAGGCCGGGACGTCACGCGCAGCCGCTCCCCCAAAAAAATGGCTGCTGACCAGGCTACACTGCCAGGGGTCAACCTTAGATCAGATGCATCCTCAATCAAATTTTGGATGCATCGGGAGGCGGCGCCACACGTGCTGGGCGGCCTTGCCTTGTGCTGGGCGGCCCTCAGCATGTGCAGAGATGAACGCAGATCCGGCTGCCTATGTATCCATCTGCGTTCATCTCTGAATAACCCATACTTGCCTCTTCTCCCGGAATGGCCGGGAGGCTCCCGAAAATCGAGTGACCCTCCCGGCCCCCCGGAAGAGCAGGCAAGTCTCCCGGACTCAGGGGTCCCCCCATGCCCGTCCGCCCACTTAGTGTGTAAAGTGGGCGGTCCGGGCAGTTGATGACGCGATTCTTGCTGAATCGCGTCATCATAGCCACGCCCCCTGCAGTGTAATGCCGGAGATCGCGGCATTACAGAGTGGGGGCGTGGCTTAAAGGATGTGCCGCCAAAACTCCGCCCCGTCCCGCCCCTGCTCCACCCCCGTCCTGCCTCCGGTCCACCTCCCCACGTCACAGCCCTCCCCTGCCCCCTTGCTGAGCCGACCTGTCTGCTCTCTCCCGCAGAGAGCAGCCAGAATGTCGGCAAGTATGGAATAACCCCCTATGCCAGGTACAGCCCTCATTCCCTCCACAGTGCAGCCCCGTTACCTGCAGGAGGTTCCGGCTCAGGCGCTGCTCCTCCTCTTCCTTCTCTGCCTCCGGTTTCTTGCAGGCTCTGTTACTTCAGCAGCAACGGCTGTAGGATGTCGGTAGTGATGCCGAGGGGGGGGATTTGGAGGGAGCGGGTGCTAATTACCCGGGCCTGGGACTTAGCCTGGTCTGCAGCACTCCCACCACCATCCCTCTTTACTAGGCAGCAGCATAAGGCTCTCATCCTGGGAGCACAGCATATGCTGCTAATGCTGAGCCTCTGCCTGTTCCTGTACAGGTGGAGGAGGTGGGGGGTGAGGTGGGGGGGGGGAGTGATCACACTAATCACCCTCCCACACAGAAATGACCCTGGCTGAGGGCTAGGGGCACAGGGATCATCAGGCACTATAAAGATTTTTTTGTTTTTACGTTTTCCATAAGGGGGCGTGGCCACGCCTCCCCGCGATTAGGCCACGCCCCCAATACAATTCTGAGCGCGAGAGGTCGGCGGCGGCAGCGGAGCTGTGAGAGGGGGTGAGTATGCACAGTGCGCGCTGCCTGCTGCAGTCTCACTCTGGAGGAGGAGGGGGAGGGAGCCGCGCTACCCGCTGCCAGCGCCGCTACCTGTCATCCAGTCTGACAGGCACAGCGGCTGCCGGCAGCAGCAGGGTAGCAGAACAGGGAGAGCGCCTCTTCACCTCAGCGCCTCCCTGCATTGCATACCCTTGCTGAGCGGGTAGCGCCGGCTCTGCTGCTGGGGACACTACAGTATGACATCATGTGACCTACTGGGCGTAACTGTGAGAGGCTATGGAGTCGGCTGCCGCCGGGCTCCTACTCTGTAGGGGGGCACCTCTCCTCCCGTTCCGTGTTCAGCGACACCATTCAATTAGGTCAATTGACAGCCACCGCTATCTCTTCTGTGGCCGACTCCCCTCCCCCACTAGTCCCTGCACCTTACAAGTCACACCTTCTTTATTATAGATACACATTTTAAAAGTGTCATACCCAGGATTAGAACCCATAACCTATTAGACTGGAAGCAGACACCTTACTGATGGAGCTACTTGCTCCTGTATAGGAAGCATGAGAATTCAAACTACAGTATATGAAGTTACTTCTCTGACAATTACACGTAACATCATATACTGTAGTTAGAATTCTCATGTATATACATACATACATATTGTACATATATTTCTCTATATATGGGTGGGGGGTGGGGCACCAATATTTATCTTGCCTCCGGGCAACTGGGACGAACTTACGCCACTGGGGACACTACAGTATGGTGCATAGTAATCTACTGGGGTCACTACAGTGTGACATAATGTGACCTGCTGGGGGCACTACAATATGGCAGTATGTGCATAATGTGACCTGCTGGGCACTACAGTATGACATAATGTGACCTGTTGGGGGCACTACAGTAAGACATAATGTGACCTGCTGGGGGCACTACAATGTGGCAGTATGTGGCATTATGTGACCTGCTGGGGCACTACAGTATGACATAATGTGACCTGCTGGGGGCACTACTGTGTCGTGCATAGTAATCTACTGGGGTCACTACAGTGTAACATAATGTGACCTGTTGGGGGCACTATAATGTGGCAGTATGTGACATAATGTGACATGCTGCGGCACTACAGTATGACATAACGTGACCTGCTGGGGGCACTACAATTTGGCAGTATGTGGCATAATGTGACCTGCTGGGGTACTTCAGTATGACATAATGTGACCTGCTGGGGGCACTACAATGTTGCAGTATGTGACATAATGTGACATGCTGGGGGCACTACAGTATGACATAACGTGACCTACTGGGGCCCTACAGTATGACATAATGTGACCTACTGGGGCCCTACAGTATGACATAACGTGACCTACTAGGGCCCTACAGTATGACATAATGTGACCTGCTGGGGCCCTACAGTATGACATAACGTGACCTACTGGGGCCCTACAGTATGACATAATGTGACCTGCTGGGGACACTACAGTATGACATAATGTGACCTACTGGGGGCACTACAGTATGACATAACGTGACCTACTAGGGCACTACAGTATGACATCATGTGACCTGCTGGGGACACTACAGTATGACATAATGTGACTTACTGGGGCACTACAGTATGACATAACGTGACCTTCTGGGGGCACCACAGTACGATATAACGTGACCTGCTGGGTGCACTGCAGTGTGGCATAATGTGACCTACTGGGGGCACTACAGTGTGGCATAACGTGTCATATCGGGCACACTGCAGACACTATAGCTACTCAGGAACAGCAGCCAGGCGCTGCAATGTCACAGTGCAGCACCTGGCTCCCAGTCACTGGGGAGGAGTCAACATTTAGGTGTTAGTCCCTGGAAGGTTGACACCTGGGTACTGTCCGCACCCTCTAGTGATGCCTCAGAGTAATTCCACCTAACATTTGTAGACTATTGTGTTGGCTCCATCTACAGTTCATTTGGTCCTGCCCACGTGATGCGTGTGTGTGTTTCTGTTTTCTGTGTGTGGGTACGGGTCGTTGGGTCGACTCAACTTAGGTCGAAAGTCATTAGGTCGACCACTGAAGGTCGACATGGGTATTAGGTCGACGTGTACAAGGTCGACAGGTGAAAAGGTCGACATGAGTTTTTGGACTTTTTTTGGTGTCGTTTTCTTTGTAAAGTGTAGTGTAGTCACGTGGATCGTCAAGTATGAAAAAGTCCAAAAAATGAAGAAAAAAAATGTGAAAAACTCATGTCGACCTTTTTGACCTGTCAACCTAGTACATGTCGACCTAATGACCATGCCTATCTATTGACCATGTCAACCTAATGCATGTCGACCTTCAGTGGTCGACCTAATGACTGTCGACCTAAGCTGTGTCAACCTAACGACCATATCCCCTGTGTATATGCACGCATGTAGGTAGATGTAAAGTCTATGGATCCAGGGTGCAAAAATACACAAGTGCCCGCGAAAAACCAGTCACTGGTGCGAATACCCACAGCTCAGATGAGCACGGCTACATCTGTAGATAGATAGATAGATAGATAGATAGATAGATAGATAGATAGATAGATAGATAGATAGATAGATAGATAGATAGATATTTCTCATTTTTATGTTTAAAATATAGCCTGCACATTTATACTTTATTTTTACCAGTAAACATTCACTGTACAGATGTGTCCTCTTCTGTTGTTGTTGCTGCACTTCCTGCGTCATGGTAACGATATGTCACGTCATGCAACGCTAAGTCACACCCATAGGTCCCTGTCTAAAGTGAATGGATAGCCGGTGCGTGCGTACATGCACACTCGCTATCCCGCAAGACGCAACGCATCGCGGCAACAGGAGAGGACACATCTGTACGCGTTGCATATGATTATATACTGGTTTATTACATTTTATTTTGTTGCAGTTAGAGGAAAATAAAAATAAAAATGTAAATGTGTCAAGTAGGAAAAAAGAAAGCAGGAACCGTGCGTTATTTATGTCTTCAGGCTACATATTAACTGGGAGAACAATCTGTACTGTCAGCAGCACAAATGTCATTCTCAACCTATCAAAGAAAAGTATACATGGCGTATTCTACCATACAGGGAGATGTGTAACTAAAAACATTACACACCAAACTGGGTGACAAAAACAGATGTCTTTGTTTTATCATAAAGGTCAATGCATGTTTGTGCTGTCAAATGGAAAAAGATGCTGCTATGCCTTACACAATTTAGAAGCTCTAAGCAATCTATTACAATGTAGCACTTCAAAATGTCACATACTGTACTGTATACATACTACTGGCCAAAAGATTCCGTTTCCAGTTTTTAGTAAAAAATGCACAAAGTTTATTGTCTCGGTGCACTGTGAAATGGAAGCATTTTATTTGTGTATGTTGCAGAGAGCTTTCTATAGCTGCACCTCCACAGTCATGGTTTGTCCTGAGACAGAGACACAGCTGTCTCTAAAAATAAAAATTGTCCATCAGGGGGATTTCTAGGTACTAAGGGGTTTATTTACTAAGCCTTGGATGGATATAAAGTAGTGATGAGCGGGTTCGGTTTCTCGGAAACCGAACCCCCCCGAACTTCACCCTTTTTACACGGGTCCGAGCCATACTCGGATTCTCCCGTATGGCTCGGTTAACCCGAGCGCGCCCGAACGTCATCATCCCGCTGTCGGATTCTCGCGAGATTCGGATTCTATATAAGCAGCCGCGCGTCGCCGCCATTTTCACTCGTGCATTGGAAATGTTAGGGAGAGGACGTGGCTGGCATCCTCTCCGTTATTGTTGAACTTGATTGTGCTGTGCACTATTGCTTAATTGTGGGGAGGGCTGGGGAGCAGCTGTATAATATAGGAGGAGTACAGTGCAGAGTTTTGCTGATCAGTGACCACCAGTTATCCGTTCTCTGCCTGAAAAAAACGCTCCATATCTGTGCTGTGTGCTGCATATATCTGTGCTCACACTGCTTAATTGTGGGGACTGGGGAGCAGCTGTATTATATAGCAGGAGTACAGTGCAGAGTTTTGCTGACAGTGACCACCAGTATACGTTGTCTGCCTGAAAAACACTCCATATCTGTGCTCAGTGGGCTGCTTTATTGTGGGGACTGGGGACCACCAGTATAATATTACATAGGAGGAGTACAGTGCAGAGTTTTGCTGACCAGTGACCACCAGTATATAATATATAGCATTACGGTACAGTAGGCCACTGCTGTACCTACCTCTGTGTCGTCATTAAGTATACTATCCATCTACATTCTATACCTGTGGTGCATTTTAGTTTTGCAGTTTGCTGACACAGTGACCACCAGTATACTATATATAATAGCAGTACGGTACGGAAGGCCACTGCTGTACCTACCTCTGTGTCGTCATTAAGTATACTATCCATCTACATTCTATACCTGTGGCGCATTTTAGTTTTGCAGTTTGCTGACACAGTGACCACCAGTATACTATATATAGCAGTACGGAAGGCCACTGCTGTACCTACCTCTGTGTCATCATTAAGTATACTATCCATCTACATTCTATACCTGTGGTGCATTTTAGTTTTGCAGTTTGCTGACACAGTGACCACCAGTATATATAGCAGTACGGTACGGAAGGCCACTGCTCTACCTACCTCTGTGTCATCAAGTATACTATCCATCCATACCTGTGGTGCATTTCAGTTGTGCGCAGTATGGCCCTCATTCCGAGTTGTTCGCTCGGTATTTTTCATCGCATCGCAATGAAAATCCGCTTAGTACGCATGCGCAATGTTCGCACTGCGACTGCGCCAAGTAACTTTGCTATGTAGAAAGTAATTTTACTCACGGCTTTTTCATCGCTCCGGCGAACGTAATGTGATTGACAGGAAATGGGTGTTACTGGGCGGAAACACGGCGTTTCAGGGGCGTGTGGCTGAAAACGCTACCGTTTCCGGAAAAAACGCAGGAGTGGCCGGAGAAACGGTGGGAGTGCCTGGGCGAACGCTGGGTGTGTTTGTGACGTCAACCAGGAACGACAAGCACTGAACTGATCGCACAGGCAGAGTAAGTCTGGAGCTACTCTGAAACTGCTAAGTAGTTAGTAATCGCAATATTGCGAATACATCGGTCGCAATTTTAAGAAGCTAAGATTCACTCCCAGTAGGCGGCGGCTTAGCGTGTGTAACTCTGCTAAATTCGCCTTGCGACCGATCAACTCGGAATGAGGGCCTATATATAGTAGTAGGCCATTGCTATTGATACTGGCATATAATTCCACACATTAAAAAATGGAGAACAAAAATGTGGAGGTTAAAATAGGGAAAGATCAAGATCCACTTCCATCTCGTGCTGAAGCTGCTGCCACTAGTCATGGCCGAGACGATGAAATGCCATCAACGTCGTCTGCCAAGGCCGATGCCCAATGTCATAGTACAGAGCATGTAAAATCCAAAAAACAAAAGTTCAGTAAAATGACCCAAAAATCTAAATTAAAAGCGTCTGAGGAGAAGCGTAAACTTGCCAATATGCCATTTACAACACGGAGTGGCAAGGAACGGCTGAGGCCCTGGCCTATGTTCATGGCTAGTGGTTCAGATTCACATGAGGATGGAAGCACTCATCCTCTCGCTAGAAAAATGAAAAGACTTAAGCTGGCAAAAGCACAGCAAAGAACTGTGCATTCTTCTAAATCACAAATACCCAAGTAGAGTCCAATTGTGTCGGTTGCGATGCCTGACCTTCCCAACACTGGATGGGAAAAGCTTGCGCCTTCCACCATTTGCACGCCCCCTGCAAGTGCTGGAAGGAGCACCCGCAGTCCAGTTCCTGATAGTCAAATTGAAGATGTCACTATTGAAGTACACCAGGATGAGGATATGGGTGTTGCAGGCGCAAACCAACCAGTAATTTCAGTCACAGTCGTGTGGCAGACCCTGTCGCTGAAATGATGGGTTCGTTAAAGTGTGCATGTCCTGTTTATATACAACATAAGGGTGGGTGGGAGGGCCCAAGGACAATTCCATCTTGCACCTCTTTTTTCTTTCATTTTTCTTTGCATCATGTGCTGTTTGGGGACAATTTTTTTGAAGTGCCATCCTGCCTGACACTGCAGTGCCACTCCTAGATGGGCCAGGTGTTTGTGTCGGCCACTTGTGTCGCTTAGCTTAGTCACACAGCGACCTTGGTGCGCCTCTTTTTTTCTTTGCATCATGTGCTGTTTGGGGACAATTTTTTTGAAGTGCCATCCTGCCTGACACTGCAGTGCCACTCCTAGATGGGCCAGGTGTTTGTGTCGGCCACTTGTGTCGCTTAGCTTAGCCATCCAGTGACCTCGGTGCAAATTTTAGGACTAAAAATAATATTGTGAGGTGTGAGGTGTTCAGAATAGACTGGAAATGAGTGGAAATTATGGTTATTGAGGTTAATAAAACTATGGGATCAAAATGACCCCCAAATTCTATGATTTAAGCTGTTTTTTAGGGTTTTTTGTAAAAAAAACACCCGAATCCAAAACACACCCGAATCCGACAAAAAAATTTCGGTGAGGTTTTGCCAAAACGCGTCCGAATCCAAAACACGGCCGCGGAACCGAATCCAAAACCAAAACACAAAACCCGAAAAATGTCCGGTGCACATCTCTAATATAAAGGTGACGGAGTTAAAGTCCCAACCAAGCAGCTCCTAAAAATACAGCCTGTGACATGACAGTTAGGATCTGATTGGTTAGTACTTTATTTGCACACACTTTATCTCCATCCAAGGCTTAGGCTGGGTACACACCTATACAATTGTCGGCCTGTTCTCCTGATATCAGGTGAACAGCCGTTGATTGTACAGGTGTGTACTCTGTACCGATGCAGGAGCGTTAGCCAATAAATGGCTTATTATAACACTCCTGCAACAGTCGGGCCTGGGAGATCGCATCTTATGTGCTGCAATGGCTACCCCCCAATCCCCATAGTGGTGCTGCCACCCCCCCCCCTGCTGCCCCCGCCTCACAGGAGGTCAGAGGGGTGACAGCTGGATACACACAGAGCCCGGCTGAGCGGGAGCGTTTTAGCTGGGGTTCACTACGGTATGCCGGCAGTCGGGCTCCCGGCGACCAGCATACCGGCGCCGGGAGCCCGACCGCCGGCTTACCGACAGTGTGGTGAGCGCAAATAAGCCCCTTGCGGGCTCGCTGCGCTCGCCACGCTATTTTATTCTCCCTCACGGACCCCCACGTGGGAGAATAAGTGTCGGTATGCCGGCTGTCGGGATCCCGGCGCCGGTATACTGTGCGCCGGGATCCCGACAGCCGGCATACTGAAGACCACCCTTTTAGCTGATCAGGCAGGATCAAACAATTGTGTACCTAGCTTTAGTAAATAGCCCCTCCCACACCCTCCCACCCACCTCAACCCTCACACACACACCCAAACACACCCCTACCCCATGGGCACCACTGTACAGTATAAACATTATACAAAAAATATCTAGTAGTATAAAAATATTCCTTATACCACTTTCAGACAGAAAAATCTCAAAATCCCTGTTTTTTCCTGGATTTGTGAAACCAGGAAAAACTTGGGTTACAGTTCCTAACCCCCTTCCACACAGCACATTTAACCCGGATTATTCCCGGGTAGACCCCTTTCAGACAGAGGGGGTCATTCCGAGTTGATCGCTAGCTGCCGTTGTTCGCAGCACAGCGATCAGGCTAAAAATCGGCATTTCTGCGCATGCATACGGCCCGCAGTGCGCACGCGCGACATACTTCCACAAAAAACTATGCAGTTTCACACAAGGTCGAGCAACGCTTTTCTGTCGCTCTGTTGATCGGTGAGTGACTGACAGGAAGTGGGTGTTTCTGGGTGGTAACTGACCGTTTTCCGGGAGTGTGCTAAAAAACGCAACCGTGTCAGGTAAAAACGCAGGCGTGCCTGGGGAAACGGGGGAGTGGCTGGCCGAACGCAGGGCGTGTTTGTGACGTCAAAGCAGGAACTAACCAGACTGAAATGATCGCAAGGAAGGAGTAGGTCTGCAGCTACTCTGAAACTGCTTGAAAAAATTTCAGCACTGTTCTGCTAACCTTTCGGTCGCACTTCTGCTAAGCTAAGATACACTCCCTGAGGATGGAGGCTTAGCGTTTGCACTGCTGCTAAAAGCAGCAAGCGAGCGATCAACTCGGAATGAGAGCCAGAACCCGTGTCAGCCCTGAAATAGACTTGTGTGTCATAAGAAATGGACTGTTTTTATGGCACACAGAGAAGAGGTCATGAAAAGTGGGTGGTGACTGCTCACTGCATTGCATTAACCATGGCCGACGAGTTACTGCTGAGTAGCCCGGAGTTCCTGGGTTCTTGATGTTTTTTGCAGTTTCACACAGCAAATGAGAACCTGATGCAGCTGCTTGCATTGTGCTACCTGGCACAGTCTTATGCCAAGATGAGAAGGGAGCAATTTCTGGCGGAGAGGGCTAAATACTCGATGCCGGTATTTATGCAGGAGGCAGGGCCGGTGCAAGGTTTCTTGGCACCCTAGGCAAAACTTCTGCCTACTGCCCCTTCCCCATATCTGCCCTCCAGGTAAAAGACATGCTGCTGCTCTCCCCCACCCCCAATCTGTTGCATGGCTGCTCTCTTCTCTCCATCTCCCAAGTATGTGTGGGTGCCTGCTGCTCTCACCCCCCCCCCCCCCCACTCTGTTAAATGTCTACTGTTCCATTTCCCCCACCATCTGTGTGTGTGCTGCTGCACGTTCCCCCCCAGACAGTGTGCGTGCCTGCTGCTAATCTCCGCCCCTCCCTCCCCAGACTGCTGCTCTCCCCCTCTTTTCTTATCAAATGCAGAGAGTGCATTGTGCAGCCACCTTACCTGCAGGCTGTGATGCAGAGTTGGGACTGAGTAATCTGCAAAAGAGTCTGGAATGAAGAGCAGCGCCAAATGTTACCCCCAGCCAGGACTCCAGGAGCTGTCAAAGTTACTGCCTGTGCCAGGTGGAGGCAGAGCTGGAGGCTGCAATATGGGAACTTGCCAGTCGCGACTACTGTAAGATATGAGTGCCGGGGGGAGGGGGGGGGGGATTGCGACGACTGTGAGGTAGGACCACGCTACCTTTTTCAGGCAGCTGTAGCCGGCCGCCCCCTCAGGATCCGGCGCCCCTAAAGCTGCCTAATGGAAGCTCCGGCCCTGGCAGGAGGAGAGCCCTGATTTTAGGCAGCATTACGTCTACCCTGAGATTTACCAGCACGATTAATCGATCGTTGTGGACCAGAAACCGCAAGCATGGACAAGCTTTCTGGGAAACCATGGAAGCTTTTCAGCCAGAGCAGTGGATGGCACACTTTCGGATGTCGCGTGCTACGTTTTACTACCTACTGGAACTTCTCACTCCAGCAGTCACCAGAAGAAGCACCAACTACCGCAAGACCATTGAGCCGTGCAGGAGACTGGCGATTGTGTTGTGGTGGTATGCAACACCGGGGGAATACCACACCATCTCCTGCTTGTTCGGTGTTGGCATATCGTCGGTGTGTGTGCTAGTGCAGGAAGTGACCCAGGCATTGCTGGAAACCCTTTACCACCGCTTCATCTCCTTACCACAAGGTGACCGGCTGGATGATACCATAAAAGGTTTCCTGTGTTGTGGATATCCTCAGTGTGCTGGAGCCATAGATGGGACCCACATAACCATTATTGACCCCCAGAGACAACCCAGCCGATTACTGCAACCGAAAAGGCTGGCACTCCATCATCCTGCAGGCTGTAGTGGACCAAAAGTATTGGTAAGTAGTAGTGATGAGCGGGTTCGGTTCCTCGGAATCCGAACCCGCCCGAACTTCACTTTTTTTTACACGGGTCCGAGCGACTCGGATCCTCCCGCCTTGCTCGGTTAACCCGAGCGCGCCCGAACGTCATCATCACGCTGTCGGATTCTCGCGAGATTCGGATTCTATATAAGGAGCCGCGCGTCGCCGCCATTTTCACACGTGCATTGAGATTGATAGGGAGAGGACGTGGCTGGCGTCCTCTCCGTAATAGAAAAGACTAAGTGACATTGTTATAATTGTGGGGAGGATTGGGGACGGGGAGCAGCTGTTAGGGAGTACAGTGCAGGGTTTTGATTATACCACCAGTGATTTTAATCCTTTGTTTCGCTGCCTGAAAAAAAACGCTCCACCATATCTGTGGCTGTGCTCACTCAGTGTGCTGCACTGCTGCATGATATATCTGTGCTGACTCTGAGTGCACTGCTCTGCTCACACTGCCTAATTGTGGGGACTGGGGAGCAGTTATAGCAGGAGTACAGTGCACAGTTTTGCTGACAGTGACCACCAGTCCAGTATACGTTTGTCTGCCTGAAAAACACTGTGGTGTTTTTTTTTTTCTTTCTTCATGCTAGTTTGTTTAGCAGTCTGCTGACAGTGTCCACCAGGTCCGTTATACAGTATATTATATATATAAGATTAAGCACTAAGCAGCAGTACGGTAGGCCACGGCTGTACCTACCTCTGTGTCGTCAGTGCACTCGTCGTCCATAAGTATAAGTAATACTATACTATCCATCCATCTACATTGTATACCTGTGGTGTTTTTTTTTTTCTTTCTTCATACTAGTTTAGCAGTCTGCTGACAGTGTCCACCAGGTCCGTTATACAGTATTTTATATATATAAGCACTAAGCAGCAGTACGGTAGGCCACGGCTGTACCTACCTCTGTGTCGTCACTCGTCGTCCATAAGTATAAGTAATACTATACTATCCATCCATCTACATTGTATACCTGTGGTGTTTTTTTTTTCTTTCTTCATACTAGTTTAGCAGTCTGCTGACAGTGTCCACCAGGTCCGTTATACAGTATATTATATATATAAGCACTAAGCAGCAGTACGGTAGGCCACGGCTGTACCTACCTCTGTGTCGTCAGTGCACTCGTCGTCCATAAGTATAAGTAATACTATACTATCCATCCATATACATTGTATACCTGTGGTGGTTTTTTTTTCTTTCTTCATACTAGTTTAGCAGTCTGCTGACAGTGTCCACCAGGTCCGTTATACAGTATATTATATATATAAGCACTAAGCAGCAGTACGGTAGGCCACGGCTGTACCTACCTCTGTGTCGTCACTCGTCGTCCATAAGTATAAGTAATACTATACTATCCATCCATCTACATTGTATACCTGTGGTGTTTTTTTTTTCTTTCTTCATACTAGTTTAGCAGTCTGCTGACAGTGTCCACCAGGTCCGTTATACAGTATATTATATATATAAGCACTAAGCAGCAGTACGGTAGGCCACGGCTGTACCTACCTCTGTGTCGTCACTCGTCGTCCATAAGTATAAGTAATACTATACTATCCATCCATCTACATTGTATACCTGTGGTGGTTTTTTTTTTCTTTCTTCATACTAATTTAGCAGTCTGCTGACAGTGTCCACCATGTCCGTTATACAGTATATTATATATATAAGCACTAAGCAGCAGTACGGTAGGCCACGGCTGTACCTACCTCTGTGTCGTCACTCGTCGTCCATAAGTATAAGTAATACTATACTATCCATCCATCTACATTGTATACCTGTGGTGTTTTTTTTTCTTTCTTCATACTAGTTTAGCAGTCTGCTGCTGACACTGTCCACCAGGTCCGTTATACAGTATATTATATATATAAGCACTAAGCAGCAGTACGGTAGGCCACGGCTGTACCTACCTCTGTGTCGTCACTCGTCGTCCATAAGTATAAGTAATACTATACTATCCATCCATCTACATTGTATACCTGTGGTGTTTTTTTTTTTTTTTCTTCATACCAGTTTAGCAGTCTGCTGACAGTGTCCACCAGGTCCGTTATACAGTATATTATATATATTAGCACTAAGCAGCAGTACGATAGGCCACGGCTGTACCTACCTCTGTGTCGTCACTCGTTGTCCATAAGTATAAGTAATACTATACTATCCATCCATCTACATTGTATACCTGTGGTGGCTTTTAGTTGTGCGCAAAATATGGAGAACAAAAATGTGGAGGTTAAAAAAATAGGGAAAGATCAAGATCCACTTCCACCTCGTGCTGAAGCTGCTGCCACTAGTCATGGCCGAGACGATGAAATGCCATCAACGTCATCTGCCAAGGCCGATGCCCAATGTCATAGTACAGAGCATGTAAAATCCAAAACACAAAAGATCAGTACAAAAATGACCCAAAAATCAAAATTAAAAGCGTCTGAGGAGAAGCGTAAACTTGCCAATATGCCATTTACGACACGGAGTGGCAAGGAACGGCTGAGGCCCTGGCCTATGTTCATGGCTAGTGGTTCAGCTTCACATGAGGATGGAAGCACTCATCCTCTTGCTAGAAAAAAGCAAAGACTTGCGGCAAAAGCACAGCAAAGAACTGTGCGTTCTTCGAAATCCCAAATCCCAAAGGAGAGTCCAATTGTGTCGGTTGCGATGCCTGACCTTCCCAACACTGGACGGGAAGAGCTTGCGCCTTCCACCATTTGCACGCCCCCTGCAAGTGTTGAAAGGAGCACCCGCAGTCCAGTTCCTGATAGTGAAATTGAAGATGTCAGTGTTGAAGTACACCAGGATGAGGATATGGGTGTTGCTGGCGCTGGGGGGGAAATTGACAAGGAGGATTCTGATGGTGAGGTGGTTTGTATAAGTCAGGCACCCGGGGAGACACCTGTTGTCCGTGGGAGGAATATGGCCATTGACATGCCTGGTGAAAATACCAAAAAAATCAGCTCTTCAGTGTGGAAGTATTTCAACAGAAATGCGGACAACAGGTGTCAAGCCGTGTGTTGCCTTTGTCAAGCTGTAATAAGTAGGGGTAAGGACGTTAACCACCTCGGAACATCCTCCCTTATACGTCACCTGCAGCGCATTCATCATAAGTCAGTGACAAGTTCAAAAACTTTGGGCGACAGCGGAAGCAGTCCACTGACCAGTAAATCCCTTCCTCTTGTAACCAAGCTCGCGCAAACCACACCACCAACTCCCTCAGTGTCAATTTCCTCCTTACCCAGGAAAGCCAATAGTCCTGCAGGCCATGTCACTGGCAAGTCTGACGAGTCCTCTCCTGCCTGGGATTCCTCCGATGCATCCTTGAGCGTAACGCCTACTGCTGCTGGCGCTGCTGTTGTTGCTGCTGGGAGTCGATCGTCATCCCAGAGGGGAAGTCGGAAGACCACTTGTACTACTTCCAGTAAGCAATTGACTGTCCAACAGTCCTTTGCGAGGAAGATGAAATATCACAGCAGTCATCCTGTTGCAAAGCGGATAACTGAGGCCTTGACAACTATGTTGGTGTTAGACGTGCGTCCGGTATCCGCCGTTAGTTCACAGGGAACTAGACAATTTCTTGAGGTAGTGTGCCCCCGTTACCAAATACTATCTAGGTTCCACTTCTCTAGGCAGGCGATACCGAGAATGTACACGGACGTCAGAAAAAGACTCACCAGTGTCCTAAAAAATGCATTTGTACCCAATGTCCACTTAACCACGGACATGTGGACAAGTGGAGCAGGGCAGACTCAGGACTACATGACTGTGACAGCCCACTGGGTAGATGTATTGCCTCCCGCTGCAAGAACAGCAGCGGCGGCACCAGTAGCAGCATCTCGCAAACGCCAACTCGTTCCTAGGCAGGCTACGCTTTGTATCACCGCTTTCCAGAATACGCACACAGCTGAAAACCTCTTACGGCAACTGAGGAAGATCATCGCAGAATGGCTTACCCCAATTGGACTCTCCTGGGGATTTGTGGCATCGGACAACGCCAGCAATATTGTGCGTGCATTACATCTGGGCAAATTCCAGCACGTCCCATGTTTTGCACATACCTTGAATTTGGTGGTGCAGAATTATTTAAAAAATGACAGGGGCGTGCAAGAGATGCTGTCGGTGGCCAGAAGAATTGCGGGCCACTTTCGGCGTGCAGGCACCGCGTACAGAAGACTGGAGCACCACCAAAAAAACCTGAACCTGCCCTGCCATCATCTGAAGCAAGAGGTGGTAACGAGGTGGAATTCAACCCTCTATATGCTTCAGAGGATGGAGGAGCAGCAAAAGGCCATTCAAGCCTATACATCTGCCCATGATATAGGCAAAGGAGGTGGAATGCACCTGTCTCAAGCGCAGTGGAGAATGATTTCAACGTTGTGCAAGGTTCTGCTGCCCTTTGAACTTGCCACACGTGAAGTCAGTTCAGACACTGCCAGCCTGAGTCAGGTCATTCCCCTCATCAGGCTTTTGCAGAAGAAGCTGGAGGCATTGAAGGAGGAGCTAAAACAGAGCGATTCCGCTAGGCATGTGGGACTTGTGGATGGAGCCCTTCATTCGCTTAACCAGGATTCACGTGTGGTCAATCTGTTGAAATCAGAGCACTACATTTTGGCCACCGTGCTCGATCCTAGATTTAAAACCTACGTTGGATCTCTCTTTCCGGCAGACACAAGTCTGCAGGGGTTCAAAGAACTGCTGGTGAGAAAATTGTCAAGTCAAGCGGAACGCGACCTGTCAACATCTCCTCCTTCACATTCTCCCGCAACTGGGGGTGCGAGGAAAAGGCTACAAATTCCGAGCCCACCCGCTGGCGGTAATGCAGGGCAGTCTGGAGCGACTGCTGATGCTGACATCTGGTTCGGACTGAAGGACCTACCAACGATTACTGACATGTCGTCTACTGTCACTGCATATGATTCTCTCACCATTGAAAGAATGGTGGAGGATTATATGAGTGACCGCATCCAAGTAGGCACGTCAGACAGTCCGTACGTATACTGGCAGGGAAAAGAGGCAATTTGGAGGCCCTTGCACAAACTGGCTTTATTCTACCTAAGTTGCCCTCCCTCCAGTGTGTACTCCGAAAGAGTGTTTAGTGCCGCCGCTCACCTTGTCAGCAATCGGCGTACGAGGTTACTTCCAGAATATGTGGAGAAGATGATGTTCATTAAAATGAATTATAATCAATTCCTCCATGGAGACATTCACCAGCAGCAATTGCCTCCAGAAAGTACACGGGGATCTGAGATGGTGGATTCCAGTGGGGACGAATTAATAATCTGTGAGGAGGGGGATGTACACAGTGAAAGGGGTGATGAATCGGACGATGATGATGAGGTGGACATCTTGCCTCTGTAGAGCCAGTTTGTGCAAGGAGAGATTGATTGCTTCTTTTTTGGTGGGGGCCCAAACCAACCAGTCATTTCAGTCACAGTCGTGTGGCAGACCCTGTCGCTGAAATGATGGGTTGGTTAAAGTGTGCATGTCCTGTTTATACAACATAAGGGTGGGTGGGAGGGCCCAAGGACAATTCCATCTTGCACCTCTTTTTTCTTTCATTTTTCTTTGCGTCATGTGCTGTTTGGGGAGTATTTTTTGGAAGGGCCATCCTGCGTGACACTGCAGTGACACTCCTAGATGGGCCAGGTGTTTGTGTCGGCCACTAGGGTCGCTTAGCTTACTCACACAGCTACCTCATTGCGCCTCTTTTTTTTCTTCTTTGCGTCATGTGCTGTTTGGGGAGTATTTTTTGGAAGGGCCATCCTGCCTGACACTGCAGTGCCACTCCTAGATGGGCCAGGTGTTTGTGTCGGCCACTAGGGTCGCTTAGCTTACTCACACAGCTACCTCATTGCGCCTCTTTTTTTTTTTTCTTTGCGTCATGTGCTGTTTGGGGAGTATTTTTTGGAAGGGCCATCCTGCCTGACACTGCAGTGCCACTCCTAGATGGGCCAGGTGTTTGTGTCGGCCACTAGGGTCGCTTAGCTTACTCACACAGCTACCCCATTGCGCCTCTTTTTTCTTTGCGTCATGTGCTGTTTGGGGAGTATTTTTTGGAAGGGCCATCCTGCCTGACACTGCAGTGCCACACCTAGATGGGCCAGGTGTTTGTGTCGGCCACTAGGGTCGCTTAGCTTACTCACACAGCTACCTCATTGCGCCTCTTTTTTTTCTTCTTTGCGTCATGTGCTGTTTGGGGAGTATTTTTTGGAAGGGCCATCCTGCCTGACACTGCAGTGCCACTCCTAGATGGGCCAGGTGTTTGTGTCGGCCACTAGGGTCGCTTAGCTTACTCACACAGCTACCTCATTGCGCCTCTTTTTTTCTTTGCGTCGTGTGCTGTTTGGGGAGTATTTTTTGGAAGGGCCATCCTGCGTGACACTGCAGTGCCACTCCTAGATGGGCCAGGTGTTTGTGTCGGCCACTAGGGTCGCTTAGCTTACTCACACAGCTACCTCATTGCGCCTCTTTTTTTCTTTGCGTCATGTGCTGTTTGGGGAGTATTTTTTGGAAGGGCCATCCTGCCTGACACTGCAGTGCCACTCCTAGATGGGCCAGGTGTTTGTGTCGGCCACTAGGGTCGCTTAGCTTACTCACACAGCTACCTCATTGCGCCTCTTTTTTTTCTTCTTTGCGTCATGTGCTGTTTGGGGAGTATTTTTTGGAAGGGCCATCCTGCCTGACACTGCAGTGCCACTCCTAGATGGGCCAGGTGTTTGTGTTGGCCACTAGGGTCGCTTAGCTTACTCACACAGCTACCTCATTGCGCCTCTTTTTTTCTTTGCGTCATGTGCTGTTTGGGGAGTATTTTTTGGAAGGGCCATCCTGCCTGACACTGCAGTGCCACTCCTAGATGGGCCAGGTTTTTGTGTCGGCCACTTGGGTCGCTTAGCTTAGCCATCCAGCGACCTCGGTGCAAATTTTAGGACTAAAAATAATATTGTGAGGTGTGAGGTGTTCAGAATAGACTGAAAATGAGTGTAAATTATGGTTATTGAGGTTAATAATACTATGAAATCAAAATGACCCCCAAATTCAATGATATAAGCCTTTTTTTAGGGTTTTTTGAAAAAAACACCCGAATCCAAAACACACCCGAATCCGACAAAAAAAATTCGGTGAGGTTTTGCCAAAACGCGTTCGAACCCAAAACACGGCCGCGGAACCGAACCCAAAACCAAAACACAAAACCCGAAAAATTTCCGGTGCACATCACTAGTAAGTAGTATGGTGTGTTTTAATGTGAGTGATGTGCTGGGCCCATGATGTGTATTGTTAAACACAGCTAATACGTATACTCAGTGCTTAAAGTGGTCCTAGAGACGTTGTGGAACTCACCCCTCCTCTCCCCCTGCGCCCACGTAATAAAGGGATTGTGCATGCTGTAGGTTTGCCCCTCAAAAAGGGGCATGGTCTCAAAAAGAAAGGGGCATGGTCATGCAATAGTATCCCCAATTAAAATTATGCCACACAGTAGCACAATCTTATTAACATTACACCACATAGTAGTGTCCCTTATTCATGTTATAACACACATTAGTGTCCCTTATACACAAAGCCCATAGTAGTAGCACCCCTAATACCCACAGTAGTACCCCTAATACACATAATGCCCACAGCAGTAGCGCCCCTTATACAATGTCCACAGTAGTAGTGCCCCTTATGCAATGTCCACTGTAGTGGTAGTACCCCTTATGTAGAGCCCATAGTAGTGTTGCCCCTTATGCAATGCCCGCAGTAGTAATGTCCCTTATGTCCCCAGAAATTATGCCCCTTATGAAGTGCCCCCTATACAATACCCTCATTAGTGGTGCCCCCAGTAGTAATGCCCTTAGTGGTAATGCCCCTGTGTAGTATTGCCCCCAGAAGTAATGCCGCATGTAGTAATGTCCCCAGTCATTTAGTCCCCTTTAGTTTAGCCCCAGTGGTAATTCCCCCAGTAGTTATGCCCCCAGTGGTAATTCCCTCCTGTAGTTTAGCCCCCAGTGGTAATGCCCCTGTAGTTATGCCCCCAGTATTTTAGCCCCACCCCCTGTAGTTTAGCCACCCAGTGGTAATGCCTCCAGTAGTTTAGCCCCTGTAGTTATGCTCAAAGTAGTTTATCCCCACCCCCTGTAGTTTAGCCCCCCCCCCCCCCCCCAGTGGTAATGCTCCCAGTAGTTTAGCCCTGTAGTTATGCCCCCAGTAGTTTAGCCTCCCTGTAGTTTAGCCTACATGCAGTTTGCCCCCAGTAGTTAGCCCCTATGAAGTTTGCCCACAGTAGTTAGCCCCTATGCAGTTTGCCCCCAGTAGTTAGCCCCCATTTAGTGTAGTTTGCCCCCAGTAGTTAGCCCCTATGCAGGTTGCCCCCAGTAGTTAGCCCCCATGTAGTGTAGTTTGCCCCCAGTAGTTAGCCCCATGTAGTGTAGTTTGCCCCCAGTAGTTAGCCCCTATGCAGTTTGCCCCCAGTAGTTAGCCTCCATGTAGTATAGTTTGCTCCCAGTAGTTAGCCCCCATGTAGTGTAGTTTGGCTGGTTGTTCCCTAGAGAGATAAATTTATCTCTTTTGATGGGTTATATTTTTCACAGCAAATAATAATACAATAGATTGCAATTATGGTATAGGGCCGGCCCTATTACGTTGTGTAGCAGGGGTGTTAAACTATAGCTGTTGTGGATCTAAACCTCCCAGCATGCCCTGCCACAAATTTTCTATTTGGAGGTGCTGCAACTGTGGCAGGGCATGCTGGCATGTGTAGTTCCACAAAAGCTGGAGGGCCACAAGTTTGACACCCCTGTTGTGTTTCACCATGGAATATGGGAAAGGTTTGTGGTGAATAACCTCACAGCCATGACCCTGAAGGTGGGTATGGATGGATGGAGGGTAGGGTTAGGCACCAAGGGGGCAGGATAGAGTTAGGCTGCGGAAAGGGAGGGTTAGGCGTTAGGGAAGGGGTGAGAGGGTAAGGATACTTACCTCTCCCATGTTGGGATTAGATCATTGGTATTCCTAATTATTCCCTGTACTTTCCTGATTATGTATGCCACCTATACTATATATTAATATTTTTTTCCCATTACAGAAATCAAAGTTTGTTGATGGGGTGGAGATCCCGGTACACCTTATTGGAGATGTGGCGTACCCTTTGAGGCAATGGCTCATCAAGGGCTTCACATAGCATCTCCCACCCTCTCTAGAACAAGTGCATTTCACCCACACTCTCGGCCAGGTTGGTGGTGGAGAACGCCTTTGGAAAACTGAAGGGGCGCTGGTGGTGTCTACTAAAGAACAATGACATTGCCATCACCCTGGTTGCGGATGTGGTTGCTGCTTGAGGTATCCTCCACAACTTTTGTGAGATACAGAAAGAACACTTTTTACCGGAGTGGAATGTTGTGATACTCCAGTAGAAGCAGCGGCCTACGAGGGTGAGACAAGTAGTGGCAGTGCTGAGAAAATCCGCAACACCCTCACTTCTAACGTAACTACTATGACACAGTAGAGGACACAAGGGATATGTTGCAAAAACGTTTTGGTTTTATTGTTTTTGAAAAGAAGTTTTGGTTTTATTGTTTATGAAAAAGTTATGTACATGTTACCTCACATTAAATATCACTTTAAATATAACATCTGTACAGTTTAAAATGCTTCTTTCATTTTTGAACATAAATAGGACATAATGGACCAAATGTAATAGAGTGAAAGTTTCAGAAAGTGAGAGATTTGGTAAGGTTTTTCAGGTTTTTTTTTAAAGTGGCTTTCATTTACACTGCAAAACCAGGCTGATCTTGCTGTGTAAATGATTGCCACTTTAAAAAAAAAACTGTAAAATTTTAACCAAATCTCTCACTTTTTGAAACACTCACTCTATTACATTTGGCCCAATGTGTTTAAACATTAAACACATAAATAGAAGGCATAATGTGTGTAGATTCAACATAACATACACCCCAACAATCTGTAGAAGTGGCTGAGGTAAAGGCCGGGTTATGGCCTGGGCACTTGACTGGCCTGTAAAGTGCAGAATACACAAGAACATTTAGAAAAATACAAAAGACGAAGAAAAAATAGACACATAAATAGAAGGCATAACTGTACAGCAAACTTGAAATAGAAGAACATAAATGTCTACAACTGTCTGTTAGAAGTGCTGCCCAGTGGATGGTTATGAGTAGTGCCATCTGGATAAGTATACACAGTGCCATGTGGAGGACAGTGCTATGTGGAGTATTATTCCCTGTGCCACCTGGTTAAGTATGCACAGTGCCATGTGGAGGATTATTCCTTGTTCCATCTAGGTAACTATGCACAGTGCCATGTGGAGTATTATTCCCTGTGCCACCTGGTTAAGTATGCACAGTGCCATGTGGAGGATTATTCCTTGTTCCATCTAGGTAACTATGCACAGTGCCATGTGGAGTATTATTCCCTGTGCCACCTGGTTAAGTATGCACAGTGCCATGTGGAGGATTATTCCTTGTTCCATCTAGGAAACTATGCACAGTGCCATGTGGAGTATTATTCCCTGTGCCACCTGGTTAAGTATGCACAGTGCCATGTGGAGGATTATTCCTTGTTCCATCTAGGTAACTATGCACAGTGCCATGTGGAGTATTATTCCCTCTGCCACCTGGTTAAGTATGCACAGTGCCATGATGAGTATTATTCCTTGTTCCATCTAGGTAACTATGCACAGTGCCATGTGGAGTATTATTCCCTGTGCCACCTGGTTAAGTATGCACAGTGCCATGTGGAGTATTATTCCCTTTGCTTTCTGGACTATTATGCACAGTGGCATGTGGACTGCTATGCACTGTACTATCAGGACTGGTCTACTTATTGACATGTGGACTGATACGCGCAGAGCTGTATGAAAAATGATTCAGTGTGCCATCTAGATAACTATGCACTGCGCTATAGTGACAAGGGCATAGCTACCATAGGTGCAGGGAGTGCGGCTGCTATGGGGCCCTGGCTGCCTCCAGGGCCCTGCACTCTCCCTGCACCTATTTGTGCTGTTTTTTATTTAACTTCTCCCCTGGCCGCTCTGTCTCTCCTCACAGTCAGATGCTGGGGGGAAGCGCAGCTGTGCTTGCAGGGACATCCAAGGACAACCGCCCTGCTTCCTCCCTGTTAAGGAGAGAGAACAGAGCAAGGCTGGGCGGTTCTGCAGAGTAGCCAGCACGCCGCCCGTGCGCCGGCTCCACCCGCCAGCTCCACCCGCTGTCTGTCCACCATCGGATCGTGGGAAAGAGGTTGAGGGACTGAGCCCTACATAAGTAATCTGTGGCCGGGGGAGGGGGGTGCAGGGCACTGGGGGCCCTGTGGAAATTGTGCTATGTGGCCCCCAAAGGTGTAGCTACGCCCCTGTATAGTGAGTAGTATTCCCTGTGCGATCTGGACTATTATGCACAGTGTCTTGTGGAGTAGCATTAGGTGGATTTGAGGGGTTTGTTTCCATAAACTACATGCCTCTGCTATGTTGCTGGTAGTTGGAAAAATAGCCCTCAGAATAGTGAGGAGGATACACTGGATAAGGGTGTGGAGGGTGTGGATTGTGTAACCTAGACACCAGATCGTTAAGAAAGGACATCTGTGCCTCTTTGTTTTCCCTAGAAATGCGTTCATGCATACCCACAAGTTGTGTGAAAAATGAATTTGGTAACTCTTTCTTGTTCTCAAAAAATAATTGGAGTCGGGCATCCTCCTGTGCCTGCATTTCTGCATCGGAATCTCACACCTGACTGACCAGGATGCTTGTCATTATGCGCTTAGCTTCCTTCATCTTTTTCCTCCAGTTTTTTTCTTCCATTCAGGTACGTCAAAGACTAGAAATGGAGGTAAAACATATTTTTTTTTAAATCAAATAGCAGTGATGTCAGCATATATGTGCTTGAGGCCTTCTTCCTCCTGCGCACTAGCTTCACATTGCAACATATACATTTTGAGTACCGGTCAAGACAAAGATATCATGTGTGAGATATGGAAGTGCGCAATTGTACAAACACTGCATGCTATGCACGATATGTCCTTTCTAAAGGATAATTCGTGCTATTAGCGTGCGGGTGTGTACAGGCCTATGATGTTGTTAGCAGTCGTTATTACTTATAAATGGTGCAACAGCTAATGTGGCCTTCTGATATTATTGAAATACATGACAGTCAGGAACTGAATGTGTAACGCAGCATTTAAAAATAATAAGTGCAAACAACATCAGTGTGGAATATGGCCCATACTATATACTGGATTTTAAATAAAACAAAAATCTTAAGTGTGTGTAAAGTAAAACAAAAACTACTTACTGTTCCTACACAACTTTGGGGTCTCAGTCTGCGCAGAAGTTGGTGTCTCAGCCGGAGTTTCTGTGCTGCTTCCACTGGCATCGACCTTGATAGTATTGATGACTGGGTCCCCCACAGCAGCCATCGGATCGGTGTTGCTGATCTCAGTGACGTCATCACAGAACATTGGTGACGTCAGTGGAATGGATTGGCTGTTCTCCGGAATAGCTCTTCGTGAGAACGCACAACTGGATAATGAAATGGCAATGGGATTAACCAGTGAAGAATTGCCAAAAACTTAATTGCACTGATTGTAATAAGCCCACTCCATTCTAGCAGCACCACGTTTCCTACTGTTGTGTTCGTGAAGTTTGTTGTAAAATTTTCGGAGAGCTTTCAGTTTATTCACTACCTGCTGCTGTGTCTGCTCAATGCTCCTTGAGGTAAGTATCTTGGTAATGTTGGTGTACACTGTGGCGTCCTTCACTGTCCCAGTGATCTGCTTCCGGATCTCCTCCTTCCCTATAACAGCAAACAGCTCCCTGACCTCTTCCTCCTTCCAGTGCACCATGCCGTCTCTCTCCATCTCCCCTGCAGCACAATTGTGACCTCAGACGCCAGCGCCAGTGTCATGCACACTCAGTCAATCAGAGAGACTCTGCTGCTCAGCCAATCGCATTGCCCCGCCAGCTCAACCAATAAGCGTTTTTAACCGCGATCCGTTTCTAAAATCCTGGGTCGGACCCTTTCAGACAGCCGGCAACCCGTGTAAGATCCGGGAAAAACCCAGGTAATAACCTGGGTTGAAGTCCCGAGAATTCAGTCCCGGGTTGACTCTTCAAGACAGAAAAAAATCCCAGGTCGACCCTTTCCGTGCCGGGAAATTATCGGGTTGTTTTCTCTGTCTGAAAGGGGTATAAAATAAATGGGCAAAGACCAGCACTTTTCCTCTGCCATCAATGTTATAATTATAAATAGCTCTGACCGAATCAAAAGTCTATCACGCCTCTACTTCTACTTAAAAATACCACGTAGACTCTCCAGCTGCTCCCATAGATAGAATCCTGGCACCTCAAAAAACAGCAAACCATATAAAATAAATAAAAAAGCACAATAATAGATCAGCTTGTTATTTTTATTAAACCTAGATAAATGCATCAACAGAAGCAAATAACATTCAACTATGTATTTGGTAATAACTATGGGGGTTCTTCAGAGTGCACAGATGGCAAAAAAAAAATGGCCATGAGAGTGATCGCAGCCATAGCGATTAGCTCTGAATAAGGCCCTATGTCCACTGTGAGCATGAAAGACAACTTCCCAGAATAATACAATTATAAAATCGTTATCCAATAAATACAAAACTAGTAAAGGGTCTGCTGGCTGCTCTGCCCCACTCCACCCCCCACTCCATCTTGACCACCATCCCCCCAACCCTGCTTAGTCCCACCCACCTCCACCCCACACTACCCATGCTTACCACGTTCCCAGTGGTGCTTTCCTGCTGCTCTCCTGGCAAATGATAGGCTAAAGTCTGTCCAGTCCCATCTCCCTAGCAGTGAGAGTCATTGGGGAACCTGCATGTTGAAGATGGGACATCAATTATTATCAAGATAGAAATCTCAGCATCTTTGTTAGACTAGAAACCACATTAGCACTTCACATAAAAGATTAACCATGTCATCATTCATCATGTAGACAGTACTGAAATGCTGACATGTTACAATGTTGATATTTTGTCCTGAAGGCCCAGCATTGAATTGCCTTCACCTGGTGACTGCGCTATTTTCGAGGTTCCGACAGTCAGGTGACCATCACTTCTGGGTCAGACCTTTGATCCTCCAGCGTTGTTATACCTGTAAGTACTTCTCCACTCTCCCACATGATAATTCCTACCTCGAACCCTAGCCCTCCCTCTAGTACCTAATTCTACCCCCCCTCCACATACACACACACACACACACACACACACACACACACACACACATACCCTAACAGGGATGGACTGGGGGCCGAAATCGACCTTCAGAGCACACACACATGACAGGGTCGCAAGTGCCGTGAAAGGGGGTGCGCGGACACTACCGATGGGGGCTTGCCGTGAGTCAGGGGGTGTGGACTTGCGGCATGCCTACGTTTCCATGGAGACGGGCAGGGGGCTGGGGGGTATCGATGGGGGCGTGCAGTGAGTCAGGCCTCCATTTCCATGGAGACAGGCAGGGGACGAGGGGAGTGGCCATACCAGAGAGCCAGAGGCTGCGCTGTGCACGGCTTTCCCGGCTCTCTGTATGACAGGTCCGTCCCACCAGCCATTCCTCCCTTCTGGCATTTGCCAGAAGTGCCAGATGGGCAGTCCGGCCCTGCAGACTAACCCTAACCTCGCTGCTACAGTCTAACCCTCATGTCAACATTCTGACAATGTCAGCATTTCACCTGTTGACATTCTGAGACTATTGGCATGTTGTCTGTCATTGATTTTAACAGTGTTGACATTTTGATTACATCCCGTTAATAAATGTATTGTTCTGTGTATTTGTCTGTATACAAATATAATGATAGAACACAAAGGATCATTACTGCTTTTTAGAATGTTTTTCAGTTTACCTATGAGTATGCTCATTTATGCAGCACGCTTATTATGACACCTTTATCTTCCGTTTACATTTTAAAGGTATGTTTAATATAATTTGTTTCTGTTATAGGAAAATAGAATTGTATTAACGTTGAAAAAGTACAGTACAACAACACATTGATAAGTCTTCAATAACTAACAAAACTTAGTATGAATCATGTACATTTTATATGGTTGAAGTCTGCAAGCAGAATCTGTGAAAATGTGCTACTATTATCTGGAAAACAGATGTAATTCTGACCTATTAGGCTAAAAATAACATGTATTGTGTAGGCTATAATAACCTATCACGCAGAGAGAAGTATTTATCTGAAGCACTTCTGAAAATACAACTGTGCAATAATAAACACAGACATCCTTTTTTATCATAGAGGTCAATGTCGGTCTGTTTCGTGAGATGGCAGAGATACCGTTAAACAGCTATACTATATATATATATATATATATATATATATATATATATATGTGGACAAAAGATGAGGTAGTAAAGAGCGACCAAAGGTGCTGAATAATGCTAAAAGCAGAATAATAGTATAAAAAATGTGTACAAATTTATTGCAATGGAACGCACTATACAAAACTGGTTGTAAAAACATACAAGCTCATATAAAAAAATATATATGACCCATAGAAAAAATTCAAAATCAAAAAAGAAAGGAGCATAAAAACATATATATTGCTTAAAAACTTTGGAGTATCACTTTAGCACAGAGGATAAAAAATACTTTAAAAGTTTAAAAAGCACAAAAGAATAATACAGCGTTCATAAGGATGAAAAAGAGGAATCAAATAGCTTAACTTTGTGGTGAGGTTAGATCAAAGAGTAGCACCCAACGCGTTTCGTCCTATCTGGACTTCATCAAGGGGTGATTTGAGACTAGAGACAGACCATACTTATATACCCAAACTAAAAGGAAGTGATGTATGCATCACTTCCTGTAATCAATTAACATAGGTGTTTAGATATTGCCAAAAACATATGTTAAACAGCATGTACCTATAGTTATATTAATTAGCACCTTATAGAAATAAAAACGAGCATAAAATACTACAAACAGCATCTATAATTCATAAAAGACGCTCAGAGCTGCGGACTTCCTGTCCGGGCTCTGCGTGACGTCATATCCGCCCCACATCCGGTATCCGGCGCTTCGTACTGCGCCTGCGTTAGTCCTGTGCGGCGGAAGTTATTAGGTGGCTGTGTTGTTGATATCCTCTAACACTGCAGCCTGGTTACACGGCGGACATTTTATGTAAAGTTAGATAGCAAATTCTTGCAGCCGCCATACTTTTTGAGTCTGAATAAACAGGATAATGGGTCATATATATTTTTTTATATGAGCTTGTATGTTTTTACAACCAGTTTTGTATAGTGCTTTCCATTGCAATAAATTTGTACACATTTTTTATACTATTATTCTGCTTTTAGCATTATTCGGCACCTTTGGTCGCTCTTTACTAACTCATCTTTTGTCCACATAATCACTTCCATAGGTAACTGTACCAATACCTATATTCATTTGAGGTAACGAGCTGACACCCTGATATATTGTAGGGAGTGCCAACACATTAAGCAGGTTTTCCTATACACTATTTGCAGAGTTCCCATCCTAGTGTTAACATATAAGATACTGCATTCGTGGTGCTGATATCTTTCCAGTATACACACATATATATATATATATATATATATATATGCTCTTGCCAATAGATTGGAATGCAGCTGTTCCAAATCTATAGTTCTATACCTATTTCAGAGATGTATGGGTTTGGATTTATACAGATTTATTCGGTTTCACGCGGATCTCAAAAACGCCATCTTATTTGGCTGTTGGCTCTCACATGTTTTACCAAAATCCAAACTTGCACTAGTTTGATGAAAAGAACCAAGTAAATCCGAACCTGCACATCTCTACTCTGTATACAGCTGTGGGCCTAATTCAGACCTGATCGATGTGCTTTAAATTACACTGTCCTGCGATCAGGCAGTCGCTGCCCAGGTGGAGTAAAAATTTGCCTGCTGCAAGTGTGCGAATTCATGTGTACGCTCTGCGAAAATTTCTCTCAGTCAGCGGACAGCTGCTAAATCGTACGCATCACACTCACCTTCAAATGTTTTTCCCATTCTGTACAGTGTGTGCAGTCTGTGCGTAGCTCAATACTTACTCCTCCAGTGCAGAGGAATCAGGCTAATCGGGACGGAGCTGATGTCACACACCCTCCCTGAAAAGGCTTGGGAACACCTGCATTTTTCCGGACAATCCCTGAAAACGGCCAGTTACCACCCACAAACGTCCTCTTCCTGTCAATCACCGCGTGATCAAAATTTTTGCACCATCCTGTCGCTGTTTGGTGCATACGCATGTGCAGTAGTTCGATAATCACCTACTGTGCGAGAACGCACAGCAGCAATCAGGTCTGAATCAGGCCCTGTGTCTTCATTCACATAGTGCATTGACATTTCTATAATGTGTGCAGTGCACACGGAGCTCTGGGTCCAGGGAGACCCACACTGCATATATTGCCCCCATGTTTTTATTACTTACCTTTCCAAAGTCCCATGTCGGAGCTGCAGCCCCGGTGCACAAATCACCGCTAAAATGGCCGCTGCGCGTCCACAGTAGAGATTTATACTATAGAACATGGCTGGCGCCGTTTCCCTTTTACACCGAAGTTTTGACCCGGGTTATTGTCGGGTTAATCCATGTCGCTGGGTCCAGTGACTTTTATTTAAAGAAGTGGACAGCA
Organism: Pseudophryne corroboree; assembly: GCF_028390025.1. Taxonomy (NCBI): domain Eukaryota; kingdom Metazoa; phylum Chordata; class Amphibia; order Anura; family Myobatrachidae; genus Pseudophryne; species Pseudophryne corroboree. Next base: position 843,773,540 of record NC_086447.1, on the reverse strand, counting down.
GTGCAGATCAAAGAAGCAGTGGCGCACCCAGGGGGGGTTTCCGAGTACCCAGAAACCCCCCTCCACTAAAAAAAAAAAAAAAAAAAAAAAATTTTTTTTTTTTTTTTTTTTTAAGCTGCATGAGTATTATTAATGACTGTCTAGCGTCCTCTGCAGCCTGCTGTCTTCCTGGTGGCACTTGCAAGTGCAATAAAAGTTTACTTTATTTTAATTATAGTACATATATATCCATGTGCATACATATATACACATACATACATACATACATACATATAAACACACACACACACATATGATATACATATATACATATATATACATGTGTATATATATGTGTACTGTATGTGTGTGTACATGTATATATATATATATATATGTATGCATGTTTAATATGCTATGTATATGTGTATATGGGTTCACTACGATCTCCCGGCGACCAGCATACCTGCGCCGGGAGGCCGGCCGCCGGCTTACCGACAGTGTGGCGAGCACAAATGAGCCCCTTGTGGGCTCGCTGCGCTCGCCACGCTACGGGCACGGTGGCGCCTATTCTATTCTCCCTCCAGGGGGGTCGTGGAACCCCACGAGGGAGAATAAGTGTCGGTATGCCAGCGGTCGGGCTCCCAGCGCCGGTATGCTGGTCGCCGGGAGCCCGACCGCCGGCATACTGAAGACCACCCGTGTATATGTATGTGTGTGTGTATGTATATATATATATATATATATATATATGTGTGTAGATATATGTATGTATAGATATATATATATATATATATATATATATATACACATACACACACACACAGACACACTAGTTTTACGGACCCACCATATACTGGATCACCTCAGTCCCCACCCCCGTGATTGGCTCCGCCCAGTTCTGGAAACCCCCCCTTGCAAATCCTGCGTTTGCCACTGAGAAGCGTTAGATGAAGTTCATGGGGACTCTGTTCCTGCATTGAAGACCGCCTATTTCTGGATAAATGATTTTAAAATAATATGTCTGAACCGGCACTGAAGATGAAGGGCGCTCCATAAGCCCAATTGAGATCAACACCTCGGATATGGTGGCAAAAATCCATGGTACCATTGTGGAAGATCACCGAGTGAATATGTGTGAGATTGCTGAGGCCATAGGCATCTCAGTCGAATGAGTGCATAACTTTCTGCATGAAAAAATGCACATGAAAAAGCTATGTACACGATGGGTGCTGCGATTGCTGAATCTCGATCAAAAACGCACATTAAGGATGTTGCAATGCAGTTTTGTGCTGTTTAAGTGAAATACACATGAATTTTTGTCAATGATTCATTGCAGTGAATGAAACTTGGATCCACCACTATACTCCTGAGTTGAAGAAGCAGTCAAACAGTGTACAAATTGGATGCAGGACTACCTCCGATCATTAGTGAGGATATTGACGATGAAGGTGTTGGCGGTGAAGATTGCAGGTGCTGGGCTCTAGCTGGGAGAAAAAAAGTAGATAATGGAGGTATGGTAGAGGGCTTGTTGTTATTTTATTAGCATAAGTTTCTGATTTTCCCAAACACTTTTTATGAACTCACTGCAAATGATGTAACATAGGGGGTAATTCCAAGTTGATCGCAGCAGGAATTTTGTTAGCATTTGGGCAAAACCATGTGCACTGCAGGGGAGGCAGATTTAACATGTGCAGAGAGAGTTAGATTTGGGTGTGGTGTGTTCAATCTGCAATCTAATTTGCAGTGTAAAAATAAAGCAGCCAGTATTTACCCTGCACAGAAACAAAATAACTCACCCAAATCTAACTCTTTCTGCACATGTTATATCTGCCTCCCCTGCAGTGCACATGGTTTTGCCCAACTGCTAACAAAATTCCTGCTGCGATCAACTTGGAAGGTCCCTGCCTCTACCTGCTGTGGCTTTACAAATGCTACAGATGGCTAGACAAGTGTATAATTCCACAAGTAATAGGTGGATTTTTTGGTCTTATGCTCAGGCATCACAATCAGGACCGTCTTTTTGAATGGGCTCAATGGGCAGTTGCCCAAGGGCCCCAGAAGTATAATGTCCCTAGGCTGATAGCTGAGGGTCCGCTTTTTCCAGGGGTACCAGATTTTTGAAAATCCGCCCTTGGGATCCGGAGATATCTGATGTCAATGCAGTGGTCCACATCCGAGCCTCTTAATTGCTCTTCCCAGCCAGACATCTCAGGTTCTGTCTGACTTTGAGTTTTTCTGAGGGTATACTCCAAAAGCTGGGACTCTACCCTTTCTGTGGACACTGGCAGCTTGTCTCTACTCTACCGACAACCAGAGTTATCAGCCTTCCAGCAGCTGGTCCCTGCTCTAGCTCCATACACCTGGTGTGCACGTTTATATTTTTATTGGTGGATTTCTCTGGCTCCTGAAGTCTGATCCCCGAATCCCAAGTACCCCTGAAAGGTGGGACTCTCTAGTTTTTTATCCTGTTGAAAGCGAAGAAATTTATTTCCGGGAACTGGAGATATCTGCAGTCGAGCAAACTGCCCTCCCACTAGAAAATTATGAATATTAAGCCAACTCCACTATCCACCCCTCACCTGCGTATTAAACACCCCCTAGCACCCTGTAAGTCATGTAACTGGGGCCCTTTCATTCAGCCCAATGCCCACTTCTACAATTTAGTGTTCTCCCTCCTGCTTCATCTCCCACCATCTGTGCAGTAAAGGAATAACTAGCAGAAATTGCTGCTCCCAGTGCTATATGCTGAGCAAAAGATAGAACACCCCCTACCACCCACGGGACATCAAAGCTGCCCCTGACAGCACCCCCCACCCCTACCATTGGAAGATGAGCAGGGGCCCCAGTGCATTGCTTTGCCCAGGGGCCTACACTGCTGTTAAGATGGCCCTGACGACAATGGCCTTCTTATCACAGGCAAAAACTGCTTCCACTGGCGTCTGACTTACACAGACCTCATCTTCATTAGCACTGGTGTCAGCTACACAAATATTCCTCTCACCCTGTTGCACTTCCACAGAGGCATACTCAATTTCTATATTCACCAGCTATACTTGTGCTGCTCATCACCACATTTGCAGGGGATGCAGAAATGGTGGAAGGAGTCTTCCCTATGACTACAGTATCAGAACACAGTTTATTCTACTGCCTTAGTGTTTTTTCTTTTCAGCACTGATTTTCTGTTTTTCACTGCAGGGAGTCACACCACTTATATTATGTGAACAAAGTCATAGTGGGGTACAGAGCACACAAGTTGTACAAAAGAAAATAACTTGTTTTTAAAACTTTTTTTAAGCTTTTTTTTTTTTTAAACTTACACTGTGGAATCACACTGCTTCTATTTCTGTGAATGCAGTGGGGTACAGCACACACAAGTTCTAAAAAAAAAAGTCAACTTTTTTTACTTTTTTTTACTTTTTGTGCAAATGGCAATTCAGACTGCAGAGTCACAGTGCTTATATTATTTACGTGAACGCAGTGGGTTCAGTGTGAAAGGCACCAACCTGCGAATAACCCGAGTCGAACTTGCAATGTGAAAAGGTCTGAGACTGCTCGGACCCAGGTTGGACCCGGGTTCATGATCTGAAAGCTGTATCAGTAAAGTACACAGCCTGCAATAGATTGCTTTATTGGGCTAAGTATAGGCAGCCAGCCATAGAACCTGTGTAAATCATAGGTGTCCCATTTTAAAGGATAGTATGTTAAGCCTAGCTAAGTACATAAGCTTCACATAATTGGTAGCAGCATGTATGGGAGGCAAGGTCTTCTGTCCCTGAGGGTGCCATGGCTATATATTTATTCAATAAATATGCTAAGCTTCAATGAAATTAATTTTATGAGCATTTCCTGTTTTTTGATGTTTAAATGCATTATTATCAGCTGTGCCATCTTACGACATCTGTAAAGCTGGTAATGCAGCTTTTGATTGGGTTTTATTGATGTGGAAACTGGAAACACTGTTTAGCTATTAACTAACATCCTAACTATTCAGAAGAAAGGCAATTCATTTGCACACAGCACTATTCAATTAAGACTCTCTCCACGAGACACTCTAATGCCACATCCATTGCCATTAGACATTGCATTACTCGAGAAGATTAATTTTGAATTAGGAGTGGGTTGAAGTTATGTGCAGTACATTATGCGCTTAATGAATATGGATTTTTAATGATTTATCTGCATATATATTTATTAGATGCTAGTCTGCTAGAATTAAATGCCTTCTCTTGTAGCAATGGGATGTTTAGCTATTTGTTACAGAAAAAGTTGACGTATTCTCAAATCAGCCGTAGAGCAGACTCATTTCCTGAGAAACATTGTGATCACCGGGGACAGAAGTATAACATAAATGGGATACAGGGCCTAATTCAGTAAGGATTGCAGATTCTGCTAATTAGCAGAATTTGCAATCCTTTGGATCACATGCTGGGGGGCCGCCCATCGTTAGGCAAGGCTGCCCAGCATGCTGACAGACGCCTCCCCCGAGGTTCAACAAGCAGAAATTGCGAACGCATTGAAGTTATGTGCAGTACATTATGCGCTTAATGAATATGGATTTTTTAATGAACGAATTGCAATTTCTGCTTGATAGCAGAAACTGAGATTGGCTCAGGAGGAGGAGGTCCGCCACCATGTTCTGGATCACGATGTCTGCGTGATCACGCCCCCTGACATGACCCCATTTGGCCGCCTCCGCCCCCCCTTTCGCGCCGCACTGCCCCCACAATGCTCCGTCTTGCCTTGGAAACCGAGCGTTCCTGCCCCGCAACCACCTCTGCCTGATTGACAGGCAGAGGTGATGGCATTTTCTGTGGTCCCCTCGGCAAAAGTGCGGGAGCATGTGCAGGATGGGCACTGCGCATGTGCCCACGGGGCGATCATAATAGTTCTAGTTGAATTGCGTTTTGCAATCCAATCTGAATTAGCCCCAATGTTCTACTGCTCTTGTTAAAGCATAAACTGTTATCCATAATAGTAGAACAGATAATAGGGCTGATATGGAGGAGAACACAGGCCTGCTGTCAGAGTTTTTGCACTTTACATTGGTTGCCGTGGAGTGCATGTAAGCAGGTCCATCTTAAAGTATTAGCACACTGGCCCACAATTCTGGGGGTCTCCAAGCAATGGCGGGTGATGGTCAGAGTGGTGATGCAGCATTCACTACCTGTCTTCCAGCCTGCAGCCAGACAGTGAATGGCTGCCAGCTTGCTGATTGGTGGATGGCTGGAGCTAGCCACAAATCAAAGTGCTAACAGCCATTCACTGTATGGAAGCACGTGGAGATACGGTGCCGGACCACAGAAGGGGAATGTTATGATTTTTTTTTATTGGTTACCATGAATGGGTGGGTAGGGACCCCAGTACATTACTTTGCCATGGCCTACAATGTTGTTAAGAAGACAGCCCTGCAGGTAAGTGCAGTAGATGCAGACTAGTACATATTTCTACACCTACGACAGAAGAGGAGAACTGGGCAGTAACGTAGGCAAAATTAATTAGTGTCTTACATTCTACTCATATCAACACAGCTAGGATACCATGGACCAAGTGTAATCGCCTCTGATTTGCAGGAACTGGAGCCATTTGTATTACAATTGATTGGAACTTTCAATCTAGTGACTATGCAGTCTAATTCACATCAGTGCCAGCAAACCACTGCTTAATATATGTGGATCAATACTCTGAACTTGTCTAAACCAATGAGCTGCTCCGAGAACTATAGAATTTTACGGGTACTTATCCCAAACTGATTAGTAGCAACAAAACTGCAGGGTCATACACCCATTGCTGTGACTGGAAAAGCATGTGTGTAAAGGTAGTCTGCCCATTGGCATGTCTGTGCAGTCAGTGTATGGTCAGAGATGTACAAAATGAAACTTTAGCACCAATCATGCAGACACACAAAACATTTTTATTATTGTTAACAATCCTGTTGGTCAGGGGTTTCATGGCCCCACCCCCAGTTTTAGTAACGCCCCTATTGTAAAAGCACTGCTGGTCCAACAAGAACATACTTGCCAAATTAAAATTTTCCTCTCTGGGGAAAAGTGCATACTACCAAGAGTAAAGATGTAAATTCAAAGTCTTGTCAAAAGATCCCCATATTGTGCAGTGTGTGCCCATTCAGAAGCATTCGTCCAGGATCGTTCTTCTGGCCCGTAACCTTTCCAATCGAACAGATATTGAAGATGACCATACCGAAAGCATGAGTCCAGAATCTTTGCCACTTAATACTCAACGCCGCGTTGAGTCTGGATCTTGGGTGCTTTAGGAAGCACTGAATAAAACTGATTCAGGACCACCGGCTGGATGTGGAATGTCCTGGGAACTTTTAAGAACGGAGGCAACTTAAGTTTGTGTTAGGCGCCGGGGTCCGCTCGTCTGCGCGGCCCGGCGCCTAGCAACTAGGGACGCCGTGCGCGTACAGCCGCCGGCTCCCTAGCAACGCTAGACGCCGGGCGCGCTGAGCCGCACGGACCCTAGCAACGGGGACGCCACTGGCGTACCGCGTTCCCCGTTGCTGGGTCCTGTGTAATTAATAGGTGCACCTGATCTCTGGCCGTGCAGCAAGGCAGCTGCACGGCATTCATTCTAATCAGCTCTGTCAGCAGCTGATTGGAGGACTCCTGTTTAAATACACTCTCAGGGCTTCTCACAGACGCCGGTAATAGCTTCCTGCATGCTGTCTTTGTTTGCTGAGAGTCTGTTTCCAGTCTTGCTGTATCCGGTCGTTCCAGTCCTCTGAAGTCCTGTACTTGGGAGTTATCATCTCGTCCCTGGAGTCCTGACCGATCACCGTTTAACATCCAGTGGTGTTCGTGAGTCGCGGCTCTGCCGTGTGTAGCGGCTCGGCCGCTTTACCCTTTATTATTTGTGTTTGGAGCATTTTGCGGAGGGTTCCGCTTCCACAGGTCCACTCTGGTATCCGGCGGTGCCGGGTAGGAGTATTGGACAAGTGGATTTTGGTTGTCCATTTCCCTGGCGGTTTTTCCGCACATACTTTAGGTTTTTTAGTTAGCTCGTAGCCCCTGGCCTGTTGTTAGCTAGAGGTCCTCTTGTTATCATCCTGCCTCGGAGTTCCCTTTGTCTCTCATTAAGACCGAGGGGCATCGGAGTTGGGCAGACATAATCCGCCCTTCAAACGCGGCTGCCAAGGGCTCAAGAAACCATAGTCTCGCAAGGGATTTCCGATAGCACGGGTGAGACAACAGAGTTAGGGCGCCAGGGGCTATTATTCTTTCCTGCTCCCGTTCCCAGCATTCCATTCCAGTGCTCCGGTCATTGTCATAAGATCTCCTCTGGCCAGGAGTGCTGGAATCATAACATTATTACCGGCCATACCAAAACTTAAAATTAAACAGGGTTTAATTTTTTCTTATTCAGTTTTGTGAGAGTTTATCGGCCTCATGAATCCTACAGGTTTAGGGCCAAATCCTGGTCAGCTCTTAGTCAGCCAGATTCAAGAACTTACTCAGATGGTTCAGGATCTTTCTCTTCGGGTGAAGTCGCAGGAAGATCTTTTGCGAGCTTCCCCGAAGGTAGTTCCTGAACCAAAGATGCATTTGCCTGACCGTTTTTCTGGTGATAGGAAAGAGTTTTTTAATTTTAAAGAATCCTGTAAACTTTATTTTCGTTTAAGACCGATTTCCTCGGGTACTGAATCTCAGCGGGTCGGGATTATTATTTCTTTGCTCCAGGGGGATCCTCAGACCTGGGCATTTGGTTTAAAAGCAGAGGATCCGGCATTGTTGTCAGTGGACGCTTTTTTTGGGTCTTTAGGGCTCTTGTATGATGACCCTGATAGAGAGGCGTCCGCTGAAAGTCAGTTGCGCGCTCTCAGACAGGGTAGAAATCCTGCGGAGGTTTATTGTACGGAGTTTCGCCATTGGTCGAACGACTGTGGCTGGAATGACCCAGCCCTGCGCAGTCAGTTTCGCCTCGGCTTATCAGAGTCTCTAAAAGACAGTCTCCTTCAGTACCCCGCTCCTGAGACTCTCGATAAGCTCATGGAGCTTTCTATTAAGATAGATCGTCGTCTCAGAGAGCGGAGGGCTGAAAAAGGAGCACCTGTAAGGTCAAGTCCGTGTGTATATTCCATTCCTGAGGACGTAGAGGAGCCCATGCAGATGGGTCTCTCCCGGCTGTCTCCTGAAGAAAGAGCCAGAAGGCAAAATTCTGGTCTTTGCCTGTACTGTGGGGGTAAGGGACATTTTTCTCGTAATTGTCCGAACAAGTCGGGAAACGCTTTGACCAGGTGAATTGTGAGGGGGTTCACCTAGGTCTGCAGCTTATCTCCTCGAATAACTCCCTTTTAGTCCCAGTTAAAGTTTCCTTTGGCAGCCTCAGTTCTTCGGTGTCGGCTTTTGTTGACAGTGGAGCTGCAGGAAACTTTATGGATTTAACTTGGGCTAAGGCCTTAGGCATTCCTCAGTTACCTTTGGGTAGGTGTGTCACCATGCATGGCTTAGATGGGAGTCCACTTTCCAATGGGGTTATTTCTCTCCGTACACCTCCTGTATTACTTACAGTAGGAGCTCTACATTCTGAAAAAATCGAGTTCTTCCTTACTCATTGCCCAGCAGTTCCAGTAGTTCTGGGTCACCCTTGGCTGGCCTTTCATAATCCCACCATTGATTGGTGGTCGGGGGAGATTTCACAATGGGGTACCTTTTGTGATAGGGAATGTATTACGTTTCCAGTCAGAGTAGCAGCTGCCATTCCTGAACTCATTCCTGTGGAATACCAGGAGTTTGCTGATGTGTTCTCCAAAGGCAATGCGGACATTCTGCCTCCTCATCGGCCGTATGATTGTGCTATTGAGCTTATTCCTGGTGCCGCATTACCAAAGGGAAGATTATATGCTTTATCCGGGCCAGAAACTGCGGCCATGAATGATTATGTTAAGGAGAGCCTAGGGAGAGGATTTATTAGACCATCAAAATCTCCTTTAAGTGCAGGTTTCTTCTTTGTGGAGAAAAAGGATGGCTCGCTTAGACCGTGCATTGACTTTAGAGCCCTGAATAAGATCTCAGTTAAAAATACTTATCCTTTGCCGCTGATATCTGTACTCTTTTATCAGCTACGTTCGGCTGTGATTTTTTCTAAAATTGACCTTAGAGGAGCGTACAACCTCATCCGAATCAAATCTGGAGATGAGTGGAAGACGGCCTTCAGTACTCAGTCAGGTCACTACGAGTACCTGGAGATGCCGTTCGGCTTGTCCAATGCTCCAGCAGTTTTTCAAGACCTCATTAATGAATTTCCTAGGGAAATTCGTGGTCGTTTACTTAGACGACATCCTGATTTATTCTGAATCAATGGAACAACATGTTACCCAGGTGCGTCTGGTTCTTCAGAAGTTACGTGAGAATCATTTATATGCCAAGCTGGAGAAGTGTGAGTTTCATGTCACGGAGGTATCTTTTTTAGGGTACATTATTTCCCCTCAGGGATTTTCCATGGAACCAAAGAAGCTCCAGGCCATCCTTAGTTGGGCGCAACCCACCAATTTAAAAGCAATTCAGCGCTTTTTAGGGTTTGCGAATTATTATAGGAGGTTCATTCATTCTTTTTCTGACCTGGTTGCTCCCATTGTAGCTCTGACAAAGAAAGGAGCGGATCCTACCAACTGGTCGCGTGAAGCAGAGTTGTCCTTTCGGGCCTTGAAACAAGCCTTTGTCTCGGCTCCAGTCCTCAGACATCCCAATCCGGAATTGCCCTTTGTTGTGGAGGTTGATGCCTCGGAGGTTGGAGTGGGGGCTATCCTTTCTCAAAAGGATCCGGAGTCTCTGGAGTTACATCCTTGTGCCTTTATGTCCAGGAAATTCTCCTCCGCTGAATCCAACTATGACGTTGGTAATCGGGAGTTACTGGCGATAAAGTGGGCTTTCGAGGAGTGGAGGCATTGGCTGGAGGGAGCAAAACATACCATTTCAGTATTGACTGACCATAAAAACCTGCAATACATCGAATCAGCTAAGCGGCTTAATGCCCGGCAGGCACGTTGGGCTTTATTTTTTACTCGTTTCAAATTCATAATCACTTTCAGGCCTGGTTCCAGGAATACCAAGGCTGATGCCCTGTCACGCAGTTTTCTTCCGGTTCACAATAACAGTCATGTTACTCCCATACTTCCATCTTCGGTCATTTGGGCAGGCCTCACACAAGATTTATTTACCCAGTTAAAACAGCTTCAACACCAAGATCCTGGAAATACTCCTGCTGGTCGTCTTTACGTCCCTGAGTTTTTGAGAGCTACTGTTTTGACTGAATTCCATGATAACAAAGTTTCCGGGCATCCGGGAATCTCTAAGACTTTGGAGTTAGTCTCCCGCTCAGTATGGTGGCCTGGTCTTTCTAAAGACGTTAAGGAGTTTGTTTTTTCATGTCAGGTTTGTGCACAGCATAAAGTTCCCCGTTCCTTGCCTATCGGGCAACTTATGCCCTTAAATGTCCCTCTCAGGCCATGGTCTCATATTTCCATGGATTTTGTGGTAGACCTTCCCCTTTCAGCCGGATTCCGAGTCATATGGGTGGTAGTGGACCGTTTTAGCAAGATGGCTCATTTCATTGCTCTTCCCGACTGCCATCTGCCCAAGGGTTGGCAGTTTTGTTTCTCCGCCATGTTTTCAGACTTCCTGGGTTGCCTATTGATATTGTTTCTGATCGGGGTCCACAATTCATCGCACAATTCTGGAAGTGTTTTTGTGCTTCATTAAAGATGAAATTGTCGTTAACATCCGGTTACCACCCACAATCCAACGGGCAAACCGAGCGAGTTAACCAATCATTGAAACAGTATTTGCGTTTGTATTCAGCCAAACTCCAGAATGATTGGTCCGAGTTTCTTCCATTGGCGGAGTTTGCTTACAATAATTCCTGTCATTCCTCCACTAAAGTGTCTCCATTCTTTTCAGTTTTTGGTTTTCACCCCAGAGCTAATTCTTTTTTTCATCATTCCTCAGTCTCCCCGCTAACCTTAACCTCCCAACTCAGAGCCATTTTGAAAAAAGTGCACCTTGCTCTCAGAAAAGCGGCCTTTCGAGAGAAGAAATTTTCTGACAGGCTCCGACGTCCTTGCACTTTTAAGGTGGGAGATAGGGTATGGTTGTCGACTCGTAACATCAGGCTTCGACAATCCTCGGCTAGATTGGGACCCAAATTTATTGGGCCATTTCTTATTATTAAAAGAGTCAACCCAGTTGCCTTCCGGTTACGTTTACCAAGATCTCTTAGGATTGGAAATACGTTTCATTGCTCCCTGTTGAAACTATACGTTTCTTCCAGTAGATTTCCAAGGAGGATCTCTCAGGGTAGATCTCCGGTGGATGTACAGGGACAACAGGAGTTCTTGGTGGAGAAGGTTCTCGATTCCAAATTGTCCCGGGGCCGGCTTTATTTTCTGGTGCACTGGAGAGGCTATGGTCCGGAGGAAAGGTCTTGGGTCTTGGATAAGGATCTTCATGCCCCGAGGCTCAAGAGGGCATTTTTTCGGGAATTTCCTCGGAAACCTGGCTTTAGGGGTTCCTTGACCCCTCCTCAAGGGGGGGGGGTACTGTTAGGTGCCGGGGTCCGCTCGTCTGCGCGGCCCGGCGCCTAGCAACTAGGGACGCCGTGCGCGTACAGCCGCCGGCTCCCTAGCAACGCTAGACGCCGGGCGCGCTGAGCTGCACGGACCCTAACAACGGGGATGCCACTGGCGGACCACGTTCCCCGTTGCTGGGTCCTGTTTAATTAATAGGTGCACCTGATCTCTGGCCGTGCAGCAAGGCAGCTGCACGGCATTCATTCTAATCAGCTCTGTCAGCAGCTGATTGGAGGACTCCTGTTTAAATACACTCTCAGGGCTTCTCACAGACGCCGGTAATAGCTTCCTGCATGCTGTCTTTGTTTGCTGAGAGTCTGTTTCCAGTCTTGCTGTATCCGGTCGTTCCAGTCCTCTGAAGTCCTGTACTCGGGAGTTATCATCCCGTCCCTGGAGTCCTGACCGATCACCGTTTAACATCCAGTGGTGTTTGTGAGTCGCGGCTCTGCCGTGTGTAGCGGCTCGGCCGCTTTACCCTTTATTATTTGTGTTTGGAGCATTTTGCGGAGGGTTCCGCTTCCACAGGTCCACTCTGGTATCCAGCGGTGCCGGGTAGGAGTATTGGACAAGTGGATTTTGGTTGTCCTTTTCCCTGGCGGTTTTTCTGCACATACTTTAGGTTTTTTAGTTAGCTCGTAGCCCCTGGCCTGTTGTTAGCTAGAGGTCCTCTTGTTATCATCCTGCCTCGGAGTTCCCTTTGTCTCTCATTAAGACCGGGGGGCATCGGAGTTGGGCAGACATAATCCGCCCTTCAAACGCGGCTGCCAAGGGCTCAAGAAACCATAGTCTCGCAAGGGATTTCCGATAGCACGGGTGAGACAACAGAGTTAGGGCGCCAGGGGCTATTATTCTTTCCTGCTCCTGTTCCCAGCATTCCATTCCAGTGCTCCGGTCATTGTCATAAGATCTCCTCTGGCCAGGAGTGCTGGAATCATAACAGTTTGTAGCAACAGGGTTGATGACTTGCTCGATCTGGAAAGGCCCGAAATATAATCGGGGGGCAAACTTCATACTGGGAACCTTCAGATTTTTTTGTGAAGAGCCAAACACAATCCCCTTGTTTGAGAGCAGGAACTGCTTTACACTTTTTGTCAGCTAATTTTTTGTACCTGGTGGAGGCTTTCAAAAGAGCTGAACGGATATTCTTCCAGTTTCTGGAGAACTGTCGCAGAGTGAGATTAACAGCAGGTACTGACGAATGAAATGTGCCATCTTGGTGAACCGGTCAACTACCACCCAGATGGTATTGAATTTGTTACATTCGGGAAGATCGGTAATGAAGTCCATTGATAAATGGGTCCATGGCTGACGAGGAGTAGACAGAGGCATCAGTTGCGACTGCCGAGATACCTTATGCTGGGCACACTTAGAGCAGGAGGCAATAAACTCTGTAATGTCTTGTTTTAGGGTTGGCCACCAGTCGGATCTGGAAACAAACCCGTAGGTTTTCTGAATACCTGCGTGTCCGGCGAAGCGAGAAGAATGTGCCCAATGCAAGAGCTTCTTTCTGAGAGATGGTTTTACAAAACTTTTCCCGGATGGAGTCGTGGAGTCCACGCCCACTGCGGAGAATGCCACTGGGTCAATTATGAGATGCTTACCAGTGGATTCAGACCTGCTTTCTTGCTCCCAGGAACGATAAAGGGCATCAGCTTTACGATTTTGAGACCCTGGACAAAACGAGAGTTTGAAATTGGAAAAGAAGAGTGTCCATCTGGCCTGGCGAGGATTGAGACACTGCGCAGCTTTCAGGTACAGGAGGTTTTTATGGTCGGTCAAATTGTTGATAGTGTGGGAGGCACCCTCGAGTAAGCATCTCCATTCTTCCAGAGTAAGCTTTATAGCCAAAAGTTCTTGGTCGCCAATGGCGTAGTTGTATTCTGCAGGAGTGAACTTTCAGGAGAAATAGCCACAGGGATGGAGTTGGCCATCTGCGGCTCACTGGGATAATACGGCACCTACTCCAATGGATGATGCATCGACATCCAAGGTGAAAGGTAAGTTAGTGTCAGGTTGTTTCAGGACTGGAGCGGAGATGAATTTCTGCTTTAGAAGATAAAAAGCTTGGGTAGCCTCTTCTGACCATTTGGAAGGATTGGCACCTTTCCGAGTGAGAGCAGGAATCGGCGCCACAATGGTGGAGAAACCTTGAATGAATCTTCTGTAATAATTGGCAAAACCCAGGAATCTCTGAATGCCTTTTAGCGAGCTTGGTATTGGCCAATCTCGGATATCTTGGAGTTTCTCTGGATCCATTTCCAGACCGGAGCCAGAAACGATATATCCTAAAAATGGAATGGACTTGACTTCGAAAACGAACTTCTCTAATTTATAGTAGAGATGATTGGCACAGAGACGGGACAGAGCTTCCTTCACCCATACATGATGTTCCTCTAGGTCATTAGCAAATATGAGCATGTCATCGAGGTAAACAATTCTGGACTCACGCTTATCCAAGATTATAGCATTTAAAATATTGACATTGATAATCTGGGAGGAACAGGAGTTATAGTTGATAACTAGACATAAAACTTTACTTCAGCAGGAACATTACAATGAACTTGGCTTAATACAGAATACAGGTTGAACCAGATGGGCATTTGCCTCTTTTCAGCCTCATTAACTATGTTACTATGTTCCTATGTTCCTATGTTTTAGGAAGCATAGACCTCCCACGGTCAGCCACCCTTTTGTGGAATCGCAGATCAACCTTCGTGCAGAGAGATATGAGCTCATTCAATTTTTGAGGTAAGTCTCTGGAAACTAGCTCATCTTTAATCCGTTCAGATAATCCGTGCCAGAATGCTGCATAGAGAGCGTCATTGTCCCAGGAGAGTTCAGGCACTAGAATTTGGAATTGCACCAAGTACTGGCTGACTGTTCGTGATCCCTGGCACAGCCAAAGAAGGTCAGTAGAGGCAGATGTCACTTGCCCAGGCTCGTCAAAGATGCATCTAAAGGCCGCCACAAATTTCCTGTATGAAGACAATAACACATCGGATCTCTCCCACAAAGGTAATGCCCAATCTAGGGCAGAGCCACAGAGGAGAGAGATAATGTAGGCTACCTTGGTACGCTCTGTAGGAAAGTTGCCAGGCTGTAGCTCGAAATGTATTTCACATTGGTTTAAGAGACCCCGACAGGCTTTATGGGAACCATCAAATTCAGCTGCTGTCAGCAAATGGAGTCGAGATGCAGAAACGGGAATGGTGGGTGGGGATTCCACCTGGGGTACTGCTGGAGATACACTAGACACCCCAGAACCACGGAGGGTTACTTGGAATCCATCCAGCCTGGTAAAGAGGTCCTTGAGACAGCAAATCACTTGACCCTGTGCAGCCTCTTGATGTTCTAGGCGGGCTGCCAGCTGTTGTACAGAGTTGGACGCTTGGGCCTGTTCTCCAGCTGGATTCATTTGGTCAGTGCTGTCACGCCTGAGGGTTGAGGCTGACTATAGAGCAAGAAAAGTGGCTGCGCTGTGTGTCAGCAGCTATATAAAATAGAGAGCACAACGTATAAAATGTAAAGAATTTATTCTCTTAATCAATATAGTTATAAAAAATGTAGGTTAATAATACACCTATATCTGTCTCAGGTGATATAAAGGTTCAGCCGTGTGAAAAAAATGGCTATCCAATATATTAAATCCTAATTGTGCAATAGGGAGGGAACAGGAGAATTTGTAGATGTAGTTCCAGATAAATGTAAACATATACTACCTCTCCGGCAAGGGCTGGTATAAACTTGGCCGGGCGTCCCCGGCTAGTGAGTCCTGCGTTGCCCGATGTTCTGCACAGAGGAGAGGAGTATTGCGGTGCCCAGTGCCGAGCACCTCCCAATAGAAAGAGATGTATGATCGTCTCCTGTATTCCTGATCGCCAGCCGGCGATGAAGCAAGCTGCTGAAATGCACAATGTGATTGCACAGCGGAGCGGAAAGGTGGGTAACCCAATGCTGAGTACCTGCCGCTAGGAGGAAATGTGCGGTCGTCTCCTGTTCTCGTGATCGCTGGCCGGCGGTGATAGCAAGCTGCTGTCGGAAAGTCAAAGGCGGTTTCTTGCCGCGGTCAGCCGGTCAGCCTGAGGGTTGAGGCTGACCTGGGGAAGCCTCAGGCATAGGGTCTGACGTGTATGTGACCCTAGGTGGCAGTACGGGATTCCTGGACATACAGGGTACCCTTAGCACAGACGCCCGAAGGCGTGACCAAGACGACAGAGGTGTAAAAAAGTAAAGTTCTTTATTGTGCACAGTTCAATAATCACAATGGCAGTTTGGTGAAAGAAGCAATGTTCATCAGTTAGATTTCACAGTGTAATTATAGCAGCACAGTTCCTCAGATAAGGTAGTAGCAAGTATGCTGTTTGGAGTAGTAAGATATCAATATAGCACAGTCTTGGAAGACACTGAGATGGTATTGTCCATATATGTAAACAGCTAACCACAGTACTGACGAGATGAACTGATACTGACCAGAGGATGACACACTGGAAGCTGGAGTCGATGGCAGAGCACCGAGGTGGGCTGAGGGCTGGAGGACTGCCGAGGATGCTGGGTGGAACTGGCACAGATGGTGAGTATACAGTGGAACTCACCGATGGTGACAGAGTTCGATGCTGAGACACTGATGACGACAGAGATTGATGTTGGGGCACCGATGGTGATCTGAAGGCGATGCAGGAAAACCGCTGGTGACTGGAAACGATGTAGGAACACCGTTGGTGACTGGAAATGATGTAGGAACACCGCTGATGACTGGAGACGGTGTAGAAACACTGCTGATAACAAGAGGCAATGTGGAAAAACCGCTGGTAGCTGGAAATGATGTGGGAACATTGCTAAGAACTGGAAACGGTGAAGGTACACTGCTGGTAACAGGAGGCAATGTGGAAACACAGCTGGAGTCAGGCAGCACCGCAGGATGAAAACTGGTGCAGGTCTCTTTAAGTGGAGCAAGGTCACAGGAGCTGGATTACCTGGAGACAGCAAGCAGGAACAACCACAGAATGTAGTAACATCCAACACTGGGTTAGACAACCATAGCACTGACAACAGGAAGCCTCGGTTCAGGCTATTTATACCTGCTGGGAAGCAGGGATTGGCTGAGCAATCAGAGAGGATTCTGTGAACAGTGGATTGGCTGTGGAGAGTCATGTGATTAACCCAAATATGGCTGCTCACATGTTTGGCTCTGGAGGGAAAAGTCTGTTTGTAAACAGCATGTGGAAACTTGTAGTAATGGTGGCGGCGGCAGAGGCCGCGGAAAGCAGGAGACACCATCCGCTAGGACAGGAGGGACATGCTGGACAACTGTCATGTCAGCGTCGCCGAGATTTCTGGGGAGAGACCGTGGAGATGCCGTGCAGCGTGCTGCACGCAGACAGCGCAGATGGAATCCAGGCTTGGAGCGCAGGGACAGTCTCAGAAGGCACTTGGATGGTAAGTAAGTGTGTTTAGTTACCCGGATGATGACAATGCCCCTTTCAGACAGAAAATTAAATCACTGGGTGAAGCAGTTCCACCTGGTATTTTCATGAAACATACGGGTCCTTTTTCTGTGTGAAAGGGTCGACCTGGGTTGAAATTCCCGGGACTTCAACCCTGGAATCTACCAGGGTCGGAGACATGGAAATTTCGAACCGGGTTGACCTTTTCACACAGACAAAATTCCCGTGTTGATATGCAAATTACCGGGTTGAAATTCTCGACCTGGTAATTTGCATGTCTGTTTGAAAGGGGGGGTCAGGCAGGCTCCGGCAAAATGATCCAGCATTGAAATGCCGGGTAATTACTGCAACTTTCAGACTTTTCTGTCTGAAAGTGGTATTAGGTTCCACTCATCCACTAATACCCCTTTCACACCACACAAATAACCCAATATCGACCCGGTATATTGCCGGGTCGACACGGGTCAGTGTGCGATGTGAAAGGGGCATGGACGAATTCCCGGGACGCCTGACCTCAACCCGGGAATAAATCAGGGTCATTCCTGGGTTGACTACCAGGTCAGATGCAGTGTGAACTGGTTGCCGGGTTGATAGGGAGAGATGGCGCGGAGATGAGCTCATCTCCCAGTGCTGCCCCTGATGCCAGCTCCACCTCCCGGCCACTATGGCAACCCGACCCGGCGAACTGCCTGGTCAGGGACACAGTGTGAAAGGTCCAATGCCGGCTCCCACCTGCAAAGAACCCATTTCCAATTCCCGGGTGGGACCCGGCATTGCGACCTGAAAGGGGTATACGGAGTTTCTATGCAAGGAGAGTGATTTGCTGCAGCCAATGTGATTGCTGTTAACTTTTCAGGAGTCCCTGCTGATGACTCTCACTAGCAGGAGAGAATGCAACAGAGCACGGGGCACATGATCACACAGTATCTTCTTATCTGTACTGTTTAGTTAAACATATTTATTTAATTAGAGTATCTGGTGTTTGAAATGATTTGGAGGATACTATAAATGTATGGAAAACAGCAAAGTCAATAAATATAGGTAGTGCATACAAGTTGCAGACAGTCCAGTGTTCACAGTGAATAAAATCTAATACACAAAAAAAGCATATTTACATATTATCAATCTAACCAGCAAAAAATATATGCTTAGGGATGAATTCACACAAGGTCAAACTGCATTTGAAATTTATTTTACAAGCATCACAGTTATCATGTATATTGTGCTGAGTGAGAAGAAAATAAATATCACAGCGAATAGTTGTAAGCAAGAAATCCAATATTGCAGGAAGCCAGGGGTGGATTGGGATCAAAAACCAGCCCTGGAAATTTATGGAAGCAGCCCTAATAGGGGTGGGGTCTGATAAGGGGATGGAGTCTGTCAAGTGGGCAGGATTACTGCTCAGAAGGCCTGATGAAATGGATGGATGAAAAGTGCGTGCCAAAGGTGCGCATCAAAATTTTAGGGGCATGGCTTCATGGGGAAGGGGCATGGCCACATAATAGTGCCAATTCACATTAGACCACACCACACAGTAGTGCCGCTTATACACATTGCACCAGGTAGAACCTCCTATACACACTATGCCAGGTAGAGCATGTTATACATATTGCGCCAGATAGAGCACGGTATACACTTTGCGCCAGGTAGAGCACATTATACACATTGCACCAGGTAAAACACATTATACACATTGTACCAGGTAAAACACATTATACACTTTGCGCCAGGCAGAGCACATTATACACATTGCACCAATAAAGCACATTATACACATTGCACCAGATAGGGCACATTATACGCTTTGCGCCAGGTAGAGTGCATTATACACATTGCACCAGATAGAACACATTATACACATTGCACCAGGTAAAGCACATTATACACATTGCACCAGGCAGAGCACGTTATACACATTGCCAATCTGCCGCTGCACAGGCAGATAAAATTTCTATCAGACTGACAGGCATTTTATCTGACGTTGCAGGGTGAGGGTGAGTGTTAGGGTTAGGCTCCCGGAAGGGTCAGGGTTAGGCTGAGGGAGGGAGGTTGGGCAGCAGGGGGGGAGGTTATGGTTAGGCTGCAGGAGAGGGAGGTTAGGGTTAGGCTGCAGGAGGGGAGGGGAGGGCTAGGCTGCGGGAGGGGAGGTTAGGGTTAGGCTGCGGGAGGGGAGGTTAGGGTTAGGCTGCGGAAGGGGAGGTTAGGGTTAGGCTGCAGGGGGGAGGTTAGGCTGCGGGGAGAGGTTAGTGTTAGGCTGAAGGGGAGAGGTTAGGGTTAGGCTGCGGGGGGAGGGTTAGGCTGTGGGTGGGGACGGTTAGGGTAATGGACTAGACTAAATTGCACACACAGTAGTAATGCCTTTTAGATACAGTATTTTGCACACACGGTAGTAACATCCCATGCACATTTAGCAGCACTGCCACTGTGCCACACAGTAGTGCCCTTTCACTGCCTCCCCCTCCTTATCAACCCATATGCTGCAGCAGCAGCACTCACCTGCGGAGCCATCAGTAATGTTGCGTGTTGCCCCTCATTGGCCATGCGCAGCAGCTCCGACGGCGGGCATTTTTTAAATGCTTAACTGAGCTTCTGCGCATGCGCAGAAGCTTCAGTTAACGCTGCCGCGATCGCGACTGCAGCTGCGGCTGGCGGCAGCGCTGATGCAGCGGCCTGCATAGGATGGTGACGGCCAGCCAATGAGGGGAATCCGTTCCGGCATCACAGCATACCAATCTGCCCCTGCAGGCACCAATGTTAGTATCAATACTTGCTAGATTTCCTTAAATACACTGCTCAAAAAAATAAAGGGAACACTAAAATAACACCTCCTAGATCTGAATGAATGAAATATTCTTCTTAAATACTTTGTTCTTTACATAGTTGAATGTGCTGACAACAAAATCACACAAAAATGATCAATGGAAATCAAATTTATTAACCCATGGAGGTCTGGATTGGGAGTCACACTCAAAATTAAAGTGGAAAAACACACTACAGGCTGATCCAACTTTGATGTAATGTCCTTAAAAAAGTCAAAATGAGGCTCAGTAGTGTGTGGCCTCCACGTGCCTATATGACCTCCCTACAACGCCTGGGCATGCTCCTGATGAGGTGGCGGATGGTCTCCTGAGGGATCTCCTCCCAGACCTGGACTAAAGCATCCACCAACTCCTGGACAGTCTGTGGTGCAACGTGGCGTTGGTGGATGGAGCGAGACATGATGTCCCAGATGTGCTCAATTGGATTCAGGTCTGGGGAACGGGTGGGCCAGTCCATAGCATCAATGCCTTCGTCTTGCAGGAACTGCTGACACACTCCAGCCACATGAGGTATAGCATTGACTTGCATTAGGAGGAACCCAGGGCCAACTGCACCAGCATATGGTCTCACAAGGGGTCTGAGGATCTCATCTCGGTACCTAATGGCAGTCAGGCTACCTCTGGCGAGCTCATGGAGGGCTGTGCAGCCCCCCAAAGAAATGCCACCCCACACCATTACTGACCCACTGTCAAACCGGTCATGCTGGAGGATGTTGCAGGCAGCAGAACATTCTTCTTGGCGTCTCCAGACTCTGTCACGTCTGTCACATGTGCTCAGTGAGAACCTGCTTTCATCTGTGAAGAGCACAGGGCACCAGTGGCTAATTTGCCAATCTTGGTGTTACCTGGAAAATGCCAAACGTCCTGCACGGTGTTGGGCTGTAAGCACAACCCCCACATGTGGACGTCGGGCCCTCATATCACCCTCATGAAGTCTGTTTTTGATCGTTTGAGTAGACACATGCACATTTGTGGCTTGCTGGAGGTCATTTTGCAGGGCTCTGGCAGTGCTCCTCCTGTTCCTCCTTGCACAAAGGTGGAGGTAGCGTTCCTGCTGCTGGGTTGTTGCCCTCCTACAGCCTCCTCCACGTCTCCTGATGTACTGGCCTGTCTCCTGGTAGCGCCTACATGCTCTGTAGACTACGTTGACAGACACAGCAAACCTTCTTGCCACAGCTCGCATTGATGTGACATCATGGATGAGCTGCACTACCTGAGCCACTTGTGTGGGTTGTAGACTCCGTCTCATGCTACCACTAGAGTGAAAGCATCACCAGCTTTCAAAAGTGACCAAAACATCAGCCAGAAAGCATAGGAGCTGAGAAGTGGTCTGTGGTCACCACCTGCAGAACAACTCCTTTATTGGGGGTGTCTTGCTAATTGCCTATAATTCCCACCTGTTGTCTATTCCATTTGCACAACAGCATGTGAAATTGATTGTCAATCAGTGTTGCTTCCTAAGTGGACAGTTTGATTTCACAGAAGTGTGATTGACTTGGAGTTACATTGTGTTGTTTAAGTGTTCCCTTTATTTTTTTGAGCAGTGTATATATTGTTGCCAATGTTATTATAGAAATATCTCACAGCAAGCATTTAAGCATAGATACTCCTATACAGTATATGGCGCCAAACACCCCTCCTCAACGACGCACTTTGGGCTTGATTCTGATATGGAAGTAAAGCAAAAAATGCAAGTAAGTTTGTATCTGGAACAAACCATAGTGGTCATTTCGAGTTGTTCGCTCGTTGCCGATTTTCGCTATGCTGCGATTTGTTGCTAAATGCGCATGCGCATGGTACGCAGCGCGCATGCGCTTAGTTATTTAACAAAAAACTTAGCAGTTTTGCTGTTGATCCTGCGGCGCTTTTCAGTCACACTGCTGATCGGTGAGTGATTGACAGGAAAGGGGCGTTTCTGGGTGGTAACTGAGCGTTTTCCGGGAGTGTGCTAAAAAATGCAGGCGTGTCAGGGAAAAACGCGGGAGTGTCTGGAGAAACGAGGGAGTGGCTGGCCGAACACAGGGCCTGTTTGTGACGTCAAACCAGGAACTAAACGGACCGAGCTGATTGCAATCTAGGAGTAGGTCTGGAGCTACTCAGAAACTGCAAGAAAATATTTAGTAGCAATTCTGCTACTCTTTCGTTCGCTATTCTGCTAAGCTAAGATACACTCCCAGAGGGCGGCGGCCTAGCGTTTGCAATGCTGCTAAAAGCAGCTAGCGAGCGAACAACTCGGAATGAGGGCCCATGTTTTAATGCAAGGGGAGGAAAATAAGAATTTACTTACCGATAATTCTATTTCTCGTAGTCCGTAGTGGATGCTGGGGACTCCGTAAGGACCATGGGGAATAGCGGCTCCGCAGGAGACAGGGCACAAAAGTAAAAGCTTTAGGATCAGGTGGTGTGCACTGGCTCCTCCCCCTATGACCCTCCTCCAAGCCTCAGTTAGGATACTGTGCCCGGACGAGCGTACACAATAAGGAAGGATTTTGAATCCCGGATAAGACTCATACCAGTCACACCAATCACACTGTACAACCTGTGATCTGAACCCAGTTAACAGCATGATAACAGCGGAGCCTCTGAAAAGATGGCTCACAACAATAATAACCCGATTTTTGTAACAATAACTATGTACAAGTATTGCAGACAATCCGCACTTGGGATGGGCGCCCAGCATCCACTACGGACTACGAGAAATAGAATTATCGGTAAGTAAATTCTTATTTTCTCTGACGTCCTAAGTGGATGCTGGGGACTTCGTAAGGACCATGGGGGTTATACCAAAGCTCCCAAACGGGCGGGAGAGTGCGGATGACTCTGCAGCACCGAATGAGAGAACTCCAGGTCCTCCTCAGCCAGGGTATCAAATTTGTAGAATTTTGCAAACGTGTTTGCCCCTGACCAAGTAGCAGCTCGGCAAAGTTGTAACGCCGAGACCCCTCGGGCAGCCGCCCAAGATGAGCCCACCTTCCTTGTGGAATGGGCATTTACATATTTTGGCTGTGGCAGGCCTGCCACAGAATGTGCAAGCTGAATTGTACTAAACATCCAACTAGCAATCGTCTGCTTAGAAGCAAGAGCACCCAGTTTGTTGGGTGCATACAGGATAACAGCAAGTCAGTTTTCCTGACTCCAGCCGTCCTGGAAACATATATTTTCAGGGCCCTGACAACATCTAGCAACTTGGAGTCCTCCAAGTCCCTAGTAGCTGCAGGTACCACAATAAGCTGGTTCAGGTGAAACGCTGACACCACCTTAGGGAGAAACTGGGGACGAGTCCGCAGCTCTGCCCTGTCCGAATGGACAATCAGATATGGGCTTTTGTGAGACAAAGCCGCCAATTCTGACACTCGCCTGGCCGAGGCCAGGGCCAACAGCATGGTCACTTTCCATGTGAGATATTTCAAATCCACAGATTTGAGCGGTTTAAACCAATGTGATTTGAGGAATCCCAGAACTACGTTGAGATCCCACAGTGCCACTGGAGGCACAAAAGGGGGTTGTATATGCAGTACTCCCTTGACAAACTTCTGGACTTCAGGAACTGAAGCCAATTCTTTCTGGAAGAAAATCGACAGGGCCGAAATTTGAACCTTAATGGACCCCAATTTGAGGCCCTTAGACACTCCTGTTTGCAGGAAATGCAGGAATCGACCGAGTTGAAATTCCTCCGTGGGAGCCTTCCTGGCCTCACACCATACAACATATTTTCGCCAAATGCGGTGATAATGTTGTGCGGTCACCTCCTTCCTGGCTCTGACCAGGGTAGGGATGACCTCTTCCGGAATGCCTTTTTCCCTTAGGATCCGGCGTTCAACCGCCATGCCGTCAAACGCAGCCGCGGTAAGTCTTGGAACAGACATGATCCTTGCTGAAGCAAGTCCCTTCTTAGTATCTCTTGAAGTTCCGGGTACCAAGTCCTTCTTGGCCAATCCGGAGCCATGAGTATAGTTCTTACTCCTCTCCGTCTTATAATTCTCAGTACCTTGGGTATGAGAGGCAGAGGAGGGAACACATACACCGACTGGTACACCCACGGTGTTACCAGAGCGTCCCAGCTATTGCCTGAGGGTCTCTTGACCTGGCGCAATACCTGTCCAGTTTTTTGTTCAGACGGGACGCCATCATGTCCACCTTTGGTCTTTCCCAACGGTTCACAATCATGTGGAAGACTTCCAGATGAAGTCCCCACTCTCCCGGGTGGAGGTCGTGCCTGCTGAGGAAGTCTGCTTCCCAGTTGTCCACTCCCGGAATGAACACCGCTGACAGTGTTATCACATGATTTTTCGCCCAGCGAAGAATCCTTGCTGCCATTGCCCTCCTGCTTCTTGTGCCGCCCTGTCTATTTACGTGGGCGACTGCCGTGATGTTGTCCGACTGGATCAGCACCGGTTGACTTTGAAGCAGAGGTCTTCCTAGGCTCAGAGCATTGTAAATTGCCCTTAGCTCCAGTATATTTATGTGGAGAGAAGTCTCCAGACTTGACCACACTCCCTGGAAATTTCTTCCCTGTGTGACTGCTCCCCAGCCTCTCAGGCTGGCATCCGTGGTCACCAGAACCCAGTCCTGAATGCCGAATCTGCTGCCCTCTAGTAGATGAGCACTCTGCAGCCACCACAGAAGAGACACCCTTGTCCTTGGAGACAGGATTATCCGCTGATGCATCTGAAGATGCGATCCGGACCATTCGTCCAGCAGATCCCACTAAAAAATTCTGGCGTGAAATCTGCCGAATGGAATCGCTTCGTAAGAAGCCACCATTTTTCCCAGGACTCTTGTGCATTGATGCACTGACACTTGGCCTGGTTTTAGGAGGTTTCTGACTAGCTCGGATAACTCCCTGGCTTTCTCCTCCGGGAGAAACACCTTTTTCTGGACTGTGTCCAGAATCATCCCTAGGAACAGCAGACGTGTCGTCGGAATCAGCTGCGATTTTGGAATATTTAGAATCCACCCGTGCTGTCGTAGAACTACTTGAGATAGTGCTACTCCGACCTCCAACTGTTCTCTGGACCTTGCCCTTATCAGGAGATCGTCCAAGTAAGGGATAATTAAGACGCCTTTTCTTTGTAGAAGAATCATCATTTCGGCCATTACCTTGGTAAAGACCCGGGGTGCCGTGGACAATCCAAACGGCAGCGTCTGAAACTGATAGTGACAGTTCTGTACCACGAACCTGAGGTACCCTTGGTGAGAAGGGCAAATTGGGACATAGAGGTAAGCATCCTTGATGTCCAGGGACACCATATAGTCCCATTCTTCCTGGTTCGCTATCACTGCTCTGAGTGACTCCATCTTGATTTGAACCTTTGTATGTAAGTGTTCAAAGATTTCAGATTTAGAATAGGTCTCACCGAGCCGTCTGGCTTCAGTACCACAAATAGTGTGGAATAATACCCCTTTCCTTGTTGTAGGAGGGGTACTTTGATTATCACCTGCTGGGAATACAGCTTGTGAATTGTTTCCAATACTGCCTCCCTGTCGGAGGGAGACGTTGGTAAAGCAGACTTCAGGAACCTGCGAGGGGGAGACGTCTCGAATTTCCAATCTGTACCCCTGGGATACTACTTGTAGGATCCAGGGGTCCACTTGCGAGTGAGCCCACTGCGCGCTGAAACTCTTGAGACGACCCCCCCACCGCACCTGAGTCCGCTTATACGGCCCCAGCGTCATGCTGAGGACTTGGCAGAAGCGGTGGAGGGCTTCTGTACCTGGGAAGGGGCTGCCTGCTGCAGTCTTCTTCCCTTTCCTCTACCCCTGGGCAGATATGACTGGCCTTTTGCCCGCTTGCCCTTATGGGGACGAAAGGACTGAGGCTGAAAAGACGGTGTCTTTTTCTGCTGAGATGTGACTTGGGGTAAAAAAGGTGGATTTTCCAGCTGTTGCCGTGGCCACCAGGTCCGATGGACCGACCCCAAATAACTCCTCCCCTTTATACGGCAATACTTCCATGTGCCGTTTGGAATCTGCATCACCTGACCACTGTCGTGTCCATAAACATCTTCTAGCAGACATGGACATCGCACTTACTCTTGATGCCAGAGTGCAAATATCCCTCTGTGCATCTCGCATATATAGAAATGCATCCTTTAAATGCTCTATAGTCAATAAAATACTGTCCCTGTCAAGGGTATCAATATTTTCAGTCAGGGAATCCGACCAAGCCACCCCAGCGCTGCACATCCAGGCTGAGGCGATCGCTGGTCGCAGTATAACACCAGTATGTGTGTATATACTTTTTAGGATATTTTCCAGCCTCCTATCAGCTGGCTCCTTGAGGGCGGCCGTATCTGGAGACGGTAACGCCACTTGTTTTGATAAGCGTGTGAGCGCCTTATCCACCCTAGGGGGTGTTTCCCAATGCGCCCTAACTTCTGGCGGGAAAGGGTATAACGCCAATAATTTTCTATCGGGGGAAACCCACGCATCATCACACACTTCATTTAATTTATCTGATTCAGGAAAAACTACAGGTAGTTTTTTCACACCCCACATAATACCCTTTTTTGTGGTACTTGTAGTATCAGAAATATGTAACACCTCCTTCATTGCCCTTAACATGTAACGTGTGGCCCTAATGGAAAATACGTTTGTTTCTTCACCGTCGACACTGGAGTCAGTGTCCGTGTCTGTGTCTGTGTCGACCGACTGAGGTAATGGGCGTTTTAAAGCCCCTGACGGTGTTTGAGACGCCTGGACAGGTACTAATTGGTTTGCCGGCCGTCTCATGTCGTCAACCGACTTTGCAGCGTGTTGACATTATCACGTAATTCCCTAAATAAGCCATCCATTCCGGTGTCGACTCCCTAGAGAGTGACATCACCATTACAGGCAATTGCAACAAAAAATTTTTTATGAAAACGATATATGGCGTTCCTCTAAGTTAAAATGTCATAAATTCCTACAAATGAAATACAGCTCAACTGTATACATTCCTGTAAATCACTTGTATCGTCAGCATGTACAGAAATCCTCCACACTTCCTCAGGTCTCCTTCTCCACACTTCCCCAGGTATTGTCCCTCAGGATTGTTTTCATGTAATAGAGGAGATACGAATAGGATAGTGCAACAACGTTTTAATTTACCAACACAGTGTACATATAACATAAAATCCACGATAAAATCCAATTACATTAAAATTGAGACACACAGGTGACAGAGGAAAAACCCAATGGGCAAATGAGGTATGCAATTACCGAATCCTCTGAAAATAGAAAGCTCTCAGAGTTCCTTAGATGTATAGGAATGCCAGGTGACCTCCCGGGTTTCACAGCCTCCTGGTTCTGATAAGTGTCTCCACCAGATGTCAATAGGAAAATCCCCTGCACCTCACCAACGCGTTTCAGATCCTCAACTGGACCCTTTTTCAAGGTAGTGTGCCTCCTCTGTCCCAATCCTACTATTTATTGTGAGATCTACCAATGAGCATGTCCCGTCCTCAGTAATTGCACCTGTGTGCAAACAGCCGTCTCCATGTTGTTATGCCGGTTGCCATGGTGATGCGTGACGTTATCATGTCACGTGATTACAACTCCGGGATTCAAGTCTGTAGTATCGCGGCATCCTGTGTAGTTATCCCCATCGAGTGGTGTTTCACAATCTCCATGGTAACCGTTCCGCTTTCATATTGTGTGGCGTAACTCGGAACTGCACGCCTGTCTCATGTGGTTAGATCGATGTGTCAGCCCGTCACTTCCGCCCTCATTAGTTCCGTGCAGGGCCGTCACTTCCGCCCTTCTCCCTCGTGTCCAATTTACTAAACAATCTTTTAATTTTAATCGAGGTTCAAACCGCGGTGGGTTGAATAAAGTTCCAGTTAATTTTATACTTGTGTATTCTTATATATCCTTGACTTGCAAAGATGATATCACTGCCAAAAATGGAAAAGATATTGGCTCTATTATCACTTTTACAAGGATATGCAAATAAATAAAATACAAAATACATAATAAATACATCCCAGCATTAAAATCTTTCGTAAAAAATCGATATGTACCCTTCCCAACCAATAATAATCTTATATCCATGATTCACAAAAATATATAAGAACTCGCTAGAGGAACCACTTCAGCGAGTTCTTATATATTTAATAATGAGGGCGGAAGTGACGGGCTGACACATCGATCTAACCACATGAGACAGGCGTGCAGTTCCGAGTTACGCCACACAATATGAAAGCGGAACGGTTACCATGGAGATTGTGAAACACCACTCGATGGGGATAACTACACAGGATGCCGCGATACTACAGACTTGAATCCCGGAGTTGTAATCACGTGACATGATAACGTCACGCATCACCATGGCAACCGGCATAACAACATGGAGACGGCTGTTTGCACACAGGTGCAATTACTGAGGACGGGACATGCTCATTGGTAGATCTCACAATAAATAGTAGGATTGGGACAGAGGAGGCACACTACCTTGAAAAAGGGTCCAGTTGAGGATCTGAAACGCGTTGGTGAGGTGCAGGGGATTTTCCTATTGACATCTGGTGGAGACACTTATCAGAACCAGGAGGCTGTGAAACCCGGGAGGTCACCTGGCATTCCTATACATCTAAGGAACTCTGAGAGCTTTCTATTTTCAGAGGATTCGGTAATTGCATACCTCATTTGCCCATTGGGTTTTTCCTCTGTCACCTGTGTGTCTCAATTTTAATGTAATTGGATTTTATCGTGGATTTTATGTTATATGTACACTGTGTTGGTAAATTAAAACGTTGTTGCACTATCCTATTCGTATCTCCTCTATTACATGAAAACAATCCTGAGGGACAATACCTGGGGAAGTGTGGAGAAGGAGACCTGAGGAAGTGTGGAGGATTTCTGTACATGCTGACGATACAAGTGATTTACAGGAATGTATACAGTTGAGCTGTATTTCATTTGTAGGAATTTATGACATTTTAACTTAGAGGAGCGCCATATATCGTTTTCATAAAAAATTTTTTGTTGCACTGTATTATCTTTTGGTGTTTTAGGAGACACCTACAGAGTGAAAATTTGATTTAGGCTGCACCTTCTGCGCATCAGATAGAAAACCAATACATCTTTTTACATTACAGGCAATTGCTCCGCCTCCTCACCAACATCGTCCTCATACATGTCGACACACACGTACCGACACACAGCACACACACAGGGAATGCTCTGATAGAGGACAGGACCCCACTAGCCCTTTGGGGAGACAGAGGGAGAGTTTGCCAGCACACACCAAAACGCTATAATTATACAGGGACAACCTTATATAAGTGTTTTCCCTTATAGCATCTTAATATATTATAATATCGCCACACAAAATGCCCCCCCTCTCTGTTTTAACCCTGTTTCTGTAGTGCAGTGCAGGGGAGAGCCTGGGAGCCTTCCTAGCAGCGGAGCTGTGTAGGAAAATGGCGCTGTGTGCTGAGGAGAATAGGCCCCGCCCCCTTTTCGGCGGGCTTCTTCTCCCGTTTTTCTGACAACCTGGCAGGGGTTAAATACATCCATATAGCCCCAGAGGCTATATGTGATGTATTTTTAGCCAGCATAGGTACATTCATTGCTGCCCAGGGCGCCCCCCCCAGCGCCCTGCACCCTCAGTGACCGTTGGTGTGAAGTGTGCTGAGAGCAATGGCGCACAGCTGCCGTGCTGTGCGCTACCTTAAGAAGACTGGGAAGTCTTCAGCCGCCGATTTCTGGACCTCTTCTCTCTTCAGCATCTGCAAGGGGGTCGGCGGCGCGGCTCCGGTGACCCATCCAGGCTGTACCTGTGATCGTCCCTCTGGAGCTAGTGTCCAGTAGCCTAAGAAGCCAATCCATCCTGCACGCAGGTGAGTTCACTTCTTCTCCCCTAAGTCCCTCGTTGCAGTGAGCCTGTTGCCAGCAGGACTCACTGAAAATAAAAAACCTAACAAAACTTTTACTCTAAGCAGCTCTTTAGGAGAGCCACCTAGATTGCACCCTTCTCGGCCGGGCACAAAAACCTAACTGAGGCTTGGAGGAGGGTCATAGGGGGAGGAGCCAGTGCACACCACCTGATCCTAAAGCTTTTACTTTTGTGCCCTGTCTCCTGCGGAGCCGCTATTCCCCATGGTCCTTACGGAGTCCCCAGCATCCACTTAGGACGTCAGAGAAATACATGTATCTTTTTTCTGTGCAGGGTAAATACTGTCTGCTTTTGCATGTAGCCCATAAATGTTAGATTTATTTGTACACTACAATTTATATTGGAGTTTGGACACACACCACCCAAATATAAATCTCTCTGCACGTTTTACATGTGCCCTGCCTGCAGGGCAATATGGTTTTGCCCAGGTGCACAGTTACATCCTTTTTTTGCTTTACTTCCAAATTATAACAAGCCCTATGCACGGTCCATTCCACTATAATCTCCCAAAAACTAGCTTTCAAAAACCGGCAAGTATACTTATTGTGTGTCTGAATATTTTAGCTACTGCATACTGATGGAAGTATTCCTAAAACTGAGCTCTGTAAGAGAGCCTCCCACCTTCCTGTCCTTAACCTGAAACAGACCCCATCCGAAATGGCATCTCTGCACACACTGTCTTTAAAAATAGGTGCATCTTTTACAAATTCATAAATGACCTTTACTGTCATGTTGTATAATATAGAGGAAGCTGTTATCAAATTACTGTGCTTTACGACAGAGAAATCAGATCTACGCAGTTTGGGTCACGCAGAGGCCATTGGCATATCCGGTGGGCTATGTATACCGACATCTTTTGCAATAAGCATTGTATCTCTGTCAGGTCTAAAAGTAGAATGGATGAGAATATGCTTTTGCTTGCGGGCCACCTTCTGTATTTTTATTTGGGTATGTAATCATATGGCAGAGTTGTTTATTTCTTGTACTGAGATATTATAGAATGCTGCCCCCTTGGTATAGTTGTATTCCATGCCGAGAGCCCAGTGCAGTTATCCAGTGTCGGACTGGGGCATGAAGGGCCCAACGGGGGTGCAGTGATAGGGGCCCATACTTAAGGGTGTGGCCAGCCTACAAAGGGGGTGTGGCCAGCCTCCACAGAGGCTTGAAATACACAATAGTCTAGTGCAGTATAATGCAACATATCTACCATGTATAATACAAGTGCACAGTCTAGAACCTGATCCCTAGAGGATCCCGCTCTGTAAACACATAGACATGCCTGTGTTTTTCCAACCACTCCCTGAAAACGGTCAGTTGACACCCATAAACGCCTTCTTCCTGTCAATCACCGTGTGTTCGGCTGTGCGAATGGATTCTTTGTTAAATCCATCGCTCAGCAACGAACCGCTTTGTACTCGTATGACGCGCCTGCGCATTGCGGTGCATACACATGCGCAGTTTAGCCGCGGTTGAGATGATTGCTGCGCTGCAAAAAGTTGCTAGCGAGCAATCAACTCGGAATGACCCCCCATATCCAGAACAATAAGGCAGTATATTTAGAAAAGGCAAGACAACACGATCATCTAAAGTGGAAAACCTTTTTACAAGTCCATGTAACATATTGTAAAACGGGTACTGGAATAAAGGATTCGGTAGGCAGGTTTTCCGGTAAAACACAGTATCTTTACTGTCATCAGACACTGTGCATAGCATACACAGGCTTGGGCCTGGTCACACAGGTACATACAGAAAATAAACACGTTTCTAGCACGGCACTGTATGCCAGAGTTTTGACTGTATATAGTGCATGAAAAATATAAAGAATATGTTAAAAATATCCTCTTTGTATTGTTCTAGTCATTTTAATAGTCAAAACTCTGGAGTAATAAGTCTATAACAGGTGAGGCACCTACCTTGTCCGCACTGCTCTGATCAAACCTCACCAAATTTCCAGCAGTATATACGGCTGCACCTGTATATAATGTCCACATGAACCCTTGGGCTCATATATTGTGTGTAAATCTGGCTCTGGAACTAGCCAGTGCCTCCCCAGTCATTTGCCACATCGCATGTCCCTGCAGCATGATGTGCCGCGCTTTTTTTTTTTACGCGCATTTTGCGTACGACATGGAGGGGGTGTATCTATCTCCACATATGGGCGTGTCTATGCTTAAATGCTTGTAGTTGCGAGATATTTCTATATAACATTAGAACAAAAAATTACTTTGGGAAGTTTTTTGCAAGTATTGGCCCTCATTCCGAGTTGATCGCTAGCTGCCGTTGTTCGCAGCGCAGCGATCAGGCTAAAAGTCGGCAATTCTGCGTATACGTATGGTGCGCACTGCGCACGCGTGACGTACTTTCACAAAAGCCGATGCAGTTTCACGCAAGGTCTAGCGACGCTTTTCCGTTGCACTGCTGGCCGCAGAGTGATTGACAGGAAGTGGGTGTTTCTGGGTGGTAACTGACCGTTTTCGGGGAGTGTGTGTAAAAACGCAGGTGTGCCGGATAAAAACGCAGGAGTGGCTGGGAAAACGTAGGCGTGGATGGCCGAACGCAGGGCGTGTTTGTGACATCTAAACAGGAACCAAACAGTCTGAAGTCATCACTAGCTAGGAGTAAGTCTCGAGCTACTCAGAAACTGCACAATCTTTTTTTGTAGCAGCGCTGTGATCCTTTCGTTCGCACTTCTGCTAAGCTAAGATACACTCCCAGAGGGCAGCGGCTTAGCGTTTGCACTACTGCTAAAAGCAGCTAGCGAGCGAACAACTCGGAATGAGGGCCATTGTTACTAACATTGCTGCATGCAATCCGGGGTTTCTTATTTGCAGCTATTCCTACGCAATAATTTCCAAATGCAATTTGACCTTGTTTGAATTCATACCTAAGCTTATAAGTTAGTGGAGAACGGTTTGGATTCAGTGGAGTACGAGCCGCTCCGAACATTGGGCATCCGAGTATGGCTGGGGTGTTCCCTGCAGACTCGGATCCCACATCGAAGCCAAACGTCATCCTCCCAGCATCAAATTCTCATGTGACTTGGATTCTATATTAAGACGCCGCAGCTGGGACTCACCGCTAGTTCAGTGTAATGCACGCTGACGTTTACTGCGTTATACTCTGCTGTAGTCGGTGTACTGTGTCCAGAGTCTCACAAGTGGCTGTGCTGTATAAAGTGACTGTGTAGGTTGTACTGTTGGTGTGCATTACCCTATGCATCTATGAGTAGAAAAATTTGTAAATATATATATATATTGTTTGCTCTGTTCTGTGCACTGTACCCCAGTACAGTGTGGCAATGTTTCATAGACGTGCTATAAACTCCCATCGCTGCTCTGTCCCTTAGTAAATAGCGAGCTTGCTGCAAACTTTGGCCAGTATTGGTGAAAACAATACTGTGAGCTGTGAGGTAATAAAAATTGACTGGAAATGACTGAAAATTAAAGTTATTGAGCTTAATAATACTCTAGGAACAAAAAAGTCCCAAATTATGTTCTTCTAGCTTTTTTGTGAATTTTTGGAAAAAAAATGCAAATCCAAAACCCGACGATGAATCAGAGCCTAATCCAATTCCAGCAAAAATGGTCCAGCGCAATAGGAAATATAAGTATAATTTCAGTGTATTAAATGTTATTTTATTGTGGGGACTGCTGAGCAGCCACGGAAAATCACAGTGATTACAGCAAATCACTGTCCTTGCAAATAAACTACTTAGGGGCAGATTTGAAGTACAAAGCAGGGCAGCAGGATATTTATGACTGAAAGGGGAGTCTCCCACAGGATGTGGAAGGGTAGGCAAGTATACTGTTAGAAGGCACAGGCCAGATTAACAATGGGGATGGGACTACAGTTAACAATGGGGATGGGACTACAGCTCCAGGCCTCAACACAAAAATAGGCCCATATTCCTGACAACATGATGATGACCAGTCACCCAGCTAGCTACACTGTCATCCCTAAATCGTAAGCTTTAATATTGTGTGACAAGAACACTGGAATAGTGTTTGAGGGCAGGTATGTTTGTCCCAGGTTCTTGTCTTATACAGTATGTTTTAGAAACAGGAAAACTTCCATGAAAATGTTTTGTTTTGTTAGAATCTTTTCAGTTGTTGGAAAAGCTGGATAAGGGCCCTGAGAGAGAGAGGGGGCAATTTCCAGACATTGGGCCCAGTTCGGGTCTTTGGACTCACAGAGGACTAATCAGGGCTTTCAGCTGTGCAAAAGCCTTTTAGGGCTGCTAGCCTGATTAGTGTGTGCAGACTGCCTGAGGAGACTGGAGAATCTCTGTGAAAGAAACACGCTTCCTTATACAAGTGAGTATTGACTGGAAAACTTTGTGTTTTTATTTAGAGACAGGAACGTCTTGTGTTTAGTTAGTGCTGGACAGGCAAGTTATTTTCTTTTAATGTTTGTTTTATTTTCTGTTTAATAAAACTGGTTGCGGCCAGTTGCACCACAAACTGGACTTGTATGATTCCAAAGCTGCTGCTTGCTGCCATTTACCCCAGGAAACGGCACCTTGTTTCCTTACAGTGTTACAACTGTATTTCCATTTTTCCACAAAATGAAGCAAATATTCTACTTCTACCTATGTAGGAAGACACTGGGGCTTAGAACATAGGAGTGAACATGGCATTCCATAGGAGTAGAACATAGGAGTGAACATGGCATTCCATAGGAGTAGAACATAGGAGTTAACAAGATTCCGGAGGTGCCCAAATTTTGGACCCTGAAAATGATTGTTTCTTTAAAAAAATGGACAAAATTCCCGCACCTCTGGAACTTGGAGGCTATTACATTAAACGCAGGTGTTAAGTGATTCTTCATCGAATCCTAATCTTTGATTTTCATTACAACTATTCACACTGCTCCATTTGTAACAATACTACACATTCAGCAGGATGTAGTGATGTCTGAATTCGCCGGATGTGAGAGATGATGGCCAATCTTGGACATTTTATATAAAGGGGCAGTCAATTACAAGGCATAGTTTTGCCTTGTAAATGACTGCCCCTTTAAAAGAACGTCTGCGTTTAGCCGGCACCCCGCACATCCAGCGAATTCATACAGTATTACATCCTGCCCATTGTTTTTTTTATTTATTCATTTCATATGTTATATGGATGTTATGAACAAGTGGAGCACAACACTTTATGAAAAACAACACAAGGATACGACAAATACCATCCAAGGAATGTACAGTATTTGTTTCAATCTGTATAAGGTCTCCACATAGTGCCTGTGACTGCCATGTTTCATACTTTGTTACTATTCCAGCAATATTTATGGGTGGTCTTCAGTTTGCCGAGGGTTGCCGGCGCACAGTATACCAGCGCTGGAATCCCGACACCTTGGCATACCGGCACCTTTTCTCCCTCTTGGGGGTCCACGCCCCCCCCCAGAGGGAGAATAAATAGCATGGCGTGGATAGCGCACCACCGTGCCCGCAAGGGGCTCATTTGCACTCGCCCAGCTGGTGTTATGCCGGTGGTCGGGATCCAGGTGCCGGTATGCTGGCCGCCGGGAGCCCGGCCGCCAGCATACCATACTACGCCCATGGCGACACCCTGTTTAGCATACAAGGCACTCAACACGGACTGCTTGCGCAGCTTTTGGGAATCTCCACCCCTTTTCACACAATGATGATGACTTGCAACAAACAAGACACATTTATTGCATATGTGCGGAAATATGCTATTTTTAAATAATTCATGCATTCAGTTGTTAGTCATAAATGAGCAAACAGCATATAAATGTACTTAATCAAACAGCGGAAAAACAAGAATTATGGTAAGAACCTACCGTTGTTAAATCTCTTTCTGCGAGGTACACTGGGCTCCACAGGGATTGACACTGGGGTGTAGAGTAGGACCTTGATCCGAGGCACCAACAGGCTCAAAGCTTTGACTGTTCCCAGAATGCATAGTGCCGCCTCCTCTATAACCCCGCCTCTGTGCACAGGAGCTCAGTTTTTGTTAACCAGTCCAATGCAGTAGCAGGCAAAAGAGACGACAACTGTTAGTAGCCGCATGCACCACATTCTCACGACAGGAGAAAGTGTCAGCGGCTAATGCCATACCAACCCAAAGAAGCTAAGTGCGTCAGGGTGGGTGCCCTGTGAAGCCCAGTGTACCTCGCAGAAAGAGATTTAACAACTGTTTAGGCCCTGTTGTAGAAAGGCCAAAAGTTTGGCCGTACTAAACTTGTAATGATTGTTAGATGCGCACCAAGCAAAGTAAGAATTCCAGATCCTATGGTAAATCCGAGCAGAAGCCGATTTTCGGGCCTTCAACATAGTTTGAATGACTGCCTCAGAAAAACCTTTGGCCCTCAAGACGGAAGCTTCAAGAGCCACGCCGTCAAAGCCAACCGGGCTAAATCCTGATATACACAGGGGCCCTGAACAAGGAGATCTGGGCGCTGTGGAAGTAGAAGGGGACGCTCTATCGAGAGACCCTGAAGGTCTGAGAACCAATGCCGTCTGGGCCACGCGGGAGCGATCAGAAGTAGGATTCCTCCTTCTTTCTTGAACTTCCTTATTACTCTGGGCAGGAGTGACACAGGAGGAAACACGTATGGCAGTCGAAAGTTCCATGGAATTGCCAGTGCGTCCACGAACGCTGCTAGAGGATCCCTTGTCCTTGCTCCGAAGACCGGAACCTTGTGATTGTGTCAAAACGCCGTCAGGTCCACATCTGGAAGGCCCCACCTGTCCATGAGTAGTTGAAATACTTCTGGATTGAGGCTCCACTCTCCGGCGTGTATGTCCTGATGACTGAGAAAGTCCGCTTCCCAGTTTAGGACCCCCGGAATGAATGCTGCCGATATGGCTGGCAGATGGCATTCCGCCCACTGGAGAATCCTTGCTACTTCCCTCATTGCCATGCGGCTTCGAGTGCCGCCTTGATGATTGATGTACGCCACCGTACTGTACTTGAACAGGTCTGTTCTGTATTAAATGCTGGGCCAAGTTCAATGAGATGAACACCGCCCGCAATTCCAGAATGTTTATCGGGAGGAGAGACTCCTCCTTGGTCCACCGACCCTGAAGGGAGTGTTGCTCCAACCGTGCCCCAACCTCTCAGACTGGCATCCGTCATCAGAAGGACCCAGTTGGAGATCCAGAAGGGATGACCCCCTGCTCAATCGGTGGTCCTGAAGCCACCAGCGCGGTGACAGACGGACCTCCGGAGACAAGATCATTTGAGACCTGAACCGGTGAGGCAGGCCATCCCACTTGGCAAGAATCAGCTTCTGCAGAGGGCAGGAATGGAATTGAGCATACTCCACCATGTCGAAAGCAGACACCATGAGACCTAGCACTTGCATTGCCGAATGTATCAACACTTGCGGACGAGATAGGAAGCATCAAGTCCTGTCCTGAAGCTTCAGGACTTTCTCCTGAGACAAGAACAACCGCTGGTTGTGAGTGTCCAACAACGCCCCCAGGTGCACCATGCTCTGAGCAGGAACCAGGGAAGATTTCTTCCAGTTGATGAGCCACCCGTGGGCTTGCAGAAACTGGATAGTCAGATCCAGATGGCGTAGGAGAATTTCTTGGGAATTCGCCAGGATCAACAAGTCTTCCAGGTACGGTAGGATCTTGACCACTTGATGGGAGAGCACAGCCGCCATTACCGCCATGACATTGGTGAAGACTCACGGAGCTGTGGTCAAACCAAAAGATAATGCCCGAAATTGGTAATGGAGGATGCCAACCGCAAAACTCAGGTATTGCTGATGAGACATTGCAATGGGAATATGCAGGTAAGCATCCTGTATGTCCAGGAAGAACATATAATCCCCAGGTTCCAATACCAGAACAATAGAGCAAAGAGTTTCCATACAAAACTTGGAGACCTTCACAAATTTGTTCAAGGACTTAAGGTTGAGAATGGGCCGGGAAGACCCATTCGGTTTTGGGACTAGGAACAGCGGTGAATAGTACCCCTTGCCTCTCTGAGCCAGATGCACCTGTGCCCAAGAGGGACTGTACCACCGAATGAAGAGTTTTTGCCTTCACCTGATCCAAAGGGACATCTGTCAGGCAAAATCGATGAGGGGGACAATTTTTGAAGGATACAGCATAACCTCGAGTGACGACTTCCCGTACCCAGGCATCGGAAGTGGTATTCAACCATTCATGGGTATACCCTAGAAGTCGGCCCCCCACCCTGGCTTCCCCCAGAGGGAGGCCCGCCCCGTCATGTAGCAGGCTTATCAGTCTTGGAAGCAGGCTGATGGGCAGCCCAGGCCCGTTTGGGTTTGGGCTTATTGGGTTTGGAAGTGCGAGCCTGTTTTTAGGTACGCCTGACCCTTTGCTTTCCCTGAAGGACGAAAGGAGCAAAAGGAAGTACTCTTAGCCTTCGGTACTGAAGGAGAGTACTAGGTAGACAAGTTGTTTTAGCAGAAGCTAAGTCAGCCACAATCTTGTAGAGGTATTCTCCGAAACGGATGTCTCCCTTAAAAGGGAGTACCTTCAGGGTTTTCTTAGAGTCCAGATCCACGGACCAGGACCGCAACCATAGAATACGGCGAGCCAGTATGGACATAGTAGAGGTCTTGGCCGCCAGGATACCGTCATAAGAAGCCGCCTCTTTAATGTAATGAGAAGCTGTGACAATACACTCAATAGATATAACAATGCACAGTAAAGACTGGATGTATATCACAAGGTACTTGTACTATATAACCCTGACTAAATGCACTCTTTCTTAACTAACACTGTCAGCAGACATGTAGAATACTTAAGTGTCCTGTAAAATGCACAGCGCTGACATGCAGGCGGCTTTACAGAGGAGGATTTGCCCAAACAGTCCCAGGATCAGCTCAGCTTGTCCTAATGGCACCCAAACGCTGACAGGGAGTGATGGAGAGAGAGAGAGATGCAGCTCCAGGGCGGGAACATTTACTCTAAATGGCGCCCTGGGGCTGGGTGAGGGGCTACAGGTCAAAGCCTTATCCCCCTGCTGGACTTCACCACCGGGTACTGTGGGCTTATAAAAACGGTTTATGAGAGGAAACCGACCTGTGCCCTTGCCCTGGTGGTCTAGTGGGGTTCCTGTACTGCCACAGTGTCCACGCCAGCGCGCGTGGCCCACCTCCCACCGGCCGCGCAGGATCGCGATTTACAGCGGGTCCCGTCGAGAGGACCCACTTACCTCCTCCCTGAGTGTGGCCACGCTATCCAGGAGAACAGCGGTAGTGTGTGTGTGACTAACTAGAAGAAACCGGAGCCTCTGCTGAATAATGGTATTTTTTATGGGAGATTGTTAGTGAAGGTCAGGATTACTTTATATTAAAATATTTCAAACTTTTATTTCCATATTTAAAAATTAGCATCTCGAACAGGCATTCTATCCTATCTGATGGCCTGAAAATTGCAAAAAGAAGTTTTTTATTTTATTTTATTTTATATATATATATATATATATATATATATATATATATATAGAGAGAGAATATTACAATAATGCCAATAATCAATAGATTCCTTGTTTAGGCAAAAAAGGGGAAGAAAGATGTGATTAAATAAGCATTGTGAAATATTAATAAAATTAATCAGTGCTAATTTAGCTGCTGATAAGCTCTCTTGAGAGGCTGTGTCATAGAAGTGATATCATACATTAAATAGCACGTCCTTCAAGGGAGGGATGTATATCACTATTCACATAGCCCGTACTAATTTCCCAGAGAAATGCTACTTGTATACATACCAAGGAATGAGAAAGAAAAACAGGTCCAAGTAACAATAGGAGGAACACTGTGAATTACATAAAGGTTTTGTAACATATATGCACTTTTTACATCAGTCTACTGTTCAAGACTGCAGTAACAGTGTTAATGTAATTTGATACAGTTTTACGTCCACGATTTTGCAACAGTGTATAGTTAATAAAGCTTGTACTGGAGATCAGATAATAAATACACTGTCTCAAGTATACTTCTCAGGAGAAAAAATCAGAAAGGACTTATTACTGAACAGTCAAGATTAGTCTGATACCAATAATTTCTTAACATAAGTGAAATATAAAACATTCATATTATATCCTGTTCTAATGGTTAGTTATTAATCCTTTTTCTTTAGAGAAAAGAAAAAAAAGGGGGGAAAAAAGGGGAAAAGTTACTTGCACCATAGTTTAAACTCATATGAGTGCTATGAACAATTTCTCCTTGGTACAAGAAATTCAAACAAGGTTATAATGCAATAAAATTAAAATTAAGGCTAATCGTCGGCACATGGATTAATTAGTTCCTATTCTGAATGGTGATATAATTCGTGTTGTCTAGGCATTATCAATTGTAGGTGCTGGACTCATAAAAATATATCCGCTAGACACACTATAATCCGTTGTCATTAATATTTCCAGATAAGTCTGTAAATATTCATTTTGGATAAATACATTTATATCATTCCATTACCAAGGTACAGACACCAAGGATGAAGAAAGAGTCCCAGGTGTAGGGAAACAGATTCCCTTTCTGCTTTTGTCCCATGTGCCCTATTGGGCAGTGAATGGGAACAATGAGAGCAGGGAAGAGCCGTCCACCTGGGGCTGAAAGGAAAGAGCAGTGCGGGCTGCTTCTACTGTCCACGCTTAGTATCCCCCTCCCCTGTTACCTAGGAGCATTGCAGGGGGGCCCAAGATACCATGCAGTGGATGAGAGGGCAGCCCTTAGTACCTGATCAGCGTTCGCCCGGTATGTGGTGAGCACCCGTGCCACGTTCACGAAGAGGTGAGGTCATCAATATTCTAGTGCCACTACAATTGAGGTCTCTCCACTTAGCAGTCTCAGTGAGAAAATGGGCGCCGGGTCGGGTGATTGCGTGTCCGTGTCCTGCTGTTCAATGAATACTGCAGGAACCGGACGTCAGATCAGGAACTTATCATGCCTGGTATATCATATGCCGAGGATCGCATAGCCAGCGCTCGTATGTTAGATTCACCAAAGGATAAATCCTCAGTGTCCTTGGTGCCGCTATAAACACGGTCTCTCTACTTTGGAGCCTCAGCGGGGAGAGAGGACGTCAGGTCGGGTGATTCCCGTACCACCGTATTAGGTGCGCGTCCGTGTCCCGCTGTTCAGAGGATTTCAGAGGATGACGTACGTTTCACAGAAAAGGCTTGATCACATCCGTAGCGTCAGGGGGGGCTGAGGTCTCATTTAAAGCTGAGGCTGTAGGTGTCATAATTGATTAATTAGATAGTCAATTCGGAGCAATAGCTATTATTCCAAGGAGGAGTTATTTAATTATTTATCAGTCATAAACATATATATATATGCATGTGTAAAGGAAGGGGAGAAAAACTTAATCAGAAGCTAGATCATTAATTTAAATCTTTCAATCAATAATAAGGTGTGTAGTTAATGAGCTGCTAGTTAATGTGTCTCTGAGAATCATATTAATTGCCAGGGCAGCAACCCATGCATATATTTGCACATAAGCAATTTAGGATACAAATGCCCATATTTAGTGATGTATGAAATCCTCCAGCAGGGCAGTTGTATCCGTTAGGGAATCCACACATTTGAAATAATCAATAGGAATAGTGGAACAAGCTGGCCGGTTAATTAGTATACCCACTCTATAAATCCCTGTGAGTTCTCTGCACATTAATTAAATGGTAATGCTATCTTCATGATACAATATAACAAGTTAAATGTAAGGTTTTGGATGATAATCCGATGTGATGTGTGCAAATTCTGATGACACATATATGAAGTGTAATAGTTATTTTAGATGTCAGTGATTCTGCTAAGGGTATGTTGTATACAAGAACATATTCTAGTATGTGATTACAGAGTGAACTAAGTGCGGAGTAAATTAATGGTGATAAAAAAATTATGTAAATAAGTATGTGATAAAAAAGGGATAGTGAGAAAAGGAAATATAGAGATGAAGCATCCCTACTTCATTGCTGTAGTGATAGGTTCTGTGTAAAAATAATATGAATAACAAGGTCAGTGAGAAAAATCTTTTTAGACTGATAAATAATTAATTAGTGAAGATAAAGGTATAAGCATATAGAAATAGGACATGTTAAATTTATGACCACAAGTGTAAATAAATATCAATAGAATTGAAAAGTGTACCGTTACTGGAGATAAAAAATATATAGTGATGTGACTAGGAAAAATTTTTATATTAAATGTAAAAGAAAAGAGGCAATAAGTAGAGTTAATCTATAGCTGCTGAAAGCGATTAAATTATTTATTATTATGAGAAAGGGTA
Source organism: Pseudophryne corroboree (assembly GCF_028390025.1). Taxonomy (NCBI): domain Eukaryota; kingdom Metazoa; phylum Chordata; class Amphibia; order Anura; family Myobatrachidae; genus Pseudophryne; species Pseudophryne corroboree. The sequence continues at coordinate 843,731,602 of NC_086447.1, read as the reverse complement.
TGTACTTATGACCAAAATTTGAAGAAGAAGAATCTGGTTATATAAAGTCTAATAACAAACCATGCAATTTATTTGATAAAATGTGAGATCATTATGGTAGCTATATGTATTAGCATATAGAAATGAAATGAATATATAAATAAACAAATCCCTTTTTATAATATAGCCTTTAGTGCAGAGTTGAACGATGATCTTATTATATTGGCATCCAACCTTTAAAATTGATTTATCCTAGCTAGTGTATTTTCATCGCTCAGAAATATATCCTACAAACATCGTAGTATCATGTCAAGCGTATTTATTTCGATCAATGGGTATAGAGCCACAATGTGGTCTCGTTGTATTGACAGTAATCTTTTATATCAAATTTTTTTCTTTATAAAGGCTAATGTACTCTCATCACTAAGAGATATGTCATACCGTTGACATGTTGGTTGTAATCAACTATACAGTGTATTGATTTTTATAGGACATTAATTATGTGCATCTGTTGCATGAATCTAGGTCTGGTCCAAAATGATTAATGCGGGTCTAATAAGCATTTTGATGGAGGAAAGGGGCGATATGTCTAAAATATATATATACATATATACACACATACATACACATATACACATACACACACACATATATATATATATATATATACATATACACACACACACATATATGGGGGGAAGAAAGACAGAGAGAGAAGTGTATACCGAAATATATATGTGTGTATATGGAGGAAGAAGAGATATATATATATATATATATATATATACATAGATGGGTATGGAGGATCCTGTAGAAGAGGAATCAACAGGAGCTAGATGGTGTGCCAAGTAGATGGTTGTAATGTATAAGGCTATCAGAAATTAATGGATTTTTTAGATTTTTTGATTTTTTTGAGGAGAGAATGGAATGGGGTAAACTTCAAGTAGGAAGGAAGACACCAAAGTTGATGTTTTCATTTAAACCCCTTGGTGCCATTGTGTTCAATTTAAAAATCCACTTGCTTTCCAACTTTTGCAGTTCTCTAGAGGTATCCCCTCCTCTTATGCCCATCCGTAGTCTCTCAAGACAAAAGAACTTCAATCCTTGAGGAGATTTGGAATGGTTTCGTTGAAAGTGTCTCGCAACAGTGGTAATTTTCCTGAACCGCATTGCATCTGTTTCAACATTCCTAATGTTACCTAAATGCTCCATTATACGTATTTTGACCATCCTGGTGGTCATGCCCACGTATAGCATTTTACATGGGCATTGGATGCAATAGATGACATTATTTGTTTGGCAGTTGGAGAACTCCTTCATTGGTAATCCCTTTCCATCCCTGTCCTTGATGTTAGGCCTTGTTTCAACATATATACAGGCAGCACAGGATCCACATGGATAGGTGCCTTTGATCCTATCTTCTCGTTTTCTTGACCGGCAGAAGTGACTTCTGACCAATTTGTCTCTTATATTAGGTGACTTCTTCCAGCTCATCGATACAGTTGGACCGAGATTAACAGCCAAATCAGAATCATTGAGTAGCAAGGGCCAGTGTTTGTTAATAATCCCCCTGATTTCTTTCCACTCTTGGCAGAAATCACCCACAAACCGAATTACTGGTTTGACTGAGGGGTCTTTCAATTGTTTTGCTCTTCTGCTTTCTTGGAAGATAATGGACTGCCTGTTGGTGTTGAGAAGGTATCTGCTAGCTTTCTTAATACATCTCATACTATAACCTCTCTCTCTCTGAGTCTTCCCGTCAATTCCTTACTCTTGGTCTTATACACATCATCATCCGAGCAGTTACGTCTTAACCTAAGGAATTCACCTCTAGGGATGTTCTGAATAGTGGCAGGTAGGTGTGAGCTGGTACTAAGTAGTAAACTATTAGTAGCTGTTTGTTTCCTATATAGTTCTGTCGCCAACATGTCATTCTTATCCCTATAGATTCTAAGATCCAGGAAAGGGATGGTTTCCCTACTGATCTCATATGTAAGTCTGAGGTTCAAGTCGTTCTTATTCAGCTGCTGGATAAACTCTTCCAGTGATTCGGCATCACCCTCCCAGATGACAAAAATGTCATCTATATATCGCATCCAAGTTATTATCTTGCTGGTGAAGGGTTCATTGATCTCATTGAAAACCACCTCCTTCTCCCACCAACCCAGATAAAGATTTGCATATGTGGGCGCACATGCTGCACCCATGGCTGTTCCACGTATCTGGGTGTAAAATGCATCAGCAAATGTGAAAATATTCTTGTGCAGAACAAAGTGTAGGAGTTGTAATAAGAAGGAGTTGAAGTCACTGGGGCCTTCCATTTGAAGAAAATATTCTACCGCGGCAAGGCCCTTTTCGTGGTTGATGCTACTATACAGTGACTCAACATCAAGGCCAACCAAAAGGTAATTGTCCTCCAGTTTTACATCATGTAGTTTGACAATGACATCTCCCGTGTCACGTGTATAGGAGGGTAATGCGGTTACATGTTTCCGCAGATGAGTGTCAATGAAGATACTCGCCTTCTCTGACACCCCCCCTATACCGGACACTATCGGTCTTACTGGGGGATTGCTCATATCCTTATGGACCTTGGGTAAGAGATAGAAAGTTGGGGTCCTAGGATGGTCTACTCGTAAGAAATCATGTTCCTGTCGTGTGATCACATTATCCTTCAGAGCTTTATCAATGATTCGATTAAGAACTATTCTACAATTATCTGTAGGATTAAATAGTGTCTTGACATAACACTGAGAGTCATTAAGTTGTTTCATGGCCTCCTGAATATACTTTTCCTTCGGCCATAGGACGATGTTACCCCCTTTGTCGGAGGGTTTTACAACCACATCCTCCCAACTTCTGATCTCATTTAAAGCTCTTCGTTCCCCTTTGGTGAGATTATCCATATGTCTAGATCCCTTCCTTCGTATCCCATCCAGATCTCTACTGATCATGTCCATAAAGATCTTAACCTCTGGACATATCTGGTCTTGTGGGAAGAAGGTCGATCTTTTCTTACAGATGGTTCTGGTTCTCATTTGGATCTCTTTTAGGGTATTTTCCATAGAAAGCTCTTCTAATATTGAGATCATTTCCTGGTCCTGTTCCGTAAATTCTTCAGATGCGGCTATCCCTTCTTGACCACTGATATTATGCATATCTTGCTGTAGTGGTGGAAAGGATGTGGCCAATCTTTCTGTTTGTTCCATTGTTTTGTTAGCATAAAATTTAGCCAGTAGGAGTTTGCGACAGAATAGCTTAGTATCCTTCTCCCATTGGAAGCGATTGAAGCTCTTCTGTGGGGCAAAGGATAGACCTTTTCTTTAGGACTGAGTTCTGATCCTGCGTTAGTATATGTTCCGAGAGATTAATGACTTTAAGGGTAGATTCCTTCATCAGTATTTCCTGTTGTTTATCTTTCTTCTCGGATATCTGTGTGTGACTGGTGTTTCCCATCTTTGGGGATCTTGATTTCCCCTTTGTCCCCCTCCGTGTCTTCCTTTTGCGGGGTGACCTTTGGTACCCCGCCCTGCCCCTAAAAAAGGGTCCCGTTCCAAGGTATATTGTCCTCTGGGATCTGAGCCATTGGCTTCATAGACATCCTCACCTCCTGACGATTCTAATTCAGATGATGTATACATTTCCTGATTTCTCTGTCTGGGGATAGCCTCTCTCTGTTTCTTGCTGTTCCATCTGAAGATGTTATTACTCAGTAAATCTCTCTTATCCCGTAAGTATTTAGATATTTTCCTTTCAATAATGGTGTCCTCATAGCTTTCTAATTCCTTCTATTGTCTTTCAAACAGTTTCTGGAATTGAGTATCTTTCACCCAGATTTCCAGACTTTTACTTAGTCTTTCTATCTCCCTATCGCATTCCTCTAAGACCAGATTGTCATGTTTCGCCAGTATGCTCATCAGTTCCTAAGAACATTTATGCAAACAGTTCTCCCATTCTTTATTTAAATTATCAGAGATTAGATTAAATGCTGGAAATAGTCTAGGCCTTAGACCCCTTGGAGAAATTTTGTTTTTCATATATAGCTACCATAATGATCTCACATTTTATCAAATAAATTGCATGGTTTGTTATTAGACTTTATATAACCAGATTCTTCTTCTTCAAATTTTGGTCATAAGTACATACCCTTTCTCATAATAATAAATAATTTAATCGCTTTCAGCAACTATAGATTAACTCTACTTATTGCCTCTTTTCTTTTACTTTTAATATAAAAAATTTTCCTGGTCACATCACTATATATTTTTATCTCCAGTAACGGTACACTTTTCAATTCTATTGATATTTATTTACACTTGTGGTCATAAATTTAACATGTCCTATTTTTATATGCTTATACCTTTATCTTCACTAATTAATTATTTATCAGTCTAAAAAGATTTTTCTCACTGACCTTGTTATTCATATTATTTTTACACAGAACCTATCACTACAGCAATGAAGTAGGGATGCTTCATCTCTATATTTCCTTTTCTCACTATCCCTTTTTTATCACATACTTATTTACATAATTTTTTTATCACCATTAATTTACTCCGCACTTAGTTCACTCTGTAATCACATACTAGAATATGTTCTTGTATACAACATACCCTTAGCAGAATCACTGACATCTAAAATAACTATTACACTTCATATATGTGTCATCAGAATTTGCACACATCACATCGGATTATCATCCAAAACCTTACATTTAACTTGTTATATTGTATCATGAAGATAGCATTACCATTTAATTAATGTGCAGAGAACTCACAGGGATTTATAGAGTGGGTATACTAATTAACCGGCCAGCTTGTTCCACTATTCCTATTGATTATTTCAAATGGGTGGATTCCCTAACGGATACAACTGCCCTGCTGGAGGATTTCATACATCACTAAATATGGGCATTTGTATCCTAAATTGCTTATGTGCAAATATATGCATGGGTTGCTGCCCTGGCAATTAATATGATTCTCAGAGACACATTAACTAGCAGCTCATTAACTACACACCTTATTATTGATTGAAAGATTTAAATTAATGATCTAGCTTCTGATTAAGTTTTTCTCCCCTTCCTTTACACATGCATATATATATATGTTTATGACTGATAAATAATTAAATAACTCCTCCTTGGAATAATAGCTATTGCTCCGAATTGACTATCTAATTAATCAATTATGACACCTACAGCCTCAGCTTTAAATGAGACCTCAGCCCCCCCTGACGCTACGGATGTGATCAAGCCTTTTCTGTGAAACGTACGTCATCCTCTGAAATCCTCTGAACAGCGGGACACGGACGCGCACCTAATACGGTGGTACGGGAATCACCCGACCTGACGTCCTCTCTCCCCGCTGAGGCTCCAAAGTAGAGAGACCGTGTTTATAGCGGCACCAAGGACACTGAGGATTTATCCTTTGGTGAATCTAACATACGAGCGCTGGCTATGCGATCCTCGGCATATGATACACCAGGCATGATAAGTAGAGATGTGCACTTGAAATTTTTCGGGTTTTGTGTTTTGGTATTGGGTTCGGTTCCGCGGCCGTGTTTTGGGTTCGACCGCGTTTTGGCAAAACCTCACCGAATTTTTTTTGTCGGATTCGGGTGTGTTTTGGATTCGGGTGTTTTTTTCAAAAAACACTAAAAAACAGCTTAAATCATAGAATTTGGGGGTCATTTTGATCCCAAAGTATTATTAACCTCAAAAACCATAATTTCCACTCATTTTCAGTCTATTCTGAATACCTCACACCTCACAATATTATTTTTAGTCCTAAAATTTGCACCGAGGTCGCTGGATGACTAAGCTAAGCGACCCTAGTGGCCGACACAAACACCGGGCCCATCTAGGAGTGGCACTGCAGTGTCACGCAGGATGGCCCTTCCAAAAAACACTCCCCAAACAGCACATGACGCAAAGAAAAAAAGAGGCGCAATGAGGTAGCTGTGTGAGTAAGATAAGCGACCCTAGTGGCCGACACAAACACCGGGCCCATCTAGGAGTGGCACTGCAGTGTCACGCAGGATGGCCCTTCCAAAAAACACTCCCCAAACAGCACATGACGCAAAGAAAAAAAGAGGCGCAATGAGGTAGCTGTGTGAGTAAGATAAGCGACCCTAGTGGCCGACACAAACACCTGGCCCATCTAGGAGTGGCACTGCAGTGTCACGCAGGATGGCCCTTCCAAAAAACACTCCCCAAACAGCACATGACGCAAAGAAAAATTAAAGAAAAAAGAGGTGCAAGATGGAATTGTCCTTGGGCCCTCCCACCCACCCTTATGTTGTATAAACAGGACATGCACACTTTAACCAACCCATCATTTCAGTGACAGGGTCTGCCACACGACTGTGACTGAAATGACGGGTTGGTTTGGACCCCCACCAAAAAAGAAGCAATTAATCTCTCCTTGCACAAACTGGCTCTACAGAGGCAAGATGTCCACCTCATCATCATCCTCCGATATATCACCGTGTACATCCCCCTCCTCACAGATTATCAATTCGTCCCCACTGGAATCCACCATCTCAGCTCCCTGTGTACTTTGTGGAGGCAATTGCTGCTGGTCAATGTCTCCACGGAGGAATTGATTATAATTCATTTTAATGAACATCATCTTCTCCACATTTTCTGGAAGTAACCTCGTACGCCGATTGCTGACAAGGTGAGCGGCGGCACTAAACACTCTTTCGGAGTACACACTTGTGGGAGGGCAACTTAGGTAGAATAAAGCCAGTTTGTGCAAGGGCCTCCAAATTGCCTCTTTTTCCTGCCAGTATAAGTACGGACTGTGTGACGTGCCTACTTGGATGCGGTCACTCATATAATCCTCCACCATTCTTTCAATGGGGAGAGAATCATATGCAGTGACAGTAGACGACATGTCCGTAATCGTTGACAGGTCCTTCAGTCCGGACCAGATGTCAGCATCAGCAGTCGCTCCAGACTGCCCTGCATCACCGCCAGTGGGTGGGCTCAGAATTCTGAGCCTTTTCCTCGCACCCCCAGTTGCGGGAGAATGTGAAGGAGGAGATGTTGACAGGTCGCGTTCCGCTTGACTTGACAATTTTCTCACCAGCAGGTCTTTGAACCCCAGCAGACTTGTGTCTGCCGGAAAGAGAGATCCAAGGTAGGTTTTAAATCTAGGATCGAGCACGGTGGCCAAAATGTAGTGCTCTGATTTCAACAGATTGACCACCCGTGAATCCTTGTTAAGCGAATTAAGGGCTCCATCCACAAGTCCCACATGCCTAGCGGAATCGCTCCGTGTTAGCTCCTCCTTCAATGTCTCCAGCTTCTTCTGCAAAAGCCTGATGAGGGGAATGACCTGACTCAGGCTGGCAGTGTCTGAACTGACTTCACGTGTGGCAAGTTCAAAGGGCAGCAGAACCTTGCACAACGTTGAAATCATTCTCCACTGCGCTTGAGACAGGTGCATTCCACCTCCTATATCGTGCTGAATTGTATAGGCTTGAATGGCCTTTTGCTGCTCCTCCAACCTCTGAAGCATATATAGGGTTGAATTCCACCTCGTTACCACTTCTTGCTTCAGATGATGGCAGGGCAGGTTCAGGCGTTTTTGGTGTTGCTCCAGTCTTCTGTACGTGGTGCCTGTACGCCGAAAGTGTCCCGCAATTCTTCTGGCCACCGACAGCATCTCTTGCACGCCCCTGTCGTTTTTTTAAAAATTCTGCACCACCAAATTCAAGGTATGTGCAAAACATGGGACGTGCTGGAATTTGCCCAGATTTAATGCACACACAATATTGCTGGCGTTGTCCGATGCCACAAATCCACAGGAGAGTCCAATTGGGGTAAGCCATTCCGCGATGATCTTCCTCAGTTGCCGTAAGAGGTTTTCAGCTGTGTGCGTATTCTGGAAACCGGTGATACAAAGCGTAGCCTGCCTAGGAAAGAGTTGGCGTTTGCGAGATGCTGCTACTGGTGCCGCCGCTGCTGTTCTTGCGGCGGGAGTCCATACATCTACCCAGTGGGCTGTCACAGTCATATAGTACTGACCCTGCCCTGCTCCACTTGTCCACATGTCCGTGGTTAAGTGGACATTGGGTACAGCTGCATTTTTTAGGACACTGGTGACTCTTTTTCTGAGGTCTGTGTACATTTTCGATGGTATTTGGTACCGGGGACACAGTACCTCCAACAAGTCTCTAGTTGGCTCTGCAGTAATGATGGATACCGGAACCACGTTTCTCACCACCCAGGATGCCAAGGCCTCAGTTATCCGCTTTGCAGCAGGATGACTGCTGTGATATTTCATCTTCCTCGCAAAGGACTGTTGGACAGTCAATTGCTTGGTGGAAGTTGTAAAAGTGGTCTTACGATTTCCCCTCTGGGATGACCATCGACTCCCAGCAGCAACAACAGCAGCGCCAGCAGCAGTAGGCGTTACACGCAAGGATGCATCGGAGGAATCCCAGGCAGGAGAGGAATCGTCAGAATTGCCAGTGACATGGCCTGCAGGACTATTGGCATTCCTGGGGAAGGAGGAAATTGACACTGAGGGAGTTGGTGGGGTGGTTTGCGTGAGCTTGGTTACAAGAGGAAGGGATTTACTGGTCAGTGGACTGCTTCCGCTGTCGCCCAAAGTTTTTGAACTTGTCACTGACTTATTATGAATGCGCTGCAGGTGACGTATAAGGGAGGATGTTCCGAGGTGGTTAACGTCCTTACCCCTACTTATTACAGCTTGACAAAGGCAACACACGGCTTGACAAATGTTGTCCGCATTTCTGTTGAAATACTTCCACACCGAAGAGCTGATTTTTTTGGTATTTTCACCAGGCATGTCAACGGCCATATTCCTCCCACGGACAACAGGTGTCTCCCCGGGTGCCTGACTTAAACAAACCACCTCACCATCAGAATCCTCCTTGTCAATTTCCTCCCCAGCGCCAGCAACACCCATATCCTCCTCATCCTGGTGTACTTCAACACTGACATCTTCAATCTGACTATCAGGAACTGGACTGCGGGTGCTCCTTCCAGCACTTGCAGGGGGCGTGCAAATGGTGGAAGGCGCATGCTCTTCACGTCCAGTGTTGGGAAGGTCAGGCATCGCAACCGACACAATTGGACTCTCCTTGTGGATTTGGGATTTCGAAGAACGCACAGTTCTTTGCGGTGCTTTTGCCAGCTTGAGTCTTTTCATTTTTCTAGCGAGAGGCTGAGTGCTTCCATCCTCATGTGAAGCTGAACCACTATCCATGAACATAGGCCAGGGCCTCAGCCGTTCCTTGCCACTCCGTGTGGTAAATGGCATATTGGCAAGTTTACGCTTCTCCTCCGACAATTTTATTTTAGATTTTGGAGTCCTTTTTTTACTGATATTTGGTGTTTTGGATTTTACATGCTCTGTACTATGACATTGGGCATCGGCCTTGGCAGACGACGTTGCTGGCATTTCATCGTCTCGGCCATGACTAGTGGCAGCAGCTTCAGCACGAGGTGGAAGTGGATCTTGATCTTTCCCTAATTTTGGAACCTCAACATTTTTGTTCTCCATATTTTAATAGGCACAACTAAAAGGCACCTCAGGTAAACAATGGAGATGGATGGATACTAGTATACTTATGGATGGACGAGTGACTGCCGACACAGAGGTAGCTACAGCCGTGGACTACCGTACTGTGTCTGCTGCTAATATAGACTGGATGATAATGAGATGAAATCAATATATATATATATAATATCACTAGTACTGCAGCCGGACAGGTATATATATTTATTATGTAATGACTGATGACGGACCTGCTGGACACTGTCAGCTCAGCAGCACCGCAGACTGCTACAGTAAGCTACTATAGTAGTATGTATAAAGAAGAAAGAAAAAAAAAACCACGGGTAGGTGGTATACAATTATGGATGGACGAGCGACTGCCGACACAGAGGTAGCTACAGCCGTGGACTACCGTACTGTGTCTGCTGCTAATATAGACTGGATGATAATGAGATTAAATCAATATATATATATATATAATATCACACTAGTACTGCAGCCGGACAGGTAGATATATTTATTATGTAATGACTGATGACGGACCTGCTGGACACTGTCAGCTCAGCAGCACCGCAGACTGCTACAGTAAGCTACTATAGTAGTATGTATAAAGAAGAAAGAAAAAAAAAAAACACGGGTAGGTGGTATACAATTATGGATGGACGAGCGACTGCCGATACAGAGGTAGCTACAGCCGTGGACTACCGTACTGTGTCTGCTGCTAATATAGACTGGATGATAATGAGATGAAATCAATATATATATATATATATATAATATCACACTAGTACTGCAGCCGGACAGGTAGATATATTTATTATGTAATGACTGATGACGGACCTGCTGGACACTGTCAGCTCAGCAGCACCGCAGACTGCTACAGTAAGCTACTATAGTAGTATGTATAAAGAAGAAAGAAAGAAAAAAACCACGGGTAGGTGGTATACAATTATGGATGGACGAGCGACTGCCGACACAGAGGTAGCTACAGCCGTGGACTACCGTACTGTGTCTGCTGCTAATATAGACTGGATGATAATGAGATGAAATCAATATATATATATATAATATCACACTAGTACTGCAGCCGGACAGGTAGATATATTTATTATGTAATGACTGATGACGGACCTGCTGGACACTGTCAGCTCAGCAGCACCGCAGACTGCTACAGTAAGCTACTATAGTAGTATGTATAAAGAAGAAAGAAAAAAAAACCACGGGTAGGTGGTATACAATTATGGATGGACGAGCGACTGCCGACACAGAGGTAGCTACAGCCGTGGACTACCGTACTGTGTCTGCTGCTAATATAGACTGGATGATAATGAGATGAAATCAATATATATATATATATAATATCACACTAGTACTGCAGCCGGACAGGTAGATATATTTATTATGTAATGACTGATGACGAACCTGCTGGACACTGTCAGCTCAGCAGCACCGCAGACTGCTACAGTAAGCTACTATAGTAGTATGTATAAAGAAGAAAGAAAAGAAAAAACCACGGGTAGGTGGTATACAATTATGGATGGACGAGCGACTGCCGACACAGAGGTAGCTACAGCCGTGGACTACCGTACTGTGTCTGCTGCTAATATAGACTGGATGATAATGAGATGAAATCAATATATATATATATAATATCACTAGTACTGCAGCCGGACAGGTATATATATTTATTATGTTATGACTGATGACGGACCTGCTGGACACTGTCAGCTCAGCAGCACCGCAGACTGCTACAGTAAGCTACTATAGTAGTATGTATAAAGAAGAAGAAAGAAAGAAAAAAAAAACGGGTAGGTGGTATACAATATTATATATATATTATATACAATTATATTTATATATATATATATATATATATATATATATATTAAACTGGTGGTGATTATTAAACTGGTGGTCAGGTCACTGGTCACACTATCAGCAACTTGCAAGTAGTACTCCTAAGCAGACAATCACAATATATATTATACTGGTGGTCAGTGTGGTCACAATGGCAGTGTGGCACTCTGGCAGCAAAAGTGTGCACTGTACGTTATATGTACTCCTGAGTCCTGCTCTCAGACTCTAACTGCTCCCCACTGTCAGTGTCTCCCCCACAAGTCAGATATACATTATACAGTCACACTATCTATCTATCACTTCAGCAAGTAGTAGTACTCCTCCTAATGCTCCCCAAAATTACTACTGTGTCTCTCTCTACTCTAGTCTCACTCTCTTCTCTATAAACGGAGAGGACGCCAGCCACGTCCTCTCCCTATGAATCTCAATGCACGTGTGAAAATGGCGGCGATGCGCGGCTCCTTATATAGAATCCGAGTCTCGCGATAGAATCCGAGCCTCGCGAGAATCCGACAGCGGGATGATCACGTTCGGGCGCGCTCGGGTTAACCGAGCAAGGCGGGAAGATCCGAGTCGCTCGGCCCCGTGTAAAAAAAAATGAAGTTCGGGCGGGTTCGGATTCCGAGGAACCGAACCCGCTCATCTCTAATGATAAGTTCCTGATCTGACGTCCGGTTCCTGCAGTATTCATTGAACAGCAGGACACGGACACGCAATCACCCGACCCGGCGCCCATTTTCTCACTGAGACTGCTAAGTGGAGAGACCTCAATTGTAGTGGCACTAGAATATTGATGACCTCACCTCTTGGTGAACGTGGCACGGATGCTCACCACATACCGGGCGAACGCTGATCAGGTACTCAGGGCTGCCCTCTCATCCACTGCATGGTATCTTGGGCCCCCCTGCAATGCTCCTAGGTAACAGGGGAGGGGGATACTAAGCGTGGACAGTAGAAGCAGCCCGCACTGCTCTTTCCTTTCAGCCCCAGGTGGACGGCTCTTCCCTGCTCTCATTGTTCCCATTCACTGCCCAATAGGGCACATGGGACAAAAGCAGAAAGGGAATCTGTTTCCCTACACCTGGGACTCTTTCTTCATCCTTGGTGTCTGTACCTTGGTAATGGAATGATATAAATGTATTTATCCAAAATGAATGTTTACAGACTTATCTGGAAATATTAATGACAACGGATTATAGTGTGTCTAGCGGATATATTTTTATGAGTCCAGCACCTACAATTGATAATGCCTAGACAACACGAATTATATCACCATTCAGAATAGGAACAAATTAATCCATGTGCCGACAATTAGCCTTAATTTTAATTTTATTGCATTATAACCTTGTTTGAATTTCTTGTACCAAGGAGAAATTGTTCATAGCACTCATATCAGTTTAAACTATGGTGCAAGTAACTTTTCCCCTTTTTTTCCCCCCTTTTTTTTTCTTTTCTCTGAAGAAAAAGGATTAATAACTAACCATTAGAACAGGATATAATATGAATGTTTTATATTTCACTTATGTTAAGAAATTATTGGTATCAGACTAATCTTGACTGTTCAGTAATAAGTCCTTTCTGATTTTTTTCTCCTGAGAAGTATACTTGAGACAGTGTATTTATTATCTGATCTCCAGTACAAGCTTTATTAACTATACACTGTTGCAAAATCGTGGACGTAAAACTGTATCAAATTACATTAACACTGTTACTGCAGTCTTGAACAGTAGACTGATGTAAAAAGTGCATATATGTTACAAAACCTTTATGTAATTCACAGTGTTCCTCCTATTGTTACTTGGACCTGTTTTTCTTTCTCATTCCTTGGTATGTATACAAGTAGCATTTCTCTGGGAAATTAGTACGGGCTATGTGAATAGTGATATACATCCCTCCCTTGAAGGACGTGCCATTTAATGTATGATATCACTTCTATGACACAGCCTCTCAAGAGAGCTTATCAGCAGCTAAATTAGCACTGATTAATTTTATTAATATTTCACAATGCTTATTTAATCACATCTTTCTTCCCCTTTTTTGCCTAAACAAGGAATCTATTGATTATTGGCATTATTGTAATATTCTCTCTCTCTCTCTCTCTCTCTCTATATATATATATATATATATATATATATATAAAATAAAAAACTTCTTTTTGCAATTTTCAGGCCATCAGATAGGATAGAATGCCTGTTCGAGATGCTAATTTTTAAATATGGAAATAAAAGTTTGAAATATTTTAATATAAAGTAATCATTTCAAAAGAGTGCGCCACACACTAAGCCTCTTTTAGTGGTAGGTCCACTAGTGACCTTCACTAACAATCTCCCATAAAAAATACCATTATTCAGCTTAGTGGCGCACCTCCAACCCTTATTGACCCTCACAAGGACCTTTTAGTGGCCCTTATTTCAATTTTTCTCTAAATGGTTGGTTTCTATTGACACCTCCTAATTCTTTAAATTACCAGTGCAGTGTCCTTTGGACCCAATGTCCCCTCTTTAGAAAACCTCTGCTGTAAGTACCCAGCAACCAGGGCGCGGGAGTATACAGCGCCACTGGGGGAGGTGATGGAGCTGCAGCAGGAGATGTCTGACTGACATCTAACACAGTCAGTGTCTCTGTTGCAGCCCTTGAAGTCTTCATTTTTCATTAAAAGCTTCTTCTCAGGGCTGCTGGAGCAGCCCCCTGTTGTATGCCTGCTTACTGCATGGCACCAACTACAAAACTGAGCTCCTGTGCACGGAGGCGGGGTTATAGAGGAGGTGGCGCTATGCATTCTGGGAACAGTCAAAGCTTTGAGCCTGTTGGTGCCTCGGATCAAGATCCTACTCTACACCCCAATGTCATTCCCTGTGGAGCCCAGTGTACCCCACAGCAGAAACAGAGTATAAGCTTCTAAGTGCAGATCAGATCAGTTAGACCTATCACATTGCATCGGCTTCGATAAGCGGAAACATCAATTATTTCAATTGATTCATTTAATCTTTCATGTTAGAATATGGGCAGCGTTCATGTTAATGTGTGAACCTTTGCAAAACAAAATGATCCTTTATCATTCAACTTACTCCATGGAGATTACACGGCACAGAAACTTTGTAATTGTTCTTGTGTTATAATTAATGATCCGCAGATGGAAACCTAATGTGGGTCTAAGCTCTGTTGGGAGTTTCATCAAAGTTACATTTCTAAAACAGAAAAACATTCTCCCCAACAGAGAGACCGCTTAAAGCCGATAATTAATGTTTACAAAATAATTAGAGCATAAGCCTTGGAATCGCAAATGGCGACACTGAATTGGCTTAGATCAGTTCCCTAAAATGCTCATAAACAGCAAGCTCATTTAATAGTTATGTAGATAACAATTACTCAGTCAAAACATCCTGTTAATGTGTGTTAATGAGATAATGCAACAATATGTAAAAGGAAGAAATACAAAAATGTAACTTTAGTATTGTGTGTTCTAATTGCAACTCAACTGTGAATATTGAGGGTCACTGAGACCCGGCCGCTAATGCGGCCCGTAGCGCAGTTTTCCGATGGTGCGCAGACACACAAATTGCGGTCACATCCCCGATGGATGCGGCCGCAATGTGATGGACAGCGGCAGGCGTTTCCGGGTGGGCGAATGGGGGCGTTTTGGGCATGGCTGCGTTATGTCACACGCAGCTGCTCCGATAAAAAAAGGCAGCTGACTGCGCTGCCAGGTGTCAACCTTAGTTTCGATGCATCCGCAATCTCGGGAGGCGGCCTCACACGTGCTGGGAAGCCTTGCCCTGTGCTGGGCGACCCCCAGCATGTGCAGAGATGAACGCAGGTCTAGCTGTGCATGCAGCCATCTACGTTCATCTCTGAATAACCCCCATTTTCAGCACTGAATAATTCAGCATCATAATCATGTTTTGGGCCAAGTCAAAATGCGTCCAAAACTCAGAAAATTGAAGTTTTCAGAGGTTTGACCACATTCCCCATACAGTAAGTATAAAGCTGCAGAGAGACATAGAGTATATAGAGCAGAGGTTCTCAAACTCGGTCCTCGGGGGCACACACAGTGCATGTTTTGCAGGTCTCCTCACAGAATCGCAAGTGAAATAATTAGCTCCACCTGTGGACCTTTTAAAATGTGTCAGTGAGTAATTAATACACCTGTGCACCTGTTGGGTTACCTGCAAAACATGCACTGTGTGTGCCCCCGAGGACCGAGTTTGAGAACCTCTGATATAGAGTATAGTGTAATAGAAACCTAAGGGCTTCTTTTCGCATTGTTTCCCGAGAGGGATCCAATAGGATCTCTATCAGTGTCAGCTGCAGCTTGCAAATGCGGGTCATAAAACTGGAAGTCCTACCATCACAAAGGACAACTCTTTTTACGAGAGCTGTCCTTGCATTACTAATGCATTTGTACTTACATACAGCGTTATTAACGCCACTATGGATGCAATCAGTAGCAGGATGTGTACACACTTCCCTTTCTCTATTACTTTAAAATATACACACCATTTATCCAGATATACAAGGGTGGTTCAATAAGTAAGGTAACAAGACCTCTCACATGTGTTCTCTAGGTCATTCTAATTCCCGCCAGGCCAGAGCAGGTAGACCTCTGCTTCCCCTCACGGCCATTAGACTGCCCCTCATATCAGTCATACTGTCCCAACATCAGGTGTAAGATGGCGGGGCTGGAGGAAATATGGTCAGACATAGAGCTGCATAGTGTGATCAGATTTCTGTGTCTAAGGGGCACATCAGCAGCTAAAACACATTGCCATTTTTTAGCTGTCCTTTGCGATCACAGGCGCAGTATGACGCATGCAATGTGGGAGTTGCTGGATGATGGCATTTCCCACCGGATCCAAGCTTCTGAATGCATCGGATTCTAGAGTTTGGTACATATGGAAATGCAGACACAATTCTGAAAATGCCCTTTTCTGAGTTTTGCCCATATTATTGTGATCTCCCTACGCTTCTGCCAGGTCGGAAAGAAGGGAAGGGGCTAGGGGCATGTCATCTTCCTGGTGGGCAGGAAGAGGAAGGGCTAGGGGTATGGCACTCACTGGGGGGTTAGGTTAGCTAAGTTCCACCCTCTCTCTAGGACCACTTTAAACATTGGGCTTAAGTCTCCACATAAAACCTTATTGTGTACACTTGTATCACCGACACGTCAAAGATATTTAAATAATTGAGGACAAGAAAAAATATTACAAAACCACATTTATAGGTAGATCTGTATATTTAGTAGTTGTAAATGTTTCTTGTAGCTTTTTTTCCAGCAACGGCAGTGGGCTGCAATGCCAGCTACCTAGTGCGGGGGGAGGGGGCGTTAAGCACATATAAACTAACATGTGAAGATTGGCCAGGGCCTTTTTTATTTTATTTTTTGTTTCTACGAAGCCCTTGCCAGTATTACAGAAGGATACAATAAAAGGCAGTAGAATACCCCCCAAAAAAAAATTTGTATATAAATAAACACCAAATTTGGCCAATAAATTGGTAAGGAGCACCTTACTAATTTATTGCCCAAATTTGCAACATTGTCTCAAAGGGATTTTATCGATGTGGTGCCTGTGGGGACTGCAGAGAAGTGAAGAATAACAGTGGTAATTCTAAGCTTGAAGAATTGGAAATGAATGGAAAGAGACATACAGTACCATAGAGGAGTTTATAACATAAATGTCATTTATGTTGTGGAATGAACCTGCAATCTGTTTTATGTGGGCCCTACATCACGAGCTTTAAAAATTTGAGTGAATTAGTACTTAGGAAATATAAAGAAGGGCTTGGAGACCCATGCGCTTTCAAGCCACTTCAAAACTAGTGGACGATTAGTTTTGTCTGACCAGTGACAGTGGTTTTTTTATGTAAACAAGAGGATTCCTGTTAGTTAGGTTGCCTCTATATACAGTAGATAGCATTGCTGTAGCACATAACGCTGCTGATTGGACAAGCTTTGCTATTTAAGGGAGGAAGTGGGAGGACACACTCACTTAACCTGCTTTGCCTTGAAAAATACCCACGGATTGGGTGGAAATGCATTGGCTTCATTTTGGTGGTCTACCTCAGCGGTGGAGAGGATTTCTTGAACCATGGAGGTGTGCTTAAGAACTCGGTGATACTAGGGACTCCATGGGTGACTAACAACATGCTTGACAGAACTGGTGTGCAACCGTTCTGAAAACATAACTGGTAATTGCTTTGTACTCTCCCCCACCTAAGGATCTCCACCTATGCACTTTGTATCATATTGTGCAAATTACATTTTGCATCTGTTTTTATTGGTGTTGTTTGTCTTTTATCTGTCTAATTCAATAAATAGTTACACTATGTATATGCCTTTATGCTTTGAGATACACGTGAAAGGGATATCCCCTGGAGCAAACGAGCAGGAAGATTGCTGTAGTGATGTGGTCATAATGAATTAGGATTGTTCAATTACATACTTGGAGAAAGAACACATGCCATATTGACTTACATCTGCTAAAAATTGATGTAAAAAAACAATTTTTCTTATACATTGTATTATATATTTGTTCTGAGCGCCTGTGGTTATTAGTACCCTTGACCTGTTTTCCACACTGTTCTTGTTTGAGGGGTGGAGGTAACCCCTCTAAAGGGTTTTTGTTCTATTGGCTGCTTATATGCGCACAAAGGGTTACCAAAACTAAAATTGTTCTATAAAGTCATTTAAACTAGTTGAATAAAAAAACAATAGCAAAGAAACCAAAACATAACAAAATAGTAACTGGACAAATAACTATGGTAATAACATATAAAATGACAGCTCTGATCCTATTGAGAATATCACCGAAAATTAAACAAATACACACTAGGCTAACGTAGTGTAAAAGCATAAAAAAATATGAAAATCCATAGCAATGAGGGCTTATAAGAAAGTTAAAAAGGGAAGGCTTATCTGAATACTGGAGACAATCTTTGGAGGATCCACCAGTAACACAATCAGTATTCACAATATCAGCATAACATCAATGTGGGAGGTCCTCCAATGCGTTTCATTGCGTGGACTTCATCATATCCATACACAACTTATAATTGACCTTCTTCAAGTGTGTTGCTCTTCTGCCATCACAACAGTGCCATAAATACAATAGGATTTATGCTTTTAATTAAAAAATTGCAAGACTGACACACTTTTACACCAAGCGCCTCTAAAACATTTTTAAGAGTGAAAGACAATACAATTGAAATGTGGCAACATTCAGTGTTCACTGTGGAGTTCCCAACACTCCACAGTGACAGCACTGCCAAAAGAAGTGAATGATCTGGTCACTGCTAAGTCTAAAGGCCATTACACACTACTTATTCTCCTAGATCTCTCTGCTGCTTTTGACACTGTTTAGCAGTCTTCTCATATAAACACTACAATCCCTAGGTCTTCAGGACACAGCGCTTTCTTGGTTCACATCCTACCTATCTAATTGCTCTTTCAGTGTTCGCTTCTCTGGATCCACCTCCTCTTCATTACCTCTATCAAATGGAGTACCGCAAGGCTCAGTCTTAGGCACTCTGCTTTTCTCAATCTATACCTCATCTCTTGTATAGGAGGATACAGACAGTAGTTTGGAGGCACGATCAGCAGCTTCTGGACTATCAATAGCAATACTGAAATCGGGTCTGGGACTCCAGGTCGACAACAAAAAGGTTGACACACCTTAGGTCGACGCCAATTGGTCAACACACCTTAGGTCGACATGGACAAAAGGTCGACATGGACAAAAGGTCGACAGGAACAAGGTCGTCATGGAAAAAGGTCGACATGAGTTTTTTATGTGGTTTTTTTGTGTCGTTTGTTCCGTAGAGTGACCGGGAACCCCAATTAGTGCACCGCGTCCCCTCGCATGGCTCGCTTCGCTCGCCATGCTTCGGGCATGGTGCCTTCGCTCCGCTCCGCTTCGCTCGGCACAGATTACCGTTCCAATCGTAGTCCACGTGGATTGTTAAGTATGAAAAGGTTCCAAAAAAGAAAAAAATTGTGAAAAACTCATGTCGACCTTTTCCATGTCGACCTTGTTCCTGTCGACCTTTTGTCCATGTCGACCTAAGGTGTGTCGACCAATTGGCATCGACCTAAGGTGTGTCGACCTTTTTGTTGTCGACCTGGAGTCTGGATACCACTGAAATCACTCATGATGATGGTGGAGATGTTAGAGATAGGAAGTGAGGGAACCAGGCAGAAAAATCTTCCAGAAAATGTTTGGGTTGCCCAGGTGGGCGATAGATTGCTGCAACACGCAGAGAGAAAGGAGTGTAAATCCTAAAAGAATGTACTTCAAATGACGTAAATGTGAGTGATGGAACCTGTTGTAGAACTGTGTATGCAAAAGAATGGGAAAGAATTAATACAATGCTTCCCAATGACATCCCCACTGTACAGTCCACACATATTTGCTCTCTTCACTTTCCCATCCTCCTGATCCCAGGCCAACATTGCTGTGTGGCCATTTAATACATCCAACCAAGAACCTTTGCAATCTGGTGGTCCATAAAGCAATAGATAACATCTATCCCTGTTTATCAATGCCAATTTCAGTGTAATTGCAAGCTTACGAGCAGGGCCTTCCTACCTCTATGACTATCTGTTATTACCCAGTTGTGTTTTATCACTGTTGTTCCCAATTATAAAGTGCAACGGAATTTGCTGCGTTATATAAGAAACTGTTACAATAATAATAATAATAATAATAATAATAGTAATAAGATACTGCAGGCATGTACTATGTTTCATAAGAATGCATTATGTAAAGTACATCCATAATTAATTTGCAGCCACTACATAAACTCAGTTTAATATTGTGAAAGAGTTATATCTTGTCACTGCTCAGATCTCATTACGAGTCACTCACAGATGGTTGAACCTTTGGTTTTAGTACAACTGCTTGTAAAATAATAATGAGGTTTTCAACAAATATGAAGTCCTAATTCCACATTCACAATAAACTAAAATTAATTATAAAATAGTGTTGCAGGCTGAAATAGATAAAGATGCGTTTTACAATGGTTTAAAGAATCACTATAAGTTGTAAATTGAGCATACTGTAACTGCTAATCAAGATTTGAGATAATGTGGGGTAGTTGAACTTGAAACATTATGAAACTGTGAATTTAACCAGTGTTTTCTTTTTTTCCCAATGTTATTGTTTTTCTAATTCCTAATAATGGAGCATGCATTACAATTGGCTTTCCAGAGTGTGTGTGCTACATACATAAATACAATTGCAATACTGTAAGTAAGCAATTTAAATACAACTTGGAATATACATATTCTGGTGAATGACAATGTTGAAATAATTCTGTGTTGCACCTACACTGGTATTATACTTGTATTATAAATAGCCGCCCGTCTCCGCCATTTTCACTCCGGACTTGGAGAGTGAGGGAGACAGACCTCTGTCTCTCTGTGGGTGGTGGCATCGGGTGGGGTCAGTGTGTACTCTGTAGTGGTGCTGCTCCTGTCACTGTGGTGTCCCTGTGTTCTGTTATTAACATAAATGTACACTGGCCCTGTCTTGTATGCGGTAAAATTCTGGGTGCCGTGAAAATAAATGTACACTGGCCCTGTCTTGTATGCTGTAAAAATTCCGGGGTACTGTTGTTAAAATAAAAGTACACTTGCCCTGTCTTGTATGCTATAAAAATTCTGGGGTGCAGTGAAAATAAATGTACACTGGCCCTGTCTTGTATGCTGTAAAAAATCTGGGGTACAGTGCAAAATAAATGTACACTGGTCCTGTCTTGTATGCTGTAAAAATTCTGGGGTGCTGCTGTTAAAATAAAAGTACACTGGTCCTGTATGCTGTAAAAATACTGGGGTGCTGCTGTTAAAATAAAAGTACACTGGTACTGGGGTGCCATTGTTAAAATAAACGTACACTGGTCCTGTATGCTGTAAAATACAGGGGTGCAGTGAAAATAAATGTACACTGGCCCTGTCTTGTATGCTGTAAACTTACTGGGGTGTTGTGAAAATACAGGGGTGCTGGCACTGTCCGCGGTTGCGATGTCTAGGCCTGACCTTCCCAACACTGTATGGGAAGAGGAGGCTCCTACCACCATTTGCACGCCCTCTGCAAGTGCTGGGAGGAGCACCACCAGTCCAGTTGCTGATATTGAAATTGAGGATGTCACTGTAGAAGTACATGAGGATGAGGAGGATATTGGTGTAGCTGGCGCTGAGGAGGATGTTGACAATGAGGATTCTGATGGTGATGTGGTTTGTATGAATTAGACACCAGTGGAGACAGTTGTTGGCCATGGGATGAAAAAACCCATTGTCATGCCTGGGCAAAATACAAAAAAGCCACCTCTTTGGTGTGGAATTATTTTTCCACAAATCTGGACAACAGGTATTTAGCCATCTGTTGCCTTTGTCAATCCATAATAAGTAGAGGTAAGGATGTTAACCACCTACGAACATCCTCCCTTATACGTCACCTGCAGCGCATTCATCATAAGTCATTGTCAAGTTCAGAAACTTTGGGTAATAGCGTAAGCAGTCCATAGAAACCTAAATGTTGTGGTTTATTTGCATATTATTTCTCTGTTAGGATGTAAACACTAAAGCGGGGGGAATCTGAGGATGAGGATGACATCTTGCCTCTATAGAGCCAGTTTGTGCAAGGAGAGATTAATTGCTTCTTTTTTGGTGGGGGCCCAAACAAACCAATCATTTCAGCCACAGTCGTGTGGCAGGCCCTGTCGCTGAAATGATTGGTTTGTTAAAGTGTTCATGTCCAGTTTATACAACAAAAGGGTGGATGGGAGGGCCAAAGGACAATTCCATCTTGCACGTCTTTCCTTTGCCACATCATTCCAGGGGTGCTGCCCTATATGTGGTGCTGCCCCTCTGCCCTATCAGTGCAAGGGTGCTGTCCCAATGCTGTTTAAGTCCAGGGGTGCAGTTGCCTGTCTGCTGTGCTGTGTAATTCTCCAGGGGTGCTGCCTATGCTGTATAAGTCCAGGGGTGCTGCCGTATAATTCCAGGGGTGCTGCTGTATTGATCCTAGGTTTAAAAGAAAGCCTAGAGCAGATATGAAACAAGCTTCAACATCACAAACAGATTTGTAAAAACATAGCCACAAAGGTAGAAATGGAAATTGCTATTTTGACAAAGTAATGTTTAATAAAGTGGGGAGAGACCACATTTGTGGCCAAAGTCAGTGTGACACAGAAGAGACAGAATCATAATCCAGCACAACTGCTCGAGAGGTAAAAGAGAGATTTTCTGCTGGAGCATTAGAGAGAGCTTCATCTCAATTATTTCCTGTTACTCACTCAAATGAATGGCTCCAATTAGTCAACCTTAATTTTGATTTATTATTGATGTTCCACATTTTGGGATAATTTATTTACAAGATGCACATTTGTTGTACAGAGTTCTTTTCCTAAGGGCTGCGTAGGGTTATTGTAAGACCTTGCAGTGTTAGAAGATCAGAGTTTCAGTGATCTTGCATTGCATCAGCTTTCCATTGCACTGCAGCATTAGATGGGCCAGGAGCTCATGTGAAGCACAAACAGTTACTGAATAAGGTTCAGTATTGAGTCTCATGGTGGCTTACAGCCAGGAAGATGTCTCGCTTGCCAGGCTGAGGCATGAGGCATGCTGTGGGCACAGAGGTTAGCATTGCTTTCTCCCACAGTCCTACTTACAGTATGAAATGATTTTTGACTGTAAAATGGTAAGCTCCACTAAAGCAGGGGCTCAATAACAAAAAAGTCCTGCACAGTCCTGTGTCGAAGTCAAAAATATTACATACACACAACCTACAAACTCCAAACAGAGAGGTCTCTGTGTGCATACATGCGGCGTGCACAGGATATATGATAGCATACGCATTCACACAGAGAAGCCACAAAGATATATTCAACACATATTTCATACAACACATAAATTACACATACACAAAACATGTCAAGCACCGGACATTATAATGTATTTATATAATAGAGTGTAACATTAGATATATATGTATTATTGGAACGGAACAAGTTCATTATATCATGCTTTGTGTCAAAATAATCAGTAGAATGTGTGGATTAATTTGATAGCTATGGGTAGATTGTAGCACATTGCAATGATTAGTTATGACCAAATGTATGAATACAAAGGACTTTCTGAGACTGGAAACTGGATTCACAGTCATGGCCCTGGGGGCAGACACATGTGTTTGCAACATAGGACAAAATCCCTCACACTGACCTATGAGCCGTCGAGTTCTTGAGAGGTCTGGACTCTGGACCAATGGAAGAAGATGAAACTCACCGTTGTATACACTCATTATTTTACTGTATAAAAAGAGGGACCCAGGATCAGGCAAGACACTCTGATACATTCTCATTCACTCTCACACACACATATACACTCTCACACACACATTGTAATTCTCACACACACACACACACACACACTCATTCACTCACACACACACACACACACACACACACCCTTATCAAAAGTCTCCTACCTGATGACTGGCTGCCTGATTCCAGTCAAACTAAGCGTATGTATATTGGGGGTCATTTCGACCCGTTCGCACGCAGCGGTTTATCGCTGCAGTGCGAACGGGTCCGAAATGCGCATGCGCGGCGGCCGTAGTGCATGCTGTTGCCTGGCAACAGGGGTCGCCGGGTTACGTCGCGTCTAACAAAGGAAGCGGTCGCAGATCCGACTGCAAAGAAGATTAACAGGAAGAAGGCGTTCCAGGGCGGATCCGGACCATTGGCTGCCGTTTTCGAGGAGTGGTAAGGAAAACGCAGGCATGTCCAGGAGAACGAAGGGCGGATGTATGAAGTCAAAGCAGCCCCCAGCATCGCAGAGATCGTCGCACAGGGTAAGTAGGTATAGGCCTAGTCTACTTTTGCTTGAAATTTTTTTAGCTTAGCAGGGCTGCACAAGCGATTACAGCCCTGCTAAGCTAAAATACACTCCCCCATAGGCGTGGACTAATTGATTGCAGCAGCAGCAAAAAGTTGCAGGCTGCGATCAACTCGGAATGACCACCATTGGCTGTAACTGATTCTTATGTAACTGCAACTGCTTATTTTATAACTGTGACTCTGTAACCATATTTACATATGTTATTTTGTATGCATAACTTTTTATATGAAATACATATATATCTGAGCGTTGGACCTCAGTAATACCATGTGTGCAACTGCTTGCTTTCTCTTAAGGGATATAGTGCTGCAACACTTTTATCATATAAGGTAATAAGATGCACCTTGCATCCACAGTATATATTAATGCTAGCATTTGAAATGTTTATTTAAAATAACTGGAAATTCACACCTGCTTAGTACTGTACCGAACCCACCCGAACTCAACTTGCCCTATCCGGGGCTGCGGCGGGGGATCAGGAGGGGCTGCTAAAACATCTAAGGCAGGGGTGGCCGACCAGTCGATCGCGGACATGCGACCAGTCGATCGCGATCCGCTGCCCATCCACCCGAAGCCGCGCCTCTCCTGCCTGCCGTCCTGCCCCTCAGTCTGGTCTCCGGCAGTGACGGCGGAGTGTATAGCTCAAATCAGGCGCCGGTTCGTTAGCCAATCAGAGCTCGCGAACCGGCGCCTGATTTGAGCCATACACGCTGCCGTCACCGCCGGAGACCAGACTGAGGGGCAGGACGGCAGGCAGGAGGAGCGCGCGCTGCGCTCTCCACACAGCACGGTGAGCACTATGGGGGCATATCTGGCAATGTGGGGCATATGTGGCACTGTGGGGGCATATCTGGCACTGTGGGGGCATATCTGTAATCTGGCACTGTGGGGGCATATCTGGCACTGCGGGCACATGGCACTGTGGTGGTATATCTGTAATCTGGCACTGTGGGGGCATATCTTGCACTATGGGGGCATATCTGGCACTGCAGGCACATGGCACTGTGGGGGCATATCTGTAATCTGGCACTGTGGGGGCATATCTAGCAGTGTGGGCACATGGCACTGTGGGGGCATATCTGTATCTGGCACAGTGGGGGCATATCTGGCACTGTGGGCACATGGCACTGTGGGGGCATATGTGTATCTGGCACTGTGGGGGCATATGTGTTTGAGGTTTTTACCTGTGGGGGCCAATGTGTTATTTTGTGCGAGACAGTCATTACACTCTGTGCAGCAAGGCTACGTCCCTTTTTTGTTATACCACGGCCACTTTTTGTTATACCACGACCACTTTTTTGTTATACCACGCCCCTTTTTAGCTTTCAAAGTAGATCACCGACTCCAAAAGTCTGGCCGCCCCTGATCTAAGGGGCTGCTTTATTTAAAAATTAAATATGAAAAAAATAATCAAGACACACAGGTATGCTCACATGTGTGTAACTGGGACACACAGGTATGCTCACATGCGTGTAACTGGGAGCTGTGAAAAAAAAATATGGCATCTGCCACAAAATATGTAAATAAAAATGAAATAAAAACATGAAAAACAGAAACCCACAAGATTTTCACAAAATAAGTCTCCAGACTCCGTGGAGGGGAAAATATCCTATCTTGATCCTGTGGTATACACCAGTTTATTTGCATCCCAGCATTAAATCCAATATTTTCTTAATCCCTGAAAATGGAGAAGGGGGTACAAATTTGGAGGCTTTGGCCACTAGTTTTTCAGTTTGTCCAGTAATGTGGTAATTATATATTTGCTTGGTTGAAGTCCTTTCCGTTCCACACCAATATAGCAGTGGAGGTGAAAGCCTCTGTGTTGCTTCTGATTTTGTGTGCCTCTCTAATTTTTAATCACCTTCTTGACACTGTCCTCTTCCTCTTGCCTCTTCTCATAATGTGAAAAGTCATCAAAGAAGGAGGTGGTATGTTTGTAGCTAGCTATGATTCAGAGAACTTGGCGATCTTTTACCAGGGGGACCACCTGTCACTGAAATTATGGGTTTATTAAACTGTGCATGTCCTGTTTAAACAATATAAGGATGGGTGGGAGGGCCCAAAACAATTCCATCTTGTACCTTTTTTCTTCTTTGCATTATGTGCTCTTTGGGGCCTAGTTTTTAAAACTGCCATCCTGTCTGCCAGTCACTGTAGTGCCACTCCTAGATGGGCCCAGTGTTTGTGCCGCGTAATTGTGTCGCTTAGCTTAGTCATCCAGCGACCTTGTTGCAACCTTTTGGCCTAAAATCAATATTGTGAGGTGGTCAGAATAGACTGGAAATGAGTGGAAATTAATATTATTGAGGTTAATAATACTGTAGGATCAAAATTATTCCCAAATTCTGTGATTTTAGCTGTTTTTATGTTTGTTTTTTTCAAAAAACATCCAGATTCAAAACCCGTAAGGGTGGTTTTGGCAAAACCAATCTAGATCCAAAACACGACCAGAGATCCAGATCCAAAACACAAAACCTGAAACGTGTCCGCCGCACATCTCTATTTATTATGATGTACTTCAGTGGCAGTGGTGTAGTTTGGTAAGAATCGTATCAAGATATATATGGAAAAGTGGTCCTTCTAGGTACAGCGCTGTCATCTTTGCTATTTATATAATAACCATTGCTGACCATTACAACAATCAAGCAACCACTACTTATATATTTTATTTGGCTTCAACCCTATCAGTTATCTGGGGCACTAGAGTCTCTGCGTGTTGTATTTTCTGTGCATGAAGTCTAAGGTAGAAGGAGTTGGCCAAGCTAAAAAAAAATTCAGATAAATACCCAAATATAGTAAAATTAGTATGGATGACTCCTCAGAATGTAAATGTCCCATTTCTGACACAAGTTTAGTTAAATGTACACTTGACCTTGAATGGATTCCAAAGGCTGGCAGCAGGTGGCCCTTGAGGTGCAGCAAGGAATGGCAGACAGCAGGTCGAATATACAGACAGAAGTCAGCACATGGAGAGGCTGGAGTTATAGCAAGACACAGTTCAAGAGAGATCCTGCATCTGATCAAATGTACAGGCAGTGGCGGATCCAGGGGTTGGGGCCAATCAGGGCACTTGCGGCCGACAGCTCCATTACGGCCACTGGCGCCTGCATCATAGCCACACTAATCCAGCGGGAAAGGGGTGTGTAAGAGTTTGCAGTCGCCCTAATCACCCCCCTGAACTGCCACTGGATGGAGGTCAGTATAAAGTTAGACTGGGGTTTAAGCAAAGTACAGTTCAAAGCAGATCCAGTAACAGATCAATATTCAGCCAGTGGGCATCACACAGCAAGTCTTATTACTTAACTGTGAGGACAAGACTGGAAAAAACAAGCAATTCAATGATCATCAAGCACTCCCTCTGGGGGCAAAAACAGCTTCCAATATGCGCCCTCATTCCGAGGTGATCGCTAGCTGCCGTTGTTCGCTGCGTAGCGTTCATATAAAAAATGGCAAAACTGCGCATGCGTATGAGCCGCAATGCGTATGCACGGCGTACGGGTACAAAGAGCATCGTTGTTTTGCATTGCTTCTAGCGACGATTCCATTAGCACAGCCGATCGCAAGGAGATTGACAGGAAGTGGGAGTTTATGGGTGTCAACTGACTGTTTTCTGGGAGTGTTTGGAAAAACGCAGGCGTGTCCAGGCATTTGCAGGGTGGGTATCTGACGTCAATTCTGGGACCTTTGTTGCAGCAATCATTGCACAGAATAAGTAACTACAGGGCTGGTCTTGTTTTGCACAAAATGTTTTTGTACCGCTTGGCTGCACAGGTGTTCACACTCTTGCAAAGCAAAAATACACTCCTCCGTGGGCGGTGACTATGCGTTTGCACGGCTGCTAAAAGTAGCTAGCAAGCGATCAACTCGGAATGAGGGCAATAATCTCTGAGGATTACCATTACTGAGAACTGTGTTAAAGAAGCACTAATGTGGAAAAGCCAAGGCACTGGAACACAAGGAGCTTGCAGAAATAACTGAGGCTTAGGGATAACTGCCCTAAATAGGGAGCTGTCAGATTACATCACCGCCAGAGGTTACGTGATACTGGCGTAACGCCAACAGATTACATGTTGCGGAACCAAGATGTTGACAGCATACCAGAGCACGCAACCCATATCTACAGGCCAAGCTCTGATACCATGCAGACCACAGCTGCCAAGAAAACACCACCACTAGACCTGCCAGAAACTTGCAGAACTGGTACCAATCTGTGATGCTCCAGTGAGTTGTGACAGTAGTATGCCTAACAAGTCTTTATTGACTCTTTATTTATATGCTGAATATTGCTACATATTAAATATTTTAAAGGCAGGGAACACCACAGTGGGGAATTAAGTGTGTGTTATCGGAGCTGAAATGCTTCACAACACTAGAATCTCGGAATCTGGACTTTATATAGATTATCTGTCTCACACACGGACATGGTTTTATATTCAGAGTCAGTATTCTTACATCTTATTTAATAAATAACTCAGAAAACGATAGTAATTAGAGCTAAACGGAACTAACACCAAGACATTCGCATAATTTATGCCACAATGAAGTGTCTATTGCATGTATTGTGTATTTAAGTCCCAGAGGAAATGTTTAAAATATTGACAGTTATATGTGATTAGTTTTACATCTTGCCTAATTAGCCAAACTATGTCAGCGCATGAATGTTGTTTTCATTGGATTATTGGTGCGCCTGTGCTCCGTGTAACACTCACAGACTGGATAGACCAAACATATTGTTTAAGGGATTATTTTTAAGCAGTAATTATATTTCTCCTAATTAGCTGCCAACAAAATGATTACACTTTGTAGTCTATACTAGAGATGCGGAATGGCACTTTAAGACTCAATTGCTGATCACAGAACACGTGGACACAGAGAGTACCCAGGGTGTACAAGGATGTGCATCTACTTTCTCTGCCTGAGCATTTCTGCAGCTGCAGGTCCAGATGAAAATGTACAAGGTGGAAAAAGCAAGTGCTGCACCCCAAAAAGACTGGCACTCCAAAGTCCTGTCTGCTTTAAGTCTTCAGAAACCCCTCTATCTTATAACATTCACAAGTTTATCCTAATACACTTGTCTTTAACGTACATAAATCGTGAAAGTAATGACACTGTGTCACATTTCTATATGTGCCTGTATCCTAGCATTTGCCAAGAATGGTTTCATAATCACTATCACTTACTGTATATATTGTATAAAACTAGATAGATAGATAGATAGATAGATAGATAGATAGATAGATAGATAGATAGATAGATAGAATGGTATTATAGCCTTTTATTCTAGTCCATCTGCTAGGGTCTCCATAAACAGTATCCTTTCTGATAGGCTTTCTATTTCAAATGGCACCTGACAAGGTTGTCCTCTATCCCACCCGATTTTTGCCCTGGTAGTGCAGGTTGGAGACACTACCTCTAAATCAGAGTTTTTGTTGATGACATTTTGTTAACACTCTCTCGGCACAGGATCTCCCTGCCTGATGTTTACGGCCTCCTGTACCGTTATTGCGTGCTGTCACAGTTTTTATTCACAATAACACACATAAAGATGGGTTCGTACAATTTAAAAATAGAAACATGCTTATCTGGCAAAGCTTATCATTGGAGAGGTAGCAGCGAATATTCCAACACGTTTCGTCCCTTTTCCATCTTATGTGGGACTTCCTCAGAGGTAAGTGTAAGTCACCTTGTATCCTAGTGAGCATTTTAAAAGCATCTAGGATGCAAGGTGACTTACACTTACCCCTGAGGACGTCCCACATAAGATGGAAAAATTGTACTAAACCATCTTTATGTGTGTTGTTGTGAATAAAAACTGTTAAAACAATATCACACTATTAGTTTCCTCTTTTTCCCGATTGGGAAAAATTTGGTTTTAAGGTAAAACTTTCTATTGAGGACCATACAGCAAGAGCAGTGCTCTCAAAGAAGTGAGTTGTCGTTTTTCTTTAAACCCACATGTATCAGAAGGGTGATCCTCTGGATTATTTAAATTTAAAGTCACACGGTTTTTTATAGTGGCTTTCACTAAAATTTGCACACTGCACTTTTTATTGCAAATTTGCACGATATCACTTATCACTTTTATGAGAAGAAGAGCACTTTATTTATACAATTTTCAATCTGCCCATGTGACTGCACCATCTTATGAGGGCATCCACATAAGGAACAAAGGACAGAGGAAAGGAGCTCCTACAAGGATACTGATATGGGCACTCTCTCATCAAATGTCTGGTACGCACATAACATAAAGATTTATACTGAAATACTAGTCACTGCTACAGCACTGAAGGCGCAGAGGTTTTACCCCTAACGAACCAGCAAACACTCCTGAACCTGCCCTGCCATCAACTGAAGCAAGAGGTGGTAACGAGGTGGAATACAACACTCTACATGCTTCAGAGGATAGAGGAGCAGCAACAGGCCATTCAAGCCTATACATCCACCTACGATATAGGCGAAGGAGGGGGAATGCACCTGACTCAAGCGCAGTGGAGAATGATTTCTGTCTTGTGCAAGTTTCTCCAACCCTTCGAACTTGCCACACGTGAAGTCAGTTCAGATACTGCCGGCTTGAGTCAGGTCATTCCCCTCATCAGGCTTTTGCAGAAGCAGCTGGAGAAATTGAAGGAGGAGCTAAGATGGAGCAATTCCGCAAAGTATGTGGGACTTGTGGTTGGAGCCCTTCATTCGCTTTGCCAGGATTCAAGGGTGGTCAGTCTGTTGAAATCAGAGCACTACATTTTGGCCACAGTTCTCGATCCTAGGTTTAAAGCCTACGTTGTATCTCTCTTTCCGGCAGACACAAGTGTGCAGAGGTGCAAAGACCTGCTGGTTAGTAAATTGTCAACTCAAGCGGAACGTGACCTGTCAACAGCTCGTACTTCAATTTCTCCTGCCACTGGGGCTGCAAGGAAAAGGATAAGATTTCCTAGCCCACCCGCTGGCGGTGATGCAGGGCAGTCAGGAGTGAAAGCTGACATCTGGTGCAGACTGAAGGACCTGCCAACGATTACTGACATGTCTACTGTCACTGCATGTGATTCTGTCACCATTGAAAGAATGGTGGAGGATTATATGAGTGACAGCATCCAAGTAGGCATGTCAGACAGCCCGTATGTATACTGGCCGGAAAAAGAGGCAATTTGGAGGCTCTTGCACAAACTGGCTTTATTTTACCTAAGTTGCCCCCCCCCCCCTCCAGTGTGTACTCCGAAAGAGTGTTTAGTGCAGCCGGTAACCTTGTCATCAATCGGCGTAGGAGGTTACTTCCACTAAATGTGGTGAAGATGATGTTCATCAAAATGAATTCTAAATTCCTCTGGGAAGACCTTTACCAGCAATTGCCTCCAGAAAGTACACAGGGACCTGTGATGGTGGATTCCAGTGGAGACGAATTAATACTCTGTGAGGAGGAGGATGTACACAGTGAAAGGGGTGAGGAATCGGAGGATGAGGTCGACATCTTGCCTCTGTAGAGCCAGTTTGTGCAAGGAGAGATTGCTTCTTTTTTGGTGGAAGCCCAAACAAAACAGTCATTTCAGCCACAGTCGTGTGGCAGACCCTGTTGCTGAAATGATTAGTTTGTTAAAGTGTGCATGTCCAGTTTATACAACATAAGGGTGGGTGGGAGGGCCCAAGGACAATTCCATCTTGCACTTCTTTTTCTTCTTTGCATCATGTGCTGTTTGGGGACTAGTTTTTTTAAGTGCCATCCTGTCTGTAACTGCTGTGCCACTCCTAGATGGGCCAGGTGTTTGTGTCGCACACTTGTGTTGCTTAGCTTGGCCATCCAGCTACCTCATTGCATCTCTTTTTTTTCTTTGCATCATGTGCTGTTTGGGGCCTAATTTTTAAATCTGCCATCTTGTCTGCCACTGCAGTGCCACTCCTAGATGGGCCAGGTGTTTGTGCCGCACACTTGTGTCGCTTAGCTTAGTCATACAGCTACCTCATTGCACCTCTTTTTCTTCTTTGCATCATGTGCTGTTTTGGGCCTATTTTTTAAATCTGCCATTGATAGTAGTGCCATCAATAGATAATGAGATTGTAGGAGGTGAGGTTATGCGGGAGGGAGGGAGGGAAGATGATCAGCTCGGTCTTAGACATGTTAAGTTTAAGAAAGTGCTGGGACATCCAAACAGAGATAGCAGAGAGACAGTTGGAGATATGAGTGAGGAGAGCAGGGGAGAGGTCTGGAAAGGAAAGATAGATTTGAGTGTAATCAGCATAGAGATGATATTGGAAACCAAAAGAACTAATGAGCTTACCTAGTGAGGACGTATAGAGAGAGATAAGAAGAGGACCAAGGACAGAACCTTGGGGTACACCTACAGTTAGTGGAAGTGAGGGGGAGGTGGAGTCATGAGAGGAGACAGAGAATGAACGGTCAGAGAGGTAGGAAGACAGCCAAGAGAGGGCAGTATCACGCAGATCAATGGAGTGAAGGATTTGCAGTAGGAGAGGATGGTCCACAGTGTCAAAAGCAGCAGAGAGATCAAGAAGAATAAGTAGAGAGTAGTGGCCCTTAGATTTGGCAGCATGGAGGTCATTGCATACTTTTGTAAGGGCAGTTTCAGTGGAGTGGAGAAGACGGAAGCCAGAATGGGTCAAGCAGTGAGTGTGAGGAAAGAAAGGAAGTTAGGCAGTTGTAGACAATATGCTCAAGGAATTTGGAGGCAAAAGGGAGGAGAGAGATGGGGCGGTAGTTGGAGAGAGTGTTTGGATCAAGGGTAGGTTTTTTTTAAAATAGGAGAGATAAGTGCATGCTTGAAGGCAGAGGGGACAGTGCCTGATGAGAGGGAGAGATTGAGAAGGTGGGAAAGATGGGAACAGGCAGAAGAAGAGAGGTAACAGAGGAGGCGGGAGGGGATAGGGTCAAGTGGGGAGGTGGTGAGGGGACAGGAACGAATGAGGGCCATGACTTCCTCTCCAGATGCATGGGAGAAAGATGTCAGAGTTGGTGGGAGGGATGGGGAGGGGTGGTAAGGGATGGGAGGAGGCTGGTTACTGATGGTCTGGTGTGATGTTATGTCCTGACGTATGGAGTCAATTTTGGATGTGAAGTAAGTGGCAAAGTCAAGAGCAGAGAGTGAGGAAGGGAGACGAGGTGGACATGAGCAGAGGAGTGAGTTGAGAGTGGAAAAGAGGCGCCGGGGCTTGGAAGACTGGGAGGAGATGAGGTTCTTGAAGTATGACTGTTTAGCAAGAGAAAGGGCAGCACTGAAGGATGAGAGCATAAGTTTGAAATGGAGGAAGTCTGCCTTACAGCGTGATTTCCTCCAGTGTCGCTCAGCAGTACGTGAGCATTTTTGCAGATATTTGGTGTGCCAGGGTTGAGGTGTTAATTTGCAAGGGTGAATAGTGGTTGGTGGAGCAACAGAGTCAAGAGCAGAAGTAAGGGATGCATTGTTGGCTTGTTCAGGACATGAGAGAATAGGAGAGAGAAGTGAGTCAACCACGGAGAAAAGGAATGTGGTGTCAATAGCCTCAATGTTACGCTTAGTGATGGTAGCCTTAGGAGGTAGAGATGGGGAAGCAGAGAGAGATAGGTTAAAGGAGAGCAGGTGGTGGTCAGAAAGGGAAAATGGGGAGTTGGAAAAATCAGAAATATCACAACGGTGAGTGAAAACCAGATCCAGTGAGCTCCCATTCACATGGGAGGGTGAGGAGGTCCACTGGGAGAGACCAAGTGAAGAGATGAGGTTAAGGAGTTTAGAGGCAGGGCATTGTGTGAGGATGTTGATAGGGATGTTGAAATCGCCTAGGATAATGGAGGGAATGTCAGAAGAGAGGAAGTGAGGAAGCCAGGAAGCAAAGTTGTCGATGAATTTGGAAGCAATGCCAGGGGGGCGGTAAATGACAGCTACTCTAAGATGGAATGGTTGAAAGAGGCGTATAACATATATACATGTATAGTGTATGTATATATATATATATATATGTGTGTCTGGCAGTTCATAAGATAAAAATAAATGGTCATCTAAGGTTCTCTGGAAAAGTGCTATTTTCTATTTTAGGGCGAGTTCCTTCTGTTTTCATGAGATAATTGTGTCCCAAGGAGACTCTCCCACAGTTGAGGGGCTGTACAGTATGGCTGTAAAACTCTTGGTGCAGGCACCACATACCTTCCAATGTGATTAATGTTCTCTTCAGTAGCAATCCCCTCTCTATCACATTCCTGTGTGTGGGTCTTGTAGGTAATTGAAGTAGAAGTCTCGTGTGCAGTCTCCCTCGTATTGTGCCAGCATTCCGGAGGCCCATCAGCTGTCCTGTGGTGAGAGGCGCTCCCTCACCGCAGCCTGCCTGGCTGAACTATTGCCAATATGGCTGCAGAGGTGAGCAGGAGCCGCGGCTGTTCCTGCTTGCTGCTGGCCCAGGCGGTTGTTTCCGGGGTCCGACAGCAGAGGGGGCGCGGCAAATACAGTTCACCTAGGCGTCCCTGGCTGGGGGAGAGAGGTGACTGAAAGTGACGGCTGCGCCGCGACCGCCGTTAGGCTAGCCAAGCACAACATCATCATCTTTAAGTAAAAATTATTCAGCAGGAGTGTACCACCCTCCAGAGGCCGGTGCCCATAGGCAGCTGCCTAAAGCTGCCTAATGGTAGCGCCTGCCCTGTATACAGCACAAATTAGAACACACATACAGTACCAACACCAAAAGAACCATGGCTCTTCCTTTAAAGCTACCCCTTCCCCACCAGACTTTAGCAAATTCTCCATCAAATTGGCATCCCACATTTTAGTCACTCTTAGAAGCTTTGTCACAGGTAGTTGTTAATGTCCTCTTCCTCCTTCCTTCTCCACCCTATAAATCCAAATACGGCAAAAATTGCAACTATTGAAAACATCACCTACTACCTACATGACAAATGCCTAGCCTCCCCAGCTCTCCCTCAAGTACACCTCCCCACCTTTGCTTCCTGCTCCCGGATGATTCCCATCTGACGCTTGCACGCATTGTGATGTGGCTCACGTTCTGCTTTTGCCCTTCACTATGAAACTCTCAATCCCTGTATTTATTTTCCCTTTCGCATCCCCATTACTGCATTTATATATTATATAATTACAGTTAATGTGCCTTATTTCCATCCCAGTCCTGTTTTCCCCTTACCCCTTGCCCCTCCTTAGTAGATATGCAGGAATTTATGTCACCCATATTTGGTGGTAATTCAACTGTTTGTGAAAGCGTGATAATTAACGGGCTTCCATTGTTGCTATTCAATTGTTTTGGACCCCCCTTACTTATCACGCTTATCGCACCCATTTAGTCAGTATTTAGCTGCGTAAAGTGGCTAAACATAACTAAACTAATGAGCGTGATGGGGAAAAGTGGTGTTTGGTCACCCAAACACCCGAATTCTTGCACATTTCAGCTCGCCACCTTTGGGCGGCATGCTGAGTTGTGACTACTGCAGGTAATGGGTTTTTGATTAGAACAACAATTGAATAGCACCGATAGATGCCCATTACTGAAGACAAAAAAAAAAACCTGAATTGCCTCCAATAATGAATCACCTCTTGTAATCATTCCTGCTGTAGGACATATTCACATGTTTTGCTCTTGTTTTTATTATTATGTACTTGTTTTATCTCACCCTGGTGAGAACTCAAATAAAGAATTACAAGAATGAGAAATATAACAGATAATTCACCGCTGAGTGCATTTATATACTGTATTAGGCCAATAATGGCTGCAGCAGCTGCCAGCTTTCATTTCACTGTAGGTCCCAGGATTGCAGATATTACTTGCCTTGTGTCCTCAATTAAATAGCATAGAGTTCTGTTACCTGATAAAATGTTGTATATCCACAATATGCTTTTTCTTACTGTGTAAGTAGTCTTTTTTAGGGAGACCTTCATAAGCTTAATGGAATGTATATAACTTATATATGACCTTCATAAGCTTAATGGAATGTATGTAACTTGTAAAGAATACTAAAAAGAAAGTAAAAATAATTAAGGCCATTTCATCTCGGATGTCCTCTTGTCACCTCAATCTCAGTCTTTCAAAAACAGAACTGTTAGAGGCCCAAATGTATTAAGGGGTCTATATTCTAAGCCTTGGATGGAGATAAAGTCGCTGGAGATAAAGTACCAGCCAATCGGCTCCTAAAGGGGGCACTGACGGGAGAGATGTGTGCTGAGCGATCTTAACACAGACCGCTCAGCGCATATCTCACCCCCCGCTCTGCACAGCGCGATGTGCTGAGCGAGGGGGGGGGGGGATGGGGGGTCGATCACTTCACACAGTGCGGAAGTGAGCGACCCGCTAGATTGAGCCTGCATGCAGGCTCAATCTAGCATCAGTGATAGCGATGCGTGGGGCCGCGCATCGCTATCGCTGGGGGGCATACACACGGCAGATCCCTGCTTAAAATCTAAGCAATCTAGTCAGATTGCTTAGATTTTAAACACGGATCTCTCCATGTGTACCCCCCTTAACTGTCATTTTTCAAACCCAGCCTTTGGCATAGCAGTTAGGAGCCGATTGGCTGGTACTTTATCTCCAGCAACTTTACATGCGCTAGGTGTTAAACTGCAATCGCACGTGATCGCAGTTTGAGAGCAGCAATAGTGCATCAATGCTGCATTTTGTGAGTGTTGACGCACTGTTTAGGGGCGTGGTCCGAACAATGCAGGTGTGTCCAGACCGTTTGCCGGAGGCTCCGCAGTGGTTGCATGACATCACACACAGCCGCTGCAACCCAAAAGATGGCGGCCACCGACTGCCTTCGCATGCCCCACTGCATTAATAAATATAAGCACTATGAGTCGATCATGAGGAGTCGATAGAAGAGCAGGAGCAGCAACCAAGTACTAGTGCTGTGGCTGCTGCCAGTCATGATGATCATAACATTAGTACGTAGTATTTCAACATCAACTATATCCAGTGCTAAAGGGCATAGAGGGTTTGAGAAAGGGCAAAACAATATTTTTCAATGCTAAAGAAAAAACATCACCTATAATAAAGAGATGTTTACTGCCAAAAAACATAAAATTGTCAGCTCTGGAAACTAGAGATGAGCGGGTTCGGTTCCTCGGAATCCGAACCCGCCCGAACTTCAGTTTTTTTTACACGGGTCCGAGCGACTCGGATCTTCCCGCCTTGCTCGGTTAACCCGAGCGCGCCCGAACGTCATCATCACGCTGTCGGATTCTCGCGAGGCTCGGATTCTATCGCGAGACTCGGATTCTATATAAGGAGCCGCGCGTCGCCGCCATTTTCACACGTGCATTGAGATTCATAGGGAGAGGACGTGGCTGGCGTCCTCTCCGTTTATAGAGATTCGAGAAGAGAGTGAGACAGAGAGAGACACAGTAGTAATTTTGGGGAGCATTAGGAGGAGTACTACTACTACTAGTACTTGCTGAAGTGATAGAGATAGTGTGACTGTATTATCTGACTTGTAGGGGAGACACTGACAGTGGGGAGCAGTTAGAGTCTGAGAGCAGGACTCAGGACTCAGGAGTACATATAACGTACAGTGCACACTTTTGCTGCCAGAGTGCCACACTGCCATTGTTTGTGACCACACTGACCACCAGTATAATATATATTGTGATTGTCTGCTTAGGACTCAGGAGTACTACTTGCAAGTTGCTGATAGTGTGACCAGTGACCTGACCACCAGTTTAATAATCACCACCAGTTTATGAGTTTAATATATATATATATATATAATTGTATATAATATATATATAATATTGTATACCACCTAGCACCTACCCGTGTTTTTTTTTTTTCTTTCTTCTTTATACATACTACTATAGTAGCTTACTGTAGCAGTCTGCGGTGCTGCTGAGCTGACAGTGTCCAGCAGGTCCGTCATCAGTCATTACATAATAAATATATATACCTGTCCGGCTGCAGTACTAGTTGTCAGATTGTGTTTGGTCTGTGTCCCCGGAGGGGGCGCTAGTGGGTCAGTGGAGGTAGAAGGAAAGAGACGAGGAGGTTGTATCACGTTCTTGCGCATGAGCGCAATGGTATTTTATTTAGCAGATGAGTTTAAACAGAAATGCAGCAGAAATAATATATCAGATGAGAAAACACTTGGAATGATAACAGATAGTCTATGGTAATGGATGATAGGTGACTTGAGAAATCATATCCGGAAATATAAAACAACAGAATGAATGTCAGTGAAATGATTCTGGTTTGAAAACCAGAGCAGGGTTTTAAAACAGAGAACTAAGGCAGTTGATGGATATTGCAAACCTGAGCATAAGCAGGAGACCAACTCACAGTGCAGGTGATGAGGCACTGGCAGCAGCAAGCTGTGTCACAGGTGGAGGAATGAACACACCTGGAGTTTAGTCTTCAACTGCAGGCTGAAGCACACAAGGTGGTGATGAGTGTGAAGCCCAATGCAGGTTGCTGGTATTGCTGAGCCTTGAAGTTCCACGGGAGCAAAGCAGAATCACCAGGAGTATAAGTTCTTAGCAGAGAACCAGGAACTCAGGAGAAACAGGAGCCGATCCTTTCATGCAGGTTGTCAGAATGACACAAAGTCCAGGATGCCTGTGAGGTGAAACTGTAGCCTCCTATATACCCCATGGTGTGCAGGGATTGGATGGAGGAAAGGACAGTGGGTGCGGCCACGCACCGGATTGGCCGCAGCATACTAGCTGTTTGGAAACTGTCATGGCGGCGCCCACGCCGCGGCCCAGCGGGGACGCGGCGCGCACACGCCCGCTGGCTCAGGAGTGTTCCCAGGACCTTGATGATGTCCCATGGCAGGGGCATAGGCGACAGGTGACCGCAGGGAGCCAGGACGGAGTCCGCAGCGGCGGACGGATGCCAGTCTGGTAAGTCGATTCCTGACAGTACCCCCTCCTTTAGGGGTGGACACCGAACACCCACGTGGTTTGGAGGGATGAGTGCTGTGGAAGACACGGACCAACCTAGGAGCATGGACATCAGATGAATTCACCCAGCTTCTCTCCTCTGGGCCATAACCGAACCAATCGACCAGGTACTGGAGACGTCCATACCGGCAACGAGAGTCCAGAATCTTGTTGATCTCAAATTCCACGCCCCGCTGAGTTCGAACCTTGGGACCTGCTGGAAGAGTATTCTGAAAGCGGTTTAGGACTAGAGGTCTGAGGAGAGAAATGTGAAAGGCATTAGGAATACGAAGTGAAGGTGGTAATTTCAACTTGTAAGCCACTGGGTTGATGACACTCTCAATAGGGTATGGACCAATGAAGCGTGGTGCAAACTTCATGGATGGGACCCTGAGACGAAGGTTGCGGGTTGATAACCAAACCCTGTCCCCCGGTTTCAAATGGGGAACCGCACGTCTCTTGCGGTCG
The DNA here is from genome assembly GCF_028390025.1 of Pseudophryne corroboree. NCBI lineage: Eukaryota > Metazoa > Chordata > Amphibia > Anura > Myobatrachidae > Pseudophryne > Pseudophryne corroboree. Next base: position 843,692,033 of record NC_086447.1, on the reverse strand, counting down.
GCGTAGATCTTGTATCGACTGGAGGCTTTTTTGAGGGAAACATGAATCCTTTTCCAAATGGAGGAAAACTGAGTCAGAGCAGTAGTGGCAGCAGGAACATCCATGTGAGGGAGTTCTTGGAATTCAGGTACCCGGGGATGTTGCCCATAGACTGCAAAGAAAGGTGTCGTGTCTGTAGCAGTGTGGTAACGAAAGTTATGGGCAAACTCGGCCCATGGGAGCAGATTGAACCAATCATCCTGGGAGGATGTTACATATAGCCTTAGGAAAGTCTCAAGTTCTTGATTGACTCTCTCTGTCTGCCCGTTCGTCTGAGGATGGTATGATGACGAGAATTTCAATTTTATCTGCATGGCAGAACAGAGGGCCCTCCAAAACCTTGCTACAAACTGTACCCCCCGATCAGATATTATTTCGGAGGGTAAACCGTGTAAACGGAAGATCTCCTGTAGGAAGATCTGGGCAAGTTTCGGGGCTGAAGGGAGACCCTGGAGAGGAACGAAATGAGCCATCTTGGAAAATCTGTCCACTACAACCCAAATAGTGTTATGTCCCTGAGAAGGTGGAAGATCAGTGATAAAATCCATTGATAGGTGAGACCAAGGACGATTAGGGACAGATAAGGGTTGTAACTGACCTGCTGGAGACTGACGAGGAGTCTTGTGCTGCACACATTTAGGACAGGATGCCACGAAATCCTGGATGTCCACTTTCATCTTCGGCCACCAATATGACGCAGAAAGGAACTTGAATGTCTTCAGGACACCAGGATGACCAGTGAACTTGGATTGGTGGGCCCAAGCTAGCAACTTGGGACGGAGTTCTGGGGAAACAAAAGTCTTACCCGGAGGTGGAGCTGGAGAGACTTGAGAGGCAGCGAAAACCACGGGACTCAGGATGGAATGTGGCACAGAGTCAGATGTTCCCTCTTCTGATTCCATGGACCGGGATAATGCGTCGGCTTTCACATTCTGTGAACCTGGGCGGAAATGAAGCCTAAAATTAAAACGTGAGAAAAACATAGCCCACCTGGACTGGCGAGGGTTAAGGCACTGAGCTGCTTTTAGGTATAGCAGGTTTTTATGATCCGTGAAGATGTTAAACGGATGTTTAGCCCCTTCTAGGAGATATCTCCATTCCTCGAGAGCCAGTTTGATTGCCAGTAACTCTTGATCTCCCACGGAGTAGTTAGCTTCTGCGGGAAGAAACTTGCGAGAAAAGAATCCACAAGGGTGAACTTTCCCATCAGATCCCTTCTGGGAGAGAACAGCTCCAACCCCAACTGTAGAGGCATCTACCTCCAACTCGAACGGCCTGTTGACATCTGGCTGTGACAGCACTGGGGCAGACATAAAGGCTAGCTTGATCTTCCGGAAGGCTGCCAAGGCTTCTTCTGACCAGTTGGAATGATCTGCCCCTTTCCGAGTCAGGTTGGTAATAGGAGCGATGAGAGTGGAGAATCCTCGAATAAATTTTCTATAATAGTTGGCAAAACCCAGGAACCGCTGGATAGATTTGAGGGAGTTTGGAATGGACCAATTGGCAATGGCTTCCAATTTTGCCGGGTCCATCTGAAGATCCGATCCGGAAATTATATACCCCAGGAAGGGTATAGAGGGAACTTCGAAGGTACATTTAGATAATTTCCCGTAGAGACGGTTCTCACGAAGACGTCGGAGAACTTCACAGACTTGTAGGCGATGAGATGGAAGGTCTTGAGAAAAGATAAGAATATCATCTAAGTAAACAACAAGGTACTTATACAGGACATCCCGAAAGATCTCGTTCACGAAGTGTTGGAATACCGCTGGAGCATTACTTAACCCAAATGGCATTACCAGGTATTCATAATGGCCATCTCGAGTGTTGAAGGCTGTCTTCCACTCGTCACCACTCCGGATTCTGATGAGATTATAGGCACCGCGGAGATCTAACTTGGTAAAGATGCGAGCCCCCTTAACTCTATCAAAAAGTTCGGTAATAAGTGGTAGAGGATAACTATTCTTGATGGTAATGTCATTGAGACCCCGATAGTCAATGCATGGACGTAGTCCACCATCCTTCTTTTTGACGAAGAAGAAACCTGCACCAGCGGGTGATGATGACGGACGGATGAATCCTTTCTGAAGATTCTCTCTGATGTAATTACTCATCGCCTCTGTTTCAGGAACAGACAAAGGGTAGGTGCGCCCCCTGGGTGGCTTCTTGCCAGGAAGGAGATCGATGGGACAATCCCATTCCCTATGGGGCGGCAGGATATCAGCAGCCTTTTCACAGAAGACGTCTGCGAAGTCTTGATAAGCTGCTGGGAGTGTTAGCTGTGACTTTACTTCGGTAGACTTGATGGGACACACTTGGGCTAAGCAGGAATGATGACAGTGTGAACTCCATGAGGTAAGCTGCAACGTTGTCCAGTCGAACTGTGGGTTATGTAGTTGAAGCCAAGGCATGCCCAAGACAATCTCCTGGGTGGCTTGAGGGATGACCAGGAACTTGATCACTTCTGAATGGAGAAATCCAACTCCCAGAACCACTGGGGTAGTTTGATGTGAAATGTTCCCTTTAGAGATTCTACTACCATCCACAGCAGTAATGTATACAGGATAAGAGAGTTCACAGGTAGACAAGCAAAATTTGTTTACCGCAGCTTGGGTGATAAAATTTCCTGCAGCACCGCAGTCCACTAATGCTGACGCAGACTGGAGCCCAACGGAAGTTTCTAGCGTCACTGGAAGAATGAGATCTTGTTGAGAAGGAGCTTGACTGAATGATCCTAACTTGACTCCTCCCTTACAAGTCAGGATCTGGCGCTTCCCGAACGCATCGTGCAGGAGTTAATTTGATGACCCGCAGCAGCACAGTATAGGCAAAGCCTCTCTCGTAATCTTCTTGCCCGCTCCTCAGGGGTTAGGCGGGACCTATTTACCTGCATAGGCTCGTCAGAAGAAGGAGGCTGAAACTGTACAGAAGGTATGAACCTTACTCTGCGAGGTTCACTCCGAGCGCGTTCATTATTGCGTTCGCGGATGCGAGAGTCCAGCTTTATACACAGGGAGATCAAGTCAGACAGTTGAACAGGGATGTCACGGGTTGCCAGTTCGTCCTTGATCCGATCCGAAAGTCCGTGCCAGAAGGTTGCTACCAGAGCTTGGTTGTTCCATTGGACTTCTGCAGCCAACGTCTGGAACTGGATGACATATTGTCCCATGCTTCGGTTACCTTGACGAAGTTGGATCAGGTCTGCCGAAGCTGATGTTGCACGACCGGGCTCGTCAAAGATCCGTCTAAAGGTTGACACGAAGTCTGAGTAGTTATTGATCAGAGGGTCAGCACGTTCCCACAGAGGAGACACCCAATTCAGAGCAGATCCAGAGAGTAAGGAAATGATGTAGGCAACCTTGGACCTTGGTGTAGGAAAGTTATGTGGCAATAACTCAAACTGTATTTCGCACTGATTAAGAAACCCGCGACATAATTTAGGACTGCCATCATATTTGCTCGGCACGGGCAGGTGCAGACGAGACACCGGAGCTGATGCAGCCGACATAGAAGAACTTACAGCACTGGCAGGTGCTGGGGTAACAGTAGGTGAGAGTACACTCGGCAGGGATTGCTGCAGTGTATCCAATCGGGAGGACATCCCTTGTAGAAAGTGAAGCATCTGCTGCTGCGCAACCTCTTGACCATCCAGACGGGAGACCAGATCTTGCAAGGCCTCTGACCCCACACTCCGTCCACCATCCGAGTCCATCGATCCTGGACTTACTGTCAGATTGTGTTTGGTCTGTGTCCCCGGAGGGGGCGCTAGTGGGTCAGTGGAGGTAGAAGGAAAGAGACGAGGAGGTTGTATCACGTTCTTGCGCATGAGCGCAATGGTATTTTATTTAGCAGATGAGTTTAAACAGAAATGCAGCAGAAATAATATATCAGATGAGAAAACACTTGGAATGATAACAGATAGTCTATGGTAATGGATGATAGGTGACTTGAGAAATCATATCCGGAAATATAAAACAACAGAATGAATGTCAGTGAAATGATTCTGGTTTGAAAACCAGAGCAGGGTTTTAAAACAGAGAACTAAGGCAGTTGATGGATATTGCAAACCTGAGCATAAGCAGGAGACCAACTCACAGTGCAGGTGATGAGGCACTGGCAGCAGCAAGCTGTGTCACAGGTGGAGGAATGAACACACCTGGAGTTTAGTCTTCAACTGCAGGCTGAAGCACACAAGGTGGTGATGAGTGTGAAGCCCAATGCAGGTTGCTGGTATTGCTGAGCCTTGAAGTTCCACGGGAGCAAAGCAGAATCACCAGGAGTATAAGTTCTTAGCAGAGAACCAGGAACTCAGGAGAAACAGGAGCCGATCCTTTCATGCAGGTTGTCAGAATGACACAAAGTCCAGGATGCCTGTGAGGTGAAACTGTAGCCTCCTATATACCCCATGGTGTGCAGGGATTGGATGGAGGAAAGGACAGTGGGTGCGGCCACGCACCGGATTGGCCGCAGCATACTAGCTGTTTGGAAACTGTCATGGCGGCGCCCACGCCGCGGCCCAGCGGGGACGCGGCGCGCACACGCCCGCTGGCTCAGGAGTGTTCCCAGGACCTTGATGATGTCCCATGGCAGGGGCATAGGCGACAGGTGACCGCAGGGAGCCAGGACGGAGTCCGCAGCGGCGGACGGATGCCAGTCTGGTAAGTCGATTCCTGACACTAGTGATATTATATATACATATATATTGATTTCATCTCATTATCATCCAGTCTATATTATCAGCAGACACAGTACGTTAGTCCACGGCTGTAGCTACCTCTGTGTCGGCACTCGGCAGTCCATCCATAATTGTATACCACCTACCCGTGGTTTTTTTTTTTCTTTCTTCTTTATACATACTACTATAGTAGCTTACTGTAGCAGTCTGCGGTGCTGCTGAGCTGACAGTGTCCAGCAGGTCCGTCATCAGTCATTACATAATAAATATATATACCTGTCCGGCTGCAGTACTAGTGATATTATATATACATATATATTGATTTCATCTCATTATCATCCAGTCTATATTATCAGCAGACACAGTACGGTAGTCCACGGCTGTAGCTACCTCTGTGTCGGCACTCGGCAGTCCATCCATAATTGTATACCACCTACCCGTGGTTTTTTTTTTCTTTCTTCTTTATACATACTACTATAGTAGCTTACTGTAGCAGTCTGCGGTGCTGCTGAGCTGACAGTGTCCAGCATGTCCGTCATCAGTCATTACATAATAAATATATATACCTGTCCGGCTGCAGTACTAGTGATATTATATATACATATATATTGATTTCATCTCGTTATCATCCAGTCTATATTATCAGCAGACACAGTACGTTAGTCCACGGCTGTAGCTACCTCTGTGTCGGCACTCGGCAGTCCATCCATAATTGTATACCACCTACCCGTGGTTTTTTTTTTTTCTTTCTTCTTTATACATACTACTATAGTAGCTTACTGTAGCAGTCTGCGGTGCTGCTGAGCTGACAGTGTCCAGCAGGTCCGTCATCAGTCATTACATAATAAATATATATACCTGTCCGGCTGCAGTACTAGTGATATTATATATACATATATATTGATTTCATCTCGTTATCATCCAGTCTATATTATCAGCAGACACAGTACGTTAGTCCACGGCTGTAGCTACCTCTGTGTCGGCACTCGGCAGTCCATCCATAATTGTATACCACCTACCCGTGGTTTTTTTTTTTTCTTTCTTCTTTATACATACTACTATAGTAGCTTACTGTAGCAGTCTGCGGTGCTGCTGAGCTGACAGTGTCCAGCAGGTCTGTCATCAGTCATTACATAATAAATATATATACCTGTCCGGCTGCAGTACTAGTGATATTATATATACATATATATTGATTTCATCTCATTATCATCCAGTCTATATTATCAGCAGACACAGTACGGTAGTCCACGGCTGTAGCTACCTCTGTGTCGGCACTCGGCAGTCCATCCATAATTGTATACCACCTACCCGTGGTTTTTTTTTTTCTTTCTTCTTTATACATACTACTATAGTAGCTTACTGTAGCAGTCTGCGGTGCTGCTGAGCTGACAGTGTCCAGCAGGTCCGTCATCAGTCATTACATAATAAATATATATACCTGTCCGGCTGCAGTACTAGTGATATTATATATACATATATATTGATTTCATCTCATTATCATCCAGTCTATATTATCAGCAGACACAGTACGGTAGTCCACGGCTGTAGCTACCTCTGTGTCGGCACTCGGCAGTCCATCCATAATTGTATACCACCTACCCGTGTTTTTTTTTTTCTTTCTTCTTTATACATACTACTATAGTAGCTTACTGTAGCAGTCTGCGGTGCTGCTGAGCTGACAGTGTCCAGCAGGTCCGTCATCAGTCATTACATAATAAATATATATACCTGTCCGGCTGCAGTACTAGTGATATTATATATACATATATATTGATTTCATCTCATTATCATCCAGTCTATATTATCAGCAGACACAGTACGGTAGTCCACGGCTGTAGCTACCTCTGTGTCGGCACTCGGCAGTCCATCCATAATTGTATACCACCTACCCGTGGTTTTTTTTTTTTTCTTTCTTCTTTATACATACTACTATAGTAGCTTACTGTAGCAGTCTGCGGTGCTGCTGAGCTGACAGTGTCCAGCAGGTCCGTCATCAGTCATTACATAATAAATATATATACCTGTCCGGCTGCAGTACTAGTGATATTATATATACATATATATTGATTTCATCTCATTATCATCCAGTCTATATTAGCAGCAGACACAGTACGGTAGTCCACGGCTGTAGCTACCTCTGTGTCGGCACTCGGCAGTCCATCCATAAGTATACTAGTATCCATCCATCTCCATTGTTTACCTGAGGTGCCTTTTAGTTGTGCCTATTAAAATATGGAGAACAAAAATGTTGAGGTTCCAAAATTAGGGAAAGATCAAGATCCACTTCCACCTCGTGCTGAAGCTGCTGCCACTAGTCATGGCCGAGACGATGAAATGCCAGCAACGTCGTCTGCCAAGGCCGATGCCCAATGTCATAGTACAGAGCATGTAAAATCCAAAACACCAAATATCAGTAAAAAAAGGACTCCAAAACCTAAAATAAAATTGTCGGAGGAGAAGCGTAAACTTGCCAATATGCCATTTACCACACGGAGTGGCAAGGAACGGCTGAGGCCCTGGCCTATGTTCATGGCTAGTGGTTCAGCTTCACATGAGGATGGAAGCACTCAGCCTCTCGCTAGAAAAATGAAAAGACTCAAGATGGCAAAAGCAGTATCACCGCAAAGAACTGTGCGTTCTTCGAAATCCCAAATCCACAAGGAGAGTCCGACTCCAATTGTGTCGGTTGCGATGCCTGACCTTCCCAACACTGGACGTGAAGAGCATGCGCCTTCCACCATTTGCACGCCCCCTGCAAGTGCTGGAAGGAGCACCCGCAGTCCAGTTCCTGATAGTCAGATTGAAGATGTCAGTGTTGAAGTACACCAGGATGAGGAGGATATGGGTGTTGCTGGCGCTGGGGAGGAAATTGACCAGGAGGATTCTGATGGTGAGGTGGTTTGTTTAAGTCAGGCACCCGGGGAGACACCTGTTGTCCGTGGGAGGAATATGGCCATTGACATGCCTGGTGAAAATACCAAAAAAATCAGCTCTTCGGTGTGGAAGTATTTCAACAGAAATGCGGACAACAGGTGTCAAGCCGTGTGTTGCCTTTGTCAAGCTGTAATAAGTAGGGGTAAGGACGTTAACCACCTCGGAACATCCTCCCTTATACGTCACCTGCAGCGCATTCATAATAAGTCAGTGACAAGTTCAAAAACTTTGGGTGACAGCGGAAGCAGTCCACTGACCAGTAAATCCCTTCCTCTTGTAACCAAGCTCACGCAAACCACCCCACCAACTCCCTCAGTGTCAATTTCCTCCTTACCCAGGAATGCCAATAGTCCTGCAGGCCATGTCACTGGCAATTCTGACGAGTCCTCTCCTGCCTGGGATTCCTCCAATGCATCCTTGAGTGTAATGCCTACTGCTGCTGGCGCTGCTGTTGTTGCTGCTGGGAGTCGATCGTCATCCCAGAGGGGAAGTCGTAAGCCCACTTGTACTACTTCCAGTAAGCAATTGACTGTCCAACAGTCCTTTGCGAGGAAGATGAAATATCACAGCAGTCATCCTGCTGCAAAGCGGATAACTGAGGCCTTGACAACTATGTTGGTGTTAGACGTGCGTCCGGTATCCGCCGTTAGTTCACAGGGAACTAGACAATTTCTTGAGGTAGTGTGCCCCCGTTACCAAATACCATCTAGGTTCCACTTCTCTAGGCAGGCGATACCAAGAATGTACACGGACGTCAGAAAAAGACTCACCAGTGTCCTAAAAAATGCAGTTGTACCCAATGTCCACTTAACCACGGACATGTGGACAAGTGGAGCAGGGCAGGGTCAGGACTATATGACTGTGACAGCCCACTGGGTAGATGTATGGACTCCCGCCGCAAGAACAGCAGCGGCGGCACCAGTAGCAGCATCTCGCAAACGCCAACTCTTTCCTAGGCAGGCTACGCTTTGTATCACCGCTTTCCAGAATACGCACACAGCTGAAAACCTCTTACGGCAACTGAGGAAGATCATCGCGGAATGGCTTACCCCAATTGGACTCTCCTGTGGATTTGTGGCATCGGACAACGCCAGCAATATTGTGTGTGCATTAAATCTGGGCAAATTCCAGCACGTCCCATGTTTTGCACATACCTTGAATTTGGTGGTGCAGAATTTTTTAAAAAACGACAGGGGTGTGCAAGAGATGCTGTCGGTGGCCAGAAGAATTGCGGGACTCTTTCGGCGTACAGGCACCACGTACAGAAGACTGGAGCACCACCAAAAACAACTGAACCTGCCCTGCCATCATCTGAAGCAAGAAGTGGTAACGAGGTGGAATTCAACCCTCTATATGCTTCAGAGGTTGGAGGAGCAGCAAAAGGCCATTCAAGCCTATACAATTCAGCACGATATAGGAGGTGGAATGCACCTGTCTCAAGCGCAGTGGAGAATGATTTCAACATTGTGCAAGGTTCTGATGCCCTTTGAACTTGCCACACGTGAAGTCAGTTCAGACACTGCCAGCCTGAGTCAGGTCATTCCCCTCATCAGGCTTTTGCAGAAGAAGCTGGAGACATTGAAGGAGGAGCTAACATGGAGCGATTCCGCTAGGCATGTGGGACTTGTGGATGGAGCCCTTAATTCGCTTAACAAGGATTCACGGGTGGTCAATCTGTTGAAATCAGAGCACTACATTTTGGCCACCATGCTCGATCCTAGATTTAAAGCATACCTTGGATCTCTCTTTCCGGCAGACACAAGTCTGCTGGGGTTCAAAGACCTGCTGGTGAGAAAATTGTCAAGTCAAGCGGAACGCGACCTGTCAACATCTCCTCCTTCACATTCTCCCGCAACTGGGGGTGCGAGGAAAAGGCTCAGAATTCCGAGCCCACCCGCTGGCGGTGATGCAGGGCAGTCTGGAGCGACTGCTGATGCTGACATCTGGTGCGGACTGAAGGACCTGACAACGATTACGGACATGTCGTCTACTGTCACTGCATATGATTCTCTCACCATTGAAAGAATGGTGGAGGATTATATGAGTGACCGCATCCAAGTAGGCAAGTCACACAGTCCGTACTTATACTGGCAGGAAAAAGAGGCAATTTGGAGGCCCTTGCACAAACTGGCTTTATTCTACCTAAGTTGCCCTCCCACAAGTGTGTACTCCGAAAGAGTGTTTAGTGCCGCCGCTCACCTTGTCAGCAATCGGCGTACGAGGTTACATCCTGTCAAAGTCAGAAAAATATCACTATGCACACTGCCATATTTGCACCTCATATGTGTCCCTGCTGCGCATGCGTGCGCTCTCCCGTGCGTGCGCATACTCGCTGTTGCGGGCACCCGCAGGCGCACGGTATGCGCATTTACGGTAGAGATTGTGTGCGTCTAGCGGGCGACTCTTTCGTTACATATTTTCACCATATAATGTATTTTGTAGATTATGGTCCCTTTGATAGAATCTGAAAGTTTGGTTAATGTAGAATGTTCATGGACGGAGAAATCCCTCTTTGTTTGATACGAAGGGTCAGACAGGAGTAATACAGTGGTGTTTAGTATCCATCGGAAGAGTATTTAATTAGCAATATTCCGATGTTGGTTTGAAGCGAATTAATCGCTCGTGCGAATAGTTATGGACATAAGAAGTTTATGTCCATTTTCTATTATTTGCACTTACTTATCCATGCAGCGGGAAACCTAGTTTCCCACCCACCTGAGCAGTTGGAAATTGTCACAGCCCACCTGTATGAATCAACCTATGACCTTTTGTTATAATGCGAGGAGGAATTCCTGTGTCCAATGAACAATGAGATTGTAGGGACCATTGAATCGTATTGTGTGTGGGGCATAAATAGACAAGCCGATCACATCCAGCTCTCACTCTTCAACGGTTCTCATTGCTGATAATCGGGAGCTGGATGTCCAGAGGCGCATGCGATCGTTCCCCTTTGTGCGTAAGTTTTTCTCCGCAATCATATTGTCTTTCTTGTTATTCTGAGCCATCTCTCTCTCTCTCTCTCTCTCTCTCTCTCCTCTTTTTCTCGTATTCTCTTAAACGTAATAGTATTGTATTGTATTTCCTGTGTAGTTATCTGGTTAGTTAGTCTATGTTATATTGTAGTGTATGACTTGTATTGTATTAATTATTTTGCAAGTATAACATTCATAATATATATATAAGGCGTTGGACCCTAAGCCCAGGTATCTGTGTATTTCTTATAGTGTTAAGTATTCTCAGAGCGTCGGTGACGCTCGAACAGCTTTTAAGTTAATAAGGTTACACTGTGTTGCATCTACACCCTATCTCTACACTAAGGTTTTACTGCATATTACATTGTTTATGGTTTAGATATAAAGGTTTAACATTGTGAGCGTCTGCGCCGCTGGTGATCTCCTCGTGGTCCCGAGCGTCCGCTACGCTATAGCGAATCATTACGTTAGTCGGCAGCCAATAGCGTGCCTGCCTGTGATCTCTTGGCCGTGAGCGAACGTGACGCTTGAGCGTCTCGACCACGGCTAAGCGATTGTTACGCAACGTGCGTACCCTTACGGTACTCCATACGTAAATAGCGTACAGTGTTCTTAGACCTCATAAAGGGTGTTATATAAGATAAATATTTAGCTTTATCAATTGGCGGCTCGTCCTGTCCTTCACATATCTCTGCTAGGTAATTTCAGCAGACATTATCCATCAGCAAAGGGCGGGAGATCATATTCTTCGCAGTGCTGACGGGATAAGCGTCTGCTTCACTTAGTAAAGGGTGCTGAGGGAATCCGGAACCGGAGGTAAGAACAACACGCTAGTGTCTTTTAAAACTGTTTTTTCTATCTTGCGTACGCACACACGCATATCTGCATTTCTTTTTCGTGTATTTTCATATATCACTCTCCTGTTTGCCATTTTTATAATTGATAAAACGTGCTAAGAGAGATTTGTCGCTATTTCATAGTTAAAGTGTAAAAGTAATATTAAGGGATAAAGTGTAAAGCACACACGCAGCTCTACCTAAAGGTACAAGGAGAGATTGGTGTGGGGTTCAGTAGAGGATCGAGGATCATCTACATTGATAAACGTGTACATTGTGTTACGGTGGACATTGGTTTTGTGTACACGTGTCTCTAACAAAGGGCTGAGACTCGCGTACGCAAAGGCCGACGCACGCAGCGTAAATTACGCAACGGAGCGTCTGGGTACGCCCACGTAACTCAAGTCACACGATAGTGTTGATTTTTAACAAGCGAAAAGGTGGCAAGGCGATAAATAGCGCAACAGGCGATAAATAGCGCAACAGGCGATAAGTAGCGCAACAGGCGATAAATAGCGCAAGTTTATTTTAGTATTCGAAATTTAAATTAACAGATCCTTCTCCAAATTTACAACACATCTGGTCTAAAGAAAATTTCTGCGCAGAAATAGAAATAGAAACAAAAGTGTATATGTGGTGAGTGAGTGTTTGTTTTTACAATTTTGGGGATTGAACCACAGAAATCATCGAGTTCTCGTGAAGGTACATACGTGTAAGTGACATACGTGGTGGCTAGGGAGGCATCTCTGGTTAAACATAAAATTTGAGCATTAGAGTGTAGCGGACCAGGAGGTATAGCAGACCAGGAGGTCAGACCAGGAGGTCATATAACAGACCAGGAGGTCTAGGTACAAAGAAGTCCGCTATAGAGACAAGGCACAACACCAAGAAGGGTTGGTGCAACACCCATATAGGCCATAAAGCTCAGGCTGAAGGAATTCGCAGCTGCTGAATGTCGATTCCACTGGTCGCTCCGTACATAAGATTAGTTGCTTATGTACTGAACGATTGTACCGCACGTAATTGTGTGCATTAGTTAGTAACCTGACCAGTACCATTTGTGTACGAACCCGGTCATAAACGCTATTTGTACATTCTAACGTGATTTGTGTAATTTTTTATTTTTTCAAAAAGGGAAGTTCGCTGGTCACTCAGGAATTATCCGACAACCCCACCTTTACTGGAAAGGGTTAATGCTCTTCGGATCACACTCACATGTTCCAGTAAACGAAGGTTAATAGGGGCCCTGGGTCGAGTACGCCAGCACTATATCAGTGTGTGGGCATATTGGTCGGCGTGGGCGAGTGAGTGAGGTGCTCGGTAAACTTCACCGTCAACCTATCTTTGAATATTTTGGTTTTTTGTAAGGGTTCGCTGAAGACCCTGATATAAAGGTCAGAGGTAGAGCAAGCAACACCTGCAAATTATGGGGGCCAGTTGTTCAGGAAGGGGGCGATCAACCTCGGTTCGGGTTGATTCTGTAAACCGACCAGTCGGGTCGGCAAGGTACGTAATGTGTGAAAAATACGGAAGACACACAGAAATTTTATGTGATGAATGGGAGAAAATGACTGTACATGACGGGGAGAAATTCCCAAGAATAGGCAGCTTCAGCCCAGAAGTGTTGCAAAATTTAAGGAGAAGGATATGTCTCATTAAATCAGCAAAGAGACGAATCCAACATTATGATTATTTGCAGTTATGGCAACAGGAGGGTGAAATACAGAGAGGATTGGCTCAGGCGGCGGGATCTGGCCCTATCAGGAAACTGATAGCCACGGCCCCACCGCCACCATACATATCAGGAGAGAAATTGGTTGCGGAGAATGACGCATCAGGGGGTAACAAACAGGCACTTAGCAACTGTATAAATGTTAAGGATAATGTTAATAAGTTAACCCATGCAAGTATTAACCCGTGCAAGTTGTACCCTGTTTTGAACTTTCCCCAGGAGTGTGATCAAGAGGACGAATCGGCAACAATATCGGCGCTCTCTCTAGCAGCCACTATATCAGAAACGACAGTAGGCACGGCCCAACCCATAAGATTAGTAACAAAGCCCCCTAGCGGAGGGACAGGTGAGGTCGTATCAACGGGTAAGTACGGCGCCATACACTATGCTGAAACCATTTCACCACAGACTGTAGAATCTACACAGAATGATGTTGTTAAACTTGCTCCCGTGAGGGTAATAGCAGTCCCAAATGGGAAAACGGACACTACAGGAGTCACTCCTATCAGGAACATTGCCATGTACAGCCCGTTTTCCCGAATGGAATTAAGGACCATAGTGTCTGAATTCCCTGACCCCAGAAAAGATTTAGTTGCTAGCCAAAAATACATCAGAGACCTAGGAAACACTTTAGAGCCCAATAACAAAGATTGGCAGATATTGCTGAGGGCTTGTTTACCCTCCAATGTCGACGCAGCTCAATTTTTAGCTGACTGTGGATTGGATCAGGATGTACCTCTTACAGATGTGTACAACAAAGATAACGTAAAAAGAATAAATTTACAGTTAAAGGAGTATTTCCCAGCTGTAGCCAAATGGAATAGAATTTTTTCCATTAAACAAAAAGAGTCAGAAACAGCTGCTGATTATTTTCACCCGGCATTATTAGAAATGGCAAAGTACACTGGCATAGAGGACATTAGGACCAATGCAAACCATCAAGAAGTAGCAGTATCTGTGCTAATGGATGGTTTAAAAGATGCATTAAAGACCAGGGTACAGACCACACAACCATGTTGGCGAGGTCTGTCGGTGGCTACTTTGAGAGAGGCTGCTATTGATCACGACCGGAATATCACCAGACACAGGGAGTCACAAGGTGATAAGTTAATGTCAGTAAGTATACAGGCCCTGACCACAAAACAGCCTGTGTTTATATCACCTGTGGGTAAGTCAAATGTGGTAACATGTTATTTTTGTCATAAACAGGGACACATAACACGAATCATACCAACCCCCTAGACAACGACACGACACACGACATTGGGAGCAAGGTCCGCAGAGACGGAGTTATGAGCCACATACAGGGGAAACAAAAAGATACCCCCCGAACAGAGACTGGCACGCCTCTGGTAGTTCCCAGCTAACTCCCTCACAAGTAGTTGCTGCCAGCGGGATTCAGGGAGGTCACCATACCCAATAGGGGTGTGGCCATACCTGTAATCTCCAGCCAGTAAAATTGATTGCAAATCTTGGAAGTGAACCCGAGATTGCAATAGATGTAGCTGGTAAAACATTAAACTTTCTTGTAGATACGGGGGCGGCCAAATCAGTGATAAATTCGACAGTGGGCATGAGAACCACTGGTAAGACAATTCCAGCCATAGGAGTAACGGGAGTAGTCCAGCACTACCCTGTTAGCAAACCAGCCGAGATTACAATAGGGCCTTTACATACCAAGCATTCCTTTTTGCTGGCTGCATCGGCACCGACTAATCTCCTGGGAAGAGACTTATTGTGTAAAATGGGGTGCGTCATTTATTGTACTCCTGAAGGTGTATTCTTGGACATACCTGAGAATCACGCTCAGGAAGTGCGAGACATGTTAGACTCCCCATCAAAATTAATGTCACATACCATTATGACAAATAGGACTCCATCCCAAGTAGAAGAAATGACATCCCAGATACCAGAGTCACTTTGGACTAAAGATGGACAGGACACTGGATTAATGGCAAACGTAGCTCCGGTAGTTGTACAAGTAAAAGATGGTAGGATAGCTCCAAAAATCCCACAGTACCCTCTGAAGCCAGAGGTGGAGTTAGGAGTGTATCCCGTAATAGAGCGCTTGCTACAACAGGGCATTCTGGTAAGAACGTCCAGCACTGCCAATAGTCCCATCTTCCCTGTTAAAAAGAGTGGGGGGAGGGGTTACCGGCTAGTGCAGGATCTAAGGGGGATTAACAAAATAGTTGAGAGTCAGTTCCCCGTAGTGCCAAATCCAGCTGTCATCCTTATGCAAATCCCTCCCACTGCGAAATTTTTCACTGTTATTGACCTCTGCTCCGCTTTCTTTTCGGTACCTCTGCACCCTGACAGCCAATACTTGTTTGCATTCACATACAGAGGAGTCCAATACACATGGACTCGATTACCACAAGGTTTCATAGACAGTCCAAGTATATTTTCCCAGGCTTTGCATGATTGTTTACAGTCTTTCCAACCAGAGAGTGGATCAGTATTAATACAGTACGTGGATGATCTACTACTGTGTTCTGATTCATTGGAAGCATCCCTGAAGGATACGAAACAGCTCCTGTTTCATCTTTCAGATACAGGACACAAGGTTTCCAAAGACAAGTTGCAATTATGCCAAACTAAGGTAAAATATTTGGGACACTGTCTAACACAAGGACTGAGACACCTGACCGCTGATAGAATTCAAGCAATTAGAGACATGACTCTGCCACAAACCCAGCAACAGATCAGAACATTTTTAGGAATGTGTGGGTATTGCCGTAACTGGATCCCAGGGTTTTCCATTCTAGCGTTACCTTTGCAGGAGATGGTCTCCTCAAACAAACCTGATCGGATTTCGCATACAGACGAGTCCGAGATGGCATTTGAGAGACTTAAACAGTGCCTAACGCAGGCACCAGCATTAGGTATGCCAGACTATGGGAAACCCTTTGAGCTGTACGAAACAGAAAGTGCTGGTTGCGCGGCAGGCGTCTTAACCCAAAAGCACGGTGATGCCAGCAGGCCAGTAGCATACTACAGCGCTCAGCTAGATACGGTAGCGCGATCCCTCCCCACATGCTTGCGAAGCGTTGCTGCGATAGCATTGCTAGTAACGAAAAGCGAAGATGTAGTGCTAGGTCACAACCTCACAATTCATACACCACATGCAGTGTCAGCCTTGCTAAATTCTGCCCAAACCAGGCACGTCTCATCAGCGCGGTTTACAAGATGGGAATTGGCACTAATGGCCCCCGTAAACATCACCATAAGGAGATGCAGTGCATTAAATCCTGCAACATATCTCCCAGGTGTGCCTGGACAGGCACAAAGGGTGGAGGATGAGAGTGGTGGGGAAGGAGGATTTAATACAAAGGAGGACACACATGATTGTATGGAATATTTGTCCCAAAATTTTACCGCAAGGCCTGACATCAGTGACAACCCACTGGAAGATGTAGATCTAACTTTCTACACGGACGGTAGTTGTCACAGACAGTCAGACTCGGGAGACTTGTGTACTGGATACGCAGTCTTAGATGACCAAGGCACCATAGAAGCAGAACCGCTAGGCCCACCTCACTCAGCCCAGGTTGCTGAACTGGTCGCCCTAACCAGAGCATGTGAATTGGCTAAGGGCAAATCAGCCAATATCTACACCGACTCTAGATACGCATTCGGGGTAGTCCATGATTTCGGAGCCCTATGGCGCCTCAGAAATTTCATGACGGCAGCTGGTACACCGGTAGCGCATGCAGCTCACATCAAAAGGCTTCTAACAGCGATACAGGAACCCGACAGAGTGGCTGTTATCAAGTGTAAAGCACACACATATAGTCAAGATCCAGTATCACTTGGTAACAGCCGAGCAGACGAAGCTGCTAAGTTAGCAGCCGGTACCCCCAGACAGACAGACACCACACAACTGATGGTATTTAATACCATCAACACACAGAAGTTGTGTGAAATGCAAAATTTGTGTTCCACACAGGAAAAGGCAGTCTGGAAGGCAAAGGGATATGGCCAGGAGTCCTCAGGACTCTGGACGGATGGACATGGTAAACCGGTGGCCCCCAGAGCATATCTCCCATGTTTAGCTGAGGCAGCTCACGGGCTGACTCATCTGGGCAAAGAAGGAATGTGCAAGTTGGTAAGAGCATATTGGTGCGCCCCAGGATTTTCATCTCATGCAGGTAAGAGAGCAATGTCATGCCTTACCTGTTTGAGAAAGAACATCGGAAAGGCAATACCAACAGAACCATCTCATATCCCACCTGCAGGCGGCCCTTTCCAGGTAATACAGATTGACTTCATTCAATTACCCCCTTGTCAAAATTTGAAATATGTACTTGTTTGTATAGATGTTTTTTCAAATTGGGTCGAAGCATTTCCTGCGGCCACAAATACCGCTATGTTTACTGCTAAGAAAATTGTGCAGGAATTTGTATGTAGATATGGTATCCCTAGAATTATCGAAAGTGATAGGGGTACCCATTTTACAGGTGATGTCTTTCAAGGAATGTGTAAGTTGATGGGAATTGATAGCAAGCTGCACACTCCATACCGTCCACAGGCGAGTGCGAAGGTGGAAAGAGTGAACAGCACTATTAAAAATAAACTGAGCAAAGTTATGGCAGAGACAGGATTGACATGGCCAGAAGCTTTACCCATTGTACTGTACAGCATCAGAACCACTCCCAGGTCCCCTCTTAATCTGTCTCCCTTTGAAATCTTGTTAGGTCGACAACCGCATGTTATGATTAACCCTCAGGATGATTTGAAGTGTAACAATGAAGTGACTGTAAAATACTTGATTAACATGAGTAAACAGCTAAGGAATCAAAATGATAATTTGAAGTTGGTGATTCCTGATTTACCAGATAGTAATTGTCATGACATTGAACCTGGGGATTATGTAATGATACGGAATTTTCTACGCTCAGGTTGCCTTATTGACAGATGGGAAGGACCATACCAAGTCTTATTGACTAGCACTACAGCATTGAAGGTTGCCGAGAGAGAGACTTGGGTTCATTCGTCCCATTGTAAGAAGGTTGCTGACCCAGAGAGGTCCCGTGATAAGGAACAGACGGTAGAGGAAGTTGTATCACTGGAGTGTCTGTTCCAGGAGGACTGAGGCGGCACCTGAGCATTGAAAATCACAAGATCAAAAGCAGTTGTCGATTCCCTGTTCCCTTTTATTGTTTTTCTCCACTTCCCATCCCCTCTCCCTCAATTATTTTTTTTTCCCCCTTCTCATTCTTCTTCGTTTCCTCCTATAAGATGGACTTGCCCCAAGAGACTGTGATCCGGATTTTCCTGTTGACCATGATGTTGACCAGAGCAGTCTGTTCCGGCGAGAGTACCATGGAGGTCGAGAGAGGTTCTGGAATGGGTTCTGAT
The DNA here is from genome assembly GCF_028390025.1 of Pseudophryne corroboree. NCBI lineage: Eukaryota > Metazoa > Chordata > Amphibia > Anura > Myobatrachidae > Pseudophryne > Pseudophryne corroboree. The sequence continues at coordinate 843,673,481 of NC_086447.1, read as the reverse complement.
GACAGAGATGGAGGCGTAGTTTTCCGAGAACAACATAATCAACAAGCAAAGGCGAGTATCAGAAAACGATCCGATAGCATTGACAATAGAAGGAATTGTGAAGGACTGTTAGCTGAAGAAAACTGTATCTGTAGGCTCTGTGACAATGTGGTTGAGGATGGGTGCATTAAGAAATGCCAATCCAGTTTTAATATCCACATGGACCGGCACCCCTTGAGTGACTATCACTCCTTAGTGGGTAGTGTGTTAAATCAAACAGATTGTTGGGTATGCTCTCAAGTACCTCAAGGTCATAGCAAATCAGGACTAGTACCATTTCCTTTAACGATAGGGGAGGTACTTGAGCTAAAGGGTGGGAGACCGGTGGACAGGAGGTTTAATATCTCCAGTCCTCCTAGTTTGAAGCTCCACCAATATCATGTGGATAGATCCCTAATATGTTTTAACATTACCAATCCCCGAAAGCCGGGAAGTTGGGAAGTGTCATGGAGTAACCAAACCATGACCTTTTCATATAGAGCAGATAGAATGCCGACAGATACAGAGCTTATACGCCACATAGCCAGTAGAGAAAAATCTTTCCGATATAGGTATACCCTAGGAAGTAGGATTACGAGAGTTGGAGAGGTATCACCAGGATACTGTGCACATATCGTACAAACTGATACGTGTACTAAACAGATGGGAGCATTAGGGTTAGGAGATTTCACATGGAAGATGTGTAATATGGTTATGTCCTACTCCGTCCCATATGTTCTCCCCGATGATGCATATTTCATATGCGGGAGGAAGGCGTATAAGTGGCTTGCCCCAAACTCTGAAGGATTGTGTTATATTGGAAAAGTACTGCCTGAGGTAATGACTGTATCACATGCCAAAATGAAAGATATACACCATGGTGCCCAAGCTCCTTATACTCATACCCACTACGAGCACGTAGTTAAACGGCACCTGATAGAAAGAACAGAGCATCCGGCCTCTGACATGATTCATGAATCCACCGGGATTCAGGTTTTACTTGCGTTAGACATCGCTCGCACCGCCAGAGGAGTGTTGAATTATAAATACATATCTGCGCTCGCAAATTTGTTAGACAATATCACAGAAATGTATGATGACACTTTTAGGTATACTGGAAGAGAGCTTCAAGCTTATAAAACAGAACTGGTTCAGCATAGAATGGTTCTCAATTATCTCACGGCAGTAACAGGTGGATATTGTGTCACACTGGCAACGCAGTACGGCGTAAAATGCTGCACATATATAACGAATAGTACCGAGGACCCGGTCGAGGTCATAGACCAAAAGATGGACGATATTCTCCAATTGAAGTGGGAATTTCGCAGGAGACACAATCTCACTCTTGCTGCTGTAGGTAATAAGCTGACTGGTTGGGTGTCATGGTTGAACCCGCGAAATTGGTTCTCTGGTTTAGGAGAATGGGCTCAAGGAGTCATAATGGATGTAGGGAAGTTTCTCCTATGTATCTTAGGTGTTATCATAACGATTGGCTTGATATTTAGATGCGGTCAGGCTTTAGTGAAGTGCAAACGAAGTACCAGGGTGATGAGTTTAAGGAGTGAGGAAATTGTAATTCCAATGGATTTGATTTATGACCCAAATGTAGAAACAATGATGTGATGAAAATGCGATTTCTACGGTCCGTTTCTTTCACCTGTTTTTCTGGTTTTTCCAAGGTAAAAAGACCCACTTTTGACGAGGAATTTGATGATCCGGTATACAGACAACTGATGGATTAAAGAAGAAGTTTTGACAACCTTATAAACAGATATTTGATGAACAATGCCATAGACCCCCAGTTTCCCTAGAAATTTTAAAATTACGCTAGCCCAACACTTTTGTAAGCCTATGGACATTGACAAAGCTTTTTGCCCACACGCCTTTTGGCAAAAGCACAAAGAAGACTGCATTCAACAGACACCGAACAAGACTTCAACCGACAAATGTTCATTAACCTGACATAGAATACCACTGCATTTACCGTAATTATGTCTTTTCTTCATCTCTACAACCTTCAGGTAATTACACACATAGTCGATAGGGAATACAGGCACAGATATCAGCAATCACATATTCCCCCATTCATGTATCATCAACTAAAATGTGCTCCCCATTTTGTTGCAACCAAAATCCGAAAAGAGCTCGGTAAAGTTTGACAGCCCATCCACAGACCCGTACCACGGGATAAGAAGGAATTCAAATGTATACTTCGCAATACCTCGAAGCTTGATTAAAAAAACACGTACGGCACGATGATACATGACCCCCAAACATGGATTCATACACACATGCTTCTGCTATCTCACTAGGTCATACCCTCTTCACACCTTCTCCTCTCTCCTCCCTTACCCAACCATGGAAATGTATTAACCCCTGACATATATTTTTCTCGTTTTGAAATGTTTTAGGAAGTGGCAGTTATTGTTGACTGCCAAAGGGTGGACTGTCAAAGTCAGAAAAATATCACTATGCACACTGCCATATTTGCACCTCATATGTGTCCCTGCTGCGCATGCGTGCGCTCTCCCGTGCGTGCGCATACTCGCTGTTGCGGGCACCCACAGGCGCACGGTATGCGCATTTACGGTAGAGATTGTGTGCGTCTAGCGGGCGACTCTTTCGTTACATATTTTCACCATATAATGTATTTTGTAGATTATGGTCCCTTTGATAGAATCTGAAAGTTTGGTTAATGTAGAATGTTCATGGACGGAGAAATCCCTCTTTGTTTGATACGAAGGGTCAGACAGGAGTAATACAGTGGTGTTTAGTATCCATCGGAAGAGTATTTAATTAGCAATATTCCGATGTTGGTTTGAAGCGAATTAATCGCTCGTGCGAATAGTTATGGACATAAGAAGTTTATGTCCATTTACTATTATTTGCACTTACTTATCCATGCGGCGGGAAACCTAGTTTCCCACCCACCTGAGCAGTTGGAAATTGTCACAGCCCACCTGTATGAATCAACCTATGACCTTTTGTTATAATGCGAGGAGGAATTCCTGTGTCCAATGAACAATGAGATTGTAGGGACCATTGAATCGTATTGTGTGTGGGGCATAAATAGACAAGCCGATCACATCCAGCTCTCACTCTTCAACGGTTCTCATTGCTGATAATCGGGAGCTGGATGTCCAGAGGCGCATGCGATCGTTCCCCTTTGTGCGTAAGTTTTTCTCCGCAATCATATTGTCTTCCTTGTTATTCTGAGCCATCTCTCTCTCTCTCTCTCTCTCTCTCCTCTTTCTCTCGTATTCTCTTAAACGTAATAGTATTGTATTGTATTTCCTGTGTAGTTATCTGGTTAGTTAGTCTATGTTATATTGTAGTGTATGACTTGTATTGTATTAATTCTTTTGCAAGTATAACATTCATAATATATATATAAGGCGTTGGACCCTAAGCCCAGGTATCTGTGTATTTCTTATAGTGTTAAGTATTCTCAGAGCGTCGGTGACGCTCGAACAGCTTTTAAGTTAATAAGGTTACACTGTGTTGCATCTACACCCTATCTCTACACTAAGGTTTTACTGCATATTACATTGTTTATGGTTTAGATACAAAGGTTTAACATTGTGAGCGTCTGCGCCGCTGGTGATCTCCTCGTGGTCCCGAGCGTCCGCTACGCTATAGCGAATCATTACGTTAGTCGGCAGCCAATAGCGTGCCTGCCTGTGATCTCTTGGCCGTGAGCGAACGTGACGCTTGAGCGTCTCGACCACGGCTAAGCGATTGTTACGCAACGTGCGTACCCTTACGGTACTCCATACGTAAATAGCGTACAGTGTTCTTAGACCTCATAAAGGGTGTTATATAAGATAAATATTTAGCTTTATCAATCCAGAAAATGTGGAGAAGATGATGTTCATTAAAATGAATTATAATCAATTCCTCCGTGGAGACATTGACCAGCAGCAATTGCCTCCACAAAGTACACAGGGAGCTGAGATGGTGGATTCCAGTGGGGACGAATTGATAATCTGTGAGGAGGGGGATGTACACGGTGATATATCGGAGGATGATGATGAGGTGGACATCTTGCCTCTGTAGAGCCAGTTTGTGCAAGGAGAGATTAATTGCTTCTTTTTTGGTGGGGGTCCAAACCAACCCGTCATTTCAGTCACAGTCGTGTGGCAGACCCTGTCACTGAAATGATGGGTTGGTTAAAGTGTGCATGTCCTGTTTATACAACATAAGGGTGGGTGGGAGGGCCCAAGGACAATTCCATCTTGCACCTCTTTTTTCTTTAATTTTTCTTTGCGTCATGTGCTGTTTGGGGAGGGTTTTTTGGAAGGGCCATCCTGCGTGACACTGCAGTGCCACTCCTAGATGGGCCCGGTGTTTGTGTCGGCCACTAGGGTCGCTTATCTTACTCACACAGCTACCTCATTGCGCCTCTTTTTTTCTTTGCGTCATGTGCTGTTTGGGGAGGGTTTTTTGGAAGGGACATCCTGCGTGACACTGCAGTGCCACTCCTAGATGGGCCCGGTGTTTGTGTCGGCCACTAGGGTCGCTTATCTTACTCACACAGCTACCTCATTGCGCCTCTTTTTTTCTTTGCGTCATGTGCTGTTTGGGGAGGGTTTTTTGGAAGGGACATCCTGCGTGACACTGCATTGCCACTCCTAGATGGGCCCGGTGTTTGTGTCGGCCACTAGGGTCGCTTATCTTACTCACACAGCTACCTCATTGCGCCTCTTTTTTTCTTTGCGTCATGTGCTGTTTGGGGAGGGTTTTTTGGAAGGGACATCCTGCGTGACACTGCAGTGCCACTCCTAGATGGGCCCGGTGTTTGTGTCGGCCACTAGGGTCGCTTATCTTACTCACACAGCTACCTCATTGCGCCTCTTTTTTTCTTTGCGTCATGTGCTGTTTGGGGAGGGTTTTTTGGAAGGGACATCCTGCGTGACACTGCAGTGACACTCCTAGATGGGCCCGGTGTTTGTGTCGGCCACTAGGGTCGCTTATCTTACTCACACAGCTACCTCATTGCGCCTCTTTTTTTCTTTGCGTCATGTGCTGTTTGGGGAGGGTTTTTTGGAAGGGACATCCTGTGTGACACTGCAGTGCCACTCCTAGATGGGCCCGGTGTTTGTGTCGGCCACTAGGGTCGCTTATCTTACTCACACAGCTACCTCATTGCGCCTCTTTTTTTCTTTGCGTCATGTGCTGTTTGGGGAGGGTTTTTTGGAAGGGACATCCTGCGTGACACTGCAGTGCCACTCCTAGATGGGCCAGGTGTTTGTGTCGGCCACTAGGGTCGCTTATCTTACTCACACAGCTACCTCATTGCGCCTCTTATTTTCTTTGCGTCATGTGCTGTTTGGGGAGGGTTTTTTGGAAGGGCCATCCTGCGTGACACTGCAGTGCCACTCCTAGATGGGCCAGATGTTTGTGTCGGCCACTAGGGTCGCTTATCTTACTCACACAGCTACCTCATTGCGCCTCTTTTTTTCTTTGCGTCATGTGCTGTTTGGGGAGGGTTTTTTGGAAGGGCCATCCTGCGTGACACTGCAGTGCCACTCCTAGATGGGCCAGGTGTTTGTGTCGGCCACTAGGGTCGCTTAGCTTAGTCATCCAGCGACCTCGGTGCAAATTTTAGGACTAAAAATAATATTGTGAGGTGTGAGGTATTCAGAATAGACTGAAAATGAGTGGAAATTATGGTTTTTGAGGTTAATAATACTTTGGGATCAAAATGACCCCCAAATTCTATGATTTAAGCTGTTTTTTAGTGTTTTTTGAAAAAAAACACCCGAATCCGACAAAAAAAATTCGGTGAGGTTTTGCCAAAACCTCACCGTACTTTGTTGCATTTGGTGGCAAAGGTCTTCCTCATAGAAATTGTACTTCATTTTTAAGAACATGAGTCTTTTTTCACTTTTTCATTATTTGCTGCTTCAGTTGTTTTCAGTAGCTTGCATAAAACAGAGTTTTCTCCTGTGTGATGGAGTAAGATACATTTTCCCTCCTTTCCCTGTGTTATAGCTTCTTGTGTAGGTCTGGATAGATTGTTGCTGTCCCTCCATTCACTGAAACATATCAAGAGTGCAAATCCACCTGGTCACACTACCTCTTGCTTCAGTTGGTTGCAATGTAAATGTAATCACTGGGGGTTTTTTTGTCCCGGGAAGGAACCACGGAACCAAAGAAGAAAACCTCTTTGTGGGGGCACTCACTTAAAGATTATTGTTTAAAAGTTTATTTAATTAAATTCATTAAAATTGTTTGTACGTATAAATTCCTTTTGCTACACCTCTATAAAGGTTAGCAGACAAAAGACATCTAACAAGACAATGTAATAAGTGACACTTCCTATAGAATTAGAAAATAATTTACCTTCTATTTGTTGAAGAGGACCTGTATTTCTTTATGCATCTTTCAGGAAAATCCGTTTCTGTTATAATTTGCCATAATGCAACGGTATTCCAGCATGTATAGTAATTAGATAGCAGTTAGTAACCCACACTATGTTTTTTATGAGGGTGTGTAATTACTTAAAGTGCAATCAAAAGATCTTTAGGAAGTGGATATTCACAGCCCGGTGAATGAATATGTGAATTAAATCAATTGCGTGGTGTTAAGAATTTGCTTAAGAAATTGTTAGGCAATAATACCACGTCGGGCATTTACATGGAGAAATACCGCTATTCCAGTAATATACCTTATATGGACCTAAGATAGGTATAGAAGGTCAGACCAGCGCCGGGTGTCCGCCAACTTCTACTGCCTTCCCATGTGTGGAACCCCACAGTGAATGGGAGGTGAGAGGGTCAGGCGGCCGGCGCTGGTGTGAAGAAAGAAGAGGGTGCTTGCTGCTGTTGATAGCCGCGGGTCACAGAGTCTCTGGTGGCCCGACGGTCATTGCAGAGAGACGAGTCCCGCAGCTTGTCAATGAGAGAGCACCGGAATACCTGTATACGATGTTCTCTCCGTGTTCCCCGTGCAGAGAACACGGCTCCGATCACGGGCGGCAAGAGAGACACAAGCCCCATTACAGCGGCGACCGCACACACAAGAACATCGTATACAGGTATACCACTAATTATTCAAGAAATTATTCCAGGTCACTTACTATATGTTGGTTACATATATACCTTATACACATTTCTCATAGCAGTGCAGGAATACCCCACTTCCATATCTGCAATGTAAATGTAACTGTTCTTGCAGCTGCTGGAATCTTCTAGAAGCGGTTGATGAATGAATGTCAAGAATATCCAGACATTTTTCAGGCTACAGACAGCATCTCCTGTATGCCCCTGTCATTAAAAAAAAATCCACCATGTTTAACCACTTGACTGACGATTTTTTCCCAAAAAAACTGCTTCAAAATTGTCAGATTTTTTTATGAGTAAATTATGTGAGGAACATGAATTTAACCCTATCCAAAAGATTTTAGTAAAAAAAAAATATATATTTTTATTTTTTTGTAAAAAATAAATATATATTTTTATTTTTTTGTAAAAAATAAATAAATATTTTTTTCAAACATCGATCGGGAACATCGCGACCATCGGAACATCAGAAACATTGTGACCATCGAGGCTTTTATTTTGAATAGCCTCCAGGTACACAGGTGAGGCTTGGTGGGGTTAATTTACACTCCCCAGCGGCTGCCATTGTCTGCAGCCGCTGGAGGGGGGGAGTCCTGCCGTGCTGACCAATCAGCAGTGATCCTCAGCACGGCAATCAGTAGGGGAGAGTGCAGGGAGGCTGCTAACACTGTTTATCTGACTGGTCGCATCCTGTGCGACCAGGTCAGATAAAGCACTTGCGGCCACGGTCGTATCTGATGCGACCATGCCAGGCGGGCAAAACTACTCTCCCTCCTCCCTCATACATTTTATAATCAATCAAACAAAGATATTAAATTTACTAACTAATCAATTCTAATCAATGAAATTAAATTAACTAACTAATCAATCCTTTCTTTTACAGCAACTTAGAGAAAAGGCCTTAAAAAAAGAATTTTCGATCATTACTGTCCTCAATGACCCCATTGATTAAAATTTTCAGAATCAAACAATTCAATTAAATTAACTTACAAATCAATCCTTCCTTCCTTCTGATCTAGTTCTTGATTAATGAAAACTAGAGATGAGCGGGTTCGGTTCGTCGAGATCCGAACCCCCCCGAACTTCACCAATTTTATATGGTTCCAAGGCAGCCTCGGAACTTCCCGCCTTGCTTGGTTAACCCGAACGCGGCCAAACGTCATCATCCCGCTGTCGGATTCTCGCGAGATTCGTATTCTATATAAAGAGCCGCGCGTCGCCGCCATTTTCACTCGTGCATTAGAGATTGAACGGAGAGGACGTGGCTACGTTCTCTGCTTGAAAAGCTCCATATCTGTGCTCAGTGTGCTGCAAATATCTGTGCTCAGTGTGCTGCAAATATCTGTGCTCAGTGTGCTGCAAATATCTACGTTCTCTGCCTGAAAACGCTCCATATCTGTGGTCAGTGTGCTGCAAATATCTGTGGTCAGTGTGCTGCATTTTGGTGACCAACAGTATATAGTTGTACAGTACAGTAGGCCATTGCTGTATCTTGAAGCTCCGTGTCACTGCAAGTATCCATTCCATATCTGTGCTGCATTTTTGTGAGCAGTATATATAGTAGTACAGTGCAGCATTTTGGTGACCAACAGTATATAGTTGTACAGTACAGTAGGCCATTGCTGTATTTTGCAGCTCCGTGTCACTGCAAGTATCCATTCCATATCTGTGCTGCATTTTTGTGAGCAGTATATAAAGTAGTACAGTGCAGCATTTTGGGGACCAACAGTATATAGTTGTACAGTACAGTAGGCCATTGCTGTATCTTGCAGCTCCGTGTCACTTCAAGTATCCATATCTGTGCTGCATTGTTAGGAGCAGTATATAGTAGTACAGCGCAGCATTGTGGTGACCAGTGTACTACAGTACAATAGTCCAGTGCTGTTCTCGCTGCTCAGTGTCAGTTCTCCGTAGTATCATCAGTGCTCAGTAAAATCAGTGCTCAGTATAATCAGTGATTGATCAGTATAATCAGTTCTCAGTATAATCAGTGCGCTGTTAGACGTGCGCCCGTTTTCCGCCATTAGTGCATTGGGATTTAGACAATTGATGAAGTTATTGTGCCCCTGGTACAAAATCCCATCTAGATTCCAATTCACTAGGCATCGATAGCGAGATTTTACCAATTAATATCAGTGATTTATAATTAATTATTAATTACAGTGATCTTGCCAAATGATTCCAGTGATTTAGTCATTTTCTTCCAGTGATTTGGACCAATAATACCATTGATTAGAACGAATAATTCCTATGATATTGAGGTATTTGTGTCGCTTAGCTTAGCCATCCAGCGACCACAGTGCACCTCTTTTTCTCTTTTCTTTGCATCATGTGCTGTTTGAGGACTATTTTTTTAAGTGCCATCCTGTCTGACACTTCCGTATATGTCCAGTGGTACTGCCATTTCATATAATTCCCGGCATTACTGCTAGAGATGTGCACTTGAAATTTTTCGGGTTTTGTGTTTTGGTTTTGGGTTCGGTTCCGCGGCCGTGTTTTGGGTTCGACCGCGTTTTGGCAAAACCTCACCGAATTTTTTTTGTCGGATTCGGGTGTGTTTTGGATTCGGGTGTTTTTTTCAAAAAACACTAAAAAACAGCTTAAATCATAGAATTTGGGGGTCATTTTGATCCCAAAGTATTATTAACCTCAAAAACCATAATTTCCACTCATTTTCAGTCTATTCTGAATACCTCACAACTCACAATATTATTTTTAGTCCTAAAATTTGCACCGAGGTCGCTGGATGACTAAGCTAAGCGACCCTAGTGGCCGACACAAACACCGGGCCCATCTAGGAGTGGCACTGCAGTGTCACGCAGGATGGCCCTTCCAAAAAACACTGCCCAAACAGCACATGACGCAAAGAAAAAAAGAGGCGCAATGAGGTAGCTGTGTGAGTAAGATAAGCGACCCTAGTGGCCGACACAAACACCGGGCCTATCTAGGAGTGGCACTGCAGTGTCACGCAGGATGGCCCTTCCAAAAAACACTCCCCAAACAGCACATGACGCAAAGAAAAAAAGAGGCGCAATGAGGTAGCTGTGTGAGTAAGATAAGCGACCCTAGTGGCCGACACAAACACCTGGCCCATCTAGGAGTGGCACTGCAGTGTCACGCAGGATGGCCCTTCCAAAAACCACTCCCCAAACAGCACATGACGCAAAGAAAAAAAGAGGCGCAATGAGGTAGCTGTGTGAGTAAGATAAGCGACCCTAGTGGCCGACACAAACACCGGGCCCATCTAGGAGTGGCACTGCAGTGTCACGCAGGATGGCCCTTCCAAAAAACACTCCCCAAACAGCACATGACGCAAAGAAAAAAAGAGGCGCAATGAGGTAGCTGTGTGAGTAAGATAAGCGACCCTAGTGGCCGACACAAACACCTGGCCCATCTAGGAGTGGCACTGCAGTGTCACGCAGGATGGCCCTTCCAAAAAACACTCCCCAAACAGCACATGACGCAAAGAAAAATTAAAGAAAAAAGAGGTGCAAGATGGAATTGTCCTTGGGCCCTCCCACCCACCCTTATGTTGTATAAACAGGACATGCACACTTTAACCAACCCATCATTTCAGTGACAGGGTCTGCCACACGACTGTGACTGAAATGACGGGTTGGTTTGGACCCCCACCAAAAAAGAAGCAATTAATCTCTCCTTGCACAAACTGGCTCTACAGAGGCAAGATGTCCACCTCATCATCATCCTCCGATATATCACCGTGTACATCCCCCTCCTCACAGATTATCAATTCGTCCCCACTGGAATCCACCATCTCAGCTCCCTGTGTACTTTGTGGAGGCAATTGCTGCTGGTCAATGTCTCCACGGAGGAATTGATTATAATTCATTTTAATGAACATCATCTTCTCCACATTTTCTGGAAGTAACCTCGTACGCCGATTGCTGACAAGGTGAGCGGCGGCACTAAACACTCTTTCGGAGTACACACTTGTGGGAGGGCAACTTAGGTAGAATAAAGCCAGTTTGTGCAAGGGCCTCCAAATTGCCTCTTTTTCCTGCCAGTATAAGTACGGACTGTGTGACGTGCCTACTTGGATGCGGTCACTCATATAATCCTCCACCATTCTTTCAATGGGGAGAGAATCATATGCAGTGACAGTAGACGACATGTCCGTAATCGTTGACAGGTCCTTCAGTCCGGACCAGATGTCAGCATCAGCAGTCGCTCCAGACTGCCCTGCATCACCGCCAGCGGGTGGGCTCGGAATTCTGAGCCTTTTCCTCGCACCCCCAGTTGCGGGAGAATGTGAAGGAGGAGATGTTGACAGGTCGCGTTCCGCTTGACTTGACAATTTTCTCACCAGCAGGTCTTTGAACCCCAGCAGACTTGTGTCTGCCGGAAAGAGAGATCCAAGGTAGGTTTTAAATCTAGGATCGAGCACGGTGGCCAAAATGTAGTGCTCTGATTTCAACAGATTGACCACCCGTGAATCCTTGTTAAGCGAATTAAGGGCTCCATCCACAAGTCCCACATGCCTAGCGGAATCGCTCCGTGTTAGCTCCTCCTTCAATGTCTCCAGCTTCTTCTGCAAAAGCCTGATGAGGGGAATGACCTGACTCAGGCTGGCAGTGTCTGAACTGACTTCACGTGTGGCAAGTTCAAAGGGCAGCAGAACCTTGCACAACGTTGAAATCATTCTCCACTGCGCTTGAGACAGGTGCATTCCACCTCCTATATCGTGCTCAATTGTATAGGCTTGAATGGCCTTTTGCTGCTCCTCCAACCTCTGAAGCATATAGAGGGTTGAATTCCACCTCGTTACCACTTCTTGCTTCAGATGATGGCAGGGCAGGTTCAGGCGTTTTTGGTATTGCTCCAGTCTTCTGTACGTGGTGCCTGTACGCCGAAAGTGTCCCGCAATTCTTCTGGCCACCGACAGCATCTCTTGCACGCCCCTGTCGTTTTTTTAAAAATTCTGCACCACCAAATTCAAGGTATGTGCAAAACATGGGACATGCTGGAGTTTGCCCAGATTTAATGCACACACAATATTGCTGGCGTTATCCGATGCCACAAATCCACAGGAGAGTCCAATTGGGGTAAGCCATTCCGCGATGATCTTCCTCAGTTGCCGTAAGAGGTTTTCAGCTGTGTGCGTATTCTGGAAACCGGTGATACAAAGCGTAGCCTGCCTAGGAAAGAGTTGGCGTTTGCGAGATGCTGCTACTGGTGCCGCGGCTGCTGTTCTTGCGGCGGGAGTCCATACATCTACCCAGTGGGCTGTCACAGTCATATAGTCCTGACCCTGCCCTGCTCCACTTGTCCACATGTCCGTGGTTAAGTGGACATTGGGTACAGCTGCATTTTTAAGGACACTGGTGACTCTTTTTCTAAGGTCTGTGTACATTTTCGGTATCGCCTGCCTAGAGAAATGGAACCTAGATGGTATTTGGTACCGGGGACACAGTACCTCCAACAAGTCTCTAGTTGGCTCTGCAGTAATGATGGATACCGGAACCACGTTTCTCACCACCCAGGATGCCAAGGCCTCAGTTATCCGCTTTGCAGCAGGATGACTGCTGTGATATTTCATCTTCCTCGCAAAGGACTGTTGGACAGTCAATTGCTTGGTGGAAGTAGTAAAAGTGGTCTTACGATTTCCCCTCTGGGATGACCATCGACTCCCAGCAGCAACAACAGCAGCGCCAGCAGCAGTAGGCGTTACACGCAAGGATGCATCGGAGGAATCCCAGGCAGGAGAGGAATCGTCAGAATTGCCAGTGACATGGCCTGCAGGACTATTGGCATTCCTGGGGAAGGAGGAAATTGACACTGAGGGAGTTGGTGGGGTGGTTTGCGTGAGCTTGGTTACAAGAGGAAGGGATTTACTGGTCAGTGGACTGCTTCCGCTGTCGCCCAAAGTTTTTGAACTTGTCACTGACTTATTATGAATGCGCTGCAGGTGACGTATAAGGGAGGATGTTACGAGGTGGTTAACGTCCTTACCCCTACTTATTACAGCTTGACAAAGGCAACACACGGCTTGACAAATGTTGTCCGCATTTCTGTTGAAATACTTCCACACCGAAGAGCTGATTTTTTTGGTATTTTCACCAGGCATGTCAACGGCCATATTCCTCCCACGGACAACAGGTGTCTCCCCGGGTGCCTGACTTAAACAAACCACCTCACCATCAGAATCCTCCTTGTCAATTTCCTCCCCAGCGCCAGCAACACCCATATCCTCCTCATCCTGGTGTACTTCAACACTGACATATTCAATCTGACTATCAGGAACTGGACTGCGGGTGCTCCTTCCAGCACTTGCAGGGGGCGTGCAAATGGTGGAAGGCGCATGCTCTTCACGTCCAGTGTTGGGAAGGTCAGGCATCGCAACCGACACAATTGGACTCTCCTTGTGGATTTGGGATTTCGAAGAACGCACAGTTCTTTGCAGTGCTTTTGCCAGCTTGAGTCTTTTCATTTTTCTAGCGAGAGGCTGAGTGCTTCCATCCTCATGTGAAGCTGAACCACTAGCCATGAACATAGGCCAGGGCCTCAGCCGTTCCTTGTCACTCCGTGTGGTAAATGGCATATTGGCAAGTTTACGCTTCTCCTCCGACAATTTTATTTTAGATTTTGGAGTCCTTTTTTTACTGATATTTGGTGTTTTGGATTTTACATGCTCTGTACTATGACATTGGGCATCGGCCTTGGCAGACGACGTTGCTGGCATTTCATCGTCTCGGCCATGACTAGTGGCAGCAGCTTCAGCACGAGGTGGAAGTGGATCTTGATCTTTCCCTAATTTTGGAACCTCAACATTTTTGTTCTCCATATTTTAATAGGCACAACTAAAAGGCACCTCAGGTAAACAATGGAGATGGATGGATACTAGTATACTTATGGATGGACGAGCGACTGCCGACACAGAGGTAGCTACAGCCGTGGACTACCGTACTGTGTCTGCTGCTAATATAGACTGGATGATAATGAGATGAAATCAATATATATATATAATATCACTAGTACTGCAGCCGGACAGGTATATATATTTATTATGTAAAGACTGATGACGGACCTGCTGGACACTGTCAGCTCAGCAGCACCGCAGACTGCTACAGTAAGCTACTATAGTAGTATGTATAAAGAAGAAAGAAAAAAAAAACCACGGGTAGGTGGTATACAATTATGGATGGACGAGCGACTGCCGACACAGAGGTAGCTACAGCCGTGGACTACCGTACTGTGTCTGCTGCTAATATAGACTGGATGATAATGAGATGAAATCAATATATATATATATATAATATCACACTAGTACTGCAGCCGGACAGGTAGATATATTTATTATGTAATGACTGATGACGGACCTGCTGGACACTGTCAGCTCAGCAGCACCGCAGACTGCTACAGTAAGCTACTATAGTAGTATGTATAAAGAAGAAAGAAAAAAAAAACCACGGGTAGGTGGTATACAATTATGGATGGACGAGCGACTGCCGACACAGAGGTAGCTACAGCCGTGGACTACCGTACTGTGTCTGCTGCTAATATAGACTGGATGATAATGAGATGAAATCAATATATATATATATATATATATATATATATATATATAATATCACTAGTACTGCAGCCGGACAGGTAGATATATTTATTATGTAATGACTGATGACGGACCTGCTGAACACTGTCAGCTCAGCAGCACCGCAGACTGCTACAGTAAGCTACTATAGTAGTATGTATAAAGAAGAAGAAAGAAAAAAAAAACCACGGGTAGGTGGTATACAATTATGGATGGACGAGCGACTGCCGACGCAGAGGTAGCTACAGCCGTGGACTACCGTACTGTGTCTGCTGCTAATATAGACTGGATGATAATGAGATGAAATCAATATATATATATATATATATAATATCACACTAGTACTGCAGCCGGACAGGTAGATATATTTATTATGTAATGACTGATGACGGACCTGCTGGACACTGTCAGCTCAGCAGCACCGCAGACTGCTACAGTAAGCTACTATAGTAGTATGTATAAAGAAGAAAGAAAAGAAAAAAACCACGGGTAGGTGGTATACAATTATGGATGGACGAGCGACTGCCGACACAGAGGTAGCTACAGCCGTGGACTACCGTACTGTGTCTGCTGCTAATATAGACTGGATGATAATGAGATGAAATCAATATATATATATATATATAATATCACACTAGTACTGCAGCCGGACAGGTAGATATATTTATTATGTAATGACTGATGACGGACCTGCTGGACACTGTCAGCTCAGCAGCACCGCAGACTGCTACAGTAAGCTACTATAGTAGTATGTATAAAGAAGAAGAAAGAAAAAAAAAAACGGGTAGGTGGTATACAATATATATATATATTAAACTGGTGGTGATTATTAAACTGGTGGTCAGGTCACTGGTCACACTATCAGCAACTTGCAAGTAGTACTCCTAAGCAGACAATCACAATATATATTATACTGGTGGTCAGTGTGGTCACAATGGCAGTGTGGCACTCTGGCAGCAAAAGTGTGCACTGTACGTTATATGTACTCCTGAGTCCTGCTCTCAGACTCTAACTGCTCCCCACTGTCAGTGTCTCCCCCACAAGTCAGATATACATTATACAGTCACACTATCTATCTATCACTTCAGCAAGTAGTAGTACTCCTCCTAATGCTCCCCAAAATTACTACTGTGTCTCTCTCTACTCTAGTCTCACTCTCTTCTCTATAAACGGAGAGGACGCCAGCCACGTCCTCTCCCTATGAATCTCAATGCACGTGTGAAAATGGCGGCGACGCGCGGCTCCTTATATAGAATCCGAGTCTCGCGATAGAATCCGAGCCTCGCGAGAATCCGACAGCGGGATGATGACGTTCGGGCGCGCTCGGGTTAACCGAGCAAGGCGGGAAGATCCGAGTCGCTCGGCCCCGTGTAAAAAAAACTGAAGTTCGGGCGGGTTCGGATTCCGAGGAACCGAACCCGCTCATCTCTAATTACTGCCATATAATTCCAGTGATTCTGTCATTTTCTTCCAGTGATTTGGACCAATAATACCATTGATTAGAACGAATAATTCCTGTGATTTTGTCATTTTCTTCCAGTGATTTGGACCAATAATAACATTGATTAGAACGAATAATTCCAGTGATTTTGTCATTTTCTTCCAGTGATTTGGACCAATAATACCATTGATTAGAACAAATAATTCCTATGATATTGAGGTGTTTGTGTCGCTTAGCTTAGCCGTCCAGCGACCACAGTGCACCTCTTTTTTCTTTTCTTTGCATCATGTGCTGTTTGGGGACTATTTTTTTAAGTGCCATCCTGTCTGACACTGCAGTGCCACTCCTAGATGGGCCAGGTGTTTGTGCCGCCCTCTTGGGTCGCTTAGCTTAGTCACTGGAATTATTCGTTCTAATCAATGGTATTATTGGTCCAAATCACTGGAAGAAAATGACAAAATCACTGGAATTATTTGGCAAGATCACTGTAATTAATAATTATAAATCACTGATATTAATTGGTAAAATCTCGCTATCGCCTGCCTAGTGAAGTGGAATCTAGATGGGATTTTGTACCGGGGACACAATAACTTCATCAATTGTCTAAATCCCACAGCACTAATGGCGGAAAACGGGCACACGTCTAACAGCGCACTGATTATACTGAGAACTGATTATAATGATCACTGATGATACTACGGAGAACTGACACTGAGCAGCGAGAACAGCACTGGACTATTGTACTGTAGTATACTGGTCACCACAATGCAGCACTGACACTGAGCACAGATATTAAGCACTGATCAGGAAACTAGAAGTGTCACACAGCTGCAAGATACAGCAATGGCCTACTGTACTATACTACTATATACTGGTGGTAACCACAACGCTGCACTGTACTACTATATACTGGTCACAACAATGCAGCAGATATTGAGCACTGATCAGGATACTAGAATTGAGTCTGACACGGAGCTGCAAGATACAGCAATGGCCTACTGTACTGTACTATATGTATACTGCTGGTCACCAAAATGCTGCACTGTCCTACTATATACTGCTCACAACAATGCAGCACAGATATGGAATAGATACTTGCAGTGACACAGAGCTGCAAGATACAGCAATGGCCTACTGTACTGTACTACTATAATTATATACTGGTGGTCCCCACAATGCAGCACACTGAGCACAGATATTACCAGGTGTATCTCACACATCGCTCAGTACAGATTACAGGATGTATAATCACCAGGTGTATAACACACGTCTCACAGTACAGTATACAGGGTGTATAATTAATTACCAGGTGTATCACACACATCGCACAGTACAGTATATAGGGTGTATAATCCCCAGGTGTATCTCACACATCACACAGTACAGTATATAGGGTGTATAATCCCCAGGTGTATCTCACACATCGCTCAGTACAGATTACAGGATGTATAATCACAAGGTGTATAACACATGTCGCACAGTACAGTATACAGGGTGTATCATTAATTACCAGGTGTATCACACACATCGCACAGTACAGTATATAGGGTGTATAATCCCCAGGTGTATCTCACACATCACACAGTACAGTATATAGGGTGTATAATCCCCAGGTGTATCTCACACATTGCTTAGTACAGTATAAAGGGTGTATAATCGCCAGGTGTATCACAAACGTTGCACAGTACAGTATACAGGGTGTATAATCCCCAGGTGTATCTCACACATCGCTCAGTGCAGATTACAGGATGTATAAAATCACCAGGTGTATAACACACGTCGCACAGTACAGTGTACATACTGGTCACAACAATGCAGCAGATATTGAGCACTAATCAGGATACTAGAAGTGACACAGAGCTGCAAGATACAGCAATGGCCTACTGTACTGTACTATATGCATACTGCTGGTCACCAAAATGCTGCACTGTCCTACTATATACTGCTCACAATAATGCAGCACAGATATGGATAGTATACTTGACACAGAGCTGCAAGATACAGCAATTGCGTACGGTACTGTACTACTATAATTATATACTGGTGGTCCCCACAATGCAGCACACTGAGCACAGATATTTGCAGCACACTGAGCACAGATATGGAGCGTTTTCAGGCAGAGAACGTAGATATTTGCAGCACACTGAGCACAGATATTTGCAGCACACTGAGCACAGATATTTGCAGCACACTGAGCACAGATTACGGAGCTTTTCAGGGAGAGAACGCAGCCACGTCCTCTCCGTTCAATCTCCAATGCACGAGTGAAAATGGTGGCGACGCGCGGCTCTTTATATAGAATACGAATCTCGCGAGAATCCGACAGCTGGATGATGACATTCGGGCGCGTTCGGGTTAACCGAGCAAGGCTGGAAGTTCCGAGGCTGCCTCGGAACTGTATAAAATAGGTGAAGTTCGGGGGGGTTCGGATCTCGACGAACCTAACCCGCTCATCTCTACTGGAAATGAGTGGAAATTATGGTTATTGAGGTTAATAATACTATAGGATCAAAATTACCCCAAAATTCTGTGATTTAAGATGTTTTTGAGGGGTTTTTGAAAAAAAACACCCGAATCCAAAACACACCCGAATCCGACAAAAAAAATTAAGGGAGGTTTTGCCAAAACGCGTCCGAATCCAAAACACGGCCGCGGAACCGAATCCAAAACCAAAACACAAAACCCGAAAAATTTCCAGTTCACATCTCTAAATTGAAAACATTTTTGGTTTCACTTTTCTATGGGGACGTATAGTTTATTTAAACTGCCATCCTGTCTTCCACTGCAGTGCCACTCTGTTGCCTAGATGTGCCATGTTTAAAGTTAAACTGTCACACGTTTGTGCCGCCCACTGCTTTCACTTACTTCAACCTAAATGTATTACGCTAAAAAAACTTTACATTTAAAATCCATATATACAGCGGGAGTCCAAAGACACATGTGCAAGCAGCGCTGAATTGAAAAGGATCCTTTGAATATTAGTCAGCATTGTCAAGAAAGTTAAATGATTAAAGTATATTTCAATTATTTTTTCCACTCTAGATCCTCTAAAATACTATGGGGTCTATTTACTAAGCCTTGGAGATAGATAAAATGGAAACGGAGATAAAGTACCAACCAACCAGCTGCTGTCATGTTACAGGCTGTGTTTGAAAACTGACAGCTGATTGGCTGGTACTTTATCTTCGCCTACTTTATCTCTCTTCAAGGTTTAGTAAATAGACCCCTATGTAGCCATCCGTTTAAAACTAGTTTTAAAATACTATAAAGTAGAGATGAGTGGGTTCGGTTCTCCGAGATACAAACCCCCCCCCCGAACTTCACCTATTTTACATGGTTCCGAGGCAGCCTCGGAACTTCCAGCCTTGCTTGGTTAACCCGAACGCGCCCGAACGTCATCATCCCGCTGTCGGATTCTCGCGAGATTCGTATATATAAAGAGCCTCGCGTCGCCGCCATTTTCACTCGTGCATTGGAGATTGAACGGAGAGGACGTGGCTGCGTTCTCTCCCTGAAAAGCTCCGTAATCTGTGCTCAGTGTGCTGCAAATATCTGTGCTCAGTGTGCTGCAAATATCTGTGCTCAGTGTGCTGCAAATATCTACGTTCTCTGCCTGAAAACGCTCCATATCTGTGCTCAGTGCGCTGCAAATTTCTGTGCTCAGTGTGCTTTATTGTGGAGACTGGGGACCACCAGTATAATAGTAGTACAGTACAGTAGGCCATTGCTGTATCTTGCAGCTCTGTGTCACTGCAAGTATCCATTCCATATCTGTGCTCAGAGCCATCTTAACAGCAGTGTAGGCCCCTGGGCACAGCAATGCACTGGGCCCCCTACCCATCCTCCAGTGGTAGGGGTGGGGGGTGCTATCAGCAGCAGCATTGATGTCCTGCGGGCGGTAGGGGGTATTCTATCTTTCTCTCAGCTTGTAGGACCTAGAGTAGTAATTTCTGCTATTTACTCCTTTACTGCACAGATGAGGCTAAACTGTAGAAGGCAGTGGCGTGCGGTGAGGTCAGTAGCTGGAGAGGCACTGCAGCTAGGGAAGCTCAGTTGCTGGTGCGGTGAGATAGGGGAGTGGGGATATGGTCCCACATGTCTGCTGTAAATACACACTGTCTCCAAATAAAGTTGTTATGCCAAATGCTATAGCAAATGCACATCCCACTCATTTTTGGGGTAAATCAGTCATTGACGTTAGTAAACAGAAGTGCTGGTATGTAAAATTAAAGTAGAGAGGAGAAATAGCGGGAGACAGGAGAGCAGGAGAGAGGAGGAATAGTGGAGACGGGAGAGAGGAGGAAGAGTGGGAGAGGTAGAGAGGAGGAATAGTGGGAGAGGTAGAGAGGAGGAATAGTGGGAGAGGTAGAGAGGAGGAATAGTGGGAGATGGGAGTGGTAGAGGTGAGGAATAGTGGGAGAGGTAGAGAGGAGGAATAGTGTGAGATGGGAGAGGTAGAGAGGAGGAATAGTGGGACATGGGAGAGGTAGAGAGGAGAAATAGTGGGAGATGGGAGAGGTAGAGAGGAGGAATAGTGGGAGAGGTAGAGAGGAAGAATAGTGGGAGAGGTAGAGAGGAGGAATAGTGGGAGATGGGAGAGGTAGAGAGGAGGAATAGTGGGAGATGGGAGAGGTAGAGAGGAGGAATAGTGGGAGAGGTAGAGAGGAGGAATAGTGGGAGAGGTAGAGAGGAGGAATAGTGGGAGATGGTAGAGGTAGAGAGGAGGAATAGTGGGAGATGGTAGAGGTAGAGAGGAGGAATAGTGGGAGATGGGAGAGGTAGAGAGGAGGAATAGTGGGAGAGGTAGAGAGGAGGAATAGTGGGAGAGGTAGAGAGGAGGAATAGTGGGAGAGGTAGAGAGGAGGAATAGTGGGAGAGGTAGAGAGGAGGAATAGTGGGAGAGGTAGAGAGGAGGAATAGTGGGAGATGGGAGAGGTAGAGAGGAGGAATAGTGAGAGATGGGAGAGGTAGAGAGGAGGAATAGTGGGAGATTGGAGAGGTAGAGAGGAGGAATAGTGGGAGAGGTAGAGAGGAGGAATAGTGGGAGAGGTAGAGAGGAGGAATAGTGGGAGAGGTAGAGAGGAGGAATAGTGGGAGAGGTAGAGATGAGGATAGTGGGAGATGGGAGAGGTAGAGAGGAGGATAGTGGGAGATGGGAGAGGTAGAGAGGAGGAATAGTGGGAGATGGGAGTGGTAGAGAGGAGGAATAGTGGGAGATGGGAGAGGTAGAGAGGAGGAATAGTGGGAGAGGTAGAGATGAGGATAGTGGGAGATGGGAGAGGTAGAGAGGAGGAATAGTGGGAGATGGGAGAGGTAGAGAGGAGGAATAGTGGGAGAGGTAGAGAGGAGGAATAGTGGGAGAGGTAGAGAGGAGGAATAGTGGGAGAGGTAGAGAGGAGGATAGTGGGAGATGGGAGAGGTAGAGAGGAGGAATAGTGGGAGAGGTAGAGAGGAGGAATAGTGGGAGAGGTAGAGAGGAGGAATAGTGGAAGAGGTAGAGAGGAGGAATAGTGGGAGATGGGAGAGGTAGAGAGGAGGAATAGTGGGAGATGGGAGAGGTAGAGAGGAGGAATAGTGGGAGAGGTAGAGAGGAGGAATAGTGGGAGATGGGAGTGGTAGAGGTGAGGAATAGTGGGAGAGGTAGAGAGGAGGATAGTGGGAGATGGGAGAGGTAGAGAGGAGGAATAGTGGGAGATGGGAGTGGTAGAGAGGAGGAATAGTGGGAGATGGGAGAGGTAGAGAGGAGGAATAGTGGGAGATGGGAGAGGTAGAGAGGAGGAATAGTGGGAGATGGGAGAGGTAGAGAGGAGGAATAGTGGGAGAGGTAGAGAGGAGGAATAGTGGGAGATGGGAGAGGTAGAGAGGAGGAATAGTGGGAGAGGTAGAGAGGAGGAATAGTGGGAGAGGTAGAGAGGAGGATAGTGGGAGATGGGAGAGGTAGAGAGGAGGAATAGTGGGAGATGGGAGAGGTAGAGAGGAGGAATAGTGGGAGATGGGAGAGGTAGAGAGAAGAAGTAGTGGGAGATGGGAGAGGTAGAGAGGAGGAATAGTGGGAGAGGTAGAGAGGAGAAATAGTGGGGGACGGGAGAGCAGGAGAAGGCAGCACCAGGAGAGCTGTAATGCCACTCACAACTCCTCAGCTCCTCGTCCCAATGTGTCACCAAATATGTTGCTGTGCAAAGTGACGTCATGACACAGCCAAATTCTACAAAATCCGCACACACAGAACACATCGCCAGGAGGTGTATCTCCTGCTTGACTGGATCAGACTGTCAGATGACCAATGTGGCCCTGCTGGTAGACATAGGTGATAGGGCAATGGGCACAGGGCAATTATGCCCACTCTGCAGAATACTATGTGGGTATATAGGACAGGCCCTGCTGCAGCAGCTGGGATGGGGACTGCAGGATACATGGATTGTCGGCACTCTCAGGCACCACCACTGCTGCCTCTCCATCTATGGGCTGCTGATGCTCCGTGATAAATTGCTAAGGGTGGGCTGCCTGATCACCGAGTCGACACTGTAAACTACATGCACCATGGAGGACCCTGTGGCACCCAGGCCGCTGTCGCAGATGGTGTCCTCACTGTGGGTGATCAGGCTGCCGCCCTCAGGGTCCCTATCATATTCTGTCTACGGCTCCCTGGAGTTGTGTTCTAGTTTAATGACATGGAAGTGGGAAGCGCAAAAATAAACATGGCAGGCATGATTTGCGGGGTACATTGGGCAGTGGGACAAGGGAGGGTGGCCTCTGTGAAGCCATGTGCCATCTTGAAAGGCCAGGCCAGCTGGAGCACCCCATCACAGCCGCTGTCATTGTAACAGGCAGGAGAGGGCAAAGTGTGCACACACAGTAACAACTTATACAAACACACTGTAGAGGGCCAGAAGCTAGTGCCTTACCTGTCAGTGCCCCCTGTTGTGATGTGGAGGATCATGCCCTCAGCCACCATCTTCATTCTGACGGAGCAGCAGTCAGCCAGCAGCCTGGGCTGGGCTAGAAGATTATGGAGCAGAGCCCCCAGGCATGGGAGTAGAGTGCCGAGTACATTCATCCCCACAGAACCTGCTTTAAATCCGGCACTGGTGCTGCGGCTGAAGTCTGATGCTAAGAGCCGGAGGACTCCTGCCTACCCGCTGTCTTTGATCCCCAGCCGCCTGCTGCAGATTGGGGGAGCTGGGATCTCAGAGCCGGGGCACATCTGCCCCAGGGAGGCTGAGAGGCTGCTGCTGCTTCTGTGCTCCGGGTCACTGGGGGAGTACAGCGCAGACATCCCGGCACCCATCGTTGTCCTCTTCTGTCACCGCAGGTATGTCAGTTGCATGTGAGAGGAGAGGGAATCGCGGCCGTTCTTCCCCCTCAGGTCGGACATCACTTGGCAGCCGCTATGCGTTACTGGGGGACGGGCAGGCGCATAGTAATGTAAATAATAATAATTAGTGCCCCCCGCCCCGCTGGCCCCGGAATCGGCCAATCACATCAGATCAGTGACAGGGGCGTGCTTGCATGATAAGGGCTGTCAGCACGCCCCTGTCAAAGCGGCACTTCTGGAGGTGCCGCTTACAGGGTTTTTTTTCAATGGGCTATGACTGACCGATACCTAGCCCCGCCCCCCGCTTCCAGCCCTTCATCACTGACAGCAGGAGGCACCGAGAGCGGTGCCTCCAAAACACATTGACACTGGATTTTACTTGGTAAAAAATGATCAACATAATACAAAGGCTAAAGCAGATACTTATGGCACAGAATATGTGTCATAAGTATCTTCTTTGTATTATTTGAATCACTGATGACAGGGGAGGCACTGCCTCCCCTGCCTCCCCTGACTGCACGTCCCTGGTAGAAGGGGGCATTGGGCTGAATGAACAGGCCCTGGTACATGACTTCCAGGGTGGTAGGGGGTGTTTAATACGTAGGGGAGGGGTGGATAGTGGAGTGGGCTTAATGTTTATAATTTTCCGGTGGGAGTGCAGCTTGCTTGACTGCAGATATCTCAAGTTCCTGAAAATATATTTCTTAGCTTTGAATGGGATAAAAAACTAGAGAGTCCTACCTTTCAGAAGGTTCTGAGGGCTTGGGGATCAGAGTTAAGAAGCCAGAGGAATTCACCAACGAATATCTAAAACTGCATATTAGGCGTGTGGAGCTGGAGCAGGGACCAGCTGCTTGAAGGCTGATATCTCTGGTTCTGGGCAAAGTAGAAACAAGCTGACAGTGTCCACTAAAAGTGGAGAGTCACAGATTGTGGCTTATACTCTCAGAAATACTATAAGTCAGACACAACCTGAGATTTCTGGTTGGAAGATCAATTAACAGGCTTGGATGGGGACCACTGCTTTCAAGTCAGATATCTCTGGTTCCCCAGGGCCGATTTTAAAAAATCTGGTACCCCTGGAAAGAGGGGACCCTCAGCTATCAGCCTAGGGCCCTTATTCTCTTGGGGCCCTTGGGCAAGAGCCCATTGAGCCCATACGAAAAGACGGCCCTGTCTGTGCTGCATTTTTGTGAGCAGTATATATAGTAGTACAGTGCAGTATTTTGGTGACCAACAGTATATAGTTGTACAGTAGGCCATTGCTGTATCTTGCAGCTCTGTGTCACTGCAAGTATCCATTCCATATCTGTGCTGCATTATTATGAGCAGTATATAGTAGGACAGTGCAGCATTTTGGTGACCAGCAGTATACATATATACTACAGTACAGTAGGCCATTGCTGTATCTTGCAGCTATGTGTCACTGCAAGTATCCATTCCATATCTGTGCTGCATTTTTGTGAGCAGTATATATAGTAGTACAGTGCAGCATTTTGGTGACCAACAGTATATAGTTGTACAGTAGGCCATTGCTGTATCTTGCAGCTCTGTGTCACTGCAAGTATCCATTCCATATCTGTGCTGCATTTTTGTGAGCAGTATATATAGTATTACAGTGCAGCATTTTGGTGACCAACAGTATATAGTTATACAGTAGGCTATTGCTGTATCTTGCAGCTCTGTGTCACTGCAAGTATCCATTCCATATCTGTGCTGCTTTATTGTGAGCAGTATATAGTAGGACAGTGCAGCATTTTGGTGACCAGCAGTATACATATATAGTACAGTACAGTAGGCCATTGCTGTATCTTGCAGCTCTGTGTCACTTCTAGTATCTTGCTCAGTGCTCAATATCTGCTGCATTGTTGTGACCAGTATGTATACTGTACTTTGCGACGTGTGTTATACACCTGCTGATTACTGATTATACATCCTGTAATCTGTACTGAGCGATGTGTGAGATACACCTGGGGATTATACACCCTATATACTGTACTGTGCAACGTGTGTTATACACCTGGTGATTACTGATTATTCATCCTGTAATCTGTACTGAGCGATGTGTGAGATACACCTGGTGATTATACACCCTATATTATTATTATCCTTTATTTATATGGCGCCACAAGGGTTCCACAGCGCCCAATTACAGAGTACATAAATAATCAAACAGGAAAACAGCAACTTACAGTTGATGACAGTATAGGACAAGTACAGGGTAAATAAACATAGTTACGTTAGCAGATGACACTGGAATAAGTATCAGGTGGCAGAAGACTGCTGGATGTGGTACAGTTGAAGATTAACTGCATGGCTGGTCTCTTGCACTCTTTTGCTCTAATACACCACCTGCTTCAGGATTTATATTCAAAAACATTATGTCTCGATAATCCCAAAAACGTCAGTCTTCTAGGAAAGTGGTTTGTTCCTTTGTAAGGGAAAGAGAACAAACGTTCTCAAACAACGGTTTCTCAATTTCTTTTTCCTCTGGGAAGGGATTGTGGATTCGCAGGAATATCTGAGCATTTCTGTAATCAGAAAGTAGCGACTTTCTACAAACGTTTACGAATAATTCCAGTGATTTTGTCATTTTCTTCCAGTGATTTGGATCAATAATACCATTGATTAGAACGAATAATTCCTGTGATTTTGTCATTTTCTTCCAGTGATTTGGACCAATATTACCATTGATTAGAACAAATAATTCCTGTGATTTTGTCATTTTCTTCCAGTGATTTGGACCAATAATACCATTGATTAGAATGAATAATTCCTGTGATATTGAGATGTTTGTGTCGCTTATCTTAGCCGTCCAGTGACCACAGTGCACCTCTTTTTCTCTTTTCTTTGCATCATGTGCTCTTTGGGGACTATTTTTTTAAGTGCCATCCTGTCTGACACTGCAGTGCCACTCCTAGATGGGCCAGGTGTTTGTGTCGGCCACTTGTGTCGCTTAGCTTAGTCACACAGCGACCTTAGTGCGCCTCTTTTTTTCTTTGCATCATGTGCTGTTTGGGGACTATTTTTTTAAGTGCCATCCTGTCTGACACTGCAGTGCCACTCCTAGATGGGCCAGGTGTTTTTGACGCCCACTTGGGTCACTTAGCTTAGTCATCCACCGACCTCGGTGCAAATTTTAGGACTAAAAATAATATTGTGAGGTGTTCAGAATAGACTGGAAATGAGTGGAAATTCTGGTTATTGAGGTTAATAATACTATGGGATCAAAATTACCCCCAAATTCTATGTTTTAAGCTGTTTTTAAGGGGTTTTTGAAAAAAAAACACCCGAATCCAAAACACACCCGAATCCGACAAAAAAATTTCAGGGATGTTTTGCCAAAACGCATCCGAATCCAAAACACGGCCGCGGAACCGAATCCAAAACCAAAACACAAAACCCGAAAAATTTCCGGTGCACATCTCTACTATAAAGCACATACTATGATAAATCCCCTGCTGTAATATGGATTGCATTGGACTGAGTCAGAGCAGCTTGGCTTACCTGGCCAAAGGGACCTCAGTAGGATGGGATATCAGTGTAGCCTGATCTGCGCATATTTGACTTGGGGATGCCCTCGTCAAGCAAACATAAGAAATATTGTATTACAGCCGTATTATTGACTTGAGTAAAAAGATTTTTGGCTACGACATGCAAAACAAATAACAATGACAATTCCCAAATTAAAAACACACTAAAACAACTCCATAAAGATATTAAAATTTTAATTTTTACATGGTAAGTAAAAGAAGCTAGAGTAAACAGAGCCAAAAAAAACACCCTCTCTTCATTATAATGCCTCATGGTTTTCTTAAGTGAGCACACAATCTCGCAGTAATCTATGTAATAAATATGCCGCACGGAGAGCAAAGTTAACTTAGGACACAGCTGCACAACACAAATACAGAGAGAAAAATAACAGCGGGTTGTATCCATTTAGCCAAGCACAGGTATTGAGCTTACTGACAGATACAGAGCATTAGGTGCAAATTGCTTCTCTAAAATTAAACTGCAGAATTGCTGGACAATAACGTAGGATGAGTGAAAGTGCAGCTTGCTTCCCTGCTCATCAACAACAGCAAATTATACTGTACGGTGCATTAGAAAGAGTTCGGGCATAGTGTGCATTGAACCAAATCTGACCTCTTCTTTATATCGCCTTGAATATAAAAAAAAAAAAAAAAAAACGTAACAATAAAGTACCCTTATGCAATGTATACCGAAAAGACACAGAAACTAAATATGAACTAAACACATGGTATAACTGGCAGGGACTGTGTCTCTGTAGTTGGAACGTCAAAAAAAATAATTGTCATTTCTCATTTTTACATCATATTTATTACTATCACCAATATACCTTAATAAATCCTATGCATTATTTTAAAAAGGTCCACATATCTGCTGCCAACAGCAAACCCCATAGAATTCTATGGGGCTGCGACGATGTGCCCATATGCAGCAAGCTCCAGAAAGATAACTATAGACTGTGTTTCCTATTGAAGCCTACAGACTCAAAGCCTGTAGGGATGCGCGCTCAAAACTCCTAGAGCGAGGAATAAAACTAGCATATTATTAATATCCATATTATTAATTTACAGTAATTTCCAGTCAATTTTGACCACCTCACAATATTGTTTTCACAAATATTGACCAAAGGATGCGGCGAGCTGGCTGGTTATTAAGCAACAGAGCAGTGGCACAAACACACGGCAGTTTATAACACATCTAAGAAACATTGTTAAACAGCAGTGGAAGAAATGAAAAGTAGGGGTGTGCACGGGCCATTTTTCGGGTTTTGTGTTTTGGTTTTGGATCTCCTTCGTGTTTTGGATCTGGATTGGTTTTGCCAAAATCACTGTTGTGGGTTTTGGTTTTGGATCTGGATTTTTCTTTTAAAATCATCAAAACAGCTAAAATAACAGAATTTTGGGGAGTTTTTTTTCTACAGTATTATTAACCTCAATAACATTCATTTCCACTCATTTCCAGACTATTCTGAACACCTCACAGCTCAAAATCCAGTTTAGGCCAAAAGTTGCACCAAGGTAGCTGGACGGAGTAGAAGCAGCCCTTGGATGTATATACTGGGAGGACAAAATATAAAAAAAAAGAATGTTTTTAAAAAAAGATACATTAGGCAAGGCTCAAGGTTTCAGTTCACAAAAATATGATTAAGGCAAAGAAGAATAAAAAAAAGCCAATATATCAGATTTAATTTATTTAATTTATTTTAATTTCAATTTTTTTTTTTTTTTTTATTTATATAGAATCAAATTCTTCATTACATAAAAGAGATCTTCGATATGCAGAAAGTACACTATAAGAGTGTGGAGAGTTTATTTATATTCATTTAATTTAAATGTATCTAATTTATAATAATAATTATTATTATTATTAATATTAATTTGAATTAATTACAATGTGGTGATAAGAAGAGTTATGAAAATAGGACAATAAGTTATAATAAGATTATGAGCTACAGACACCACACCCTGAAATGGACGGAGCACGCTTGGATGTATTCTGGGAGGATACAGCACAAAATATAAAAAAAAGATGTCTTTTATTTTGGGTGGACTGACAGAACACCCCTAGATGGACGGAGCAGCTGCAGTCCCTGGCTGTATACTGGGATGACACAGCACAAAAAGATTAATTTAAATCAAAATATATATATTCTTTTTTCACACATACTGTATCACACACTCCGGTTACAGTGTCGCACAAAGGAGTCAAAAATATGTAGAAGCATTTTTTATATCACACACCAGCGGTTAAAGTGTCGCACAAATGAATCAGAAATATATCTAATAATTGCACACTGCGGTTGACTACACCGTCAGTGTTGCACAATGTGTTTACGAGTAGGAAATAGAATACTGCAGTCTGACCGGCAGTGCAACAGTACTTATGAAAATAAAATAAAAATTGTATAGTACACTGAGGTACAGTGCAAACAAAAAAAAATAGATATTCTTTTTTTATATAATTATAATTTTAGGCTTTTTGTTTTTAGCTCTTATTTTAATTTTACACTGGGGCGGAGCCCCTGGATGGATGGATGGATGGATGGATGGATGGATGGATGGATGGATGGATGGATGGATGGACAGATCACCCATTTCAGATACAGCAGACAGAGCACCCCTTTCAATTACATAATAGAAATATATGTTTTGGTTTGGATCACACACAGATATATAGCAGTAGTGTACAGCAGTACTGGTAGTTGTCACTGATTGATGCACCAATAGAAATATATTTTTTGCTCTGGATCACAAACAGAGAATATATAGCAGTAGCATATGGCAGCCGCTGTACTAGTTGTCATAGTGACGCACAAATAGAAATATATTTTTTGCTTTGGATCACACACAGATATAAAGCAGTAGTTTACGGCAGCAGCAGTGCTAGTAGTCAGAGTGAGGCACCAATAGAAAAATATTGTTTGCTCTGGATCACACACAGAATATATAGCAGTAGTGTACCGCAGTACTAGTAGTCACTGAATGACGAACCAATAGAAATATATATTTTACTGTGGATCACACACAGAGGATATATAGCAGTAGTGTACGGCAGTACGTAGCCCCTTATAGACAGAGAACACCTCGTCCTATACATACACAGCCACAGTATGCTACTATGCAGAGCCCTAACACAGTGACAGCACACCCGACTCAACTATCCTGCAAAACAATCCCTCTGCTCTCTATGGCCCTCTCTGCTCTCGCCTGCCCCTCTACTCTCTCCTGCCCCTCTTTGCTCTCTTCTGCCCCACTTTGTGCTTTCCCTGCTTGCTCCTTCCCTAACAACACACAGCACAGAAGGAACACGTCCTTACTGTGCACTCTACAAGTCCATAGTGAAGATGGCGCTGATCACCGGGACTATATATAGAATCAAAAACCTGCGAGTTCCGACAGCAGGATGATAAAGTTTTGCACAAAAGTTTTTGACACTGCGCTAGTGGAGACAGTACACCCACGTCTATTTTGAAATGCTGCTATGGGAAATTGTGGAATCACTACCTAATTCCACTGTGCATACGAAAAGTGTAAACAAAAGGGGTGTATTTCCCAGCGCCAAATAAATAGAAAAATGAGTGACAGGAATTGTATATATCTCTGATATTTATTGATAAAAGAATTATAGTCAATGAAAAAATAAACAATAAAATTTCATTTCATCAGAAAAAATCTTTAAAAGGTCTTCTAGGAATAATAAATTGATTACAAAGGGAAGATGGATATAGATATTACTCTATGGGGTATATGCAATAGCGGGCGAATCGGCAAAAAAGGCGAATTCCGGGCCGTTTTCGCCTCCAAAAATCAATTCGCCTATGCAGTGCAGTCATTTTTCGCAAAAAAACGGCCCGTCAAAATTCGCCTTTTCTCAATTCGCGTTTTTCCGAATTCGCCTTTTCTGCAATGGTACAGATGCTGCAATTCGCCTCCAGCATATTCAATTCAAGTTTGGAAATTCGCCTGCAGTGCTTTTAGACAGCAAATTCGCGATTTTCCATCCGCCACACTTTGGAGGGTGAAAACAAATAAAAAAATTTTAAACATGGTTTTTTTGGTGTTTTTTTTTTTTTGGAATAGTAGATCTATTTATATTAGAAGGGATTAGGTTTTTTTTTTTTTTTTGGGGGAGGCACAAATATTATTTATATATTTTTTAAAATATTTTTTTTTTATTTTTTTTTTTTAATTGCTGGAACGGTAAAATCAGGAAAAAAAATGGCGTGGGGTCCCCCCTCCAAAGCATAACCAGCCTCGGGCTCATTGAGCTGGTCCTGGTTCTAAAAATACAGGGAAAAAATTGACAGGGGATCCCCCGTATTTTTAAAACCAGCACCGGGCTCTGCGCCTGATGCTGGTGCCAAAAATACGGGGGACAAAACGAGTAGGGGTCCCCCGTATTTTTAACACCAGCATCGGGCTCCACTAGCTGGACAGATAATGCCACAGCCGGGGGTCACTTTTATGCCGTGCCCTGCGGCCGTGGCATCAAATATCCAACTAGTCACCCCTGGCCGGGGTACCCTGGGGAAGTGGGGACCCCTTCAATCAAGGGGTCCCCCCCCCCCCAGCCACCCAAGGGCCAGGGGTGAAGCCCGAGGCTGTCCCCCCCCATCCAATGGGCTGCGGATGGGGGGGCTGATAGCCTTTGTTGTAAAAAAAAGATATTGTTTTTTCCATTAGTACTACAAGTCCCAGCAAGCCTCCCCCGCAAGCTGGTACTTGGAGAACCACAAGTACCAGCATGCGGGAGAAAAACGGGCCCGCTGGTACCTGTAGTACTACTGGAAAAAAAATACCCAAATAAAAACAGGACACACACACCGTCGACAGTAAAACTTTATTACACACTACCGACACACACATACTTACCTATGTTCACACGCCGACATCGGTCCTCTTCTCCATGTAGAATCCCGGGGTACCTGAAAATAAAAGTTCAATATACTCACCTCAACAGGCTCCAGAGATAAATCCACGTACTTGGCAAAAAAACAAACCGCATTTACCCGCACCAAAAACGGACTGAAAGGTGTCCCATGCTGACACATGGGACACCTTTCCACGATTAAGATCTGTCAGTGACAGCTATCACTGACAGGTCTCTAAGCCAATCAGGAAGCGCAACTTCGTTGCGCTCAGCTGATTGGCTGATCGCTGTGACAGCGCGTCGCACAGCTCCCTCCATTATATTCAATGGTGGGAACTTAGCGGCTAGCGGTGAGGTCACCCGCCGGTCAGCGGCTGACCGGCGGGTGACCCCACCGCTAGCCGCTAAGTTCCCACCATTGAAAGTAATGGAGAGGCTTTGCGAGGCGCTGTCAGAGTACAGACGGCGTCCAGCCAATCAGCTGAGCGCCACGGAAGTAGCGCTTCCTGATTGGCTGAAGGGACATCAGTGACAGGAGTCACGTGATGTCCCGGCATTCGGGAGAGGGGTCTCATGTGTCAACATGGGACCCCTTTCAGTCCGGTATGGCTCGTGTTCGGTTTGTTTTTTTAACAAAGTACGTGGATTTACCTCTGGACCTCTGGACGCTGGAAGGTGAGTATAATTTTTTTGACAGGTACCCTCGAATCGTCGGAGATCGTTGCAGTCGGCGTGTCAACACAGGTAAGTATGTGTGTGTCGGCGTATGAAATAAAGTTGTACTATCAAGGTGTGTGTGTCCTGTTTTTATTTGGGTATTTTTTTCCCAGTAGTACTACAGGTACCAGCGGGCCCGTTTTTCTCCCGCATGCTGGTACTTGTGGTTCTCCAAGTACCAGCTTGCGGGGGAGGCTTGCTGGGACTTGTAGTACTAATGGAAAAAACAATATCTTTTTTTTACACAAAGGCTATCAGCCCTCCCATCCGCAGCCCATTGGATGGGGGGGACAGCCTCGGGCTTCACCCCTGGCCCTTGGGTGGCTGGGGGGGGGGGACCCCTTGATTGAAGGGGTCCCCACTTCCCCAGGGTACCCCGGCCAGGGGTGACTAGTTGGATATTTGATGCCACGGCCGCAGGGCACGGCATAAAAGTGACCCCCGGCTGTGGCATTATCTGTCCAGCTAGTGGAGCCCGATGCTGGTGTTAAAAATACGGGGGACCCCTACTCGTTTTGTCCCCCGTATTTTTGGCACCAGCATCAGGCGCAGAGCCCGGTGCTGGTTTTAAAAATACGGGGGATCCCCTGTCAATTTTTTCCCTGTATTTTTAGAACCAGGACCAGCTCAATGAGCCCGAGGCTGGTTATGCTTTGGAGGGGGGACCCCACGCCATTTTTTTTTCTGATTTTACCGTTCCTAGCTATTGGGCAGGAAGGCGAATTCAGTACGCCCACTGCTCGCCGATTGGCCGGAATCCGCCTGCGGGAGGGGCGAATCAGTTTCACATTGAATATAGTGAAACCAGGGTCCCGGCGACAGGGCTGCAGCTGGCGATAGCGGGCGAATCATACAGAGGCGGATCTAATGCCGCGATTCGCCCGCTATTGCATATACCCCTATGAGTTCTAGGAGAAATTCCTAGTATTCAATGGATTCATGTATGTGAGAATCTTCTCACCAGAGGACTAAAATAGGGTGATATGTGTCTCTAATTAATTTGTTTTAGCCAGTATTTGTGAAAAATAGTGGAAAGATTAACACCTATTACCGGTAAACAAAACAACAGACTACAGATAACATGCAGGCAGACTGGGTAATTAATGTGCACGAGAGAAGGTCCGTTCAGATGTTGCCTGGTGCCATACGTAAAGAAACAGAAAAATGTTCATTAATGGAAAAGCACCTTATTCCCAAACAGAGTGGTGCGCTAATCAGCGTCTTATCCACTCAGTGGGTATCGGCATATGGTTGAAAGTGGAAAAAAAGGGGTAACACCGCAAGGCCAATAGATATGTAAAAAAACACTGTCAAGTCCCAGTTCATGCGGGTCAATCCTTAGGCACACTCCTGTCCTGATGTATTCCGTTTGTCCCTTAAGGGTATAGGTAAAAATTGAGTCAAATACCTTTTTATCTTCTGTATCTGTCGTCCTTATTTCATCTGGAAATGTCCAGTACAGTCACATACCTTGTGACGGGTGAGTCCAGGGTCCGCCGGCGGACTGAACTGTGCCGCTCAGCGCTGAGAGCGGCTCGTACAGGATATCCGCCGGCGGACCCTGGACTCACCCGTCACAAGGTATGTGACTGTACTGGACATTTCCAGATGAAATAAGGACGACAGATACAGAAGATAAAAAGGTATTTGACTCAATTTTTACCTATACCCTTAAGGGACAAACGGAATACATCAGGACAGGAGTGTGCCTAAGGATTGACCCGCATGAACTGGGACTTGACAGTGTTTTTTTACATATCTATTGGCCTTGCGGTGTTACCCCTTTTTTTCCACTTTCAACCATATGCCGATACCCACTGAGTGGATAAGACGCTGATTAGCGCACCACTCTGTTTGGGAATAAGGTGCTTTTCCATTAATGAACATTTTTCTGTTTCTTTATGTATGGCACCAGGCAACATCTGAACGGACCTTCTCTCGTGCACATTAATTACCCAGTCTGCCTGCATGTTATCTGTAGTCTGTTGTTTTGTTTACCGGTAATAGGTGTTAATCTTTCCACTATTTTTCACAAATACTGGCTAGAACAAATTAATTAGAGACACATATCACCCTATTTTAGTCCTCTGGTGAGAAGATTCTCACATACATGAATCCATTGAATACTAGGAATTTCTCCTAGAACTCATAGAGTAATATCTATATCCATCTTCCCTTTGTAATCAATTTATTATTCCTAGAAGACCTTTTAAAGATTTTTTCTGATGAAATGAAATTTTATTGTTTATTTTTTCATTGACTATAATTCTTTTATCAATAAATATCAGAGATATATACAATTCCTGTCACTCATTCTTCTATTTATTTTGCGCTGGGAAATACCCCCCTTTTGTTTACACTTTTTGATAAAGTTTTGCCTCATTTTCATATCCAAGTCAGGCTCGGATCACCAAGTTTGGGCGGGTTTGGTTCTCAGGGAACCGAACCCGTGCATCCCTGGTGAAAAGTGGTGCATGACTGGTGGCAGCAGCTGCAGTACTAGTATTTGGTTACTCTTCTCTATACTGATCGATATACTTTCATTAATTCTCAGATTACTGCGTGGAGTCACAGAATCTATAGCTGCACGTGAACAAAGCACATAAGGGTAAAGCACAAACAATAAATCTTAAATATATATATATTTTATTTTTCTGTTTTTGAACCTGCAGCTCAGTTCAAACTGCATGGAGTCACAGGGCTTATAGATGCACGTGAACAAAGCGCACTAGGTAATGCACACCAAACAGTACAAACAACAGAACTTACATATATATATTTGTATTATTATTTTTCCGTTTTTGAACTTGCAGCTTGGTTCAAACTGCGTGCAATCACAAGACTTATAGATGCATGTTAACAAAGCACACAAAGGTAAAGCGTACCAAATAGTACAATTAACAGCAGAGTACAGCACAGCATACAGCAGTGTATGTTACACAGAGCACAGCCACTTGTGAGTCTGGAGTCTCCGGACACAGCACAGACAATACAGCAGAGTACAGCACAGCATACAGCAGCGTGCCCCATACATAGTCACTTTAGAGAGCACAGCCACTTCTGAGTCTGGAGTCTCAGCACAACCAATACAGCAGAGTATAGCGCAGCATTCAGCAGCATGCCTGAGAGTGAAATGGTGCCGAGTCCCAGCCACAGCACCTTATAGAAAATCCAAAACCTGCGAGAATCCGACGCCGGGAGGATGACATTTTGCCTCGAAGTGGAATCTGAGTCTTACACTGCTCGGATTGACTCATCTCTAGATACAGTATATTTTGGTATTATCATCTCAAACATCATAAGAGGTGCTAACATGCTCAGATTTATAGTGCCACACAGAAATTAGCTTTTGACCCTGTTGACCTTTTTACCCTGTCAACCTATTGACTGTCGACCATCTGGTGTCGGACTATTGACTTTCTAACTATTTACTGTCTATCTTCCATCCAGATACTGCGTAGAAGCACATGTTTGCATTGAGCTGTGCTGACCTGGAGTATCACTTTCTATAGAAGGCCCAGGGCCTGTTTCTCATGGGAGTCTAATAGCATTCCTGCTCTTTAGCATTCACATGTTCAATATTAAGCAATATTAAGCAAGAGAATATAATGCGATTATTATGATGCTTCTTTGGTAATGTGGAACCCTTTGGCCATATTGTCTGGTTTTGTGTGGAAATTATTAAATTTTTACTTTATTTCAGTAATATTACGTTTCATGGGGCTGTAACACAGGCTGTTATTTTACAATGTTGTGTCCCCCCTATTCAGTCTATTCTCTCCAATCTAGTAATCTAGCATTTACTATTTTTTATACAGAAGAGAAAGTTGAAGAAAATGTTCTGGGTACTAGATACATCAGATCATGGGGGGGGGGGGGGTCATTAATACTTTGTACTTGAAAAAGGGGGCCCTAAAATCTATTAACATAAACCAACAAAGAAACATCTTCATTTATAACTAGCAGGTTATATTCCTCTCCCATATAGGCTGGCTTCTATGACATTTGACAAAAGCAGAACTATGTATTTTATGCCTGTGCCATGATTAGAAAATACATAACATTATGCACATTTTATGAACCTATTAATCTTGACATTAGTTAAATAACTTTTCATTAGTTTAATGTTTATTAAATATCACTCAGGTCATAAACTAGTTATACACTCTACATTCTTTTCCCTGGTGGCAACTAAGCTTTATCTAAACATATAATCATGCATCAATAACTAATGACTAACTAACTAATGACTAGTTTATAAATTGTAGACTCGTTCCTTTGTGTATGGTGAATATTCATTATTACATTTAAATATGTCTCTTATTATATGACTGGCATAGTGGACAGTTGTACCCTAGTTCAATCCCATTTTCACTAAATGTTGGAAGAATGATAAATGAAGGGAAATTGGGCAAAGTATAGTCCTACATATTACAATAAACCTGGGAAAATGTTATAGATATTTATTTGTATGAAACTTGCCATGTGTAAACTCAGACGTGGATCAAATGAAATATTACAGAATTCTGAATGTTTGAGTTCTGAATGTTAGGTGTAAAATAAAGTTGGGTACACACTAGAAGACCGGGAACGATATCGGAGTCCCAGACAAACAATACTGTGCATACACACTGAGCGATTTTACAAATGACCAAACAATATACATGAGCCGTATGATACTCCCAAATTGTTGGAGTTATGCTTAATTTAAATACTGGGCAGGAGTTTTCAGGAGGGGTGGGTGTTCGCTGTTCATCATTGGTAGCGTGCAATCTTCACGATTTGCTCCTTGTCGTTAGCAACATTGTCAAAATTGTACTGTATGTACTAACGACAGGGATGGTCGCTAGAGACCCACAGGAGGGTGCATTGCTAGTGATATACAGTAGTGCGACTGCGTACACACTGAAAAATATTTAAAAATGATAACGACTGGTTGCTATTGGCAGTCTGGTTTAAAATAAAAGATGAACGGGCTCGGTTCCCTAAGAACCGAACACCCCCCCCCCCCCCCCCCATACTTCACGCTCCGAGTATGGATCCAAGTCCGGCTTGGGTTTTCCCGCCAGACTCGGAAACCAGAACGAGGCAAAACATCATCATACCGCTGTCGGATTCTTGCGGGTTTTGGATTCCATATAAGGAGCCGCGATCCACCGCCATTTTCACTCCAGTCCTGGAAAGTGTAGCGAGAGGACGTGTCTCTTCAGAGTCTGTGCAGGAAAGTGGCGTGGCCTGTTCTTTTGTATCATTCCAGTGGTGCTGTCTTGTGCTGCATCAGTCCAGTGGTGGTGTCTTGTGCTGCATCAGACCAGTCACTCCAGTGGTGGTGTCCTGTGCTGCCATAAGTCCAGTGGTGCTGCTATATAAGTCCAGCCTAGTGGTGCTGTCTTGTGCTGCATCAGTCCAGTGGTGGTGTCCTGTGCTGCCATAAGTCCAGTGCTGGTGTCCTGTGCTGCCATAAGTCCAGTGGTGCTGCCGCGTAAGTCCAGTCCAGTGGTGCTGCTGTATAAGTCAAGTGATACTGCCGTATAAGTCCAGCGGTACTGCCGTATAAGTCTAGTGGTACTGCCGTATAAGTCCAGTCCAGTGGTGCTGCCGTATAAGTTTAGTCCAGTGGTGCTGCCGTATAAGTCCAGCGGTACTGCCGTATAAGTCCAGTCCAGTGGTGCTGCCGTATAA
Organism: Pseudophryne corroboree; assembly: GCF_028390025.1. Taxonomy (NCBI): domain Eukaryota; kingdom Metazoa; phylum Chordata; class Amphibia; order Anura; family Myobatrachidae; genus Pseudophryne; species Pseudophryne corroboree. The sequence continues at coordinate 843,635,292 of NC_086447.1, read as the reverse complement.
GTCCAGCGGTACTGCCGTATAAGTCCAGTGGTGCTGAATAAGTCCAGTCTTGTGCTGCATCAGTCCAGTCATTCCAGTGGTGGAGTCCTGTGCTGCTATGAGTCCAGTGGTGCTGCTGTATACGTCCAGTCCAGTGGTGCTGCCATATAAGTCCAGTCCAGTGGTGCTGCCATATAAGTCCAGCAGTACTGCAATATAAGTCCAGTGGTACTGCCGTATAAGTCCAGCGGTACTGCCATATAAGTCATGGGGTACAGCCATATAAGTCCAGCAGTACTGCCGTATAAGTTCAGGGGTACTGTCATGTAAGTCCAGTGGTACAGCTGTATAAGTCCAGGGATACTGCCGTATAAGTCCAGGGGTAATGCTGAATAAGTCCAGCGGTACTACCGTATAAGTCCAGTGTTGCTGTATAAGTCCAGTGCAGTGGTGCTGTCTTGTGCTGCATCAGTCCAGTCACTCCAGTGGTGGTGTCCTGTGCTGCCATAAATCCAGTGGTGCTGCTGTATAAGTCCAGTGGTGTTGTCTTGTGCTGCATCAGTCCAGTGGTGGTGTCCTGTGCTGCCATAAGTCTTGTGGTGGTGTCTTGTGTCAGTGCTGGTGGTGTCCTGTACTGTCTTGTGCTGCATCAGTTGACTGGTGGTGTGCTGTGCTGCCATAAATCCAGTGGTGGTGTCCTGTGCTGCCATAAGTCCAGTGGTGCTGCTGTGTAAGTCCAGTCCAATGGTGCTGCCATGTAAGTCCAGTCCAGTGGTGCTGCTGTATAAGTTCAGTCCAGTAGTGCTGCCGTATAAGTCCAGCTGTACTTCCGTATAAGTCCAGTCCAGCGGTACTGCCGTATAAGTCCAGCGGTACTGCCGTATAAGTCCAGCGGTACTGCCGTATAAGTCCAGGGGTACTGCCGTATAAGTCCAGCGGAACTGCCCTATAACTCCAGCGGTACTGCCATATAAGTCCAGTGGTGCTGTATAAGTCCAGTCCAGTAGTGCTGTCTTGTGCTGCATGAGTCCAGTGGTGGTGACTTCTGCTGCATCAGTCCAGTTACTTCAGAGGTGGTGTCCTGTGCTGCCATAAGTCCAGTGGTGCTGCTGTATAAGTCCAGTCCAGTGGTGGTTTCCTGTACTGCCATAAGTCCAGTGGTGGTGTCATGTGCTGCCATAAGTACAGTGGTGTGGCTGTATAAGTCCAGTCCAGTGGTGCTGCGGTATAAGTCCAGTCCAGTGGTGTTGCGGTATAAGTCCAGTACAGTGGTGCTGCCGTATAAGTCCAGCGGTACTGCCGTATAATTCCAGCGGTACTGCCGTATAAGTCCAGCGGTACTGCCGTATAAATTATGGGGTACTGCCGTATAAGTCCAGCAGTAATGCTGTATAACTACAGCGGTACTGCTGTATAAGTCCAGTGGTGCTGTATAAGTTCAGTCCAGTGGTGCGGTCTTGTGCTGCATCAGTCCAGTCACTCCAGTGGTGGTGTCCTGTGCTGCCATAAGTCCAGTAGTGCTGCTTTACAAGTCCAGTCCAGCGGTGCTGCCGTATAGGTCCAGCGGTACTGCCATATAAGTCCAGGGGTACTGCCGTATAAGTCCAGTGGTACTGCCGTATTACTCCAGCGGTACTGCTGTATAAGTCCAGTGGTGCTGTCGTGTGCTGTATATTATTTACTCCAAATAAAGGGGTTATTTATATTTAATCCAAATAATTTTTACAGGGTTTGCCCTATGTGGTGTAGGGGTACGCTCTCCTGTGCTGTATATTATTATAATAACTCCAAATAAAAGGATTATTATTATCCAAATAATTTTTACAGGCTTTGCGGTGTGTGTGTGGTTTAGGGGTACGCTCTCCTGTGCTGCATATTACTATAATAACTCCAAATAAAAGGGTTATTATTATCCAAATAATTTTTACAGAGTTTGCCCTGTGTGGTGTAGGCGTATGCTCTCTTGTGCCGCATATTGTTATATAACTCCAGAAAAATAATGGAGAACAAAAATTTGGAGGATAACATAGGGAAAGATCAAGAACCACTTCGTCCTAGTGCTGAAGCTGCTGCCACTAGTCATGACATAGAAGATGAAATGCCATCAAGGTCATCTGCCAAGGCCGATTCCCAATGTCATAGTAGAGAGCACGTAAAATCCAAAAAGCCAAAGTTCAGTAAAACGACCCCAAAAAATAGGATTTTAATATACCTACCAGTAAATCCTTTTCTCATAGTCCGTAGAGTATGCTGGGGTTCATTTAGAACCACGGGGTGTAGATGGGTCCGCAGGAGCCTTCGGCACTTAAAGACTTTTTTACAGTGTGAACTGGCTCCTCCCTCTATGCCTCTCCTCCAGACCTCAGTATAGGAACTGTGCCCGAGGAGACGGACAAACTTCGAGAGAAGGATTTACTTTAAGCTAGTGGCGAGATTCATACCAGCTCACACCGTTCAACCATGACGCACAACATGGCATACAACTCAAAACATGCCAACGAGCATGAATAACTTTACAGCAACTGCTGAATAACAACTTAACACGTGATAATTGTGTAAGAAGAAAAAATATAATGCAGGAAAAAAGGAGCACTGGGCGGGCGCCCAGCATCCTCTATGGACTACGAGAAAAGAATTTACCGGTAGGTATATTAAAATCCTATTTTCTCTAACGTCCTAGAGCAGTGGTTCTCAAACTCGGTCCTCAGGACCCCACACAGTGCATGTTTTGCAGGTATCCCAGCAGGTGCACAGGTGTATTAATTACTCACTGACACATTTTAAAAGGTACACAGGTGGAGCTAATTATTTCACTTGTGATTCTGTCAGGAGATCTGCAAAACATGCACCATGTGGGGTCCTGAGGACCGAGTTTGAGAACCTGTGTCCTAGAGGATGCTGGGGTCCATTTAGTACCATGGGGATGTACCAAAGCTCCCAGTATGGGCGGTATAGTGCGGATGTTCCTGCAGAACTGACTGACCAAATTTAAGGTCATCAGCAGCCAAGGTGTCAAACTTGTAAAACTTAGCAAACGTGTTTGCCCCTGACCAAGTAGCTGCTCGGCAAAACTGTAAAGCCGAGACACCCCGGGCAGCCACCCAGGAAGAACCCACTTTCCTCGTAGAGTGGGCCTTTACCGAACTCAGTATTGGCAATCCTGCCGTGGAATGAGCATGATGAATCGTACATCTGATCCAGCGTGCAATCGTCTGCCTAGAAGCAGGACACCCAATCTTGATGGGATCATACAGGATAAACAATGCTTCTGTTTTCCTTATACGAGCTGTTCTCGTGACATAAGTCTTCAAAGCTTTGACCACATCCAAGGACTTTGAAACAGCTGAGGTGTCAGTAGCCACTGGCACCACAATAGGTTGGTTCATATGGAAAGGAGACACAACCTTTGGAAGAAATTGCTGACGTGTTCTTAGTTCAGCCCTATCTTCATGAAAGATCAAATAAGGGCTCTTGTGAGACAAGGCCCCTAACTCAAACACCCGCCTTGCGGATGCCAAAGCCAACAGCATGACCACTTTCCAAGTGAGAAACTTTAACTCAACTTCTTGCAGAGGTTCAAAACAATCTGATTGAAGGAACTGCAACATCACGTTAAGATCCCATGGTGCCGTAGGAGGCACAAATGGTGGCTGGATGCGCAGAACCCCCTTCACGAATGTCTGAACCTCAGGAAGGGAAGCCAACTGTTTCTGAAAGAAAATGGACAAGGCCGAAATTTGGACCTTGATAGATCCCAATCTTATGCCTACATCCACACCAGCCTGTAGAAATAGGAGTAGACGTCCTAATTGAAACTCCACCGTTGGAGAATTCTTGGATTCACACCAAGATACATATTTTCTCCAAATACGATGGTAATGTCTAGACGTTACTCCTTTCCTGGCCTAAATAAGTGTGGGAATGAATACCTTTTTGGGCTAGGATCTGGCGCTCAACAGCCATGCCGTCAAACGTAGCCGCGGTAAGTCTTGATAAACAAACAGCCCCTGCTGAAGCAAGTCCTCGCGAAGAGGAAGAGGCCGAGGATCTTCTATCAGTAACTCCTGAAGATCTGGATACCAAGCCCTCCTTGGCCAGTCTGGGACAATGAGGATCGCCCAAACTTTTGCTCTTCTTATGATCTTGACAATTTTTGGTATTAGTGGAAGTGGAGGGAACACATACACTGACTGGAACTCCCACTGGGTCACCAGTGCATCCATTACTATTGCTTGTGTGTCTCTCAACCTGGAACAATATTTCTGAAGCTTCTTGTTGAGATGATACTGTATGCCATCATGTGTAGATGCAATCCGGACCACTTGTCCAGTAGATCCCACTAGAACACCCTGACATGGAATCGGCCATACTGTAGAGCCTCGTAGGCTGCTACCATCTTCCCCAGCAGGCACTGATGAATCGACACATGTGCTGGTTTCAAAATTTGTTTGACCATATTCTGGATTCCCAGAGCATTTTCCACTGGTAGAAATACTTTCTGTACCTCGGTGTCCAGTATCATTCCCAGAAATGATAATCTCATCGTCGGTTCCAACTGGGATTTTGGAAGGTTTATGATCCAACCGTGCTTTTGTAGCACCGTCAGGGATAGTGCAATGTTCTGCACTATCTTCTCCCTGGATCTCGCTTTTATCAGGAGATCGTCCAGATAAGGAAATATGTTGACTCCTTTCTTGCTAAGGAGAACCATCATCTCTGCCATCACCTTGGTGACTACTCTCGGTGCTGTGGAGAGCCCGAATGGCAATGTCTGGAACTGGTAGTGGCAGTCCTGAAACGCAAACCTCAGGTATGCTTGATGTGGAGGGTAAATAGAAACATGCAAGTAAGCATCCTTGATGTCCACCGACACCAAAAATGCCTTCTCCTCCAAGCTGGAGATTACTGCTCTCAGGGACTCCATCTTGAATTTGAACCTATTTAGGTTAAGATTCAACAATTTTAGGTTTAAAATCAGTCTGACCGAGCTGTCCGGTTTCGGTAACACAAACAGGCTTGAATAAAATCCTTTTTCTTGTTGTAGCCAAGGGACTAAGGTAATTACCTTGTCCTGACATCATTTCTGTATTGCTTCCGTTATATTTCTTCTGTCTTGAACAGAAACTGGTAAGGCTGATTTGAAAAATCGGCATGGGGGAGATCTTGAAACTCTAACTTGTAAACTTGGGATACTATTTGTAGTATCCAAGGATCCAGATCTGATTGTACACAGATCTGGCTGAAGAGTTTTAGACGTGCCCCCACCCAGGGCCGTCTCTACCATTAGGCAGCTTTAGGCGGCTGCCTAGGGGCGCCGGCCAGGGACGGATCTAGACTTTTCTTTAGGGGGGGCGGGTTACTGTTTAATCTTGACCCCTCCCTCTACAGTCCCAACTCCTCCGATCTGCAATACTAACTCCTCCTCTCTCAATTCTGACTGAACTTTTTGAGTGAGACTGAGATAGAGCTTTGTGATTGTTCTATGTACATGTGACTGTGTTATGGGGTAATTGTATTTATTAGCCCTAGTACCCACACACCAGCAAGTGAGGGGCAAATGCTCTGTAACCCTTGCTCTCCTGGCTCCTCTGTGCTGCTGTAGTATAAGCTGCAGCACATCGTTCTGCCTCAGGCTCTCCCCAGAGAGCTCTCTTCTGCTCAAAAGTGGGCGTGGCTATGACTGTGTTAGGGGGGGCGGTCGCCCCCTTCGCCCCCCCCTAGATCTGGCCCTGGCGCCGGCCACTGAAGGGCACCACTGAATTCATCTAGCAAAAAAATGAAGGATGTCTCTGTATGTGGGTCAGTAATGAACTTTCAGAGGAAGGCATAGAGCACTATAAGGAGCATACAAATATATGACACCAGAATCCCGACAGCCGAGATCCAGAATGTATGCCGGGGAGGATTAGGATAAGGATAAGGGGTAATGTTAATTAATTTCATTCAGAATGTCCGTATTATGGTGACCTGGATGTTGCTGTTGGTATTCTGACCGGTGGCATTCCGTACCCAACCCCAATTAAATAACCCTACCAGACCCCATATACATTATTATACAGTATATAAAGAATACAGTAAATTTATTTACTGTAATGTTAAGTTTTGTCTCCCTGTACTGAACTTTGTACGGCGCTGCAAAACACTTGTGGCGCCCTATAAATAAAATTTTATAATAATAATAGACGGCACTCAAGGGCTTTTATAGCGAAACTATATTGTGAACAAAGTCACAAAATTTTGTGACCGTTTACAATATATTTATCACTTTAAAAGTCCTTGAATGCTGTCCCTTTTCTCTGTATACTGTATGTATAATGATGCAATTCACCCCAGTCCACTTAGTGGCCACCTGCATCTCTCCTCCGAGAGGTGGTGGTGGTGATGGTGGGGTTTGTAGGTTAGGGGGGTGCTGGGCTGAAGCGCTGCCTAGTGTGCAGAGAGTCCTTGCACCAGCCCTGCCCCCACCTGAGCAGACTCCCGTAGGGGTGCCCCAGCACCATGCTGTGGTTTTAGCAGAAGCAGCGGCTGACTTCTGCTCCTGCGATCCTGATGCTGTTGTAGGTTTCCTACCTCTTCCCCGCCCTCTTCTTGTGGGGTACAGCCATATAAGTCCAGCAGTACTGCCGTATAAGTTCAGGGGTACTGTCATGTAAGTCCAGTGGTACAGCTGTATAAGTCCAGGGATACTGCCGTATAAGTCCAGGGGTAATGCTGAATAAGTCCAGCGGTACTACCGTATAAGTCCAGTGTTGCTGTATAAGTCCAGTGCAGTGGTGCTGTCTTGTGCTGCATCAGTCCAGTCACTCCAGTGGTGGTGTCCTGTGCTGCCATAAATCCAGTGGTGCTGCTGTATAAGTCCAGTGGTGTTGTCTTGTGCTGCATCAGTCCAGTGGTGGTGTCCTGTGCTGCCATAAGTCTTGTGGTGGTGTCTTGTGTCAGTGCTGGTGGTGTCCTGTACTGTCTTGTGCTGCATCAGTTGACTGGTGGTGTGCTGTGCTGCCATAAATCCAGTGGTGGTGTCCTGTGCTGCCATAAGTCCAGTGGTGCTGCTGTGTAAGTCCAGTCCAATGGTGCTGCCGTGTAAGTCCAGTCCAATGGTGCTGCCGTGTAAGTCCAGTCCAGTGGTGCTGCTGTATAAGTTCAGTCCAGTAGTGCTGCCGTATAAGTCCAGCTGTACTTCCATATAAGTCCAGTCCAGCGGTACTGCCGTATAAGTCCAGCGGTACTGCCGTATAAGTCCAGGGGTACTGCCGTATAAGTCCAGCGGAACTGCCCTATAACTCCAGCGGTACTGCCATATAAGTCCAGTGGTGCTGTATAAGTCCAGTCCAGTAGTGCTGTCTTGTGCTGCATGAGTCCAGTGGTGGTGACTTCTGCTGCATCAGTCCAGTTACTTCAGTGGTGGTGTCCTGTGCTGCCATAAGTCCAGTGGTGCTGCTGTATAAGTCCAGTCCAGTGGTGGTTTCCTGTGCTGCCATAAGTCCAGTGGTGGTGTCATGTGCTGCCATAAGTACAGTGGTGTGGCTGTATAAGTCCAGTCCAGTGGTGCTGCGGTATAAGTCCAGTCCAGTGGTGTTGCGGTATAAGTCCAGTACAGTGGTGCTGCCGTATAAGTCCAGCGGTACTGCCGTATAATTCCAGCGGTACTGCCGTATAAATCCAGCGGTACTGCCGTATAAATTATGGGGTACTGCCGTATAAGTCCAGCAGTAATGCTGTATAACTACAGCGGTACTGCTGTATAAGTCCAGTGGTGCTGTATAAGTTCAGTCCAGTGGTGCGGTCTTGTGCTGCATCAGTCCAGTCACTCCAGTGGTGGTGTCCTGTGCTGCCATAAGTCCAGTAGTGCTGCTTTACAAGTCCAGTCCATCGGTGCTGCCGTATAAGTCCAGCGGTACTGCCATATAAGTCCAGGGGTACTGCCGTATAAGTCCAGTGGTACTGCCGTATTACTCCAGCGGTACTGCTGTATAAGTCCAGTGGTGCTGTCGTGTGCTGTATATTATTTACTCCAAATAAAGGGGTTATTAATATTTAATCCAAATAATTTTTACAGGGTTTGCCCTATGTGGTGTAGGGGTACGCTCTCCTGTGCTGTATATTATTATAATAACTCCAAATAAAAGGATTATTATTATCCAAATAATTTTTACAGGCTTTGCGGTGTGTGTGTGTGGTTTAGGGGTACGCTCTCCTGTGCTGCATATTACTATAATAACTCCAAATAAAAGGGTTATTATTATCCAAATAATTTTTACAGAGTTTGCCCTGTGTGGTGTAGGCGTATGCTCTCTTGTGCCGCATATTGTTATATAACTCCAGAAAAATAATGGAGAACAAAAATTTGGAGGATAACATAGGGAAAGATCAAGAACCACTTCGTCCTAGTGCTGAAGCTGCTGCCACTAGTCATGACATAGAAGATGAAATGCCATCAAGGTCATCTGCCAAGGCCGATTCCCAATGTCATAGTAGAGAGCACGTAAAATCCAAAAAGCCAAAGTTCAGTAAAACGACCCCAAAAAATAGGATTTTAATATACCTACCGGTAAATCCTTTTCTCATAGTCCGTAGAGTATGCTGGGGTTCATTTAGAACCACGGGGTGTAGATGGGTCCGCAGGAGCCTTCGGCACTTAAAGACTTTTTTACAGTGTGAACTGGCTCCTCCCTCTATGCCTCTCCTCCAGACCTCAGTATAGGAACTGTGCCCGAGGAGACGGACAAACTTCGAGAGAAGGATTTACTTTAAGCTAGTGGCGAGATTCATACCAGCTCACACCGTTCAACCATGACGCACAACATGGCATACAACTCAAAACATGCCAACGAGCATGAATAACTTTACAGCAACTGCTGAATAACAACTTAACACGTGACAATTGTGTAAGAAGGAAAAATATAATGCAGGAAAAAAGGAGCACTGGGCGGGCGCCCAGCATCCTCTATGGACTACGAGAAAAGAATTTACCGGTAGGTATATTAAAATCCTATTTTCTCTAACGTCCTAGAGCAGTGGTTCTCAAACTCGGTCCTCAGGACCCCACACAGTGCATGTTTTGCAGGTATCCCAGCAGGTGAACAGGTGTATTAATTACTCACTGACACATTTTAAAAGGTACACAGGTGGAGCTAATTATTTCACTTGTGATTCTGTCAGGAGATCTGCAAAACATGCACCATGTGGGGTCCTGAGGACCGAGTTTGAGAACCTGTGTCCTAGAGGATGCTGGGGTCCATTTAGTACCATGGGGATGTACCAAAGCTCCCAGTATGGGCGGTATAGTGCGGATGTTCCTGCAGAACTGACTGACCAAATTTAAGGTCATCAGCAGCCAAGGTGTCAAACTTGTAAAACTTAGCAAACGTGTTTGCCCCTGACCAAGTAGCTGCTCGGCAAAACTGTAAAGCCGAGACACCCCGGGCAGCCACCCAGGAAGAACCCACTTTCCTCGTAGAGTGGGCCTTTACCGAACTCGGTATTGGCAATCCTGCCGTGGAATGAGCATGATGAATCGTACATCTGATCCAGCGTGCAATCGTCTGCCTAGAAGCAGGACACCCAATCTTGATGGGATCATACAGGATAAACAATGCTTCTGTTTTCCTTATACGAGCTGTTCTCGTGACATAAGTCTTCAAAGCTTTGACCACATCCAAGGACTTTGAAACAGCTGAGGTGTCAGTAGCCACTGGCACCACAATAGGTTGGTTCATATGGAAAGGAGACACAACCTTTGGAAGAAATTGCTGACGTGTTCTTAGTTCAGCCCTATCTTCATGAAAGATCAAATAAGGGCTCTTGTGAGACAAGGCCCCTAACTCAAACACCCGCCTTGCGGATGCCAAAGCCAACAGCATGACCACTTTCCAAGTGAGAAACTTTAACTCAACTTCTTGCAGAGGTTCAAAACAATCTGATTGAAGGAACTGCAACATCACGTTAAGATCCCATGGTGCCGTAGGAGGCACAAATGGTGGCTGGATGCGCAGAACCCCCTTCACGAATGTCTGAACCTCAGGAAGGGAAGCCAACTGTTTCTGAAAGAAAATGGACAAGGCCGAAATTTGGACCTTGATAGATCCCAATCTTATGCCTGCATCCACACCAGCCTGTAGAAATAGGAGTAGACGTCCTAATTGAAACTCCACCGTTGGAGAATTCTTGGATTCACACCAAGATACATATTTTCTCCAAATACGATGGTAATGTCTAGACGTTACTCCTTTCCTGGCCTAAATAAGTGTGGGAATGAATACCCTTTTGGGCTAGGATCTGGCGCTCAACAGCCATGCCGTCAAACGTAGCCGCGGTAAGTCTTGATAAACAAACAGCCCCTGCTGAAGCAAGTCCTCGCGAAGAGGAAGAGGCCGAGGATCTTCTATCAGTAACTCCTGAAGATCTGGATACCAAGCCCTCCTTGGCCAGTCTGGGACAATGAGGATCGCCCAAACTTTTGCTCTTCTTATGATCTTGACAATTTTTGGTATTAGTGGAAGTGGAGGGAACACATACACTGACTGGAACTCCCACTGGGTCACCAGTGCATCCATTACTATTGCTTGTGTGTCTCTCAACCTGGAACAATATTTCTGAAGCTTCTTGTTGAGATGATACTGTATGCCATCATGTGTAGATGCAATCCGGACCACTTGTCCAGTAGATCCCACTAGAACACCCTGACATGGAATCGGCCAATCTGTAGAGCCTCGTAGGCTGCTACCATCTTCCCCAGCAGGATGAATCGACACATGTGCTGGTTTCAAAATTTGTTTGACCATATTCTGGATTCCCAGAGCATTTTCCACTGGTAGAAATACTTTCTGTACCTCGGTGTCCAGTATCATTCCCAGAAATGATAATCTCATCGTCGGTTCCAACTGGGATTTTGGAAGGTTTATGATCCAACCGTGCTTTTGTAGCACCGTCAGGGATAGTGCAATGTTCTGCACTATCTTCTCCCTGGATCTCGCTTTTATCAGGAGATCGTCCAGATAAGGAAATATGTTGACTCCTTTCTTGCTAAGGAGAACCATCATCTCTGCCATCACCTTGGTGACTACTCTCGGTGCTGTGGAGAGCCCGAATGGCAATGTCTGGAACTGGTAGTGGCAGTCCTGAAACGCAAACTTCAGGTATGCTTGATGTGGAGGGTAAATAGAAACATGCAAGTAAGCATCCTTGTTGTCCACCGACACCAAAAATGCCTTCTCCTCCAAGCTGGAGATTACTGCTCTCAGGGACTCCATCTTGAATTTGAACCTATTTAGGTTAAGATTCAACAATTTTAGGTTTAAAATCAGTCTGACCGAGCTGTCCGGTTTCGGTAACACAAAACAGGCTTGAATAAAATCCTTTTTCTTGTTGTAGCCAAGGGACTAAGGTAATTACCTCGTCCTGACATCATTTCTGTATTGCTTCCGTTATATTTCTTCTGTCTTGAACAGAAACTGGTAAGGCTGATTCGAAAAATCGGCATGGGGGAGATCTTGAAACTCTAACTTGTAAACTTGGGATACTATTTGTAGTATCCAAGGATCCAGATCTGATTGTACACAGATCTGGCTGAAGAGTTTTAGACGTGCCCCCACCCAGGGCCGTCTCTACCATTAGGCAGCTTTAGGCGGCTGCCTAGGGGCGCCGGCCACTGAAGGGCACCACTGAATTCATCTAACCAAAAAATGAAGGATGTCTCTGTATGTGGGTCAGTAATGAACTTTCAGAGGAAGGCATAGAGCACTATAAGGAGCATACAAATATATGACACCAGAATCCCGACAGCCGAGATCCAGAATGTATGCCGGGGAGGATTAGGATAAGGATAAGGGGTAATGTTAATTCATTTCATTCAGAATGTCCGTATTATGGTGACCTGGATGTTGCTGTTGGTATTCTGACCGGTGGCATTCCGTACCCAACCCCAATTAAATAACCCTACCAGACCCCATATACATTATTATACAGTATATAAAGAATACAGTAAATTTATTTACTGTAATGTTAAGTTTTGTCTCCCTGTACTGAACTTTGTACGGTGCTGCGAAACACTTGTGGCGCCCTATAAATAAAATTTTATAATAATAATAGACGGCACTCAAGGGCTTTTATAGCGAAACTATATTGTGAACAAAGTCACAAAATTTTGTGACCATTTACAATATATTTATCACTTTAAAAGTCCTTGAATGCTGTCCCTTTTCTCTGTATACTGTATGTATAATGATGCAATTCACCCCAGTCCACTTAGTGACCACCTGCATCTCTCCTCCGAGAGGTGGTGGTGGTGATGGTGGGGTTTGTAGGTTAGGGGGGTGCTGGGCTGAAGCGCTGCCTAGTGTGCAGAGAGTCCTTGCACCAGCCCTGCCCCCACCTGAGCAGACTCCCGTAGGGGAGCCCCAGCATCACGCTGTGGTTTTAGCAGAAGCAGTGGCTGACTTCTGCTCCTGCGATCCTGATGCTGTTGTAGGTTTCCTACCTCTTCCCCGCCCTCTTCCTGCGAAGAAGGGGGTACCTTTGGCTTTTTTGTGTTTGTTGGTCCGAAAGGACTGCATCGGATGCAAATGATATGCTTTCTTTGCAGGTGCCGCTGCATAAGAAAGAAATGCTGATTTCCCTGAGGTAGTCGTTGAAATCATGGCATCCAGCGGGTCCTCAAATAGCGCCTCACCCTTGTAGGGGAGCACTTCAATATTCCTTTTTGATTCTGCATCTGCATTCCATTGGCGAATCCACAGTGCTCTGCGAGCTGAAATTGCCATAGCTGAGGATTTTGATCCTAATAAACCAATATCCTTCATAGCTTCCACCAAGTATCTTGCAGAATCCTTTATGTGACGAGAGTTAAAACCATATCATCCTTATCAACTGTGTCTTTATTTGCTAGTAAATTGTCTGACTATTTTTCAATAGCGTTACCTACCCATGCACAAGCAATGGTGGGCCTGAGTAACATTCCGGTAGCCATATAAAGGGATTTTAAGGTCGTCTCTAACTTACGGTCAGCAGGCTCCTTTAATGAAGCCGGCCCTGGGGCAGGTAAAATGATTTTCTTAGACAACCTAGAAACTGAGGTGTCTACCATGGGTGGTGACTCCCATCTTTTCCTGTCTTCTTCAGGAAAGGGGTACGCTAAACGTATTCTTCTAGGAATATGAAATTTCTTTTCTGGGTTAGATCAGAATTTTCAAAGAATGTATTCAATTCCTTTGAAGGAGGAAAAGTTATCACCGGTTTCTTATTTAAATTAAAATAAGCCTTTTCCTCCGGTTCAGGTGTTGTTTCTGTAATCTCTAACACCTCCCTAATAGCAATTATCATACATTGAATGCTTTTTGCTAACTTGGGGTCCACCCCTCTCAAATCCCCAGTGTCAACACCCGTGTCGGAATCTGTGCCTGTGTCACCTTGCATAATCTGCGCAAGTGACCTTTTTGGGGGGAACTTGAGGGGTCCGGTGTGGGTGACGTGGAGGGATCAGCAAATAGTACATCCTCCACTGACTTTCTCCAGTATTTTGTCTGTTGTTCAGACTCAGAGAATTTTCTAGAAAGCTTTGATATATTACTTTGTAATTTTCTCACCCACTCTGGCTCCTTCTGTGAGGGAAGGGCCACCACATTACACTCTGCGTATCTAAAATGGCTTCCTCAGGGGAAGAGCTCTCTCCATTGTCTGACATGTCACAAACGTGCACTTTCACACCACAATCATACAGGGGAGCTATCGGTGACAGACCCCAACTAAAATCTGTCAGAGAAACACAGAGAGATTTGCCAGCTCACACACTGCGCCCTATATGAAGAGAATTGTATATGTATATTTATTATACAAAACCTTCAGTGCTTTATTTCAATATTACGCACACTCACCTAATGTAATAAACACTCCCCCCCCCCTCTCTATAACACCCTGGTACTTGTTTCAGCATTGTTATGAGGAGGATACAGTGCCTGTCAGCTTCTCTCTGGGATCTGCAGGAGAAAATGGCGATGAAAGAGTGTCTGGCAAGTCTGAGGAGAAGCCCCACCTTTCTGCCTCAGCAACAATGATTTTTATACTGGCTGGGGTTTGTAAATCAGAGGCTATACATGTATTTACCGTTTTGCCAGTGAGAGTAAGGATTTTCCATGCAGCTCAGGGCGCCCCCCTCGGCGCCCTGCACCCTGTGTTGTGAAGGGCTGTATGTTTTGAGATGCATGGTCGCGCAGCGTCCCGCCGCTGCGCTGTACCTTTTTGCCGCCAACGATGACTGGAGGGCCCCTCTCTTGTAGGTCTCCGGTGATATACTCACCACTCTTCTGACTTCTGGCTGTGTTAGGGGGTGGCGGCAGTGCTGTGGGAGTGAGCGTTACCAGCCTTGGGCTATGTTCAGTACCACTCAGGAGCTAATGGTGTCATGTCAGCAGAAGCAGAGCCATGAAACTTAATGAGAAGTTGGTTCCTACTTCCTCCCCTAAGTCCCGCGAAGCAGGGAAGCTGTTGCCAGCAGCTTCCCTGTAACATAAAAGACCTAATAAAGTCTTATCCAGTAGATCTCTGTAGATCTCCACTAGCGTGCGTCCAGTCTCACCGGGCCCATTTTCTAAACTGAGCTCTGGAAGAGGGGCATAGAGGGAGTAGCCAGTTCACACTGTAAAAAAGTCTTAAAGTGCCGAAGGCTCCTGCAGACCTGTCTATACCCCATGGTACTAAATGGACCCCAGCATCCTCTAGGACGTTAGAGAAATAAATTTAAATTGTCTGAGGAGAAACGTAAACTTGCCAATATGCCATTTAAGACACGGAGTGGCAAGGCACGGCTAAGGCCCTGGCCTATGTTCATGACTAATGGTTCAGCTTCACCTGACGAAGGAAGCCCTCATCCTCATGCTAGAAAAATGATAAGAGTTAAGCTGGCAAAAGCACAGCAAAGAACTGTGCGTTCTAAGATGGTATCACAAATCCCCTAGGAGAGTCCAAGTGTGTCGGCGGTTGCAATGCCTGACCTTCCCAACACTGGACGGGAAGAGGTGGCTCCTTCCACCATTTGCACGCCCCCTGCAAGTGCTGGAAGGAGCACCCACAGTCCAGTTTCTGATATTCAAATTGAAGTTCACACTGTTGAAGTACACCAGGATGAGGATATGGGTGTTGCTGGTGCTGAGGAGGAAGTTGACAGTGAGGATTCTGATGGTGATGTGGTTTGTTTAAATCAGGCAGGTGACACCTGTTGTCCGTGGGATGAAGAAGCCCTTTGTGATGCCTGGGAAAAATACCAAAAAATCCACCTCTTCGGTGTGAAATTATTTCTCCACAAATCTGGACAACAGGTGTCAAGCCGTGTGTTGCCTCTGTCAATCCATAATAAGTAGGGGTAAGGACGTTAACCATCTAGGAACATCCTCCCTTATACGTCACCTGCAGCGCATTCATCAGAAGTCAGTGTCAAGTTCAGAAACTTTGGATAAGAGCATAAGCAGTCTACTGACACCTAAATCCCTTCTTCCTCTTGTACCCAAGCTCCTGCAAGCCACACCACCAACTCCCTCAACGTAAATTTTCTCCTCAGTCAGGAACGTCAGTAGTCCTGCAGGCCATGTCACTGGCATGACTGAGGAGTCCTCTCCTAACCGGGATTCGTCCAGAGGATCCTTGAGTGGTACGCCTACTGCTGCTGCTGATGATGTTGTTGCTGCTGGGTGTCGATTGTCATCCCAGAGGGGAAGTCAGAAGACCACTTGTACTACTTCAACTAAGCAATTGACTGTCCAACAGTCCTTTGTGAGGAAGATGAAATATGACAGCAGTCACCCTGTTGCAAAGAGGATAACTGAGCCTTTGACAGCCATGTTGGTGTTAGACATGCGTCTAAAATGGCTTTAAAGGGAGAAGTCATAATCATGGGATACTTTAATTTACCTGATGTAAATTGGGAGGGGTCTTTTGCAAGTTCAGCTACAAGTGGCAAATTTCTACATTCCTTACAGGGAGCATCTCTCAAGCAATTGGTGATGGAGCCCACTCGCAAAGATTCAATATTAGATTTAATTCTTACAATATGGTGATAGGATATCCGACATATTTGTGGGTGAGCACCTGGGATCCAGTGATCATCAAGCAGTATGGTTTAGTATAAAGACAGGATCCAACTCCTGTCACACAAAAACAAAGGTGTTGGATTTTAGAAATGCTGATTTTGCAAAAATGGGGAGATGTTTAAGTGATTCATTGGCGGACTGGTGGAACTTGGAAGGAGTGCAGGAGAGGTGGGAAAAACTGAAAAGTGCAATACTAAGTGCAACTGATCTTTATATCAAAAGGGTTAGGAAAAGCACCAGGAAAAGGAAGCCAGTGTGGTTCACAAAAGAAGTATCAACTAGTGTGAAAGCAAAAAAGATGGCTTTTAGGAAATACAAACAGACTCAAAATAATAATGACAAAGAGGTGTATCTTGACAGACGGAAGGATGCTAAGAAAGTGATCAGACGTGCAAAGGCAGAAGCTGAGGAAAAAATGGCCCAGTCAGTAGATAAAGGGGGCAAAACTTTTTTTAAGTATATAAGTGAAAGGAGAAAATCAAATGGAGGAATAATAAGACTTAAGACAGAGAGTGAGCATTTGGTGGAGGGTGACAAGGCAATAGCAGATCACCTAAATAATTATTTTTGCTCACTATTTACTACAGAAGAAGGGATGGGGCCACCGTTAAGTGGCAAGGACATTCATAAAAATAAGGTAGTTGAAAGTACATTTACAGAGGAGAAGGTCCTAACAGAACTTTCACAACTAAAAGTGGATAAATCAATAGGACCAGATGGGATACACCCAAGGATACTCAAAGAGCGAAAAGATGTGCTGGTTACACCGTTAACAGAATTATTTAACCAGTGACTAAATACAGGTGCTATTCCAGAGGACTGGAAAAGAGCAAATGTAGTTCCACTGCACAAAAGTGGAAGCAAGGAAGAAGCAAGTTACTACAGACCAGTAAGCCTTACATCAGTAGTGGGGAAAGTAATGGAAAAACTATTAAAATAAAGAGTTGCGGAATATCTTAAATCAAACCACTTTCAGGATCCAAAACAGCATGGATTTACTGGTGGTAGATCATGCCAAACAAATCTTATTGACTTTTTTGACTCTGTGACAAAAATAATAGATCAAGGGGGAGCTGTAGATGTAGCATATCTAGACTTTAGTAAGGCATTTGACACTGTCCCACATCGCAGACTGCTAAATAAACTTGAAAGCGTGGGGGTGGATTATAAAACAGTTAAATGGATAAGAACCTGGTTGCAGGATAGGAAACAGACAGTTGTAGTTAATGGAGTGCAATCTATGGAGGGAAATGTTACCAGTGGAGTACCCCAGGGATCTGTACTTGGTCCAGTTCTCTTTAATATCTTTGTTGGTGACATTGCAGATGGTATTGAAGGGAAGGTATGCCTTTTTGCAGATGATACAAAGATATGCAACAGGGTAGACACATCGGGAGGGGTAAAACAAATGATTGATGACCTAGGTAGGCTTGAGAAATGGTCAAGAACGTGGCAACTACAGTTTAATGCTAAAAAAATGCAAAATCATGCACTTGGGTCTCAAAAACCCAAAGGCTAAATATAGTATCAAGGGTACTATAATGGAAACTACTGAGGAGGAAAGGGATTTAGGAGTCACTATTTCAAGAGACTTGAAGGCAGGACAGCAATGCAACAAAGCAATGAGAAAGGCAAGTCAGATGCTTGGTTGCATAGGGAGAGAGATCAGTAGTAGGAAAAAAGAAGTGATAATGCCACTGTATAGGTCATTGGTGCGGCCCCATCTGGAATACTGTGTCCAGTTCTGGAGACCATATCTCCAGAAGGATATAAATACATTAGAGAGTGTACAAAGAAGGGCAACTAAAATGGTGCATGGCCTACATCACAAAACGTACCCGGAAAGGCTAAAAGATCTTAACATGTATAGTTTGGAGGAGAGAAGGGAAAGGGGGGACATGATAGAAACTTTCAAATATATCAAGGGTCTTAACAAAGTTCAGGAGGGAAACATTTTTCAAAGGAAGAAAAATATTAGAACTCGAGGACATACACTGAAACTGGAGGGAGGGAGGTTCAGGGGAAATTTAAGGAAAAATTACTTCACAGAAAGGGTAGTGGATAAGTGGAATAGTCCCCCATCAGAGGTGGTAGAGGCTAAGACTGTAGAGCAATTTAAACATGCTTGGGATAGGCATATGAATATCCTTACAAAGAAATAAGGTTCAAAAAGGGTTGAGATTACCTAAAGGATAAAAAAAAAAAGGGGCAGACTAGATGGGCCAAGTGGTTCTTATCTGCCGTCAAGTTCTATGTTTCTATGTCCAGTATCCGCCATTAGTACAGTGGGATTTCGCCAATAGTGTGTCTCTGGTACCAAATCCCATCTAGATTCCACTTCACTAGGAACGCGATTCCCGGACTGTACAGGGATAGTAAGAAAAGTGTCATCAGTGTCCTGAAAAATGCGGTTGTGGCCACTGTCCACTTAACCATGGACATGTGGACAAGTGGAGCAGGGCAAACTATGGACTACATGACTGTGACAGCCAACTGGGTAGATGTATTGCCTCCCGCAGCACCAACAGCAGCAGCAACAGTAGCAGCATCTCACAAACACCAGCTCGTTCCTAGGCAGGCTACGCTGTGTATCACCGATTTCCGTAAGAGGCACACAGCTGACAACCTCTTACGAAAACTGAGGGACATCATCGCACATTGGGTAACTAGTGATGTGCACCAGACATTTTTCGGGTTTTGTGTTTTGGTTTTGGATTTGGTTCCGCGGCCGTGTTTTGGATTCGGACGCGTTTTGGCAAAACCTCCCTGAAAATTTTTGGTCAGATTCGGGTGTGTTTTGGATTCGTTTTTTTTTTTTTACAAAAAACCCTCAAAAACAGCTTAAATCATAGAATTTGGGGGTCATTTTGATCCCATAGTATTATTAACCTCAATAACCATAATTTACACTCATTTTCAGTCTATTCTGAACACCTCACACCTCACAATATTATTTTTAGTCCTAAAATTTGCACCGAGATCGCTGGATGGCTAAGGTAAGCGACACAAGTGGCCGACACAAACACGTGGCCCATCTAGGAGTGGCACTGCAGTGTCAGGCAGGATGGCACTTCAAAAAAATAGTCCCCAAACAGCACATGATGCAAAGAAAGAAAGAGGCGCACCAAGGTCACTGTGTGACTAAGCTAAGCGACACAAGTGGCCGACACAAACACTTGGCCCATCTAGGAGTGGCACTGCAGTGTCAGACAGGATGGCACTTCAAAAAAATAGTCCCCAAACAGCACATGATGCAAAGAAAAAAAGAGGCGCAATGAGGTAGCTGTGTGACTAAGCTAAGCGACCCAAGTGGCCGACACAAACACCTGGCCCATCTAGGAGTGGCACTGCAGTGTCAGACAGGATGGCAGATTAAAAAAATTGTCCCCAAACAGCACATGATGCAAAGAAAAAAAGAGGCGCAATGAGGTAGCTGTGTGACTAAGCTAAGCGACCCAAGTGGCCGACACAAACACCTGGCCCATCTAGGAGTGGCACTGCAGTGTCAGGCAGGATGGCAGATTAAAAAAATTGTCCCCAAACAGCACATGATGCAAAGAAAAAAAGAGGCGCAATGAGGTAGCTGTGTGACTAAGCTAAGCGACCCAAGTGGCCGACACAAACACCTGGCCCATCTAGGAGTGGCACTGCAGTGTCAGACAGGATGGCAGATTAAAAAAAATTGTCCCCAAACAGCACATGATGCAAAGAAAAAAAGAGGCGCAATGAGGTAGCTGTGTGACTAAGCTAAGCGACCCAAGTGGCCGACACAAACACCTGGCCCATCTAGGAGTGGCACTGCAGTGTCAGGCAGGATGGCACTTCAAAAAATTGTCCCCAAACAGCACATGATGCAAAGAAAAATGAAAGAAAAAAGAGGTGCAAGATGGAATTGTCCTTGGGCCCTCCCACCCACCCTTCTGTTGTATAAACAGGACATGCACACTTTAACGAACCCATCATTTCAGCGACAGGGTCTGCTATACGACTGTGACTGAAATGACTGGTTGGTTTGGGCCCCCACCAAAAAAAGAAGCAATCAATCTCTCCTTGCACAAACTGGCTCTACAGAGGCAAGATGTCCACCTCATCATCATTCTCCGATTCCTCACCCCTTTCACTGTGTACATCCCCCTCCTCACAGATTATTAATTCGTCCCCACTGGAATCCACCATCTCAGGACCCTGTGTACTTTCTGGAGGCAATTGCTGCTGGTGAATGTCTCCACGGAGGAATTGATTATAATTCATTTTGATAAACATCATCTTCTCCACATTTTCTGGAAGTAACCTCGTACGCCGATTGCTGACAAGGTGAGCGGCTGCACTAAACACTCTTTCGGAGTACACACTGGAGGGAGGGCAACTTAGGTAGAATAAAGCCAGTTTGTGCAAGGGCCTCCAAATTGCCTCTTTTTCCTGCCAGTATACGTACGGACTGTCTGACGTGCCTACTTGGATGCGGTCACTCATATAATCCTCCACCATTCTTTCAATGGTGAGAGAATCATATGCAGTGACAGTAGACGACATGTCAGTAATCGTTGGCAGGTCCTTCAGTCCGGACCAGATGTCAGCACTCGCTCCAGACTGCCCTGCATCACCGCCAGCGGGTGGGCTCGGAATTCTTAGCCTTTTCCTCGCACCCCCAGTTGCGGGAGAATGTGAAGGAGGAGATGTTGACGGGTCACGTTCCGCTTGACTTGACAATTTTCTCACCAGCAGGTCTTTGAACCTCTGCAGACTTGTGTCTGCCGGAAAGAGAGATACAACGTAGGTTTTAAATCTAGGATCGAGCACGGTGGCCAAAAT
Source organism: Pseudophryne corroboree (assembly GCF_028390025.1). Classification (NCBI taxonomy): domain Eukaryota; kingdom Metazoa; phylum Chordata; class Amphibia; order Anura; family Myobatrachidae; genus Pseudophryne; species Pseudophryne corroboree. Next base: position 843,614,425 of record NC_086447.1, on the reverse strand, counting down.
GTAGTGCTCTGATTTCAACAGATTGACCACCCGTGAATCCTGGTTAAGCGAATTAAGGGCTCCATCCACAAGTCCCACATGCCTAGCGGAATCGCTCTGTTTTAGCTCCTCCTTCAATGTCTCCAGCTTCTTCTGCAAAAGCCTGATGAGGGGAATGACCTGACTCAGGCTGGCAGTGTCTGAACTGACTTCACGTGTGACAAGTTCAAAGTGTTGCAGAACCTTGCACAACGTTGAAATCATTCTCCACTGCGCTTGAGTCAGGTGCATTCCCCCTCCTTTGCCTATATCGTGGGCAGATGTATAGGCTTGAATGGCCTTTTGCTGCTCCTCCATCCTCTGAAGCATATAGAGGGTTGAATTCCACCTCGTTACCACCTCTTGCTTCAGATGATGGCAGGGCAGGTTCAGGAATGTTTGGTGGTGCTCCAGTCTTCGGTATGCGGTGGCTGAATGCCGAAAGTGGCCCGCAATTCTTCGGGCCACCGACAGCATCTCTTGCACGCCCCTGTCGTTTTTTAAATAATTCTGCACCACCAAATTCAATGTATGTGCAAAACATGGGACGTGCTGGAATTTGCCCAGATGTAATGCACGCACAATATTGCTGGCGTTGTCTGATGTCACAAATCCCCAGGAGAGTCCAATTGGGGTAAGCCATTCTGCGATGATGTTCCTCAGTTTCCGTAAGAGGTTGTCAGCTGTGTGCCTCTTCTGGAAAGCGGTGATACAAAGCGTAGCCTGTCTAGGAACGAGTTGGCGTTTGCGAGATGCTGCTACTGGTGCCGCCGCTGCTGTTCTTGCTGCGGGAGGCAATACATCTACCCAGTGGGCTGTCACAGTCATATAGTCCTGAGTCTGCCCTGCTCCACTTGTCCACATGTCCATGGTTAAGTGGACATTGGGTACAACTGCATTTTTTAGGACACTGGTGACTCTTTTTCTGACGTCTGTGTACATTTTCGGTATCGCCTGCCTAGAGAAATGGAACCTAGATGGTATTTGGTACCGGGGACACAGTACCTCAATCAAGTCTCTATTTGCCTCTGAATTAACGGTGGACACCGGAACCACGTTTCTCACCGCCCAGGCTGCCAAGGCCTGAGTTATCCGCTTTGCAGCAGGATGACTGCTGTGATATTTCATCTTCCTCGCAAAGGACTGTTGGACAGTCAATTGCTTACTGGAAGTAGTACAAGTGGTCTTCCGACTTCCCCTCTGGGATGACGATCGACTCCCAGCAGCAACAACAGCAGCGCCAGCAGCAGTAGGCGTTACACTCAAGGATGCATCGGAGGAATCCCAGACAGGAGAGGACTCGTCATACTTGCCAGTGACATGGCCTGCAGGACTATTGGCTTTCCTGTGTAAGGTGTAAATTGACACTGAGGGAGTTGGTGGTGTGGTTTGCAGGAGCTTGGTTACAAGAGGAAGGGATTTACTGGTCAGTGGACTGCTTCCGCTGTCATTTAAAGTTTTTGAACTTGTCACTGACTTCTGATGAATGCGGTCCAGGTGACGTATAAGGGAGGATGTTCCTAGGTGGTTAACGTCCTTACCCCTACTTATTACAGCTTGACAAAGGCAACACACGGCTTGACACCTGTTGTCCGCATTTGTGTTGAAATAATTCCACACCGAAGAGCTGATTTTTTTTTGTATTTTGACCAGGCATGTCAATAGCCATATTCGTCCCACGGACAACAGGTGTCTCCCCGGGTGCCTGACTTAAACAAACCACCTCACCATCAGAATCCTCCTTGTCAATTTCCTCCCCAGCGCCAGCAACACCCATATCCTCATCCTGGTGTACTTCAACAGTGACATTTTCAATTTGACTATCAGGAACTGGACTGTGGGTGCTCCTTCCAGCACTTGCATGGGGCGTGCAAATGGTGGAAGGCGCAAGCTTTTCCCGTCTAGTGTTGGGAAGGTCAGGCATCGCAACCGACACAATTGGACTCTCCTTGGGGATTTGTGATATAGAAGAACGCACAGTTCTTTGCTGTGCTTTTGCCAGCTTAAGTCTTTTCATTTTTCTAGCGAGAGGATGAGTGCTTCCATCCTCATGTGAATCTGAACCACTAGCCATGAACATAGGCCAGGGCCTCAGCCGTTCCTTGCCACTCCGTGTCGTAAATGGCATATTGGCAAGTTTACGCTTCTCATCAGACACTTTCAATTTTGATTTTTGGGTCATTTTACTGAACTTTTGTTTTTTGGATTTTACATGCTCTCTACTATGACATTGGGCATCGGCCTTGGCAGACGACGTTGATGGCATTTCATCGTCTCGGCCATGACTAGTGGCAGCAGCGTCAGCACGAGGAGGAAGTGGATCTTGATCTTTCCCTATTTTAACCTCCATATTTTTGTTCTCCATTTTTTAATGTGTGGAATTATATGCCAGTATCAATAGCAATGGCCTACTACTATATATACTGCGCACAACTGAAATAAACCACAGGTATTGATGGATAGTATACTTGACGACACAGAGGTAGGTACAGCAGTGGCCTACTGTACCGTAATGCTATATATTATATACTGGTGGTCAGCAAACTGTGCAAAAATTAAATGCACCACAGGTATGGATGGATAGTATACTTGACGACACAGAGGTAGGTACAGCAGTGGCCTACTGTACCGTAATGCTATATATTATATACTGGTGGTCAGCAAACTGTGCAAAACTGAAATGCACCACAGGTATGGATGGATAGTATACTTGACGACACAGAGGTAGGTACAACAGTGGCCTACTGTACCGTAATGCTATATATTATATACTGGTGGTCAGCAAACTGTGCAAAACTGAAATGCACCACATGTATGGATGGATAGTATACTTGACGACACAGAGGTAGGTACAGCAGTGGCCTACTGTACCGTAATGCTATATATTATATACTGGTGGTCAGCAAACTGTGCAAAACTGAAATGCACCACAGGTATGGATGGATAGTATACTTGACGACACAGAGGTAGCTACAGCAGTGGCCTACTGTACCGTACTGCTATATATATTATATACTGGTGGTCAGCAAACTGTGCAAAACTGAAATGCACCACAGGTATGGATGGATAGTATACTTGACGACACAGAGGTAGGTACAGCAGTGGCCTACTGTACCGTAATGCTATATATTATATACTGGTGGTCAGCAAACTGTGCAAAACTGAAATGCACCACAGGTATGGATGGATAGTATACTTGACGACACAGAGGTAGGTACAGCAGTGGCCTTCTGTACCGTACTCCTATATATTATATACTGGTGGTCAGCAAAATTATGCACTGTACTCCTACTATATACTGTCTACAATGCAGCACAGATATGGAGTGTTTTTCAGGCAGACAACGTATACTGGTGGTCACTGGTCAGCAAAACTCTGCACTGTACTCCTCCTATATAATATTATACTGGTGTTCCCCAGTCCCCACAATAAAGCAGCACACTGAGTACAGATATGGAGTGTTTTTCAGGCAGACAACGTATACTGGTGGTCACTGTCAGCAAAACTCTGCACTGTACTCCTGCTATATAATACAGCTGCTCCCCAGTCCCCACAATTAAGCAGTGTGAGCACAGATATATGCAGCACACTGAGCACAGATAAGGAGCATTTTTTTCAGGCAGAGAACGGATAAAACTGGTGGTCACTGATCAGCAAAACTCTGCACTGTACTCCTCCTATATTATACAGCTGTTCCCCAGTCCTCCCCACAATTAAGCAATAAAGCACAATCAAGTTCAACAATAAACGGAGAGGACGCCAGCCACGTCCTCTCCCTAACATTTCCAATGCACGAGTGAAAATGGCGGCGACGCGCGGCTGCTTATATAGAATCCGAATCTCGCGAGAATCCGACAGCGGGATGATGACGTTCGGACGCGCTCGGGTTAACCGAGCCATACGGGAGAATCCGAGTATGCCTCGGACCCGTGTAAAATGGGTGAAGTTCGGGGGGGTTCGGTTTCCGAGGAACCGAACCCGCTCATCACTATGGGTAACCCCACTTAGATTCTTCTGGGGATTTGTGATATCGGACAACACCACCAATATTGTGCATGGATTACATCTGTGCAAATTCCAGCATGTCCCATATTTTGTACATACAATTAATTTGGTGGTGCAGAATGTTTTTGAAAAATGACAGGGGCCTGCAGGAGGTGTTGGCGGTGACCATAAAATTATGGCCCACTTTCGACATTCAGCCACTGCATGCCGAAGACTGGCGCACCAGAAAACACTCCTGAACCTGCCCTGTCATCACCTGAAGCAAGAGGTGGTAACGAGGAGTTCGCAAACTACCAAAGCAGCTAAAAGAGAAACAATAAATAAAAAAATAAAAAAGAGGGCGTAAATAAAGCATTAGAAGAATATTATTAGGGTAACTGCATCCAGACAACATGCTACATACAGTACATGTATACAGAATACAGAAGATGGATCAGAATTTTCAGCGCAACACTAATTGTTCATCACAATTACATATACTTATATTGATGGTACTTTGATACTCTTATTTTCATCAAGGGCATATAAAGAACAAAGAGAAAATATGGTTCATAGCACAGTACTAGTAAATATCCAGACTAGCTTCATGTGATCCTGTAAAACTCGACTCTCCAGAGAAGATTATGATATGTATTATCCGATCCAGCAAACAGCACAGAAGAGAGAAAAATGGCTTCTAAATCTGGTCTTATGTGCAAAGATCTGGGGTATATGTAATGCTGGAGGCGTGGGATGTCGGCCGAGAATTGCCGTATTTTTAAACCAGAAATCATTTACAAGGCATATTCCCCATGGCCCCTATTGGTATTAAGCTTATAGTGATTCTTGTATTTCTCCTTAACAAAAATATGGATACACTTTCAGGAACTGCTTCCACCTCTTCAATAAATGACTCAGTAATATATAAGGGAAGGAAAGAAATATAACAAATATTGACATTTAATGAGTTGCACTCGCAATTTAAGATCTGAACAGTAGCATGTAAATACAAATAGACCACAGCACATCCAATGAAATAGAAATCACAGATGAAACACAACAGAACTCGACATGACAAAAAGTTGCAGCCGCTGCATCATATCACTTTATATACTGATTCAGATTCATTCGCACACTGATGAACAAATGCTGCACATCAAATTGACAGTGCGATCTAGCAAAGTTCTTTTTCTGCTTCCAATTGCACAATTTGAGTGAAAAAGACACTCACGTGGCACAGTTACGCTGAGCGGAGCTGTTTGTCATGATTAGGGCATTGCGGATGGTGTAATGGTTAGCATTACTGTCTCACAGCAATGAGGTCATGGGTTCGATTCCCACCATGGCCCTAACTGTGTGGAGTTTGTATATTCTCCCGTACTTGCGTAGGTTTCCTTTGGGTACTCCGGTTTCCTCCCACAATCCAAAAATATACTGGTAGGTTAATTGGCTCTGAATAAAATGAACCCCAGAGTGAATTTGTGTGCGTGTGCGTGTGCGTGTACGTGTGGTAGGGATATAGATTGTAAGCTCCACTGGGGCAGGGACTGATGTAAATGGCCAAATATTCTCTGTAAAGCGCTGCAGAATATGTGTGCGCTATATAAATAACTGGTGGTACTAATAATAATTATTATTATTAAAGTCACAGTGTATAAGGACACATCTGTAGTCTTAGAAAACTTTAAATCAAAAATTTCTTTTTTATATCAAATTCTTTTTGAAACTAGGATAATAGAATTAGGGTCAGATTTAACAATGATTAATATCTTGTTATTACTCGTTACAACTGATAAATGATGCTCCAGCCAATCAGCTCCTGTCATTTTCCAAACACATAGCAGGAGCTGATTGGCTGAAGCACCATTTATCATTCGTAATGAGTAATAACAAGAATATCACTCGTTGTTAAATCTGCCCCTTTATGTTTTACAGGTTGAGTCTCCAATATCTAAAATTCCAAAATTCTGAATATCCCGCCGAAATACAGAAGTTTTTGAGAGTGACTGAGATAGCGAAACCTTTGCTTCCTGATAGTTTAATGTACCCAAACTTCGCTTAATGCACACAATTCTTAAAAATATTTAATAAAATTATATTTAGGGTCTGTGTAGATGAAACATAAATGCATTATGTGTTTAGACTTGGCTCCCACCCCCAAGATATCTCATTCTGTAATGCAAATATTCCAAAGGTATCCAATATCCAAAATACTTCTGGTCTCAAGCATTTTGGATTTGGACCCTCAGCCTGTATTGCCTTTGGGTCATAATAAAATAGAATAGTAGTAATTGTGTCATGTCTTTTAAGTTACTTATACATTTGCTATTTATTTTAATTGCAGTAGCCACATTGTAGTTACATTTACCTACACTAATGTGACTTGTGTGACAGATTATGATGGAGCATTTGATGTCGTAATGCAGGTCCTTTAATTGTATGGGAACCAGAGTATAAAAGCAGCCAAAGCACAAAGCTAAATCCTTTCAGGTAAGGTCACGTGACTCAATTTGCAATATCGCATTTACATTTTAGCAGTGTTTTAGTATCGTGAAGCATGATTTCAGCATTAGTGAAGGAGCTAAAGTTTGCAGTAGTCAATCAGAGGGACTGGGAGAAGAGAAGGTGTCCCTTGCTAAACTCTGACTAGTCACCAAGTTTGCAGAGCAAAAACTGAATTTCATTTTCTGGATTTCAAATTAAATTGTAGCATAGAAATGGCACAATTTTATTTTCCTTGCTATGCAGTTGGGTGCACAGCCATTTTCACCCTGCAAAGAAACTTGACGTTTGCAAAAACTGACTTGGAGCCTAATTCAGACCTGATCGCAGCAACAAAAATTTTCTCTAATGGGCAAAACCATGTGCACTGCAGGGGGGGGGGGGGCAGATATAACATGTGCAGAGAGAGTTAGATTTGGGTGGTGTGTGTTCAAACTGAAATCTAAATTGCAGTGTAAAAATAAAGCAGCCAGTATTTACCCTGCACAGAAACAAAATAACCCACCCCAATCTAACTCTTTCTGCACATGTTATATCTGCCCCCACTGCAGTGCACATGCTTTGCCCATTAGAGAAAGATTTTGCTGCTGCGATCAGGTCTGAATTAGGCACTTGGTACAGATCATATCTTATCTTTTTTCAGTTACATATTAGCAAAGAAGCCGCACTTATATTACAGCTTTAAATACACAAGTGCAGGTGTAATAAAAAGAGCCCTTATATCCACTCACTCTCCTAAGTTTAGTCATAACTGAGTCTAGGCCTGATAAAAACTAATATGTTCAATACTGTATAATGAAAGTTATTTTTTTGTTACAGTAATGGAAGGTTTGTCATTGAAGTGACCTTTGCATCTTTACACAGTGCGTTTCTTGGGATATTTTTGCCTTCCCACAAACCAAGTTGCAATTTCTAATAAGCAGAGGTGTTTGGAAAGACCGGCCAGTAAAAGTGCACTAAGCAAGCCAACGCATTTCACAAATTAAGCCTGCTGTATGCTTAATATAGACACATAACATATGTCACAATGGGTACTGTATATGCGTGAAATATTGATGAGCAATATGTATGAAGCATCCTTGGTATTTCACGAATGACACATTAATATTCTACTTGTAATCTGCAAAATTCCGACATTGAACCATGTATTCATGTATTGTAATTATTTAATCAATTCATTTGCTGATTAGAACAATTTTGTAAAATTATAATAGAATTTCTTATTATTAAAATTGCTAGCAGATCTGCAAGGAAGCCATATAATAGAACAATGAAACATAATCAAATAAAACTAAATGTACCTACTGATTTTCATGTGGGTGTATGAAAAAAAAATGTATTCATGAAATATTATTTTGTTCAATGTACAGTATGGTTAGAGATGTCAGAATTAATGTTGGATGGTGGATGATTCTAAAATTGTACTTATAAACTGGGTGTCTCTATTTTTACTACTGTCCATTATGGGGATTTAGTCTGACTAAATACTTCCAATTTGTAGTTTACCAAAGTGGAACAACAGATAAAAGTATATATTTGTGCCTTGTCATTTAAACCCTGAATGTGTCTATCAGAACTTAAATGAGATAATTTATAATGTAACAGCCCCTTGGATGTACAGCACCAATGAAATGCTCCCAAATGATGCAGCATGGAAAGAATAGCAAAAGAGAGTATTATGGTCAAACAATTACAGCAGATATATTACACACACCCCACTCAAACCTAAAAACAAATTGAAGCCCAACACACATAAAGTCATAGGCAAACGCAGGGGGGGTTTCCGGTTGCACAGAAACCCCCCTTCTCTTGGCAAGTGCCTCATATTATGACAATAGCAATGGTATATAATACAGTTACAAGAGCTGCAGCCACATTATGCAGTTTAAGTGACAGAGCTTCTGCACATGCCGAATAGTAGCAGCTTCTCCTAGCAAGATTGCTGTGAGTGGATCCTCAGTCAGTGCACTGGACCAGAGAGTCGCTACTAGGAAGTAGAGACAGGGGCCTTATCATGAGGTGGGAGAATGTGTGCTTAGAAAGTGCAGTATTGCTTCTATTATGTTTTTATATTAATTTATTATGGTATATTTAACCTTTTCCTGACCACTTATTTATATTATTTAAATGTTGATACAGCCTATACTATAGACCATCTATAGTTAGAGACCACCTATAGTGTTAGATATTAATACTTTATTCTATACAGTATCCAATATATAAAAAGACCAATGTTTACATTAATGTCCAGGATCGTTACTAGGATCTTCTGCCACTCCCCCAGACTCCCACACTTGCTCTACTATTCCGCAGAGTGGGAGAGGAGATTGTAGACTTAATTTGGAAACAGCACTCTAGAGATCCTGCGTTTGCCACTGAAAGTGGATGCAAACAACTTGTCAAGTAACAAATATTAAATATAAAAAAATCATACCTCACATTAAAACTAGCTAAATAAGATGTAAAAACTGGATTAGGATGTATGGTAAACAAATAAATGCAAAGAAGTATTCAATATCTCCAGTAAGACCCGTAACCGTATATACCCTTAACTGCATAACTTGTCATTATCTCATGTGGGGGAGGGCTTTTGCCATCCTCACAGTGGTAAGAAATGTTCTATTCGCCATAGGGTAACATGTACTCTAAAATTTATAGTATACTTGATTACTTGCCCCTGTGGGCTTAGCTATTGACAGAACCCTTAGGGAACGGATGGTTACCCATAGAACTGCAATGAGAGCTGCCATTACCACAGGGCGACCAACCGGTACAGTAGCTCATTATTTTGCAGTAGTGGGACACAGTTTAGCAACATTGCACTATATAATTATAGATCATATTTCATATAATATCAAAGGTGGTGATAGATCATTAAAATAACTTAATGTGAGTCCCAATGGATTTTTAGGTAGCGGACAATTGCACCCAAGGATCTTAATGATCCGTTGGGGTTACGGGCGTTCAGATAATACTTTGACTAGCTGTATCTGTGGGGCGTTTTGTGATTTATATGCCTGATTTCTATGCCTCATTTAAATTTGTGTTGTAACTATAGAATGTGGCAATAAGATTGTATTTACTGCTGTTCTATGCCGAATGTTCTATCTTCCTTCAGCCTTCTGTGCGTTTTTATTGTTCATGGTTGCTGTGGTAATGGACGGACGATGACATCGTTACATGTGGGTATCAGCCTTCCAGTTTCCGAACGCTGCCAGCACACTTTGGGTGCCAGGATGTAAGGTCAGCTATTGTGTTTTATGTTTTGTATGCCTGAAGACAATTAATTAAATCATTGAAACATTGCAGAATAAACCTGCTGTCTGTGCTGTTTTTACATCGAGTGCTGCAGTGAAGCTAGCTATATATATATATACACAGAGGTTGAGTATCCCTTATCTAAAATTCAAAATCACACAATTTTTGGTCCCCTACTGAGATAATGACATATATATTATATATTCTGTGTATATATAGATATATTATATAGATATATACTATAATAAACACATATAAGTGTCATTATCTCAGTAGGGGAACCAAAAATGTGTGATTTAGATGTTGGATAAGGGATACTCAACCTGTATATAAAAAATAGTTTATGAGGAGACAATCAACTTTACTAGAACATGGACAGGTAAATAACATCAACACAATCTACTTTCTATGTAAAAGAGACAACTATATCAGGTTTGTCTCAATAACACAAAACTATCAGACAACATAAGCATATTCCTGCAACCATTACTGTATATCAGCAAACTAATATATCTTAAAGAGACACAAAACAAATCCTCAACATCATAAAGGAAAACACTTGGAAAGATTTGAACATTTGAGCCATAATAAATATCAAGTCATTATATAAAGCATCCTAAACCACAAGAGAAGATTAGCCATATGAAAAACTCTGGAAAAAGATGCAGAGCTAAATAAAGATCAACTAAATTTTATAAACACCAGCAAATACATCCTCAAACATAACTATTAAATCTTAAAAGACACCTACTACATACAAACATAAGGAACAGCCATGGGAACTAAATTTGGCCCAAGCAATGCTGAACTTAACATGATAAAAAAAATGATGTGTATAGAGATAAAACCAAACCACACATAGTTCTCTGGATATGCTACATAGAAGACATGAACTTTATTAGGGAGGAAAAATAATTAAAACTAATTTATCACATGCATAATCCGAAACAGAATTACCTTCAGATTCACGGCCAAACAAGCTTTACATTTTTAATTCTAACATTGTAGACTACATTGAGAATTCCCAAATTCACTTTAAAACATTTTTACAAGATAATGGACAGCAATAGCAATTGTTGAAGTAGCTGCTGCAAAGAAATATCACTCACCAACCAACTCAACCAATTAAATATCCTTAAAAGATACTGCAATAATAGAATCACATATCAATATTTACCCCATGTTATAACAGACATTTAATGAGAAAGGCTATACAGTTGTATCCTCATATATCTAGCCTCAATACACCATGCAGCACGAAATGCCTAGTGCGTGTGAGCCACCAGTTCCTCTGCCACTCTGCCAGTGCCAGGCATTCTTATTTGCCAAAATAGCATCTTAGTCAAAATGCAATGCGACTAGGACACACCAGGAGACTGTGCTGCTCAATTTGATATGTGAAACCTGTATATCTGTGTACGACTGAGTTTGTATAAAAAAGTCACCCAACATAAGCAGAATTGCACAGGACCTGGTGCGCAGAGGGGGGCTGTTTGGCGCAACTGCACCAAAAAAGTATATGGACACATCTGTATTTCACTCATATTGACTAATAAAATAATATACTGTAACAGGAGAAACTGACAGGTTGCACTTATTAACATGCAGTACAAAGCCGATACTACCACACCTACTAGTAGCACCCGCAAAATAGGATTAAATCGGATTTATAACACAACACAAAAAAGATAGGGATAAACAAAGTCCTCCAAAAAATTGTAACATTGTAAAAAGCATCCACTACAGTATATGGGTCTCTTTCTACCAGGCAAACCACATTTAATACACATTAACTCCAGTCTCACTCTACGCAAACAACGGCTCATTATATCTTTCTTCAAATGTAGTAAATAAATACTACTAGATAAGGGATACAGGGTTTGTAGCACCCACATCACCCTTCACACTAGCTAAGAGAACATGCTCACCTGTCACTGTATGAATGAAACCACCTCTAGCTTGGACCAGTGTGTAGTGGTGGGGTCCCAGAATTGTGGGATCATTGCAACTGACTTTAAAACATGTGTCACTATTGTACAGTTTAATGTTTTCTGGAGCATAGCATACAGTGAAATTTATCAAGTTTCAGCTCTAGAGTGTCTTTTGAACTGCACATGTGCAACTATTATAATCAGTTACTGTCATCATTCTGGAACAGATGAGTTGTGTCACTATGGGGGTAAATCAGACTGCATCACTGCAGTGGTAGCGATTGCAGTCTGAATTACATTATGAGCAGTGCGCGCGCGCGGCGGGCGCACTACACATGTGCAGCCAGTGAGATGCTATCAGCATCTCACTGGTGCGATCGCCTCTGCCTCATTGACAGGTAGAGGCGGTCGCGGGGCGGGAGAGGGTGTGCCAACAGCATTAGAACGCTGTTGGCGGGACGCAGTTCAGACAATGGAGGCATATCCAGAACGTTGGGGGGGCGGGCCGTGGCAGCTCCGTGACGTCACACGCAGCTGCTGTGACCCGAGACATGGCTAGTATCACCCTGCCAGCGCACAGGAGCTGCGCAGGCAGGGACCTACTCGTCAGGTAGAAAAACATTGCCGCCGTGCAATGCTTTTGTACCTGTGCGGGGGGGGGGGGGCTGACATGTGGGGCGGACTAGCCCTGTGCTGGGTGTCCCTCCACATGTCAGAGTAAATGATCGTAGAATTGCTAAATTTAGCACATCTACAATCAACTCTGAATTACCCCCTATATGACAGCAGTTCATTCCTCCAGCTTACGTTGGTAGCAATGGGCCTAAACATTTCCTCTTTCCACTTGCCAGGAAAGGCCCTGTAATTGCACTAGAGCAGTGGTTCTCAAACTCGGTCCTCAGGACCCCACACGGTTCACCCAGCAGCTGCACTGTGTATCACCAACTGTCACATTTTAAAAATCTACAGGTGACCTGCAAAACATGAACCGCGTGGGGTCCTGAGGACCGAGTTTGAGAATCTGTGCACTAGAATGTCATTTAAATATCCGTAATATAAACTGTAGCTTTTGCATGCGAGAAAAATAATAGTGTCTTGTGTGTTTCCACATTGTTGCTACTATATAGCCAAGAGCACAAATCTACGGGCGATGATGACTTCTACACAACTCAGTGGCATCGCTACATGTGGCTTAGGGGGCATAAATGGGCTGTAGCTGAGTTTAGCAAGAGCATGTTGAGGGCATATTGACAGCATTGCGGACTGCGCTGCCTTGTGGATATGCAGAGATCCATTTGTTTTCAGATGGATCTCTTGCATCAAGGATAGGGCTGGTGAAAGTTGCTTACAATCTATATTTACCGAACCACATAGGAACCTATACACCAGGAGTGGCAAACCAGTGCTTGAGAGCTACCAACAGTTCATGTTATCCAGATCACCTGTGAATCTGTAGAATGTGTTGGTTAGGAATGAATGAATGCTCCACATGTTTGAAGCTGTGACAGTAAAGCTGGGCATACACTATACAATTATCTGGCAGATAATCTGTGCACCAGCTAGGTGGTCTGGAAAGCGATTGGTAGATCTGGGATCTGGTCTCTAGGTGAACAGTAATTAGGTCGACAGTAACTAGGTCGACCACTTTTGGTCGACAGAAACTAGGTCGACAGGGTCTCTAGGTCGACATGGTCTAGGTCGACAGGTCGAAAGGTCGACATGAGTATTTCACACTTTTTTTAACTTTTTCATACTTAACGATCCACGTGGACTACGATTGGGAATAGTAACCTGTGCCGAGCGCAGCGGTAGCGGAGCGAGGCACATTGCCCGAAGCATGGCGAGCGAAGCGAGGGGACACGGTGCACTAACTGGGGTTCCCGGTCACTGTACAGAGAAAACGACACCAAACAAACATAAAAAACCCATGTCGACCTTTTGACCTGTTGACCTAGACCATGTCGACCTAGAGACCCTGTCGACCTAGTTACTGTCGACCAATAGTGGTTGACCTAGTTACTGTCAACCTAGTAACTATCTACCTTCCATACCACACCCGGTAGATCTTGAGAATCAGTTTGGCTATCCCTGACATACACATTAGACTAACTTTTATTTTGTTTTGTTTTGTTTTGTCAGAAGTCACTTGTGTGGTGGATAAACTTGGCATTCAAAAGAAACCCCCACTAACATAGGGAGAACAAAAGAACTCCACACAGATAGGGCCCTGGTTGGAATAAAGCCTATGACCCATGCGGTGTAATGCAGCAATATTTATCACTGCACTACCATGCTACCCCCAAATGTAGCCAATATTAGTAAAAATTAGTGCATTTCTGAAAAATAGTCAAAAAAAGTCTCAGAAAATGTAGTGTGTACTGTTGACGCACTGCTTTGTAGAACAATACATTATGGAGAAAAATAAGTGTAGTACAGTATATCGCGCGCAGGAATTATATGGGTTACTAATATGAAAGCAGCAGTTGAAAAAACTCCATTAACACGGTCTGCGTGCACTTAAACTGTCACATAAATTTGGCATATTAACACAAAGCCCCAGTGATTGGAAACGCATTCCTTTCCTCCCCAAATAAAACAGATCTTTCAAGACATTTATGTAAAATAGAATGTGACAATTATAGACATCTGTGACACTGTAATGACAGCTTCACGTGAGATATGTCACAGTTTGTGAGCACAGATGTCTGGAAGAGGTTACAGAATACCAAACAGCAGACAGGTTTCAGCACACAGATAAAGGAAACATTTGTATTTTCCAGAGATAGAATTTCATCTAAAAGAGTAGATAAACAATTCAGCCGTACCTACAGAAAGTAAACGTTACGTTTGTTAAAAGCAGTGACTATATTACTATACAAGTTTAAACTCCTTTACTGGCAAACCGTTTTCACTGGTAATTATATGTGTCAGGTGATTGTCTAATTGTAACGTTACTGCGCTCTGTCACTTGATAAAAGGCACCAAGGATGCAGCCTCATGGCCATTAGTTGAGTCTGACAATATATCAAGTAGAAAATGCAAATACTGCATGAAGCTTGAGGATGCCTTATCTTTACCATTGTATGTGCCAAGCGCTGAAAAAGACATTTAGATGTATCCCTCACTGTGATAATCCAGATGCATCAGGAGTCTGAATCATAGAAGAGGAAACTTTATATAACTATTAGAGCTTTATGTAGGAAGAATCTTTTTATCCCCAGTGGCTTATCTGAAACTTAAAGTTAGGTATATGTTCATTTGTTAATATAAACTTTCAGCCAGCATGGATTTGGAGTTCTGGACCTTAGTATAACTACCAAGGTGAGCTTTTGCATGCTCTTCGCCCCTCTCTCCCACTAATTTCCAAATTTAATTAACATGAACAGAATTAAATTATTGCAGGTGGGTTTTTTGCAAGGTAGACAGTCTATGTTAGCAGGTAGCAGAGGTTGATCAATTCTTTGAGGGTCACTGGGTACTTAAGAATGGGGGTCCCTAAAGAGCAACATTTGGGGATTAGGTCATCGTGCACAAGCTTTTGAAGCGTACATGAAAAGGGAGAATTAACTCTCATTAGCCCCCCATCTCATGTTACGCAACGCATGGGGGGGGGGGATTGATTCCTTCCCCAGCTGCACATACATACAGCCACACATACACATGCATACAGTCACACATACATACAGTCAATTAGTCTCACACTAACATTCAATCACACACCTATACACATGCATATACATACTGCCACAGTCATACACTTATACAGTAACACACATATACAGTCATACATATCTATGCACACATACATACAGTCATACACCTATACACATACATTACATATATACAGTCACACATATACACATACAGTCACAAATAATCCCCCCTTAATCCATCTCTGGCAGGTGGATAGCAGTTGGGATGACAGTACAGTATATCAGCCACATCATTTTCTTCTCACAAGTAAATAAGCAAGTAATACCCCTTTTGGACCGCCAGCAATAACCCGGGTTATTGCATATGAGCACGCAGCTTGCTGTGCAGTCTGATAGGGTCACGTGGAAATAATCTAGGTCGAGTGACTCGGTATTTCAACTCAAGTAGCAACCAGGGTTTAACACTGTGGTATGGTGTGAATGGGTTAGCTGCTTCGATGCGACCAGGCACCTGTTCACACTATGGAAGAGTCGGCGCTTGGAGATGACATCCGCACATAACACAGTGACTTCATCAACCAGGCAATATGCCAGTTCAGGGCCACCAGTCTGAAAGGGGTCTCAGCCGGGTCACACCTGTGATGTACCCTTGTACAAATCCCAGGTGCGACCTGGCAAATGCGTTCTGGAAGCGGTAACATTTGTAGGAAATGACAAATGAGTGCCAAGGAGTGTGAGTACATTGAAGACCATTGTGTTCCAAGGTTCTACTGATCTGCAATTGTTATTACAGCTCCTGAGACAATGTCACTGATGTGGACCCCCATGCTTAGTGTCTGCATCTTCTGAGCCAATGTCACTACTGTGGCACCCTTTGCTTAGTGTCGGGATTTTCTGAGCCAACGTCACTGTTGTGGCACCTTCTGCTTAGTGTTTGGATTTCCTGAGCCAATGTCACTGCTGTGGCACCCTCTGCTAAGTGTCTGGACCTCCTGAGCTAACATCACTGTTGTGGCACCCTCTGCTGAGTGTCTGGATCTCCTGAGCCAACATCACTGCTGTGGCATCCTCTGTTTAGTGTCTGGATCTCCTGAGCCAACGTCACTGCTTTGGCACCCTCTGTTAGTTTCAGGATCCATCCCCTGGGCTATAGATGGGGCTGAAAGAAGTTTTTAATGAAGCTGCTACTGAGGCTAAATGGATAACCAGAGAAGGTGAAAACAATTCAGCGCTAGGAACTAGTTAAGTGTATAATAGAAAATTTATTAAGAACATATGTCATCAATTTCATGCATATTGATATATAATTACTGTTGCAACAGATATTAAAAAAATATATTAAAGGTACCACAATTAAAAAATAGGGCCAAAATCAACACTGCTAAGTTTTGAAAAAAATTCTTGAAATGCTGGGTATATTGCAAGAAGCCTTATCCTAGGGAGATTTTTGTGCGGTGTTACCAGTTCACTGTAGTGAGTCCTCCAATAGGTTAGCACTCCGTGGAAAAGGAGATCCTCTCACTTGTTTTAGTTGTCCCGTGCTGGTACTAGTAAGGGAATTGAACCATAGCAAGGTCCTGATGTTGTTGTCTTCCCAAAAGTTGTCCCATAGGGATCACCGTTCCCAATAATCGGATGGCAGGCGAATCTTGTAGTTTGAAAGTCCCAGTCTTATCACCAATGCGTTTCACTGCTGGCGCAGCCTTTTTTTTTTTTTAGCACCGTGAAAAAGCTGCGCCAGCAGTGAAACGCGTTGGTGATAAGACTGGGACTTTCAAACTACAAGATTCGCCTGCCATCCGATTATTGGGAACGGTGATCCCTATGGGACAACTTTTGGGAAGACAACAACATCAGGACCTTGCTATGGTTCAATTCCCTTACTAGTACCAGCACGGGACAACTAAAACAAGTGAGAGGATCTCCTTTTCCACGGAGTGCTAACCGATTGGAGGACTCACTACAGTGAACTGGTAACACCGCACAAAAATCTCCCTAGGATAAGGCTTCTTGCAATATACCCAGCATTTCAAGAATTTTTTTCAAAACTTAGCAGTGTTGATTTTGGCCCTATTTTTTAATTGTGGTACCTTTAATATATTTTTTTAATATCTGTTGCAACAGTAATTATATATCAATATGCATGAAATTGATGACATATGTTCTTAATAAATTTTCTATTATACACTTAACTAGTTCCTAGCGCTGAATTGTTTTCACCTTCTCTGTTTCCACTTGAGGGTCTAACTAGCCCTTCCATTCAGCAGCTTGAGGATCTACAACACCTGTCAGCGCCATCCTACCTTGGTAGTTTTTTCATAAATGGATAACCAATCTGGAACTGGAAAGGACAAAGACTGAGCTGGAGCCGGTGATGCTTGGGATCAAACTGGAACAGGATTGGACTGGAACTAGACCAGAAATGGAGTTGGCAGGAATCAGGATTGGCACCAGAGAGAGCTGGAACTGGATGACGGCTGGAACCGGGTTGAGGCTGGAACTGGATCACGGCTCAAACCTGATTTGCTCTGAACAAGAATGGAACAAGACTTGTTCTGAACAGGAAGGGAACTGTTTGCACTGGATGCTGGCTAGGACCTGCGGTTCTATGACTGGACACCGGGCTGGTCAGTAGAAGCTATTGCATAACACTGTTCATTACCTGAGACATAAAGTTGCTGGCAATGCATCGAAAAGCAGTAGAAAAATATGGTCCCGTTCTTATTGCTCACTATAAACTTGCATTCTGCAAAGTTAATTTTGTCATTTTTCTTATCAAGGATATTGATGGTGATTAAGCTATTTCCAAGGTCTGGTACAAATAAAACTTCTTCAATATTTATGACTACAGTTTTGCCTTTGATGTTTGGGTTCACTGCAATTGTCCTGACTTTAGATGATGTGAGGACTTTGTCCCTGATTCCTCTAACTTTCATGGATTCACATTCACTCATTGACATGAACCATTATTCATTGCAGCTAAAATGTCTAGTGAACCCGAACCCACATACTAGCTACTATGTTCAAAACTGACTCACTTTTATTACAAAGATTTTTCTGTGTATCACTTTGGTCTTTTAGTCAGCAATCTGAAGCCTTGTGCCATTCTTTGTAGCAAATAAAGCCTTTTATTCTTCAGTCTTTTAAACTTAGTGTCCTTAGTATATAAGGCAGATGTTCCACCAATATTGTCTACAGATATCCGTTCGTGGAATTGTAGCAGCTTTGTCCTTATGGTATCAGTAGTTAATGCAGTTGTAATTGATTCCAATGTCAGTGCCAGAAAATGTAATTCTAGGGTCAGGTTTTGCAACATTGCCATAGCGCCTCTTCATCGTCTACCTTAACTTTAATGGACGTCAATTGCTAGGTGAATGACAACATCTTATCAATGTATTCCTTCATGTTTATTCTCCTCATGAGAGCCTTATCTTTATAAGCTGTTTGTAGGGCTACCCACATGTCCTTTGTAGACTACTTCACATTGATAATAGAATATGCTTGCTGTTCTACAGCTAAGTCAATGGTTCCATTGGCTCTATCCACCTCTTTTGGGATTTGGCCTGTCTGTTGGATCAATCGTGACCTTCCACAGCTTCTCAAGCTTTAACTGCATATCCATAGCAAATATCCAAGTACAGTAGTTCTCTTAGCTTTTCAATTGTATGAAGATCATACTTGTGCTTGGAGTATACATTTTAACTTCAGTAGTGCATAGCAGATGTGAACAGGGAGGTTAGTCAACACAATTCCAAACCAGAGTAGGTTTTATTGAAGATAATAGGATACAGGTGATAGAAGATAAACAGCTGCAACATAAGCAGGTATCAATCTCTCCTAGGATAAGCACTGTACAGCCATGCAGCACTGTTACAGACTTGGGCATATGCAGACCCTTGTATAGAGCCAAGTAAACAACATGCACCTGTCTCATCAGCCTGACCTTTAAGTCTGTTGACATGTGATATTATTGTGGCTGATGAGTCATGCACGATAACACATACATGTAATCTGGGGTGTAGCCTGAACTATGTGAGTCCCATAGCAACATTTTGGAGGGGCCCCTGTCCCAAAGCTTCTAGAGATGCCTTTCCACAGCAGTTCATTTCTTACCCTGTAATAATGTCCTGGTTAATTTTCTGAACCACAGTAGTGTCTTAGTTAATTGTATGCCCCATAGTGGGGTAAAAATGTACAGTACATAAAACATGTAACTTTGACAGGGAATGTGGGCCCTTCCCAGTTCTAGGCCCCATAGCAGCTGCACTCCCTGCACCTATAGTAACTACACCCTTGAATGTGATGTTATTGTAGTTGAGTCATGCACAATAACATAATAAGATACAGCTTGTAGTGTTTAACCTTTTAACTTCATGTCAACAAATCTTTGATTCTAGATAAAAGTTATTAATTCAAGAAAAAAGTAAGATATAAGATCTAGAATTCATTCTTTATATTTTATACAGAATAATAGAACATTTTTCTCCACTATTACCTAATTAAAGGTGAGACACCTCCAATGTTTGTTCTGTACATTATTTGCATTTTTAATTGCTATGACCTTTATTTTATGTCACCTTTTGTTTTTGCATTTGTTCTTCACAAATAACAAAGATGTTTACTTGTTCCTTCCCTTTACATCATACCTTATTACCAGATGATTGAGCAAAGGATTTAAATCATTTTCTATATTACAGCAATTAGAATTTCTTTGAAATAAACACAGCAGTTTAGAAGTCAATCTAACAATCAAAGTTTTATTTACTTTACACATAAAGGTTTCATTTACGCTCTGATATCAATTCTTCTATACAGTATAACAGTGCCACAGGGCCGACATTGTGATGTGGGGGTGGGGGGCGGACCGCAATGATGAGATGTAGCATGAATTGCCTCATCAGCTGCCTGGACTGCCCACTTCACCAGGGAAGACTTGACCACTCTTACGGGGTGTGTGAGAGAGTCACCCGAGATACAGAAGTCTCCCTGACATTTGGGGGAGTAGGCACGTATGCTTATGTATTGTCCACGACAGTCCGGTGTTCCACAGCGATATGTAGATGCCTGCACAACTTACCACCTGCATGATCATGAAACGCTTGCTCTCTGAGAGTGGTGAGCTCTGCTTCATGTAGGCTGAAGCATGTGGGCACAACCTTTGGTTTTACAGTGGTGGCTCCAGAGATGAGGCTGCAGTGCAGTCCAAAATTCAAATAGGGGAACCATACCAACAGCCAGTAAGTCCCGGCCAATGATGTTTGGCAGTGTTGGCGGTGGCAGGTGGTGTGGCTCCTCTATTTGAATTTTGGACATTGTTGCCGCCCCACCTCTGGAGCCACCATTGCATTATAAATTAACCTAATCTTTAAGGGATTTTGCATCTCAAAGCACCTGGTAAGGAGTACCACACACTCATCATCAGCATATGTAGTAGTCTGCAAGAGGCAGGCATGGGTGTGATTCCAGCAAATCTACCTGTAATTTTAAAGCATAGGTTCTCAAACTCAGTCCTCAGGACCCCACACGGTGCATGTGTAGAGATGTGCCCTGTGGGCACATCAGAGGCGCTGGGTGTGCGTCGGCGGGTGTCTGGTGCAGGGATCAGATGTTTCCCTGCACCAGGCTGGCGGCGGGTAGCGGCGCGGCGGCGCTTTGAACTTGGCGCCGCTTGGGCCGCCAATGAGAAGCGCCGCCGGCGTCTTTTCAAACCCGGTGCTGTCCGCGAGCCAATCTGGGCTCGCGGGGCGCCGGCCAATCGGAAGCGGGTGCGGCGAGCCAATCGGCGCTCGCCGCGTCACAGGCCCCGCCCCCGGCATCTGACGTCAGACGCCGGGCGGGAGCCAGGAGAAGAGACCGCGCGCGGGAGCGCGAAGGGAAGAGACGCCTCGCGGGAGCCGACGACGGAGGGCGAGCGGAAGAGCGCCGAAGAGCTCGGGTGGCCGCAGTAGAGGCCTGAAGACCCCAGGCTCCAGGAAGAAGATGTCCAGCGGCGGCTGGACGCGGCGAGGAGACGGCGGCGCCACTGGCCAGGACGGGCCAGCGGCAGAAGAGCACATCCAGGCCGAGAAGCGCTGCAGTGGTGGGAAGCAATTGAGCTGTGCCGTTCCCCACTGCAGCCTTCTCCACCGCAGGTAGGCCCTTCTAAGGTGCCCCCCCTTCTCTCCTCCCTAGACCACCGGGTGTTCGGGCATTAGGCCCGTGGGCACAGTCAGGCCCTCCCGGCCTGTGGGCACGTAGTCGGGCCCTCCCGACCCGTGGGCACATAGTCGGGCCTCCTGGCCCGTGGGGGCATTTAGTCGGGCCCTCCTGGCCCGTGGGCACGTTTAGGCGGGCCCTCCAGGCCCGTCGGCCACGTGTAGTCGGGGGACCCCCCGGCCCGTGGCCCAGATAGGCAGGCACTAGGCCTGGGGGCACAGTTTGGGCACTAGGCCCGTAAGGATAGTCAGGCCACCGGCCTGTGGCACCGGTTAGGCGGGCATTAGGCCCGAGGGGCACATCAAGCAATAGGCCTGTGGGACATTAGAGGGCATTAGGCCCTAGTGTACTTTGGCCGAATAGGGTAACATAAGGTGACCCTGGGCACCAGGCCCAGGTCACCCACGAGTGACGAGTTAGGCGGGCACTAGGCCCGTGGGTGAAGTCAGGCCCACGGCCTGTGCGCAGTCAGGGGGCGCCAGGCCCAGTGAAGAAGTGTTTCCCCCGAGGTGAATAGAGGTGGCACTGGGCACTAGGTCCAGGCCACCCTAAGGTGATTAGGTATACAGGCTCGCTTGGCCTGAGGCCCACATAAGGGAAGGTACAGGAGGTGGGTAGGCTGTGTGGCGCCCACCCCCCAGAGTGCAGGTAGGGATCTAAAGGAATCGCACCGTTTGATGTACTCTGATATGTGTGTTGTTACCGTGCAGGGCAAAGTGTTGTTTAGAGTTTGTGCATAGTTTGTGTTGCACCACCCACACTTGAGCCAGTTTGAGGGCTTTGTTTATGTAGTTAGTGTAGCGGATGCACACTAGGTTAGAGTGAGGCCCTGCACGGCTGTTTCTCTCTTTGCCTCCTTACAGGGACCTGTAAGTGGAGAATATCGGAGTACAAGACGTAGGACGGTGAGTAACATCGGTCTGTGTGTTCCTTCTGTGTGTGTCCCTATCTGTCTCCCTTCCTTCAGGGCGAACGGTGAGCCTTGCACGTCGGTGCAAGGTAGAATTTCCACCTGGTGCGAGAGTGCCAATAGGTGAAATTCGGGCTCTGAGGCGGACGCCTGGGATGACCCTCACCTAGCCCGAAAGCACTATTTTTCTCGGGGTCGGAGGGCGTTTCGGTCCACAGTTAGGAGGACGGCACTCAGCAATCTCCTTCCTCCTAGGTCGTCGTGTCCGGGTCCGACGGAAGATTTGCCAGGTCCGTTGAAGGTTCCGGTACCTGAAGGTGAGAGAGAGCGGCGCCTGGTGAGTACCGAAAATACACCTGCACGGCAGCAGGCACCACCACACGCACCGCCGCACCTCTTACACATGTTTTGCAGTTCTCCTCACAGGATTACAAGTGAAATAATTAGCTCCACATGTGGACCATTTAAAATGTGTCAGTGAGTAATTAATACACCCGTGCACCTGCTGGGTTACCTGCAAAACATGCACTGTGTGGGGTTCTGAGGACCGAGTTTGAGAACCTATGTTTTAAAGCATCAATAAGTTAAAAGGCAAAACCGGACATCTGTTCTAACAGTACTTACCTTCGGGATGTCCGCATCCCTTTTTTTCCCCCTCGGTGGCTGGGACAGTTCATCTGAAGTGCTTTCTAACAATTGCCCATGAAGACAGCAAATATAACATAAACGGAGATGTATCAAACAGAAGACAAATGGAGATGTACATAGCACCTAATCCACTTCTGTATGCCTTCCATAAAATGATAGCAAGAACCTGATTGGTTGCTGTGGCCAACTTCTCTTTAGAAGGTTTGATACAATCCCCCTTAGTTAATGAAATTAAGCTTATCCCGATTTAATGTGCTTTTGATCTCCTTACCAACATCTTTGAAGATCCTGTGGGAGAATTATCAATCCTTCTAAAGGGGACAAAGCTGTTGCCCATAGTAAAAATCAGATTCTAGCTACCATTTATCTAGTACATTCTATAAAATGATAGATAGAAGCTTTGAGGAAGGATTCAGACATCTGCCCCCTAGACCCCTATTGGCGGTGCTGGCCATAGTTCTACAGCTAGATGCTACGCTGAAAGCTCTTCGTATTTATGTATTTATTTATTAGCAGTTTCTTATATAGGGCAGCATATTCCGTTGCTGAAAATTCCCCTCATACCTATATGTTATGCTTATGTTATACTGTACCTCTGTCCTTGTCGTGATTGAGCATATCCTTATTATACTTTAATGTGTTGTGTGGAAAGCAGGAAAAAACATTAGCTGTAGTTTATATCTATACTGTAGGTATTTCTTTTCCCATCTCCACTCAGAGCACGACTAGAGCAGACAGGAGTAATGTCAGATAAATTAATCTAGGACCAGATATAAGGATTCAATGAGAAAGCTAATTCATATATTACAGAGATTTCATCTTTTTTTCATACCTCCAATCATTGTAAATTAGATGTGAAGGCTGCAGATAAACGTTTTCTGTGAACTACCGTAATAAAGGAATTTCTTTGAATGTTAAGCAGTCTTCATTGTACTTGTATCTGTAACCCCTTGTTTGCCAGGTGGGTACCATCGGTATAGTGACTCAATCAGAGGTGCTTTAACCACTTAACTGTCAATTTTTTATATATATTTTTCTTCTTTTCAAAAAAAGGCTCAGAAATTGTCAATTTTTTAACTGAGTGAATCAGATGTAGAAAGTGTATTTAGCCTTATCCAAGATGATTTTAGTTTATCAAAAAAAATATTTTTATATTTGTAAAAAATAAGATCCCCCCCCAAACATTGGACCATCAGTCAGCACCATCGGGAACATCGGCACATTGGAACCATCATGACCATTGCTACTTTCATCTTGACAGCCGGGACAGCCACCAGGTATACGGGGGGGGGGGGCTTTGGGAGGGTTCATTTACTCTTCCCCAGCGGCTGCTATTATCTGCAGCCGCTGGAGGTGGGTCCTGCCGTGTTGACCGATCAGCAGTAATCGGCACACAGCAAACACTGGGGGTGGGTGCAGGGAGGCACCTTCCGGTCCCTTTGAGAGGCAGTTTCCCTTCCCTGAAGTTGTACACGCTGTCTAAATGACTGGTCTCACCAGGTCAGATAAAGCACTTGCTGGTTTTGTTGCATCTGATGCAACCATGTCAGGGAAGTGGGTAAGAGAGGAGAGGGCCCATGTGCAGGCTCCGAACAGGTCCCCTACTCTCCGGCGGTGCAGTAGACTCTGGCATTGCGCATGCGCAAGTCATCCGGGAACATGGCATCTGCACAGCGTTCCCGTGGACCAGGGCCGTAACTACGTGTGTGCCAAGTGGGATTGGCACACAGCGCAGTTGCCCTGAGGGCGCACGGCCAGCGGCATGTAATGAGTCAAATTGACTCATTACATGCCGCCTCTGCTGTGTGCGCCGTGCGCCGCGCTGTGGAGGGAGAAGAGGACCAGCGCCGGGCAGCGGAGAAGGAGGAGGAGGGAGGGGGAGCAGGGAGCCGCAGCAGCGCTATGTCATTGGTAGTAAGCGCCGCTGCAGCATCACCGTCTGCCGCAATGTGTAAAAAGGGGGATGGCTGCCGCAATGTGTAAAAAGGGGGATGGCTGCCGCAATGTGTAAAAAGGGGGACTGGCTGTAAAAAGGGGGACTGGCTGCCGCAATGTGTAAAAAGGGGGACTGGCTGCCGCAATGTGTAAAAAGGGGGACTGGCTGTAAAAAGGGGGACTGGCTGCCGCAATGTGTAAAAAGGGGGCCTGGCTGCCGCAATGTGTAAAAAGGGGGACTGGCTGCCGCAATGTGTAAAAAGGGGGCCTGGCTGCCGCAATGTGTAAAAAGGGGGACTGGCTGCCGCAATGTGTAAAAAGGGGGCCTGGCTGCCGCAATGTGTAAAGAGGGGGCCTGGCTGCCGCAATGTGTAAAGAGGGGGCCTGGCTGCCGCAATGTGTAAAAAGCGGGCCTGGCTGCCGTAATGTGTAAAAAGGGGGACTGGCTGCCGCAATGTGTAAAGAGGGGGCCTGGCTGCCGCAATGTGTAAAAAGGGGGACTGGCTGCCGCAATGTGTAAAAAGGGGGCCTGGCTGCCGCAATGTGTAAAAAGGGGGACTGTCTGCTGTAATGTGTAAAAAGGGGGACGCTGTCTGCTGTAATGTATAAAAGGGGCTCTACCTGGTGTAGTGGCGCTACTGTGCAGCATAATTTGAATAATGTAGACTACTGTGCACTGTAGTATGAATTGCTATTATTTTGTGGCCACGCCCCTTCCCCGTGAAGCCACGCCTCTATAAATTTTTCGCGCGCCTACGGCGCGCACTGCCACTATCTTACATGGTGGGGGGGCGCCACTGTCGTTTCTTGCACACAGCGCTAAAATGCCTAGTTACGGCATTGCCGTGGACATCTCTATTGCGAATGCACAAATCGCCAAAAAGTGGCCGCTGCGGCCATTTTTCCAGTGATATTTGCAGCTCTGCAGCCAGCGTCGGGCCGACAGAGTGGTAAGTATAATTAAATGGGTGCAGTGTGTGGGCCGCCCTATTACAGATACACCAGTGGTCTCAATGACACCCGCATCAGGAACATGTTTGGCTCATCCACTCGGCATTAGCTTAGATTCTCTCCTATCTTGCTATTGTGGGTGTATCACAGAAAATGTGGTGCAGCTGCTGCAGATCTATCCGATATCTGGGTCTCCATGTATATGAATAGTGACCACAGCAGATATCGGAGATACCTGTTGCAACACTATTGTTTCAACGATGTTTATGGAGTTGCGATGTGGCATCAAGCTGTGGAAAGCACAACTTTCCAGAGCATGTGCCCATTAGCTAATTCGTAGCAATTGCTACAGAAGCCTACATGCTTCATTTCACAAACCTATGGTCTAGGGGGGTTATTCAGACCTGATCGCTCCTCTGCGAATTTACAGAGGTCTGCGATCAGATAGCCACCACCCAGAGTGAAAGCCTGCCCCGTGCAAATCTGCGTACGCCTTGCGAAAATCTCTGCATTTGCCGGTCAGCTGCAAATCCATTCGCAACTCACTCACCATCTAATGATTTTTCCAGTCTGTGTGTAGCCCAGGACCTACTCCTACAGTGCGATAGAAACAGGCTGATCGGGGCCGGAGTAGCCATGCAGCATTGTCTACTAGTATTTCAGCCTGAAGTCAGAAAGTAAGCATGCTGATTGGTGGATGGCTGTGTAACACCCGGCATTGGCAGGTGTCTAAGTGGTTGGAAGAGTTATCACAGGTGTTCGGTGGCTAGACCATTTTCCTAAGATGTTTTTTCCCCATACATTGTTCATTTTACCTTTCTCAGAGGGGTAGGATAGATTGAAACGCAACAGTAATGTACTGACAACAATCTCCGACAGGACGTTTCTTTTATTGAGCCACAAAGAACTCTGGATTAAAGATGGTAATTAGTTACTTGGCAAAATTGGACAATCACAAAAATAATGATGAATTTAAGAAGACAAGAAAATTACCTTTGACTACAGCTCACAATACACTGGAACATTAAATATTTTAATGGGTCAATAAATCTAATCACAGATACATACATATTCCAAGAAAAGAAAACAATAATGTAGACCATGAAGAAAGTGATTAAGAATACTGTTTCGATGGCAATTAGTACTTTTCTAAATCTCTCTGATAAGAATGTCTTCACGGGCAATTTTACATTGGAGCTTTTAGTTCTGACAGTGTCACAGTATTATAATGTAGCTGTTCTTGCTGCACAAGAGATGGGGATCCTACAGTGCCACAATGTTGCAATGGGGGGTAACGGCACTTATGAAGCAACATTAATCCTGGGTTTTATTAGCAGAAATGTCACTGTTCTTTAGTATTGTAAAAATAATGTAAATAGTGAAGGTATCTTGGGATATCTAGCAATGCAACTTTCTCTATAGTAATTATTCCTGTAACAAATAATTCAGTTTTTACTCTTTAAAGCAACTCAATGTTTCTCTCACATTCCTCTCACAAGTAATATCTCTGTCCTGGTAACTGTGTTCAAGCAGGGACTACTCTGTGGGATTACTATTAAGTGGGATTTCTATTAAGGGCCTGGTAGCACCCCTTCTCTCCATATGGTCGTGATCAGTATGTGTGTGACAAATGGACAATTGGGTCTAGCACTCCGCAGTCCACACCATGGTCTTTATGTACTCACTCTGAACCTCACAGGCTGTTCCACTCGCTTTCTGGACCTGTCTCAGCAGTTTCCAGCTTCTCGGAATGGCCGAGGCATCTGTGCCTCTGCATAGGCCTGGGCGCAATGCCTCACGCCTGCTCTCCCGGTTTTCTGCACCCCACTGCTTTAGCTCTGTAGCGCTGCTCACCACCGCCCTTTGTGACCACCCAGTTTGCTCTAATTCAGCTTCTCCTGCTCCTTTCCTTAAAACACATTCAGCTCCTTCAATGGCTTCTCTCCAACTCCTATGTCTCCTCCTTCTTCTTCCCACAAGGCTCCGCTTGCTCATGCTCTCTCTGTCCAATCAGCTCTTGCCACCTCGGTATAGGACACGTGACCAGACTCTGGTCCATCCTTTAACCCCTGCTGGACCAGCAAAACACTCTCCAGGTTGCAAACAGTCTTCTTTTGGTTTTTAAAGGGGCACACACAATTTTCTGGGGTGCCACTGCTGGAGCTATCCACAAACCAAAATGCTGAAAGCCATTCACTGTATGGAAGCATGTGGACAGATGGAGTGGATTATGATTTTTATTTTTTTTATTATCATGAATGGCCAGGGGCCTCAGTACATTGCTGTGCCCATGGTTTACAGCAGAGCCGGATTAAGGGGGGGGGGGGGCTCCGGGGGTAAGTGCCCCGGGCCCCCCATGTCTGAAAGGGCCCCCAACACTTGCCACAGATCGGATCTCTAATCCGATCCGCGGCGCTCCTCGCTAACAGCCCAGCTATGATGGCGGGCGGGGAGCATGAAGCTCACAGCCGCCGGCACTGTAGACTAGGCTTCTTGCTGAGAGACGGCTCACCTGCCCAACAGTATATCAAGCTGCTGTCTGCAACTCAGTGACTGGCTGAGCACGCAGGCTGCTGCTGCAGTGAAAAGGAGGATCCCTGGAAATATGTGGAATTGTGGATCTGACCTGACCTGGGTGCCATTGGAGGCTCTCACTCTCCTGTAAGTCAGGATTTAGGTTTTGGATATACACAGTGTATATATATATATATTAGAGATGTGCACTTGAAATTTTTCGGGTTTTGTGTTTTGGTTTTGGGTTCGGTTCCGCGGCCGTGTTTTGGGTTCGAACGCGTTTTGGCAAAACCTCACCGAATTTTTTTTGTCGGATTCGGGTGTGTTTTGGATTCGGGTGTTTTTTTCAAAAAACACTAAAAAACAGCTTAAATCATAGAATTTGGGGGTCATTTTGATCCCAAAGTATTATTAACCTCAAAAACCATAATTTCCACTCATTTTCAGTCTATTCTGAATACCTCACACCTCACAATATTATTTTTAGTCCTAAAATTTGCACCGAGGTCGCTGGATGACTAAGCTAAGCGACCCTAGTGGCCGACACAAACACCTGGCCCATCTAGGAGTGGCACTGCAGTGTCACGCAGGATGGCCCTTCCAAAAAACACTCCCCAAACAGCACATGACGCAAAGAAAAAAAGAGGCGCAATGAGGTAGCTGTGTGAGTAAGATAAGCGACCCTAGTGGCCGACACAAACACCTGGCCCATCTAGGAGTGGCACTGCAGTGTCACGCAGGATGGCCCTTCCAAAAAACACTCCCCAAACAGCACATGACGCAAAGAAAAAAAGAGGCGCAATGAGGTAGCTGTGTGAGTAAGATAAGCGACCCTAGTGGCCGACACAAACACCTGGCCCATCTAGTAGTGGCACTGCAGTGTCACGCAGGATGGCCCTTCCAAAAAACACTCCCCAAACAGCACATGATGCAAAGAAAAAAAGAGGCGCAATGAGGTAGCTGTGTGAGTAAGATAAGCGACCCTAGTGGCCGACACAAACACCTGGCCCATCTAGGAGTGGCACTGCAGTGTCACGCAGGATGGCCCTTCCAAAAAACACTCCCCAAACAGCACATGACGCAAAGAAAAAAAGAGGCGCAATGAGGTAGCTGTGTGAGTAAGATAAGCGCCCCTAGTGGCCGACAGAAACACCTGGCCCATCTAGGAGTGGCACTGCAGTGTCACGCAGGATGGCCCTTCCAAAAAACACTCCCCAAACAGCACATGACGCAAAGAAAAAAAGAGGCGCAATGAGGTAGCTGTGTGAGTAAGATAAGCGACCCTAGTGGCCGACACAAACACCTGGCCCATCTAGGATTGGCACTGCAGTGTCACGCAGGATGGCCCTTCCAAAAAACACTCCCCAAACAGCACATGACGCAAAGAAAAAAAGAGGCGCAATGAGGTAGCTGTGTGAGTAAGCTAAGCGACCCTAGTGGCCGACACAAACACCTGGCCCATCTAGGAGTGGCACTGCAGTGTCACGCAGGATGGCCCTTCCAAAAAACACTCCCCAAACAGCACATGACGCAAAGAAAAAAAGAGGCGCAATGAGGTAGCTGTGTGAGTAAGCTAAGCGACCCTAGTGGCCGACACAAACACCTGGCCCATCTAGGAGTGGCACTGCAGTGTCACGCAGGATGGCCCTTCCAAAAAACACTCCCCAAACAGCACATGACGCAAAGAAAAAAAGAGGCGCAATGAGGTAGCTGTGTGAGTAAGCTAAGCGACCCTAGTGGCCGACACAAACACCTGGCCCATCTAGGAGTGGCACTGCAGTGTCACGCAGGATGGCCCTTCCAAAAAACACTCCCCAAACAGCACATGACGCAAAGAAGAAAAAAAGAGGCGCAATGAGGTAGCTGTGTGAGTAAGCTAAGCGACCCTAGTGGCCGACACAAACACCTGGCCCATCTAGGAGTGGCACTGCAGTGTCACGCAGGATGGCCCTTCCAAAAAACACTCCCCAAACAGCACATGACGCAAATAAAAATGAAAGAAAAAAGAGGTGCAAGATGGAATTGTCCTTGGGCCCTCCCACCCACCCTTATGTTGTATAAACAGGACATGCACACTTTAACCAACCCATCATTTCAGTGACAGGGTCTGCCACACGACTGTGACTGAAATGACGGGTTGGTTTGGACCCCCACCAAAAAAGAAGCAATTAATCTCTCCTTGCACAAACTGGCTCTACAGAGGCAAGATGTCCACCTCATCATCATCCTCCGATATATCACCGTGTACATCCCGCTCCTCACAGATTATCAATTCGTCCCCACTGGAATCCACCATCTCAGCTCCCTGTGTACTTTGTGGAGGCAATTGCTGCTGGTCAATGTCTCCACGGAGGAATTGATTATAATTCATTTTAATGAACATCATCTTCTCCACATTTTCTGGAAGTAACCTCGTACGCCGATTGCTGACAAGGTGAGCGGCGGCACTAAACACTCTTTCGGAGTACACACTTGTGGGAGGGCAACTTAGGTAGAATAAAGCCAGTTTGTGCAAGGGCCTCCAAATTGCCTCTTTTTCCTGCCAGTATAAGTACGGACTGTCTGACGTGCCTACTTGGATGCGGTCACTCATATAATCCTCCACCATTCTTTCAATGGGGAGAGAATCATATGCAGTGACAGTAGACGACATGTCCGTAATCGTTGTCAGGTCCTTCAGTCCGGACCAGATGTCAGCATCAGCAGTCGCTCCAGACTGCCCTGCATCACCGCCAGCGGGTGGGCTCGGAATTCTGAGCCTTTTCCTCGCACCCCCAGTTGCGGGAGAATGTGAAGGAGGAGATGTTGACAGGTCGCGTTCCGCTTGACTTGACAATTTTGTCACCAGCAGGTCTTTGAACCCCAGCAGACTTGTGTCTGCCGGAAAGAGAGATCCAAGGTAGGTTTTAAATCTAGGATCGAGCACGGTGGCCAAAATGTAGTGCTCTGATTTCAACAGATTGACCACCCGTGAATCCTTGTTAAGCGAATTAAGGGCTCCATCCACAAGTCCCACATGCCTAGCGGAATCGCTCCCTTTTAGCTCCTCCTTCAATGCCTCCAGCTTCTTCTGCAAAAGCCTGATGAGGGGAATGACCTGACTCAGGCTGGCAGTGTCTGAACTGACTTCACGTGTGGAAAGTTCAAAAGGTTGCAGAACCTTGCACAACGTTGAAATCATTCTCCACTGCGCTTGAGACAGGTACATTCCACCTCCTATATCGTGCTCAATTGTATAGGCTTGAATGGCCTTTTGCTGCTCCTCCAACCTCTGAAGCATATAGAGGGTTGAATTCCACCTCGTTACCACTTCTTGCTTCAGATGATGGCAGGGCAGGTTCAGGCGTTTTTGGTGGTGCTCCAGTCTTCTGTACGTGGTGCCTGTACGCCGAAAGTGTCCCGCAATTCTTCTGGCCACCGACAGCATCTCTTGCACGCCCCTGTCGTTTTAAAAAAAATTCTGCACCACCAAATTCAAGGTATGTGCAAAACATGGGACGTGCTGGAATTTGCCCATATTTAATGCACACACAATATTGCTGGCGTTGTCCGATGCCACAAATCCACAGGAGAGTCCAATTGGAGTAAGCCATTCCGCGATGATCTTCCTCAGTTGCCGTAAGAGGTTTTCAGCTGTGTGCGTATTCTGGAAAGCGGTGATACAAAGCGTAGCCTGCCTAGGAAAGAGTTGGCGTTTGCGAGATGCTGCTACTGGTGCCGCCGCTGCTGTTCTTGCGGCGGGAGTCCATACATCTACCCAGTGGGCTGTCACAGTCATATAGTCCTGACCCTGCCCTGCTCCACTTGTCCACATGT
Source organism: Pseudophryne corroboree (assembly GCF_028390025.1). Taxonomy (NCBI): domain Eukaryota; kingdom Metazoa; phylum Chordata; class Amphibia; order Anura; family Myobatrachidae; genus Pseudophryne; species Pseudophryne corroboree. Next base: position 843,582,110 of record NC_086447.1, on the reverse strand, counting down.
CCGTGGTTAAGTGGACATTGGGTACAACTGCATTTTTTAGGACACTGGTGAGTCTTTTTCTGACGTCCGTGTACATTCTCGGTATCGCCTGCCTAGAGAAGTGGAACCTAGATGGTATTTGGTAACGGGGGCACACTACCTCAAGAAATTGTCTAGTTCCCTGTGAACTAACGGCGGATACCGGACGCACGTCTAACACCAACATAGTTGTCAATGCCTCAGTTATCCGCTTTGCAACAGCATGACTGCTGTGATATTTCTTCTTCCTCGCAAAGGACTGTTGGACAGTCAATTGCTTGGTGGAAGTAGTAAAAGTGGGCTTACGACTTCCCCTCTGGGATGACCATCGACTCCCAGCAGCAACAACAGCAGCGCCAGCAGCAGTAGGCGTTACACGCAAGGATGCATCGGAGGAATCCCAGGCAGGAGAGGACTCGTCAGAATTGCCAGTGACATGGCCTGCAGGACTATTGGCATTCCTGGGGAAGGAGGAAATTGACACTGAGGGAGTTGGTGGGGTGGTTTGCGTGAGCTTGGTTACAAGAGGAAGGGATTTACTGGTCAGTGGACTGCTTCCGCTGTCGCCCAAAGTTTTTGAACTTGTCACTGACTTATTATGAATGCGCTGCAGGTGACGTATAAGGGAGGATGTTCCGAGGTGGTTAACGTCCTTACCCCTACTTATTACAGCTTGACAAAGGCAACACACGGCTTGACAAATGTTGTCCGCATTTCTGGTGAAATACTTCCACACCGAAGAGCTGATTTTTTGGGTATTTTCACCAGGCATGTCAACGGCCCTATTCCTCCCACGGACAACAGGTGTCTCCCCGGGTGCCTGACTTAAACAAACCACCTCACCATCAGAATCCTCCTTGTCAATTTCCTCCCCAGCGCCAGCAACACCCATATCCTCCTCATCCTGGTGTACTTCAACACTGACATCTTCAATCTGACTATCAGGAACTGGACTGCGGGTGCTCCTTCCAGCACTTGCAGGGGGCGTGCAAATGGTGGAAGGCGCATGCTCTTCACGTCCAGTGTTGGGAAGGTCAGGCATCGCAACCGACACAATTGGACTCTCCTTGTGGATTTGGGATTTCGAAGAACGCACAGTTCTTTGCGGTGCTTTTGCCAGCTTGAGTCTTTTCATTTTTCTAGCGAGAGGCTGAGTGCTTCCATCCTCATGTGAAGCTGAACCACTAGCCATGAACATAGGCCAGGTCCTCAGCCGTTCCTTGCCACTCCGTGTGGTAAATGGCATATTGGCAAGTTTACGCTTCTCCTCCGACAATTTTATTTTAGATTTTGGAGTCCTTTTTTTACTGATATTTGGTGTTTTGGATTTTACATGCTCTGTACTATGACATTGGGCATCGGCCTTGGCAGACGACGTTGCTGGCATTTCATCGTCTCGGCCATGACTAGTGGCAGCAGCTTCAGCACGAGGTGGAAGTGGATCTTGATCTTTCCCTAATTTTGGAACCTCAACATTTTTGTTCTCCATATTTTAATAGGCACAATTAAAAGGCACCTCAGGTAAACAATGGAGATGGATGGATACTAGTATACTTATGGATGGACCAGCGACTGCCGACACAGAGGTAGCTACAGCCGTGGACTACCGTACTGTGTCTGCTGCTAATATAGACTGGATGATAATGAGATGAAATTAATATATATATATATAATATCACTAGTACTGCAGCCGGACAGGTATATATATTTATTATGTAATGACTGATGACGGACCTGCTGGACACTGTCAGCTCAGCAGCACCGCAGACTGCTACAGTAAGCTACTATAGTAGTATGTATCAAGAAGAAAGAAAAAAAAAACCACGGGTAGGTGGTATACAATTATGGATGGACCAGCGACTGCCGACACAGAGGTAGCTACAGCCGTGGACTACCGTACTGTGTCTGCTGCTAATATAGACTGGATGATAATGAGATGAAATTAATATATATATATATATATATATATATATATATAATATCACTAGTACTGCAGCCGGACAGGTATATATATTTATTATGTAATGACTGATGACGGACCTGCTGGACACTGTCAGCTCAGCAGCACCGCAGACTGCTACAGTAAGCTACTATAGTAGTATGTATCAAGAAGAAAGGGGGGAAAAAACCACGGGTAGGTGGTATACAATTATGGATGGACCAGCGACTGCCGACACAGAGGTAGCTACAGCCGTGGACTACCATACTGTGTCTGCTGCTAATATAGACTGGATGATAATGAGATGAAATTAATATATATATATATAATATCACTAGTACTGCAGCCGGACAGGTATATATATTTATTATGTAATGACTGATGACGGACCTGCTGGACACTGTCAGCTCAGCAGCACCGCAGACTGCTACAGTAAGCTAGAAGAAAAGAAAAAAAAACACGGGTATGTGGTATACAATTATGGATGGACCAGCGACTGCCGACACAGAGGTAGCTACAGCCGTGGACTACCGTACTGTGTCTGCTGCTAATATAGACTGGATGATAATGAGATGAAATTAATATATATATATATATATATATATATATATAATATCACTAGTACTGCAGCCGGACAGGTATATATATTTATTATGTAATGACTGATGACGGTCCTGCTGGACACTGTCAGCTCAGCAGCACCGCAGACTGCTACAGTAAGCTACTATAGTAGTATGTATCAAGAAGAAAGAAAGAAAAAAAAACCACGGGTAGGTGGTATACAATTATGGATGGACCAGCGACTGCCGACACAGAGGTAGCTACAGCCGTGGACTACCGTACTGTGTCTGCTGCTAATATAGACTGGATGATAATGAGATGAAATTAATATATATATATATAATATCACTAGTACTGCAGCCGGACAGGTATATATATTTATTATGTAATGACTGATGACGGACCTGCTGGACACTGTCAGCTCAGCAGCACCGCAGACTGCTACAGTAAGCTACTATAGTAGTATGTATCAAGAAGAAAGAAAAGAAAAAAAACACGGGTAGGTGGTATACAATTATATATATATATTATATACAATTATATATATATATATATATTAAACTGGTGGTGATTAATTAAACTGGTGGTCAGGTCACTGGTCACACTATCAGCAACTTGCAAGTAGTACTCCTAAGCAGACAATCACAATATATACTGGTGGTCAGTGTGGTCACAATGGCAGTGTGGCACTCTGGCAGCAAAAGTGTGCACTGTACGTTAAAATATGTACTCCTGCTCTCAGACTCTAACTGCTCCCCACTGTCTCCCCCACAAGTCAGATATACAGTCACACTATCACTTCAGCAAGTAGTAGTACTCCTCCTAATGCTCCCCAAAATTACTAAAGTAAATACTGTGTCTCTCTCTACTCTAGTCTCACTCTCTTCTCTATAAACGGAGAGGATGCCAGCCACGTCCTCTCCCTATCAATCTCAATGCACGTGTGAAAATGGCGGCGACGCGCGGCTCCTTATATAGAATCCGAGTCTCGCGATAGAATCCGAGCCTCGCGAGAATCCGACAGCGGGATGATGACGTTCGGGCGCGCTCGGGTTAACCGAGCAAGGCGGGAAGATCCGAGTCGCTCGGACCTGTGTAAAAAAACCTGAAGTTCGGGTGGGTTCGGATTCCGAGGAACCGAACCCGCTCATCTCTAATATATATATATATATATATATATACTGTGTATATCGAAAACCCATTGGGGGTAATTCCAAGTTGATCGCAGCAGGAATTTTTTTAGCAGTTGGGCAAAACCATGTGCACTGCAGGGGGGCAGATATAACATTTGCAGAGAGAGTTAGATTTGGGTGGGTTATTTTGTTTCTGTGCAGGGTAAATACTGGCTGCTTTACTTTTACACTGCAATTTAGATTGCAGATTTAACTCACCACACCCATATCTATCTCTCTCTGCACATGTTATATCTGCCTCCCCTGCATGGTTTTGCCCAACTGCTAACAAAAATCCTGCTGCGATCAACTCATAACATAAAAAAGAGAGATGAACATATGTGTGTGTGTGTGTGTGTGTGTGTGTGTGTGTGTGTGTGTGTGTGTGTGTGTGTGTGTTTATATATATATATATATATATATATGTGTGTATGTATGTATACTATGTATGTATAAAAGTATGTGTGTGTATATATAATATGTATATATAATATGTAAGTATATATATATTCTGAATGAATGAAATATTCTTATTAAATACTTTGTTCTTTACATAGTTGAATGTGCTGACAACAAAATCACACATAAATTATCAATAGAAATCAAATTTATTCACCCATGGAAGTCTGGATTTGGAGTCACACTCAAAATTAAAGTGGAAAAATACACTACAGGCTGATCCAACTTTGATGTAATGTCCTTAAAACAAGTCAAAATGAGGTTCAGTAGTGTGTGTGGCCTCCACGTGCCTGTATGACCTCCCTACAACGCCTGGGCATGCTCCTGATGAGGTGGCGGATGGTCTCCTGAGGGATCTCCTCCCAGACCTGGACTAAAGCATCCGCCAACTCCTGCACAGTCTGTGGTGCAACGTGGCATTGGTGGATGGAGCGAGACATGATGTCCCAGATGTGCTCAATTGGATTCAGGTCTGGGGAACGGGCGGGCCAGACCATAGCATCAATGCCTTCGTCTTGCAGGAACTGCTGACACACTCCAGCCACATGAGGTCTAGAATTGTCTTGCATTAGGAGGAACCCAGGGCCAACCGCACCAGCATATGGTCTCACAAGGGGTCTGAGGATCTCATCTTGGTATCTAATGGCAGTCAGGCTACCTCTGGAGAGCACATGGAGGGCTGTGCGGCCCCCCAAAGAAATGCCACCCCACACCATTACTGACCCACTGCCAAACCGGTCATGCTGGAGGATGTTGCAAGCAGCAGAACGTTCTCCTTGGCGTCTCCATACTCTGTCACGTCTGTCACATGTGCTCAGTGAGAACCTGCTTTCATCTGTGAAGAGCACAGGGCGTCAGTGGCGAATTTGCCTATCTTGGTGTTCTCTGGCAAATGCCAAATGTCCTGCATGGTGTTGGGCTGTAAGCACAACTCCCACCTGTGGACGTCGGGCCCTCATACCACCCTCATGGAGTCTGTTTCTGATCGTTTGAGTAGACACATGCACATTTGTGGCTTGCTGGAGGTCATTTTGCAGGGCTCTGGCAGTGCTCCTCCTGTTCCTCCTTGCACAAAGGCGGAGGTAGCGGTCCTGCTGCTGGGTTGTTGCCCTCCTACGGCCTCCTCCACGTCTCCTGATGTACTGGCCTGTCTCCTGGTAGCGCCTCCATGCTCTGGACACTACGCTGACAGACACAGCAAACCTTCTTGCCACAGCTCGCATTGATGTGCCATCCTGGATGAGCTGCACTACCTGAGCCACTTGTGTGGGTTGTAGACTCCGTCTCATGCTATCACTAGAGTGAAAGCACCGCCAGCTTTCAAAAGTGACCAAAACATCAGCCACAAAGCATAGGAGCTGAGAAGTGGTCTGTGGTCACCACCTGCAGAACAACTCCTTTATTGGGGGTGTCTTGCTAATTGCCTATAATTCCCACCTGTTGTCTATTCCATTTGCACAACAGCATGTGAAATTGATTGTCAATCAGTGTTGCTTCCTAGGTGGACAGTTTGATTTCACAGAAGTGTGATTGACTTGGAGTTACATTGTGTTGTTTAAGTGTTCCCTTTATTTTTTTGAGCTGTGTATATATATATATATATATATATATATATATATATATATATATATATATATAAAAGATGTGCGGCTGGCACTTTTTCGTATTTTGTGTTTTGGTTTTGGTTCTAATTCTACATTGGTGTTTTGGTTTTGGCTCGGTTTTGCCAAATAATTTGGGGGTAATTTTGATCCTATGGTATTATTAACCTCAACAACATTCGTTTCCACTAATTTCCAGTCTATTCTGAACAACTCACACCTCACAATATTATTTTTAGTCCTAAAATTTGCACCGAGGTCGCTGGATGGCTAAGCTAAGCGACACAAGTGGCCGACACAAACACCTGGCCCATCTAGGAGTGGCACTGCAGTGTCAGGCAGGATGGCCCTTCAAAAAAATTGTCCCCAAACAGCACATGATGCAAAGAAAAAAAGAGGCGCACCAAGGTCGCTGTGTGACTAAGCTAAGCAACACAAGTGGCCGACACAAACACCTGGCCCATCTAGGAGTGGCACTGCAGTGTCAGGCAGGATGGCACTTCAAAAAAATTGTCCCCAAACAGCACATGATGCAAAGAAAAAAAGAGGCGCACCAAGGTCGCTGTGTGACTAAGCTAAGCGACACAAGTGGCCGACACAAACACCTGGCCCATCTAGGAGTGGCACTGCAGTATCAGGCAGGATGGCACTTCAAAAAAATTGTCCCCAAACAGCACATGATGCAAAGAAAAATGAAAGAAAAAAGAGGTGCAAGATGGAATTGTCCTTGGGCCCTCCCACTTACCCTTATGTTGTATAAACAGGACATGCACACTTTAACGAACCCATCATTTCAGTTTGGGCCCCCACCAAAAAAGAAGCAATCAATCTCTCCTTGCACAAACTGGCTCTACAGAGGCAAGATGTCCACCTCATCATCATCCTCCGATTCCTCACCCCTTTCACTGTGTACATACCCCTCCTCACAGATTATTAATTCGTCCCCACTGGAATCCACCATCTCAGGTCCCTGTGTACTTTCTGGAGGCAATTGCTGGTGAATGTCTCCACGGAGGAATTGATTATAATTCATTTTGATGAACATCATCTTCTCCACATTTTCTGGAAGTAACCTCGTACGCCGATTGCGGACAAGGTGAGCAGCTGCACTGAACACTCTTTCGGAGTACACACTGGAGGGGGGGGCAATTTAGGTAAAATAAAGCCAGTTTCGGCAAGGGCCTCCAAATTGCCTCTTTTTCCTGCCAGTATACGTACGGACTGTCTGATGTGCCTACTTGGATGCGGTCACTCATATAATCCTCCACCATTCTTTCAATGGTGAGAGAATCATATGCAGTGACAGTAGACGACATGTCAGTAATCGTTCCAAAAAACACTCCCCAAACAGCACATGACGCAAAGAAAAAAAGAGGCGCAATGAGGTAGCTGTGTGAGTAAGATAAGCGACCCTAGTGGCCGACACAAACACCTGGCCCATCTAGGAGTGGCACTGCAGTGTCATGCAGGATGGCCCTTCCAAAAAACACTCCCCAAACAGCACATGATGCAAAGAAAAAAAGAGGCGCAATGAGGTAGCTGTGTGAGTAAGATAAGCGACCCTAGTTGCCGACACAAACACCTGGCCCATCTAGGAGTGTCACTGCAGTGTCACGCAGGATGGCCCTTCCAAAAAACACTCCCCAAACAGCACATGACGCAAAGAAAAAAAGAGGCGCAATGAGGTAGCTGTGTGAGTAAGATAAGCGACCCTAGTGGCCGACACAAACACCTGGCCCATCTAGGAGTGTCACGCAGGATGGCCCTTCCAAAAAACACTCCCCAAACAGCACATGACGCAAAGAAAAAAAGAGGCGCAATGAGGTAGCTGTGTGAGTAAGATAAGCGACCCTAGTGGCCGACAGAAACACCTGGCCCATCTAGGAGTGGCACTGCAGTGTCACGCAGGATGGCCCTTCCAAAAAACACTCCCCAAACAGCACATGACGCAAAGAAAAAAAGAGGTGCAATGAGGTAGCTGTGTGAGTAAGATAAGCGACCCTAGTGGCCGACACAAACACCTGGCCCATCTAGGAGTGGCACTGCAGTGTCACGCAGGATGGCCCTTCCAAAAAACACTCCCCAAACAGCACATGACGCAAAGAAAAAAAGAGGCGCAATGAGGTAGCTGTGTGAGTAAGCTAAGCGACCCTAGTGGCCGACACAAACACCTGGCCCATCTAGGAGTGGCACTGCAGTGTCACGCAGGATGGCCCTTCCAAAAAACACTACCCAAACAGCACATGACGCAAAGAAAAAAAGAGGCGCAATGAGGTAGCTGTGTGAGTAAGCTAAGCGACCCTAGTGGCCGACACAAACACCTGGCCCATCTAGGAGTGGCACTGCAGTGTCACGCAGGATAGCCCTTCCAAAAAACACTCCCCAAACAGCACATGACGCAAAGAAAAAAAGAGGCGCAATGAGGTAGCTGTGTGAGTAAGATAAGCGACCCTAGTGGCCGACACAAACACCTGGCCCATCTAGGAGTGGCACTGCAGTGTCACGCAGGATGGCCCTTCCAAAAAACACTCCCCAAACAGCACATGACGCAAAGAAGAAAAAAAGAGGCGCAATGAGGTAGCTGTGTGAGTAAGCTAAGCGACCCTAGTGGCCGACACAAACACCTGGCCCATCTAGGAGTGGCACTGCAGTGTCACGCAGGATGGCCCTTCCAAAAAACACTCCCCAAACAGCACATGACGCAAATAAAAATGAAAGAAAAAAGAGGTGCAAGATGGAATTGTCCTTGGGCCCTCCCACCCACCCTTATGTTGTATAAACAGGACATGCACACTTTAACCAACCCATCATTTCAGTGACAGGGTCTGCCACACGACTGTGACTGAAATGACGGGTTGGTTTGGACCCCCACCGAAAAAGAAGCAATTAATCTCTCCTTGCACAAACTGGCTCTACAGAGGCAAGATGTCCACCTCATCATCATCCTCCGATATATCACCGTGTACATCCCGCTCCTCACAGATTATCAATTCGTCCCCACTGGAATCCACCATCTCAGCTCCCTGTGTACTTTGTGGAGGCAATTGCTGCTGGTCAATGTCTCCACGGAGGAATTGATTATAATTCATTTTAATGAACATCATCTTCTCCACATTTTCTGGAAGTAACCTCGTACGCCGATTGCTGACAAGGTGAGCGGCGGCACTAAACACTCTTTCGGAGTACACACTTGTGGGAGGGCAACTTAGGTAGAATAAAGCCAGTTTGTGCAAGGGCCTCCAAATTGCCTCTTTTTCCTGCCAGTATAAGTACGGACTGTGTGACGTGCCTACTTGGATGCGGTCACTCATATAATCCTCCACCATTCTTTCAATGTTGAGAGAATCATATGCAGTGACAGTAGACGACATGTCCGTAATCGTTGTCAGGTCCTTCAGTCCGGACCAGATGTCAGCATCAGCAGTCGCTCCAGACTGCCCTGCATCACCGCCAGCGGGTGGGCTCGGAATTCTGAGCCTTTTCCTCGCACCCCCAGTTGCGGGAGAATGTGAAGGAGGAGATGTTGACAGGTCGCGTTCCGCTTGACTTGACAATTTTGTCACCAGCAGGTCTTTGAACCCCAGCAGACTTGTGTCTGCCGGAAAGAGAGATCCAAGGTAGGTTTTAAATCTAGGATCGAGCACGGTGGCCAAAATGTAGTGCTCTGATTTCAACAGATTGACCACCCGTGAATCCTTGTTAAGCGAATTAAGGGCTCCATCCACAAGTCTCACATGCCTAGCGGAATCGCTCCCTTTTAGCTCCTCCTTCAATGCCTCCAGCTTCTTCTGCAAAAGCCTGATGAGGGGAATGACCTGACTCAGGCTGGCAGTGTCTGAACTGACTTCACGTGTGGCAAGTTCAAAAGGTTGCAGAACCTTGCACAACGTTGAAATCATTCTCCACTGCGCTTGAGACAGGTACATTCCACCTCCTATATCGTGCTCAATTGTATAGGCTTGAATGGCCTTTTGCTGCTCCTCCAACCTCTGAAGCATATATAGGGTTGAATTCCACCTCGTTACCACTTCTTGCTTCAGATGATGGCAGGGCAGGTTCAGGCAATTTTGGTGGTGCTCCAGTCTTCTGTACGTGGTGCCTGTACGCCGAAAGTGTCCCGCAATTCTTCTGGCCACCGACAGCATCTCTTGCACGCCCCTGTCGTTTTTTTAAAAATTCTGCACCACCAAATTCAAGGTATGTGCAAAACATGGGACGTGCTGGAATTTGCCCATATTTAATGCACACACAATATTGCTGGCGTTGTCCGATGCCACAAATCCACAGGAGAGTCCAATTGGAGTAAGCCATTCCGCGATGATCTTCCTCAGTTGCCGTAAGAGGTTTTCAGCTGTGTGCGTATTCTGGAAACCGGTGATACAAAGCGTAGCCTGCCTAGGAAAGAGTTGGCGTTTGCGAGATGCTGCTACTGGTGCCGCCGCTGCTGTTCTTGCGGCGGGAGTCCATACATCTACCCAGTGGGCTGTCACAGTCATATAGTCCTGACCCTGCCCTGCTCCACTTGTCCACATGTCCGTGGTTAAGTGGACATTGGGTACAACTGCATTTTTTAGGACACTGGTGAGTCTTTTTCTGACGTCCGTGTACATTCTCGGTATCGCCTGCCTAGAGAAGTGGAACCTAGATGGTATTTGGTAACGGGGGCACACTACCTCAAGAAATTGTCTAGTTCCCTGTGAACTAACGGCGGATACCGGACGCACGTCTAACACCAACATAGTTGTCAATGCCTCAGTTATCCGCTTTGCAACAGCATGACTGCTGTGATATTTCTTCTTCCTCGCAAAGGACTGTTGGACAGTCAATTGCTTGGTGGAAGTAGTAAAAGTGGGCTTACGACTTCCCCTCTGAAATGACCATCGACTCCCAGCAGCAACAACAGCAGCGCCAGCAGCAGTAGGCGTTACACGCAAGGATGCATCGGAGGAATCCCAGGCAGGAGAGGACTCGTCAGAATTACCAGTGACATGGCCTGCAGGACTATTGGCATTCCTGGGGAAGGAGGAAATTGACACTGAGGGAGTTGGTGGGGTGGTTTGCGTGAGCTTGGTTACAAGAGGAAGGGATTTACTGGTCAGTGGACTGCTTCCGCTGTCGCCCAAAGTTTTTGAACTTGTCACTGACTTATTATGAATGCGCTGCAGGTGACGTATAAGGGAGGATGTTCCGAGGTGGTTAACGTCCTTACCCCTACTTATTACAGCTTGACAAAGGCAACACACGGCTTGACAAATGTTGTCCGCATTTCTGGTGAAATACTTCCACACCGAAGAGCTGATTTTTTGGGTATTTTCACCAGGCATGTCAACGGCCCTATTCCTCCCACGGACAACAGGTGTCTCCCCGGGTGCCTGACTTAAACAAACCACCTCACCATCAGAATCCTCCTTGTCAATTTCCTCCCCAGCGCCAGCAACACCCATATCCTCCTCATCCTGGTGTACTTCAACACTGACATCTTCAATATGACTATCAGGAACTGGACTGCGGGTGCTCCTTCCAGCACTTGCAGGGGGCGTGCAAATGGTGGAAGGCGCATGCTCTTCACGTCCAGTGTTGGGAAGGTCAGGCATCGCAACCGACACAATTGGACTCTCCTTGTGGATTTGGGATTTCGAAGAACGCACAGTTCTTTGCGGTGCTTTTGCCAGCTTGAGTCTTTTCATTTTTCTAGCGAGAGGCTGAGTGCTTCCATCCTCATGTGAAGCTGAACCACTAGCCATGAACATAGGCCAGGGCCTCAGCCGTTCCTTGCCACTCCGTGTGGTAAATGGCATATTGGCAAGTTTACGCTTCTCCTCCGACAATTTTATTTTAGATTTTGGAGTCCTTTTTTTACTGATATTTGGTGTTTTGGATTTTACATGCTCTGTACTATGACATTGGGCATCGGCCTTGGCAGACGACGTTGCTGGCATTTCATCGTCTCGGCCATGACTAGTGGCAGCAGCTTCAGCACGAGGTGGAAGTGGATCTTGATCTTTCCCTAATTTTGGAACCTCAACATTTTTGTTCTCCATATTTTAATAGGCACAATTAAAAGGCACCTCAGGTAAACAATGGAGATGGATGGATACTAGTATACTTATGGATGGACCAGCGACTGCCGACACAGAGGTAGCTACAGCCGTGGACTACCGTACTGTGTCTGCTGCTAATATAGACTGGATGATAATGAGATGAAATTAATATATATATATATATATATATATATATATATAATATCACTAGTACTGCAGCCGGACAGGTATATATATTTATTATGTAATGACTGATGACGGACCTGCTGGACACTGTCAGCTCAGCAGCACCGCAGACTGCTACAGTAAGCTACTATAGTAGTATGTATCAAGAAGAAAGAAAAAAAAAACCACGGGTAGGTGGTATACAATTATGGATGGACCAGCGACTGCCGACACAGAGGTAGCTACAGCCGTGGACTACCGTACTGTGTCTGCTGCTAATATAGACTGGATGATAATGAGATGAAATTTATATATATATATATAATATCACTAGTACTGCAGCCGGACAGGTATATATATTTATTATGTAATGACTGATGACGGACCTGCTGGACACTGTCAGCTCAGCAGCACCGCAGACTGCTACAGTAAGCTACTATAGTAGTATGTATCAAGAAGAAAGAAAAAAAAAAAAACACGGGTAGGTGGTATACAATTATGGATGGACCAGCGACTGCCGACACAGAGGTAGCTACAGCCGTGGACTACCATACTGTGTCTGCTGCTAATATAGACTGGATGATAATGAGATGAAATTAATATATATATATATATATATATATATATAATATCACTAGTACTGCAGCCGGACAGGTATATATATTTATTATGTAATGACTGATGACGGACCTGCTGGACACTGTCAGCTCAGCAGCACCGCAGACTGCTACAGTAAGCTACTATAGTAGTATGTATCAAGAAGAAAGAAAAAAAAAACCACGGGTAGGTGGTATACAATTATGGATGGACCAGCGACTGCCGACACAGAGGTAGCTACAGCCGTGGACTACCGTACTGTGTCTGCTGCTAATATAGACTGGATGATAATTAGATGAAATTAATATATATATATATATATATATATATATATATAATATCACTTGTACTGCAGCCGGACAGGTATATATATTTATTATGTAATGACTGATGACTGACCTGCTGGACACTGTCAGCTCAGCAGCACCGCAGACTGCTACAGTAAGCCACTATAGTAGTATGTATCAAGAAGAAAGAAAAAAAAACCACGGGTAGGTGGTATACAATTATGGATGGACCAGCGACTGCCGACACAGAGGTAGCTACAGCCGTGGACTACCGTACTGTGTCTGCTGCTAATATAGACTGGATGATAATGAGATGAAATTTATATATATATATATATATATATATAATATCACTAGTACTGCAGCCGGACAGGTATATATATTTATTATGTAATGACTGATGACGGACCTGCTGGACACTGTCAGCTCAGCAGCACCGCAGACTGCTACAGTAAGCTACTATAGTAGTATGTATCAAGAAGAAAGGGAAAAAAAAACCCACGGGTAGGTGGTATACAATTATGGATGGACCAGCGACTGCCGACACAGAGGTAGCTACAGCCGTGGACTACCGTACTGTGTCTGCTGCTAATATAGACTGGATGATAATGAGATGAAATTAATATATATATATATAATATCACTAGTACTGCAGCCGGACAGGTATATATATTTATTATGTAATGACTGATGACGGACCTGCTGGACACTGTCAGCTCAGCAGTACCGCAGACTGCTACAGTAAGCTACTATAGTAGTATGTATCAAGAAGAAAGAAAAAAAAAAAACACGGGTAGGTGGTATACAATTATGGATGGACCAGCGACTGCCGACACAGAGGTAGCTACAGCCGTGGACTACCGTACTGTGTCTGCTGCTAATATAGACTGGATGATAATGAGATGAAATTAATATATATATATATAATATCACTAGTACTGCAGCCGGACAGGTATATATATTTATTATGTAATGACTGATGACGGACCTGCTGGACACTGTCTGCTCAGCAGCACCGCAGACTGCTACAGTAAGCTACTATAGTAGTATGTATCAAGAAGAAAGAAAAGAAAAAAAACACGGGTAGGTGGTATACAATTATATATATATATTATATACAATTATATATATATATATTAAACTGGTGGTGATTAATTAAACTGGTGGTCAGGTCACTGGTCACACTATCAGCAACTTGCAAGTAGTACTCCTAAGCAGACAATCACAATATATACTGGTGGTCAGTGTGGTCACAATGGCAGTGTGGCACTCTGGCAGCAAAAGTGTGCACTGTACGTTAAAATATGTACTCCTGCTCTCAGACTCTAACTGCTCCCCACTGTCTCCCCCACAAGTCAGATATACAGTCACACTATCACTTCAGCAAGTAGTAGTACTCCTCCTAATGCTCCCCAAAATTACTAAAGTAAATACTGTGTCTCTCTCTACTCTAGTCTCACTCTCTTCTCTATAAACGGAGAGGACGCCAGCCACGTCCTCTCCCTATCAATCTCAATGCACGTGTGAAAATGGCGGCGACGCGCGGCTCCTTATATAGAATCCGAGTCTCGCGATAGAATCCGAGCCTCGCGAGAATCCGACAGCGGGATGATGACGTTCGGGCGCGCTCGGGTTAACCGAGCAAGGCGGGAAGATCCGAGTCGCTCGGACCTGTGTAAAAAAACATGAAGTTCGGGTGGGTTCGGATTCCGAGGAACCGAACCCGCTCATCTCTAATATATATATATATATACTGTGTATATCGAAAACCCATTGGGGGTAATTCCAAGTTGATCGCAGCAGGAATTTTTTTAGCAGTTGGGCAAAACCATGTGCACTGCAGGGGGGCAGATATAACATTTGCAGAGAGAGTTAGATTTGGGTGGGTTATTTTGTTTCTGTGCAGGGTAAATACTGGCTGCTTTACTTTTACACTGCAATTTAGATTGCAGATTTAACTCACCACACCCATATCTATCTCTCTCTGCACATGTTATATCTGCCTCCCCTGCATGGTTTTGCCCAACTGCTAACAAAAATCCTGCTGCGATCAACTCATAACATAAAAAAGAGAGATGAACATATGTGTGTGTGTGTGTGTGTGTGTGTGTGTGTGTGTGTGTGTGTGTTTGTGTGTGTGTGTGTGTTTATATATATATATATATATATATATATATATGTGTGTGTATGTATGTATACTATGTATGTATAAAAGTATGTGTGTGTATATATAATATGTATATATAATATGTAAGTATATATATATTCTGAATGAATGAAATATTCTTATTAAATACTTTGTTCTTTACATAGTTGAATGTGCTGACAACAAAATCACACATAAATTATCAATAGAAATCAAATTTATTCACCAATGGAGGTCTGGATTTGGAGTCACACTCAAAATTAAAGTGGAAAAATACACTACAGGCTGATCCAACTTTGATGTAATGTCCTTAAAACAAGTCAAAATGAGGTTCAGTAGTGTGTGTGGCCTCCACGTGCCTGTATGACCTCCCTACAACGCCTGGGCATGCTCCTGATGAGGTGGCGGATGGTCTCCTGAGGGATCTCCTCCCAGACCTGGACTAAAGCATCCGCCAACTCCTGCACAGTCTGTGGTGCAACGTGGCGTTGGTGGATGGAGCGAGACATGATGTCCCAGATGTGCTCATTTGGATTCAGGTCTGGGGAACGGGCGGGCCAGACCATAGCATCAATGCCTTCGTCTTGCAGGAACTGCTGACACACTCCAGCCACATGAGGTCTAGAATTGTCTTGCATTAGGAGGAACCCAGGGCCAACCGCACCAGCATATGGTCTCACAAGGGGTCTGAGGATCTCATCTTGGTATCTAATGGCAGTCAGGCTACCTCTGGAGAGCACATGGAGGGCTGTGCGGCCCCCCAAAGAAATGCCACCCCACACCATTACTGACCCACTGCCAAACCGGTCATGCTGGAGGATGTTGCAAGCAGCAGAACGTTCTCCTTGGCGTCTCCATACTCTGTCACGTCTGTCACATGTGCTCAGTGAGAACCTGCTTTCATCTGTGAAGAGCACAGGGCGCCAGTGGCGAATTTGCCTATCTTGGTGTTCTCTGGCAAATGCCAAATGTCCTGCATGGTGTTGGGCTGTAAGCACAACTCCCACCTGTGGACGTCGGGCCCTCATACCACCCTCATGGAGTCTGTTTCTGATCGTTTGAGTAGACACATGCACATTTGTGGCTTGCTGGAGGTCATTTTGCAGGGCTCTGGCAGTGCTCCTCCTGTTCCTCCTTGCACAAAGGCGGAGGTAGCGGTCCTGCTGCTGGGTTGTTGCCCTCCTACGGCCTCCTCCACGTCTCCTGATGTACTGGCCTGTCTCCTGGTAGCGCCTCCATGCTCTGGACACTACGCTGACAGACACAGCAAACCTTCTTGCCACAGCTCGCATTGATGTGCCATCCTGGATGAGCTGCACTACCTGAGCCACTTGTGTGGGTTGTAGACTCCGTCTCATGCTATCACTAGAGTGAAAGCACCGCCAGCTTTCAAAAGTGACCAAAACATCAGCCACAAAGCATAGGAGCTGAGAAGTGGTCTGTGGTCACCACCTGCAGAACAACTCCTTTATTGGGGGTGTCTTGCTAATTGCCTATAATTCCCACCTGTTGTCTATTCCATTTGCACAACAGCATGTGAAATTGATTGTCAATCAGTGTTGCTTCCTAGGTGGACAGTTTGATTTCACAGAAGTGTGATTGACTTGGAGTTACATTGTGTTGTGTTCCCTTTATTTTTTTGAGCTGTATATATATATATATATATATATATAAAAGCTGTGCGGCTGGCACTTTTCGTATTTTGTGTTTTGGTTTTGGTTCTAATTCTACATTGGTGTTTTGGTTTTGGCTCGGTTTTGCCAAATAATTTGGGGGTAATTTTGATCCTATGGTATTATTAACCTCAACAACATTCGTTTCCACTAATTTCCAGTCTATTCTGAACAACTCACACCTCACAATATTATTTTTAGTCCTAAAATTTGCACCGAGGTCGCTGGATGGCTAAGCTAAGCGACACAAGTGGCCGACACAAACACCTGGCCCATCTAGGAGTGGCACTGCAGTGTCAGGCAGGATGGCCCTTCAAAAAAATTGTCCCCAAACAGCACATGATGCAAAGAAAAAAAGAGGCGCACCAAGGTCGCTGTGTGACTAAGCTAAGCAACACAAATGGCCGACACAAACACCTGGCCAATCTAGGAGTGGCACTGCAGTGTCAGGCAGGATGGCACTTCAAAAAAATTGTCCCCAAACAGCACATGATGCAAAGAAAAAAAGAGGCGCACCAAGGTCGCTGTGTGACTAAGCTAAGCTACACAAGTGGCCGACACAAACACCTGGCCCATCTAGGAGTGGCACTGCAGTATCAGGCAGGATGGCACTTCAAAAAAATTGTCCCCAAACAGCACATGATGCAAAGAAAAATGAAAGAAAAAAGAGGTGCAAGATGGAATTGTCCTTGGGCCCTCCCACTTACCCTTATGTTGTATAAACAGGACATGCACACTTTAACGAACCCATCATTTCAGTTTGGGCCCCCACCAAAAAAGAAGCAATCAATCTCTCCTTGCACAAACTGGCTCTACAGAGGCAAGATGTCCACCTCATCATCATCCTCCGATTCCTCACCCCTTTCACTGTGTACATCCCCCTCCTCACAGATTATTAATTCGTCCCCACTGGAATCCACCATCTCAGGTCCCTGTGTACTTTCTGGAGGCAATTGCTGGTGAATGTCTCCACGGAGGAATTGATTATAATTCATTTTGATGAACATCATCTTCTCCACATTTTCTGGAAGTAACCTCGTACGCCGATTGCGGACAAGGTGAGCAGCTGCACTGAACACTCTTTCGGAGTACACACTGGAGGGGGGGGCAATTTAGGTAAAATAAAGCCAGTTTCGGCAAGGGCCTCCAAATTGCCTCTTTTTCCTGCCAGTATACGTACGGACTGTCTGATGTGCCTACTTGGATGCGGTCACTCATATAATCCTCCACCATTCTTTCAATGGTGAGAGAATCATATGCAGTGACAGTAGACGACATGTCAGTAATCGTTGGCAGGTCCTTCAGTCCGGACCAGATGTCAGCACTCGCTCCAGACTGCCCTGCATCACCGCCAGCGGGTGGGCTCGGAACTCTTAGCCTTTTCCTCGCACCCCCAGTTGCGGGAGAATGTGAAGGAGGAGCTGTTGACGGGTCACGTTCCGCTTGACTTGACAATTTTCTCACCAGCAGGTCTTTGAACCTCTGAAGACTTGTGTCTGCCGGAAAGAGAGATACAACGTAGGTTTTAAATCTAGGATCGAGCACGGTGGCCAAAATGTAGTGCTCTGATTTCAACAGATTGACCACCCGTGAATCCTGGTTAAGCGAATTAAGGGCTTCATCCACAAGTCCCACATGCCTAGCGGAATCGCTCTGTTTTAGCTCCTCCTTCAATGTCTCCAGCTTCTTCTGCAAAAGCCTGATGAGGGGAATGACCTGACTCAGGCTGGCAGTGTCTGAACTGACTTCACGTGTGGCAAGTTCAAAGGGTTGCAGAACCTTGCACAACATTGAAATCATTCTCCACTGCGCTTGAGTCAGGTGCATTCCCCCTCCTTTGCCTATATCGTGGGCAGATGTATAGGCTTGAATGGCCTTTTGCTGCTCCTCCATCCTATGAAGCATATAGGGGGTTGAATTCCACCTCGTTACCACCTCTTGCTTCAGATGATGGCAGGGCAGGTTCAGGGGTGTTTGGTGGTGCTCCAGTCTTCGGCACGCGGTGGCTGAATGCTGAAAGTGGCCCGCAATTCTTCGGGCCACCGACAGCATCTCTTGCACGCCCCTGTCGTTTTTTAAATAATTCTGCACCACCAAATTCAATGTATGTGCAAAACATGGGACGTGCTGGAATTTGTCCAGATGTAATGCACGCACAATATTGCTGGCGTTGTCCGATGTCACAAATCCCCAGGAGAGTCCAATTGGGGTAAGCCATTCTGCGATGATGTTCCTCAGTTTCCGTAAGAGGTTGTCAGCTGTGTGCCTCTTATGGAAAGCGGTGATACAAAGCGTAGCCTGCCTAGGAACGAGTTGGCGTTTGCGAGATGCTGCTACTGGTGCCGCCGCTGCTGTTCTTGCTGCGGGAGGCAATACATCTACCCAGTGGGCTGTCACAGTCATATAGTCCTGAGTCTGCCCTGCTCCACTTGTCCACATGTCCGTGGTTAAGTGGACATTGGGTACAACTGCATTTTTTAGGACACTGGTGAGTCTTTTTCTGACGTCTGTGTACATTTTCGGTATCGCCTGCCTAGAGAAATGGAACCTAGATGGTATTTGGTACCGGGGACACAGTACCTTAATCAAGTCTCTAGTTGCCTCTGAATTAACGGTGGATACCGGAACCACGTTTCTCACCACCCAGGCTGACAAGACCTGAGTTATCCACTTTGCAGCAGTATGACTGCTGTGATATTTCATCTTCCTCGCAAAGGACTGTTGGACAGTCAATTGCTTACTGGAAGTAGTACAAGTGGTCTTCCGACTTTCCCTCTGGGATGCCGATCGACTCCCAGCAGCAACAACAGCAGCGCCAGCAGCAGTAGGCGTTACACTCAAGGATGCATCGGAGGAATCCCAGGCAGGAGAGGACTCGTCAGACTTGCCAGTGACATGGCCTGCAGGACTATTGGCTTTCCTGTGTAAGGTGGAAATTGACACTGAGGGAGTTGGTGGTGTGGTTTGCAGGAGCTTGGTTACAAGAGGAAGGGATTTAGTGGTCAGTGGACTGCTTCCGCTGTCATCCAAAGTTTTTGAACTTGTCACTGACTTATGATGAATGCGCTGCAGGTGACGTATAAGGGAGGATGTTCCGAGGTGGTTAACGTCCTTACCCCTACTTATTACAGCTTGACAAAGGCAACACACGGCTTGACACCTGTTGTCCGCATTTGTGTTGAAATAATTCCACACCGAAGAGGTGATTTTTTTTGTATTTTGACCAGGCATGTCAATGGCCATATTCGTCCCACGGACAACAGGTGTCTCCCTGGGTGCCTGACTTAAACAAACCACCTCACCATCAGAATCCTCCTTGTCAATTTCCTCCCCAGCGCCAGCAACACCCATATCCTCATCCTGGTGTACTTCAACAGTGACATCTTCAATTTGACTATCAGGAACAGGACTGCAGGTGCTCCTTCCAGCACTTGCAGGGGGCGTGCAAATGGTGGAAGGCGCAAGCTCTTCCCGTCCAGTGTTGGGAAAGTCAGGCATCGCAACCGACACAATTGGACTCTCCTTGGGGATTTGTGATTTCGAAGAACGCACAGTTCTTTGCTGTGCTTTTGCCAGCTTAAGTCTTTTCATTTTTCTAGCGAGAGGATGAGTGCTTCCATCCTCATGTGAAGCTGAACCACTAGCCATGAACATAGGCCAGGGCCTCAGCCGTTCCTTGCCACTCCGTGTCGTAAATGGCATATTGGCAAGTTTGCGCTTCTCATCAGACATATTCAATTTTGATTTTTGGGTCATTTTACTGAACTTTTGTTTTTTGGATTTTACATGCTCTCTACTATGACATTGGGCATCGGCCTTGGCAGACGACGTTGATGGCATTTCATCATCTCGGCCATGACTAGTGGCAACAGCTTCAGCACGAGGTGGAAGTGGATCTTGATCTTTCCCTATTTTAACCTCCACATTTTTGTTCTCCATTTTTTAATGTGTGGAATTATATGCCAGTATCAATAGCAATGGCCTACTACTATATATACTGCGCACAACTGAAATGCACTACAGGTATGGATGGATAGTATACTTGACGACACAGAGGTAGGTAAAGCAGTGGCCTTCCGTACCGTACTGCTATATATACTGGTGGTCACTGTCAGCAAAACTCTGCACTGTACTCCTCCTATATAATATACTGGTGGTCCCCAGTGCCCACAATAAAGCAGTGTGAGCACAGATATATGCAGCACACTGAGCACAGATATGGAGTGTTTTTCAGGCAGACAACGTATACTGGTGGTCACTGGTCAGCAAAACTCTGCACTGTACTCCTCCTATATAATACAGCTGCTCCCCAGTTCCCACAATTAAGCAGTGTGAGCACAGATATATGCAGCACACTGAGCACAGATATGGAGTGTTTTTCAGGCAGACAACGTATACTGGTGGTCACTGGTCAGCAAAACTCTGCACTGTACTCCTCCTATATAATACAGCTGCTCCCCAGTCCCCACAATTAAGCAGTGTGAGCACAGATATATGCAGCACACTGAGCACAGATATGGAGTGTTTTTCAGGCAGACAACGTATACAGGTGGTCACTGGTCAGCAAAACTCTGCACTGTACTCCTATATAATACAGCTGCTCCCCAGTCCCCACAATTAAGCAGTGTGAGCACAGATATATGCAGCACACTGAGCACAGATATGGAGTGTTTTTCAGGCAGACAACGTATACTGTTGGTCACTGGTCAGCAAAACTCTGCACTGTACTCCTCCTATATAATACAGCTGCTCCCCAGTCCCCACAATTAAGCAGTGTGAGCACAGATATATGCAGCACACTGAGCACAGATATGGAGTGTTTTTCAGGCAGACAACGTATACTGGTGGTCACTGGTCAGCAAAACTCTGCACTGTACTCCTCCTATATAATACAGCTGCTCCCCAGTCCCCACAATTAAGCAATAAGCACTGCAGTAACACAAATATTATTAATAAACGGAGAGGACGCCAGCCACGTCCTCTCCCTAACATTTCCAATGCACGAGTGAAAATGGCGGCGACGCGCGGCTGCTTATATAGAATCCGAATCTCGCGAGAATCCGACAGCGGGATGATGACGTTCGGGCGCGCTCGGATTAACCGAGCCATACGGGAGATTCCGAGTATGCCTCGGACTCGTGTAAAATGGGTGAAGTTCGGGGGGGTTCGGTTTCCGAGGAACCGAACCCGCTCATCACTAATTGTGACTGGTCACTGTACTGACTGATGCACAGGACACTACCACTGGTCTGATGCAGGACAACACAGCAACACTGTAAGGGACTTGTTATTATACAGCAGCACTGGACATATGGCAGCAGAGGATACCACAGTGACTGGACTGATGCAGCACAATACACCACCACTGAACTGATGCAGCACAACACAGCACCCTATACAGCAGCACTGGACATATGGCAGCAAAGGACGCAACTACTGTGACTGGACAGATGCAGCACAAGACACGGACACTGAGAGAACGGAGACACGTCCTCTCTGTACACTCTCCAATGCCGGAGTGAAAATGGCGGCGACGTGCGGCTCCTTATATGGAATCCAAATCCCGCGGGAATCCGACAGCGGGATCATGACGTTTTGCCTCGTTCTGGTTTCCGAGTCAGGCGGGAAAACCTGAGCCTGACACGGATCCGGGCTTGGAGCGTGAAGTCTGGTAGGGTTCGGTTAGAACCGAACCCGCTCATCTCTAATATATATATATATATATATATTATATGTAAAACAGAATCTGGACGGGATCCCGGCAGTTGGAATACCGACGTCAGATTCCCTACACTGCTTGGAATGCCAGCGGCGGCATCCCAGCTAGGATCACAATCCCGACCACTGGAATCCCGAACGAGTGTCTGCCAAACCGCCGAAGAGCTAAGCTGTGGGAAGGGGGGTTAAGTTTAGGCTGCGAGGAGGGGGTTAGGTTTAGGCTGCGAGGACGGGGGTTAGGTTTAGGCTGCAAGGAGGGGCTTTAGGTTTAGGCTATGAGGAGGGGGGTTAGGTTTAGGCTGTGGGGGGAGGGTTAGGGTTAGGCTGCGGGGACTGAGGGTTAGGCTGCGGGGACTGAGGGTTAGGTTTAGGCTGCGGGAAGGGAGGGTTAGGTTTAGGCCATGGGAAAGGGAGGCTAGGTTTAGGCACCATTGGGGAGGCTTAGGGTTCCCAGCCCGGTGATGCACACATACACTCCCAGCGACACGACATACCGCTTGCATTGCCCATATGTATGTGATGTGTGTGTGTATAATGTATATATATATATATATATATATATATATATGTATATATTATTTACTTATTTTACTTTTTTTCATTTTTAGATCTTCGGGCCCCCATGTCTTAAGTACCCCCAGCTTACCATCTTCGGAATGTTAGAGAATTGATATCACTTTTTATTTTTTTATTATTTGTCAGATTTTTTTTTTTTTTGTAAATTATTTCAAAATATAACTTGACCCTCTTTTGCTATTTTCCCCTCAGCTCACATGAAAATTGTTATAAAGGAGAAAAATGTCTAAAAGCAATTACAGAGTTGACATAGTAACATAGTAACATAGTATCTGAGGTTGAAAAAAGACAATTGTCCATCGAGTTCAACCTATTTGTGGTGTCCTATGCATGATGATTTGACTAAAATTTCTGACTGATGCTGCTGTCAGCCGTTGCATTTTATCCCTATTTATAGTAACTATAATGCATGACTATGCACCATACCCCTGGATATCCTTATCCATTAGGACTTTATCTAACCCATTCTTAAAGGTGTTGACAGATTCCGCCATTACA
Source organism: Pseudophryne corroboree (assembly GCF_028390025.1). NCBI lineage: Eukaryota > Metazoa > Chordata > Amphibia > Anura > Myobatrachidae > Pseudophryne > Pseudophryne corroboree. The sequence goes on along the minus strand of NC_086447.1, from coordinate 843,558,659 downwards.
ACTCCCTCGGGCAGGGAATTCCAAACACGTATTGTCCTTACTGTGAAAAAGCCTTTACGCCGTATTGTGCGGAATCTCCTCTCCTCTAACCTGAGCGAGTGTCCACGAGTCCTCTGTGTTGATCTAACCAAAAACAGGTCCTGCGCAAGCTCTGTGTATTGTTCCCTTATATATTTGTAGATGTTGATCATATCCCCTCTTAGGCTCCGCTTTTCCAATGTAAACATGCCTAGTCTTTCAAGCCTTTCCTTGTATTCCATCGTCTCCATGCCCTTAATTAGTTTGGTCGCCCTCCTCTGTACCTTTTCAAGCTCCAGGATATCCTTTTTGTAGTACGGTGCCCAGAATTGTACACAGTATTCAAGGTGTGGCCTAACTAGTGATTTATATAACGGGAGTATAATACTCTCGTCCCTAGCATCAATGCCCCGTTTTATGCATGCTAATATCTTATTAGCCTTCTTTGCTGCAGTCCTACTTTGGGTACTACTGCTTAGCTTGCTATCTATGAGGACACCTAAGTCCTTTTCCAGTACAGAATCCCCTAATTTTACCCCATTTAGTAGGTAGGTGTAGTTTTTGTTCTTGTTACCACAGTGCATTACCTTACACTTGTCTGTGTTGAAGCGCATTCTCCATTTGGCTCCCATGCTTCTAATTTAACTAAGTCATTCTGAAGAGACTCGGCATCCTCCTCTGTATTTATAGCCTTACACAATTTGGTATCATCTGCAAAAATTGACACCATGCTCTCTAGACCTTCTGTTAGGTCGTTAATGAAAATATTGAACAATAGCGGTCCTAATACTGAGCCTTGCGGCACACCACTTAGCACTTCAGTCCAAGTTGAAAAAGATCCATTAACCACAACGCGCTGCTCCCTGTTATCTAACCAGTTTTTGACCCAAGTGCATATTGTGCTTCCTAGCCCTGATTCTTGTAGCTTGTAGATAAGTCTCATGTGTGGTACAGTATCGAACGCTTTGGCAAAGTCTAAAAAGATTACATCCACGTCTTTACCCTGATTTAGGTTTGCGCTTACTGTTTCATAAAAGCCAAGTAAGTTGGTTTGACAGGATCTGTCCTTCATAAACCCATGTTGATTCCTTTTAATGACCTTATTGACTTCAAGGAACTTCTGAATACTATCTCTTAGAATACCTTCCCCACTATAGATGTAAGACTAACTGGTCTATAATTACCCTTTTTGAATATAGGCACTACTTCCGCTATACGCCAGTCTTTGGGAACCATACCTGATATAACTGAATCCTTAAAGATCAAAGATAGCGGTTTTGCCAGTTCAGAGTGAAGCTCCATTAGAACCCTTGGGTGAATACCATCGGGCCCTGGTGATTTATTAATCTTTAAATGTTTTAATCGGTCACAGACTACTTCCTCGCTTAAATAAGTACCTATCAGTGGGATATTCTCATTATTGAGAATGTGTGTCAGTCCCTGAAATGGGTCCTCTCTAGTGAATACTGTTGAAAAAAACTCATTTAGTGTGTCCGCTATGTCATTATCATTTTTGCTTAAGACTCCCAACTTGTCTTTTAAAGGGCCTATACTCCTCCTTCTTTAATCTCTTGCTATTAATGTATTTAAATAATTTTTGGGGATTCGCTTTGCTTTCCTTTGCTACTAGTTTTTCAGTTTCTACTTTAGCCGCTCTTATTTCCTTTTTGCAAATTTTGTTACATTCCTTATAGTGCTGAAATGACTCTGCTTCCCCGTCAGATTTGTATTTTTTAAATGCTCGCCATTTTCCTTACTGTGTAATCTGCAGAACTAGGTGTCCTGTTATACCCCTTTCAGACTGACAGAGCCGGGTCACACCCGGGAATGTGTTCCGGGACGCATCCCGGGATTGACCCCTTTCAGACTGCACTTAGACCTGGGATCGACCCGGGACAGCCCCATTCACACTGATCTCGGGAAATCCCTTCAAATGGATATGTATGTCATTAGAAATGGACATTTTTCTGGCCTGGCTCACATAGATGAGGTCACAATAGGAAAGCATAGGGAAGGGTGGGGCCTGCTCATTGCTGTTGTGTACGTATAATGCCTCTGGCTTCAAGCAGCTTTTCAATATTTTTATAAATGACTGTATCCTTCACTGTGCCTGTGATGTTTTTAATCTCCTCCTCACCCCTTATGCTGAGCAGCTCTTTCACCTCCTGATCTGTCCAGGTCGCCATGACTGTCTCCTCCGCTTCCTGGACACTTCCCCGGGCTCTGGATGATGACATCATCTTTTCTGAGCCCGGGGAAGCTCCAATGAGAGGCCTTTTAACAGTCACGGGTACTGAAAACCGGGTAGGGCCCATTCACACTACACTGCATCCCGGGACGATCCCGGATTCAACCCTGGTCGAGACCGGGGATGAAATCCCAGGACGCTTGTCCCGGGATATTGTTCCTGTACCCTTTCACACTGAGCAATTTCCCGGGTTGATGCGCGTTCATGTGCAATAACCCAGGAAATTTTTGTCAGTCTGAAAGGGGTATTAGTTGCTTTTCATTTTATCCTTGTATGCCTTATTGCCATGTTTTGCTAATCGCACTGTGTAACCTATGTAATGCGCCCAACATGGCTGCCTCGCCTGGTACTCTCTTGCAGTGGCGTGCGGTGAGGTCTCTGGCTGGTGAGGCACTGCAGTCATAAAATGTTCACTGAGTCCCACTGATGACCCATACCACAACTGTGGTTGTAGACATGTCCCCTCACAGAGAGCCTTTCTCACACTGACGGCCAGGAGAGGTTTGCAGTTGCTGTGATCCCTCCCTGCGAGGGAGCCCTCTCACCCCCTTGGGCTCCCAGTGCCTGTAGTGATCCCCACTACCAGAGAATCCTCTCATGGATCCATTATCCTCCCCTCCATGGCACTCCCTGCTCACCTGGGAACCCGACCAGCGCTCACTTGGACACCCGCTGGTAATGCAGTGTACAGGGAGGATCCAGGTAGGGTGCAGGGACACAGGGGACTCATAGACAAGTAGCAAACAACTCTCTAACCCACTACTGACAGTGTCGGCAGACACCATGTGACCTGACCCAGCCGGCTGCAGGGACAGCGGGAGACACACAGGGAAAGTTGTACGGGGGAACACATGGGTCTGAGTCTGTCAGAGACCATGTCTGAGGCAGGTGGGGAGCAGAATGACTTACTGCCATAGGCGTTCGCAGCACATTTTATTAGGTGGTGCACCGTCGTATAGGCACGGCTAGTACCACCTACTGGGCATGTCTAGCACCGCCTATTGGCATTCTTTTCTATTCAATATGCACCTTACCTATTTGGTGGTTTCTCATAACAGGGAACCTCTGAAGAATTGTATCCTTCCTGGGCAGACAGTGTCTTCAGTCGGTAATCACTATTCATGTAGGAGATCATATGATCCAGAAGATGCCTGTGTAGGATATAACCAATGTGATCATCATCATACAACAGAGGTTCACCTCCTACCCCTTGCGTCTCTCAGCCACACCATCACCCCTTCTCTGCATCTCTCAGCCACAACATCATCTCCGCCCTGCATCGTCTCTCAGCCACATCATCATCTCCTCCCTGCGTTGTCTCTCAACCACGCCATCATATCCCATCTGAACCTCTCGCAATACCCCTCACTTTGTCTCTCATCCTTCCCCCTTCACTCTGTGCCTCTGATTCTCCCACCCTTCTGTCTGTGCCTCTCAGTCGCCCACCCTTCACTGTCTCTCAGCCTGCCCCACCCCATTCACTCTGTGTCTTTCAGCCTCCACCTCCCTTTATTCTCCACTCCCTTCACTGAATTATTAATAATTTATTACTAGTTATATTATATCCCCCCTGGCACTCACTCCCCCCCCCCCCCCCCCCCCCCCCATTCCCTGCAGGCTGCAGTAGTTTATGGCTCACTCCCACTGAGAGGAACCTCTTCCTCATCAGTGGAGTTTGTGGGCACAGGAGAAGAACACGGGCAGGTGGGCGGCCATTCATGTGGTGTGACGTCATTGGGTCACATCGCACAGTACATTGAGGTGGAGTAGTAGTGTGGATCAGGGGGCAGGATGGGAGGAGTAGTGCGGAGCACGAGGGCAGGATAGGAGGAGTAGTGCAGAGCAGGGGGCAGGATAGGAGGAGGAGGAGTAATGCAGAGCAGGGGGGTAAGATAGGAGGAACATTAGTGTGGGGCAAAGGGGCAGTTTAGGAGGAGGAGGAATACTGCTGAGTAGGAGGAGTAGTGTGGAGCAATGGGGCAGGATAGGAGGAGTAGTGCAGGGAAGGGGGCAGGATAGGAGGAATAGTAATGTGGCTCAGGGGGGTAAGATAGGAGGAGGAGGAGTAGTGTGGGGCAAGGGGCAGGATAGGAGGAGTAGTGGTGCGGGGCACAATAGGAGTAGTAGTGGTGCAGGGAACGATAGGAGGAATAGTGGTTCAGAGCATGGTAGGAGGAGGAGTGATGCAGGGCACAATAGCAGGAGTAGTGGTACAGGGCACGATAGGAGGAGTAGTGAGGCGGGGAATGATAGGAGGACTAGTGGTGTGGAGCACGATAGGAGGAGGAGTGGTGCGGGGAATGATAGGAGGAGTAGTGGTGCGGGGAATGATAGGAGGAGTAGTGGTGCAGGGAATGATAGGAGTAGTGGTGCGGGGAATGATAAGAGGAGTAGTGGTACGGGGAATGATTGGAGGAGTAGTGGTGCAAGGCACAATAGCAGGAGTAGTGGTACGGTGCACGATAGGAGGAGTAGTGAGGCGGGGAATGATAGGAGGACTAGTGGTGCGGAGCACGATAGGAGGAGTAGTGGTGCGGGGAATGATAGGAGGAGTAGTGGTGCGGGGAATGATAGGAGGAGTAGTGGTGCAGGGAATGATAGGAGGAGTAGTGGTGCGGGGAATGATAAGAGGAGTAGTGGTACGGGGAATGATTAGAGGAGTAGTGGTGCAGGGAATGATAGGAGGAGTAGTGGTGCGGGGAATGATAGGAGGAGTAGTGGTACAGGGAATGATAGGAGGAGTAGTGGTGCGGGGAATGATAGGAGGAGTAGTGGTGCATGGAATGATAGGAGGAGTAGTGGTGCGGGGAATGATAAGAGGAGTAGTGGTACGGGGAATGATTGGAGGAGTAGTGGTGCGGGGAATGATAGGAGGAGTAGTGGTGTGGGGAATGATAGGAGGAGTAGTGGTGCGGGGAATGATAGGAGGAGTAGTGGTGCGGGGCACGATAGGAGGAGTGGTGCGGGACACGATAGGAGGAGTAGTGGTGCGGGGAACGATAAGAGGAGTAGTGGTGCGGGGCACGATAAGAGGAGTAGTGGTGCGGAGCACGATAGGAAGAGTAGTGGTGCACGGCAGGGCGACAGAATGGGAGCAGTGGAGTGGGACAGAGAGGGTAGGATGGGAGAGTAGTGGCGTGGAGCAGGGGGTGCAGGATGGTAGTAGTGGTGAGAAGCTGGGGGGGCAGGATGGAAGCATTGGTGTAGGGCAGGGGGGCGGCAGGATTGAAGCATTGGTGCAGAGCCTGGGGGCAGCATGGGAGCATTGGTGCAAAGCTAGGGGGCAGGATGGAAGCAGTGGTGCTGAGGGGGGGCAGGATGGCAGCAGTGGTGCTGAGTGGGGGGGGGCAGGATGGGGGCAGTGGTGCTGAGCGGGAGGGGGGTCAGGATGGAAGCAGAGGTGCTGAGGGGCGGGGCAGGATGGCAGCAGTGGTGCTGTGTGGGGGGGCAGGATGGAGGCAGTGGTGCTGAGCGGGAGGGGGGTCAGGATGGAAGCAGTGGTGCTGAGGGGCGGGGCAGGATGGCAGCAGTGGTGCTGAGTGGGGGGTGCAGGATGGGGGCAGTGGTGCTGAGCGGGGGGGGCAGGATGGGGGCAGTGGTACTGAGCGGGAGGGGGGGCAGGATGGAAGCAGTGGTGCTGAGGGGGGGGGCAGGATGGCAGCAGTGGTGCTGAGTGGGAGGGGGGCAGTGGTGCTGAGCGGGAGGGGGGGGGGCAGGATGGGAGCAGTGCTAGGAAGAAGCCGACAGTTAAACTTTAATGTCACCTGCTTCCTGTAGCTCCCAAGCCCTGGCCACCATTGCACCCTCCCTGGACTGGCAGCGGCCATACACAGGAGCCACATACACAGGAGCCGCCAAGACTGGTAAGCGGATTCAGTATGCCAAGCAGAGCTCTCGCGTGTGTCCCGCTCCGCCGGCTCATGACGATCACAAGCAGCTCTCCTCTGTTCTAGCTGCCTCAGACCAGCGGGTCGCAGGGGGGGAGCATGGAGGCTGAGGAAGGACTCGAGGAGTCCGTGCACCGTGCGGGGGGGACGACACACACACACACACATTAATTATTTGCAGCACCGTAGCAGGCGTGTGAGAGGGGGATGCCTGTGCGCACCAGGGCACCCCCGTGCGCACGCCTATACTTACTTGCAGGGCAGGGTCGGCAGCGGTGTCCTCCTGAATGTTGTGCCAGCGCTGTACGCAGCGGCAGCCTGGATCAGATCCTGGAGTAATGATCGGATTGGCCCTGCCTGCAGTGCCCACTGCCCAATAACATCTTCCCCAGTGACAGGGGAAGGACTGAGAGCACGCCCCCTGTCAAAGCGGCACCTCTGTTAGGTGCCGCTTCTGCTGCTTTTGTTAACGGGCTATCACTGTCAAGTGCTTGGCCCCGCCCCCCGCTTCCGGCCCTTTCATACAGACTGCGGGAGGCACCAGGAACGGTGCCTCTAAAACTAATTTAAAGCAGTTTTTCATAGGGCAAAAGCTATTAAAATAATACACAGCCTGAAGCAGATACTTATGACACAGAATATGTGTCATAAGTATCTACTTTGTATTATTTTATTCATTAATGACAGGGGAGGCACTGCCTCCCCTGCCTCCCCTGACTGCACGTCCCTGCTCTCTTGTGTAGAATATACAATGTATGGTTCTGAACTCTCCTAATATTTTGTCACCCCAAATATGTGTTATTATTTCTTCATCTTTTGAGAGGATTCATTAATAAAAATAAAGGCAGCTTCAAGCAAAATATATTTTTATTTTAAGTAAAATATAGCCTATTTTTTCTTCTTATTCTTCTTGTTCTTCTTCTGATTATTATTATTATTATTATTATTATTATTATTAATTATTATTATTATTATTATTTTGTAATTATTATAATTATTTACTCTGCATTATAAAGTAGGGAATTTTGGACTAAGATTGGTCCAGAAATCTTACAAACTTGTCCTATAAGACGAACAAGATGGCAGAAGCCTCATGACTCATGAAGAGTCATCCTTCAGCACTCAGGAGAGGAAAAACCCCCTTGTGGAGGAAACCTCTGGGGACCCATGGCTGAAGGACTGCTCGTCCCTCTAGGCATTAAGAGACTATGCAGAGTTTGCCCACACCACCCACCCACCCACTAACCTTGCATAACCCAGTCATCCCTTCTGACACCTAGAATCTGCTATTTTGACCTATTACCCGGCCGGTGAAGAACGCACCTACAGTCGATGGTGAGAGAGTGAAAAAAAAGAGCAAGAGATGGGGTGGGGGGGGGGGGGGGGGGGACAGTCGTAACCACCATAGCACTCGTCTCTGATGCCCACAGGGAGTTACGACTGTACAAATGTAGCCAATCTCGTGTGGCTACGTCATACCACGATTGCACCTAGTTAGGCGCAACCGCACCGCGTACGTCTGGACGTCTAAGATGTTTGTGCAGCCAGTCCGCATGAATGGGAGCGGCAAATGCCGCAGCTCGGCATGGCTAGGCACAGGTGCGCATAGCTTCGTTGAGGGTGCACATTTAACTCAGATGTAGCCATGATCAGCGTGGCTACATCTGTATATAATATTGGATAAAAACAAAAGTATTGACTAAAGCACAATATAATTCTCTTAAACCTCTGCAAATTAATAGAAATGGAACATACTGCAAAACTCAAAACTGGAACACTGGGATTTAGGCAGGCAGAGAGAGAGAAAGAGTAAAGGCATGGGCATAGCTACCATAGGTGCAGGGGATGCGACTGCTATGGGGCCCGAGTTGTCTCTGGGGTCCGAGCCTTCCCATGCACCTAATTGCTGAGTCCCGGCGCTGGCATCTTTTACTTTTCCAAGTGTGCGGCAGCCACACCTGCTCACCCGGCCGCCAGCTCCGCCTCTCCTGAGTACTAACTAATGCTGGGAGGAGGCGTGGCTGAGTCTGCAGGAACCTCCCTGGACCACAACCACAACCACGCCTCCTCCCAGCATTTGTGGGGAGACAAGAGATGGAGCAAATAAGGTGACAGTGCAGCCCCACTGGTGAGTCCTGCGGGAAGGTTTTTTTTAAAGGAATTCCCGAGAAGGGGGGGGGGGGGACGACACACACAGACACGCGTGGCGGCAGCGGCGTGGGGCGGTCCTGTGCAACGGCAAGGAATTATGCCATGGGGCCCCGTCAGGCATAGCTACGCCCCTGAGTAAAGGATTTAGCTTGCAACATTATAGGCTCACCAAACAACTCTAAGGAGATGTCACAGGTGCTGCCGGACATAAAGGATATATTAGGGACATTATAGGCCCATCTAGACAGCGCTCTTCAAATATTTCCAATGACCCATTTGCAGGCGCTTGTGGTTGTTAAGTAACAGCACTGTCCCAGTAGGTGTGAGATTTTGTTTTTATCCAGTACTATGCTATCCCCAAGGTCATAAGTCATATGTTATAGTAGTCATGCTAAAAGTCTGCCGACGCTTCGAACTAAGCTGCCCTTATCTTTGTCCAGTCACTAACCTCTGCTGGTGTGCTATGCCGTCCCAGGCCTCAGGAGGCATATGCAAGAGACAGCAACAGCACAGCCCTGATATAGGCAGCTGCCATTATGACATCACAGCATGACCTCACACACCCCACCACTCTCCTGTAGAATGTTATCTGCTGCGGTGCCCTCTGGCATAAATCCAATAGAAACCAATATGAACAAGCAGCAGCACTCGGAGACTGAGTTATAAAGTCAATGTATTAAGACACGTAACATTCCAACGTTTCGGGGCACACCTTGACAAAGGGGCAGTTGTGCAGCGAAACGTTGGAATGTTATGCACTTATGTGTTTTAATTCATTGACTTTATAACTCAGTCTTCGAGTGCTGCTTGTTCATATTGGTATATATAATATATATAAGCCCAATAAGACGTGACCAAAAGAGAAGGAACCACCAAGAATATAGAGAACAGTATACAGAGAAAAGAACCCCTATCCATGAATCTAGATGGCAATTTCCTAAAAAAACAGCACCATATAAGAGATATGCTGATGATCGTTCTGATCTCAGAGTTGAGGCATACTAATAGGTTTGATAAACTCCGTCGCACTGGAGATAGAGATCATTTTTTAGGGGTCAGATCACATCAAAATCAGGAAAACATGGAACACAAGAGTTTTCACAAAGAACAGCGGACACCATTGGGAATAAAGCGAAGATTAGGGGAAAGAGAGGAAAGGGACTTACCAGGAAGAGAGTCCAAGTTGAGGACCCTCCAGTGAGTGATTTAGATAAGGGAATATTTAACCTATCTAAACTAAATCTAAACCCCCTAGAAAAAAAAGGGTTTTGTAGAAGGGCATGTCTTATGCACCTTCATGTAGTTTGGATAAAGTGAATACATATATCGATTTAAACTTGTATGTGAGGAACCTCACACTTAAAAGACACTTTCTGCGTAAAAATGATGCCCCACTAAGAAACTGGAAACAAATCCCCAATGATTCTGGCTTGAAACTTAAGTCCACCTTTTATCCCCTTGAGTCGAGGGGACCCTACATTGAGATGTTTAATAATATAATGAAGAAAGATTTAGATACCCTATCAGTTGGTAAGAGAACTTCTAATCTAAAAATCAGGCTCTTAGAAAGTTGGCTTTGAATACTGACGTGGTCATTAAGAATGCTGACAAGGGGGGTGGGATAGTGCTTATGGATCGGGAATATTATGTTGGAGAGGCACATAGATTGCTTAAGGATGAAGAATCATATATTAAACTTCAGGGAGATCCTACAGCGGGTTTCATTGTCATTCTTGAAAATCTGCTAAAAGAAGGTTTATTCTCTAAAAGTATCTCCTTGAATGAATTCAATTATTTGCTTAATCAACATCCACGTATAGCTACGTTTTATCATATTCCCAAGATCCATAAGAGTCTATGCCACCCCCCACGAAGACCCATCATTAGTGGGATTGGATCACTCACCTCGAGGATTTCTGAGTTTGTTGACAGCTACATTAAGAAATATGTTTCAAATTTACAGTCATATATCCAAGACTCTACAGCAGTTTTGCAAGTCTTGAAGGATATACAGTGGCAAGAGTCATACAAATGGTGTTCAATAGACGTGCAATCACTATATACGTCTATACCACATGACAAAGGGATTCTATCCATTGAACTTAAACTCAAGGAGGATTTAAGTATAAGTGAGACTAAATGTAGGTTCATTTGTCAATGTTTGGGTTTCGTGCTTAAATACAATTATTTTACATTCCTGGATGACTGGTATCATTAGATATGTGGCTCAGCGATGGGCAGTATCTGTGCTCCAAGCCTTGCCAACATCTATATGGGACAGTGGGAGACTGAGACTCTCATTCATGAGCTCAGATCTAACATTGTCCTATATAAAAGATATATAGATGATGTACTGATTGTGTGGAATGGAAGTGAACAGGCGTGGAACGAGTTCCTCGCCAAAATTAATGTAAATACCTTCAATCTAAAATTTACTGGCACTTTCCATCCTAACCGATTGGAGTTTGTAGATCTAGTACTGTCTACTGAGAACTTTGACAACACAGGGGGGATTGAAACATCTACATTCTTCAAGCAAGTAGATTCTAATAGTTATCTTGAGTTTAGTAGCTGCCACCTTCCTAGGTGGAAGGAAAATATTCCTTACTCTCAATATATAAGGCTAAGGAGAAACTGTACCAGTTTGACGAAGTTTGACGAACAGGCAGAAATCTATACTAATAGATTTCTACAGAGAGGGTACCCTGAGGAATTAACACATAAAGCAATGGTAAGGGCCAGGAATAAGGAGAGATGAACTTGTGAATTATAAGAAAAAGGATGAACAGGGGAAAAAAATGTTCTGCCCACTAGTTACACAGTTCAGTACTGGCCTCAGAGAATTAGAAAAAATTGCCAAGAAGAACTGGCATATCCTGCAGTTAGATCCGATTCTTGGTCCAGAACTTCCCAATAAACCAGACATTATTTATAGGAAAGCCAGGACTGTCAAATCGATCATTTCTAAAAGCAAACTAACCACAGTACAGAGTGAGAAGACCAACCACTTTTTGACCCCACCTGAAGGGTTTTATCACTGTGGAAATTGAAGATATGTACTCTGGCAGAAAGAAATGTAAAATCTTTTATTGGTTGTAATAACCCACGTCCTAACATCATTCGATCCTTCATCAATTGCAATACAAATTTCTGTATATATATTTTAACATGCCCTTGTGGCTTAAGATACGTCGGAAAAACTAAAAGGGTGCCGAAAATTAGAATTCTAGAGCACATTCGTAACATAAAAAATCGGGTTATGAATCATAGTATCCCACGTCACTTTTCTGAGCTACATAATGCGGATCCCTCTCTCCTGAAGTTTGTGGGAATAGAACATGTTACAGTGCCTACTAATGGTGGAAATAGGGAAGAACAACTCCTTAGAAGAGAAACTTTCTGGATACTCTCTCTTAATACACTTACACCCCATGGGCTTAATGGGAACTATGAGATCACCCCCTTTATTAGGGAGAGATGAGTGGGGGTCTCATACTATTCGATCTGAGCTAATGTAGAATCCCTGTGTAACTTTTACATACTTGAGGATTGTTCTTTTCTATGTGAAGATGGTTATATAAATACATAGGGTACTGGAGGTTTTCTCAGATGCAGGTCATTTTTTTTTTTATATGCTCATGTCACTTTAAATAGTGCTTGTAGCATTTATGGTATGACATGGACTTTATAGTTAATGCTTTATGCATGTTATTTAGTATGTGTATTAATGCTCTGTATATCGGATGTACTATCGCTGAGATGATACTACATTGCTATTTTCTAAACAAAATGTCTATATCAGTGCTTTTTAAACAAAATGTTAATATCGGTGTGCATTAATTAATTTTTTATTGCATTTTTAAATAAGTCTATTTGTATTCTGTATTTATGTATTGTGTTAAATTGTGTATGCTTATTAGCTTTGAAAATTGTCGCTGACGAGCCACCAGTCTTGTAGCTCTAGCGTAGTTTTTATGAAATTAGCCGTCTATTTACTGATTTTTTTTTTCTTTTTATCAGATTGTATTAATGATTGCTGTCTAGTACTTTTTAGTGAGGCTGCTGCTGCTGAGAATTAGAGCGGCTGATGGTAATTAACAATTAATGGTACCATTATTGATATGTGACTGCTATATAAAGCTCGTGCTGACGTCTGGTAAGCCAACCTCCTGACGAAGTGATTACGAAATGCATTGAGGTGGGGCTTACCAGGCGATTCCTGTTCCACATGAGCTGTCATCCCCGACTTCACCCGGTACAGGTGTCCTGACGGATCGGTCGCTGAAGCTGGTGCGGTGCGTGGTCCCAGATCCAGGTGCAGCTTTTGCCTTGTGGTTTTACTTTTCATGTGATACACAGCCCACAGAGTGGGCTATCAGGGTACGAGTCCACTGCTATTCATTTGACCTATCCTGTGTATATACACTGCTCAAAAAAATAAAGGGAACACTAAAATAACACATCCTAGATCTGAATGAATGAAATATTCTTATTAAATACTTTGTTCTTTACATAGTTGAATGTGCTGACAACAAAATCACACAAAAATTATCAATGGAAATCAAATGTATTAACCCATGGAGGCCTGGATTTGGAGTCACCCTCAAAATTAAAGTGGAAAAACACACTACAGGCTGATCCAATTTGATGTAATGTCCTTAAAACAAGTCAAAATGAGGCACAGTAGTGTCTGGGGCCTCCACATGCCTGTATGACTTCCCTACAACGCCTGGGCATGCTCCTGATGAGGTGGCAGATGGTCTCCTGAGGGATCTCCTCCCAGACCTGGACTAAAGCATCCGCCAACTCCTGGACAGTCTGTGGTGCAACGTGGCATTGGTTGATGGAGCGAGACATGATGTCCCAGATGTGCTCAATTGGATTCAGGTCTGGGGAACGGGCGGGCCAGTCCATAGCATCAATGCCTTTGTCTTGCAGGAACTGCTGACATACTCCAGCCACATGAGGTCTTGCATTGTCTTGCATTAGGAGGAACCCAGGGCCAACCGCACCAGCATATGGTCTCACAAGGGGTCTGAGGATCTCATCTCGGTAACTAATGGCAGTCAGGCTACCTCTGGCGAGCACATGGAGGGCTGTGCGGCCCCCCAAAGAAATGCCACCCCACACCATTACTGACCCACTGCCAAACCGGTCATGCTGGAGGATGTTGCAGGCCGCAGAACGTTCTCCTTGGTGTCTCCAGACTCTGTCACGTCTGTCACATGTGCTCAGTGAGAACCTGCTTTCATCTGTGAAGAGCACAGGGCGCCAGTAGCGAATTTGCCGATCTTGGTGTTCTCTGGCAAATGCCAAACGTCCTGCACGGTGTTGGGCTGTAAGCACAACCCCCACCTGTGGGCGTCGGGCACTCATACCACCCTCATGGAGTCTGTTTCTGATCGTTTGAGTAGACACATGCACATTTGTGACTTGCTGGAGGTCATTTTGCAGGGCTCTGGCAGTGCTCCTCCTGTTCCTCCTTGCACAAAGGCAGAGGTAGCGGTCCTGCTGCTGGGTTGTTGCCCTCTTACGGCCTCCTCCACGTCTCCTGATGTACTGGCCTGTCTCCTGGTAGCGCCTCCATGCTCTGGACACTACGCTGACAGACACAGCAAACCTTCTTGCCACAGCTCGCATTGATGTTCCATCCTGGATGAGCTGCACTACCTGAGCCACTTGTGTGGATTGTAGGGAGGTCATACAGGCACGTGGAGGCCACACACACTACTGAGCCTCATTTTGACTTGTTTTAAGGACATTACATCAAAGTTGGATCAGCCTGTAGTGTGTTTTTCCACTTTCATTTTGAGTGTGACTCCAAATCCAGACCTCCATGGGTTAATAAATTTGATTTCCATTGATAATTTTTGTGTGATTTTGTTGTCAGCACATTCAACTATGTAAAGAACAAAGTATTTAATATGAATATTTCATTCATTCAGATCTAGGATGTGTTATTTTAGTGTTCCCTTTATTTTTTTGAGCAGTGTATGTGGTTTATGAATTAAATTGATTTGCAGTATGAGCGCATTCTCCTTCTTTTGCTATTTCCAGATACTTTGCTCTTGAGAGTCAGAGCTATATGAGGAGAACTGCTGCATTGTGAATATACTCCGGTGCTACAGCCCAGTGTTGTGCTTTTTAGAGATGAGCGCCGGAAATTTTTCGGGTTTTGTGTTTTGGTTTTGGGTTCGGTTCCGCGGCCGTGTTTTGGGTTCGACCGCGTTTTGGCAAAACCTCACCGAATTTTTTTTGTCGGATTCGGGTGTGTTTTGGATTCGGGTGTTTTTTTCAAAAAACCCTAAAAAACAGCTTAAATCATAGAATTTGGGGGTCATTTTGATCCAAAAGTATTATTAACCTCAAAAACCATAATTTCCACTCATTTTCAGTCTATTCTGAATACCTCACACCTCACAATATTATTTTTAGTCCTAAAATTTGCACCGAGGTCGCTGTGTGAGTAAGATAAGCGGCCCTAGTGGCCGACACAAACACCGGGCCCATCTAGGAGTGGCACTGCAGTGTCACGCAGGATGTCCCTTCCAAAAAACCCTCCCCAAACAGCACATGACGCAAAGAAAAAAAGAGGCGCAATGAGGTAGCTGTGTGAGTAAGATAAGCGACCCTAGTGGCCGACACAAACACCGGGCCCATCTAGGAGTGGCACTGCAGTGTCACGCAGGATGTCCCTTCCAAAAAACCCTCCCCAAACAGCACATGACGCAAAGAAAAAAAGAGGCGCAATGAGGTAGCTGACTGTGTGAGTAAGATAAGCGACCCTAGTGGCCGACACAAACACCGGGCCCATCTAGGAGTGGCACTGCAGTGTCACGCAGGATGGCCCTTCCAAAAAACCCTCCCCAAACAGCACATGACGCAAAGAAAAAAAGAGGCGCAATGAGGTAGCTGACTGTGTGAGTAAGATAAGCGACCCTAGTGGCCGACACAAACACCGGGCCCATCTAGGAGTGGCACTGCAGTGTCACGCAGGATGGCCCTTCCAAAAAACCCTCCCCAAACAGCACATGACGCAAAGAAAAAGAAAAGAAAAAAGAGGTGCAAGATGGAATTGTCCTTGGGCCCTCCCACCCACCCTTATGTTGTATAAACAAAACAGGACATGCACACTTTAACCAACCCATCATTTCAGTGACAGGGTCTGCCACACGACTGTGACTGATATGACGGGTTGGTTTGGACCCCCCCCAAAAAAGAAGCAATTAATCTCTCCTTGCACAAACTGGCTCTACAGAGGCAAGATGTCCACCTCATCATCATCCTCCGATATATCACCGTGTACATCCCCCTCCTCACAGATTATCAATTCGTCCCCACTGGAATCCACCATCTCAGCTCCCTGTGTACTTTGTGGAGGCAATTGCTGCTGGTCAATGTCTCCGCGGAGGAATTGATTATAATTCATTTTAATGAACATCATCTTCTCCACATTTTCTGGATGTAACCTCGTACGCCGATTGCTGACAAGGTGAGCGGCGGCACTAAACACTCTTTCGGAGTACACACTTGTGGGAGGGCAACTTAGGTAGAATAAAGCCAGTTTGTGCAAGGGCCTCCAAATTGCCTCTTTTTCCTGCCAGTATAAGTACGGACTGTGTGACGTGCCTACTTGGATGCGGTCACTCATATAATCCTCCACCATTCTTTCAATGTTGAGAGAATCATATGCAGTGACAGTAGACGACATGTCCGTAATCGTTGTCAGGTCCTTCAGTCCGGACCAGATGTCAGCATCAGCAGTCGCTCCAGACTGCCCTGCATCACCGCCAGCGGGTGGGCTCGGAATTCTGAGCCTTTTCCTCGCACCCCCAGTTGCGGGAGAATGTGAAGGAGGAGATGTTGACAGGTCGCGTTCCGCTTGACTTGACAATTTTCTCACCAGCAGGTCTTTCAACCCCAGCAGACTTGTGTCTGCCGGAAAGAGAGATCCAAGGTAGGCTTTAAATCTAGGATCGAGCATGGTGGCCAAAATTTAGTGCTCTGATTTCAACAGATTGACCACCCGTGAATCCTTGTTAAGCGAATTAAGGGCTCCATCCACAAGTCCCACATGCCTAGCGGAATCGCTCCGTGTTAGCTCCTCCTTCAATGTCTCCAGCTTCTTCTGCAAAAGCCTGATGAGGGGAATGACCTGACTCAGGCTGGCAGTGTCTGAACTGACTTCACGTGTGGCAAGTTCAAAGGGCATCAGAACCTTGCACAACGTTGAAATCATTCTCCACTGCGCTTGAGACAGGTGCATTCCACCTCCTATATCGTGCTCAATTGTATAGGCTTGAATGGCCTTTTGCTGCTCCTCCAACCTCTGAAGCATATAGAGGGTTGAATTCCACCTCGTTACCACTTCTTGCTTCAGATGATGGCAGGGCAGGTTCAGTAGTTTTTGGTGGTGCTCCAGTCTTCTGTACGTGGTGCCTGTACGCCGAAAGTGTCCCGCAATTCTTCTGGCCACCGACAGCATCTCTTGCACGCCCCTGTCGTTTTTTTAAAAATTCTGCACCACCAAATTCAAGGTATGTGCAAAACATGGGACGTGCTGGAATTTGCCCATATTTAATGCACACACAATATTGCTGGCGTTGTCCGATGCCACAAATCCACAGGAGAGTCCAATTGGGGTAAGCCATTCCGCGATGATCTTCCTCAGTTGCCGTAAGAGGTTTTCAGCTGTGTGCGTATTCTGGAAACCGGTGATACAAAGCGTAGCCTGCCTAGGAAAGAGTTGGCGTTTGCGAGATGCTGCTACTGGTGCCGCCGCTGCTGTTCTTGCGGCGGGAGTCCATACATCTACCCAGTGGGCTGTCACAGTCATATAGTCCTGACCCTGCCCTGCTCCACTTGTCCACATGTCCGTGGTTAAGTGGACATTGGGTACAGCTGCATTTTTTAGGACACTGGTGACTCTTTTTCTGAGGTCTGTGTACATTTTCGGTATCGCCTGCCTAGAGAAATGGAACCTAGATGGTATTTGGTACCAGGGACACAGTACCTCCAACAAGTCTCTAGTTGGCTCTGCAGTAATGATGGATATCGGAACCACGTTTCTCACCACCCAGGATGCCAAGGCCTCAGTTATCCGCTTTGCAGTAGGATGACTGCTGTGATATTTCATCTTCCTCGCAAAGGACTGTTGAACAGTCAATTGCTTACTGGAAGTAGTACAAGTGGGCTTACGACTTCCCCTCTGGGATGACCATCGACTCCCAGCAGCAACAACAGCAGCGCCAGCAGCAGTAGGCGTTACACGCAAGGATGCATCGGAGGAATCCCAGGCAGGAGAGGAATCATCAGAATTGCCAGTGACATGGCCTGCAGGACTATTGGCATTCCTGGGGAAGGAGGAAATTGACACTGAGGGAGTTGGTGGGGTGGTTTGCGTGAGCTTGGTTACAAGAGGAAGGGATTTACTGGTCAGTGGACTGCTTCCGCTGTCGGCCAAAGTTTTTGAACTTGTCACTGACTTATTATGAATGCGCTGCAGGTGACGTATAAGGGAGGATGTTCCGAGGTGGTTAACGTCCTTACCCCTACTTATTACAGCTTGACAAAGGGAACACACGGCTTGACAAATGTTGTCCGCATTTCTGGTGAAATACTTCCACACCGAAGAGCTGATTTTTTGGGTATTTTCACCAGGCATGTCAACGGCCATATTCCTCCCACGGACAACAGGTGTCTCCCCGGGTGCCTGACTTAAACAAACCACCTCACCATCAGAATCCTCCTGGTCAATTTCCTCCCCAGCGCCAGCAACACCCATATCCTCCTCATCCTGGTGTACTTCAACACTGACATCTTCAATCTGACTATCAGGAACTGGACTGCGGGTGCTCCTTCCAGCACTTGCAGGGGGCGTGCAAATGGTGGAAGGCGCATGCTCTTCACGTCCAGTGTTGGGAAGGTCAGGCATCGCAACCGACACAATTGGACTCTCCTTGTGGATTTGGGATTTCGAAGAACGCACAGTTCTTTGCTGTGCTTTTTCCAGCTTGAGTCTTTTCATTTTTCTAGCGAGAGGCTGAGTGCTTCCATCCTCATGTGAAGCTGAACCACTAGCCATGAACATAGGCCAGGGCCTCAGCCGTTCCTTGCCACTCCGTGTGGTAAATGGCATATTGGCAAGTTTACGCTTCTCCTCCGACAATTTTATTTTAGGTTTTGGAGTCCTTTTTTTACTGATATTTGGTGTTTTGGATTTGACATGCTCTGTACTATGACATTGGGCATCAGCCTTGGCAGACGACGTTGCTGGCATTTCATCGTCTCGGCCATGACTAGTGGCAGCAGCTTCAGCACGAGGTGGAAGTGGATCTTGATCTTTCCCTAATTTTGGAACCTCAACATTTTTGTTCTCCATATTTTAATAGGCACAACTAAAAGGCACCTCAGGTAAACAATGGAGATGGATGGATACTAGTATACAATTATGGATGGACTGCCGAGTGCCGACACAGAGGTAGCTACAGCCGTGGACTACCGTACTGTACTGTGTCTGCTGCTAATATAGACTGGTTGATAAAGAGATGTAGTATGTATGTATAAAGAAGAAAGAAAAAAAAACCACGGGTAGGTGGTATACAATTATGGACGGACTGCCGAGTGCCGACACAGAGGTAGCTACAGCCGTGGACTACCGTACTGTACTGTGTCTGCTGCTAATATAGACTGGATGATAATGAGATGTAGTATGTATAAAGAAGAAAAAAAAAACCACGGGTAGGTGGTATACAATTATGGATGGACTGCCGAGTGCCGACACAGAGGTTGCTACAGCCGTGGACTACCGTACTGTACTGTGTCTGCTGCTAATATAGACTGGTTGATAATGAGATGTAGTATGTATGTATAAAGAAGAAAGAAAAAAAAACCACGGGTAGGTGGTATACAATTATGGACGGACTGCTGAGTGCCGACACAGAGGTAGCTACAGCCGTGGACTACCGTACTGTACTGTGTCTGCTGCTAATATAGACTGGATGATAATGAGATGTAGTATGTATAAAGAAGAAAGAAAAAAAAACCACGGGTAGGTGGTATACAATTATGGATGGACTGCCGAGTGCCGACACAGAGGTAGCTACAGCCGTGGACTACCGTACTGTACTGTGTCTGCTGCTAATATAGACTGGATGATAATGAGATGTAGTATGTATAAAGAAGGAAAAAAAAACCACGGGTAGGTGGTATACAATTATGGATGGACTGCCGAGTGCCGACACAGAGGTAGCTACAGCCGTGGACTACCGTACTGTACTGTGTCTGCTGCTAATATAGACTGGATGATAATGAGATGTAGTATGTATAAAGAAGAAAGAAAAAAAAACCACGGGTAGGTGGTATACAATTATGGACGGACTGCCGAGTGCCGACACAGAGGTAGCTACAGCCGTGGACTACCGTACTGTACTGTGTCTGCTGCTAATATAGACTGGATGATAATGAGATGTAGTATGTATAAACAAAAGAAAGAAAAAAAAACCACGGGTAGGTGGTATACAATTATGGATGGACTGCCGAGTGCCGACACAGAGGTAGCTACAGCCGTGGACTACCGTACTGTACTGTGTCTGCTGCTAATATAGACTGGATGATAATGAGATGTAGTATGTATAAAGAAGGAAAAAAAAACACGGGTAGGTGGTATACAATTATGGATGGACTGCCGAGTGCCGACACAGAGGTAGCTACAGCCGTGGACTACCGTACTGTACTGTGTCTGCTGCTAATATAGACTGGATGATAATGAGATGTAGTATGTATAAAGAAGAAAGAAAAAAAAACCACAGGTAGGTGGTATACAATTATGGACGGACTGCCGAGTGCCGACACAGAGGTAGCTACAGCCGTGGACTACCGTACTGTACTGTGTCTGCTGCTAATATAGACTGGTTGATAATGAGATGTAGTATGTATAAAGAAGAAAGAAAAAAAAACCACGGGTAGGTGGTATACAATTATGGATGGACTGCCGAGTGCCGACACAGAGGTAGCTACAGCCGTGGACTACCGTACTGTACTGTGTCTGCTGCTAATATAGACTGGATGATAATGAGATGTAGTATGTATAAAGAAGAAAGAAAAAAAAAACCACGGGTAGGTGGTATACAATTATGGATGGACTGCCGAGTGCCGACACAGAGGTAGCTACAGCCGTGAACTACCGTACTGTGTCTGCTGCGACTGGATGATAAATAATGATATAAAAAATATATATATATCACTACGGCAGCCGGACAGGTATATATTATATAATGACGGACCTGCTGGACACTGTCTGTCAGCAGAATGAGTTTTTTATAGAATAAAAAAACACCACACAAGTCACACGACGAGTGTTTAACTTTTTCAGGCAATCACAATATAGTATACTATACTGGTGGTCAGTGTGGTCAGGTCACTGGTCAGTCACACTGGCAGTGGCACTCCTGCAGCAAAAGTGTGCACTGTTTAATTTTAATAATATGTACTCCTGGCTCCTGCTATAACCTATAACTGCTCCCCAGTCTCCCCCACAATTAAGCTGTGTGAGCACAGTCAGATATTATACATAGATAGATGATGCAGCACACTGGGCTGAGCACAGATATGGTATGTGACTGAGTCACTGTGTATCGTTTTTTTCAGGCAGAGAACGGATTATATTAAATAAAACTGCACTGGTGGTTACTGGTCAGTGGTCAGTCACTAGTAAACTCTGCACTCTCTACTCTCTAGTACTCCTAAGCTCCAGTAAATCAAGTGTCTCTGTCTCAATCTCACTCTCTCTCTTCTAATCTAAATGGAGAGGACGCCAGCCACGTCCTCTCCCTATCAATCTCAATGCACATGTGAAAATGGCGGCGACGCGCGGCTCCTTATATAGAATCCGAGTCTCGCGATAGAATCCGAGCCTCGCGAGAATCCGACAGCGTCATGATGACGTTCGGGCGCGCTCGGGTTAACCGAGCAAGGCGGGAAGATCCGAGTCGCTCGGATCCGTGTAAAAAAAGCTGAAGTTCGGGCGGGTTCGGATTCCGAGGAACCGAACCCGCTCATCTCTAGTGCTTTTACCTGTGGACTGAGACTAACTAATCACCAGCGCACCTGTACACATCTCTTTTCTGTGGATAGATATATATATATATATATATATATATATACACACACACAGTGGGGCAAAAAAGTATTTGGACAGCCACCGATTGTGCAAGTTGACACACTTAAAAAGATGTGAGAGGTCTGTAATTTCCATCATAGGTACACTTCAACTGTGAGAGAGCAGAATCTGGAAGAAAAAAACAGGAAATCACATTGTATGATTTTTAAACAATTTATTTGTATATTCTTGCAGAAAATAAATATTTGGACAATCAAAAAGTTTAACTCAATACTTTGTAATATAACCTCGGTTGGCAATTACAGAGGTCAAACGTTTCCTGTAGTTCTTGACCAGGTTTGCACACAATGTAGCAGGTATTTTGGGCCACTCTTCCATGTAGATCTTCTCTAGATCCGTCATGTTTTGGGGCTGTTGCCGGGCAACACGGACTTTCAACTCCCTCCACAGATTTTCTATTGGATTGAGGTCTGGAGACTGGCTAGGCCAGTCCAGGACCTTGAAATGCATCTTATGGAGCCACTCCTTAGTTGCCCGGGCGGTGTGTTTGGGGTCATTGTCATGTTGGAAGACCCAGCTACGTTCCATCTTCAATGCTCTTACTGAGGGAAGGAGGTTTTTGTCCAAAATCTCACGCTACATGGCCCCATTCATCCTCTCCTTAATACGGATCAGTCGTCCTGTCCCCTTTGCAGAAAAGCAGCCCCAAAGCATGATGTTTTCACCCCCATGCTTCACAGTGGGTATGGTGTTCTTGGGATGCCATTCATCATTCTTCTCCCTCCAAACACGGCGAGTGGAGTTTATACCAAAAAGTTAGATTTTGCTTTTATCTGACCACATTACGTTCTCCCAGTCCTCCTCTGGATCATCCAGATGGTCACTGGCAAACTTTAGACAGGCCTGGACATGTGCTGGCTTAAGCAGGGGGACCTTTCGGGCCTTCAGGATTTCAATCCATGACGATGTATTGTGTTACTAATGGTAACCTTTGTGACTGTGGTCCCAGCTCTCTTGAGGTCATTGACCAGGTCCCCCCATGTAGTTCTGGGCTGATTCCTCACTGTTCTCAAGATCATTGATACCCCACGAGGTGAGATCTTGCATGGAGCCCCAGGTCGAAGGGGATTTTCAGTGATCTTGTATTTCTTCCATTTTTTAATAATTGCACCAACAGTTGATCTCTTCTCACCAAGCTGCTTGCCTATTGTCGAGTAGCTCATCCCAGCCTTGTGCAGCTCTACAATTTTGTCCCTGGTGTCCTTAGACAGCTCTCTGGTCTTGGCCATGGTGGAGAGGTAGCAGTCTGACTGTTTGAGGGTGTGGACAGGTGTCTTTTATACAAATAACCAGTTCAAACAGGTGCCATTAATACTGGTAACGAGTGGTGGATAGAAGAGCTTCTTAAAGAAGAAGTAACAAGTCTGTGAGAGCCAGAAATCTTGCTGCTTGGTAGGGGTCCAAATATTTATTTTCCACAAGAATATACAAGTAAATTGTTTAAAAATCATACAATGTGATTTCCTGAGTTTTTTTTTCAGATTCTGTCTCTCGCAGTTGAAGTGTACCTATGATGGAAATTATAGACCTCTCTCATCTTTTTAAGTGGGTCAACTTGCACAATCGGTGGCTGTCCAAATACTTTTTTGCCCCACTGTATATATATATATAGATATAGATATAGATATATATTAATTTTTTTTAATATGATTAATGAGCCACCAACACTCACTCACATACAAAGGTTCAGCTTGCTTGGTGCCTTCAGCAAAAGTAGTTGTAACTAAGCAATGAGAGACTGCGGCACACCAATACTTACTTTTCAATAGAATATATTAAAGCTCATAGCATGTTCCATTCACCGACGTTTCAATGCCCACCTATGTTTTCTTCAAGGTATAGATGCACTGACAATACAAAAAAAAAGTGAACATGCACTGACGCTGTATTGTCAGTGCATGTACAGTATACCTTCAGGAAAACATCGGTTAGCAATGAAATGTCAGTGAATGTAATATGCTATGAGCTTTAATATATTCTATTGAAAAGCAAGTCTTGGAGTGCGCAATCTTTCAATGCCCCATAATATGTGACGGGACCCACAAAATATTTTGCTCAGCGCGATCACTGCTGTAAGTTAACTTTAGTGCATAGCGGGGATATTTTTAATTCAATATGGAAATATCAGTTGCGATACCACAGTTATTAGTACATAGGCCTTTTAAGATTTCATAATCCTTATTATACACAGAGTCCCCCAAAAATGTAAGGGAATGGACCAGTTCATTCACACTTGCTGACAAGCAGTATTCATAAACGTTAGCCATCTGTACCATACAGTGACAGTATGTGGAAATGCTTATTAAGGACATGCTGCACTTTCCTGCAGGTAAACTTGGAGTCTCTATAATTACCACACTTCTAACGCTCTGTTGAAGCAAAGGACAAGTACCAAGATTTTGTCTACAATGGTAACTAGCGTTTATCACCTCTCTTCTGTACAAGCCCTGATAGTTTGTTACAAAGGAGAATTGTTTACTGCAATGATTCCAAGCGTTTAAGCATTTTCTTACTGGATACCTGGCGAGATTAATATTATGCTGCTCAGAATTTGTTTGCAAAGGACTCCTGTTTGCTCTATGGCCAAAATCAATATTTTTAATAAATGTTCAGGTTCTTACGCCTAACAGAAAATGTAGCGTTACTTGTGACCAGGGGCGCTGCACTGTTTAGCTGTTAGGAGGGGGGGCGCAGAAAAAAATGACATGTTGGCGCTCCCCCCCAAACCTCCCCACCCCCATCCCCATCGTGGGTGAGCGATTACCTACAGTACGGGCGACTCCTCCTGTAGTGTGCTGCCGCAGCCCGCTGCTATGCCCCATGTCCTCCTAGCCGGCTCTCCATAGATGCATTACTGGGAGGAGGCGGGGACATCCCAGCAGGCTCACCATGGCCACGCCCAGTGCTTAAAGTGGTCCTAGAGAGGTGGTGGAACTCACCCCCCTTCCCACGGTGGCAATTCAACAAAGGTATTGCCACCGTGGGAAGGGGGGTGTCGCAAAAAGGGGCGTGGTCTCAAAAAAGGGGCGTGTTACACAATAGTAATAACGCCCACAGTAGTAGAACCCCATAATACACATAATGCCTACAGCAGTAGCGCCTCTTATACAGTGCCCACAGTGGTAGCGCCCCTTATATAGAGCCCATAGTAGTGGTGCCCCTTATGCAATGCTTGCAATAGCAGTGCCCCTTATGACCCCAGGAGTGATGCCCCTTATGAAGTGCCCCCTTTACAATGCCCTCATTAGTAGTGCCCCCAGTAGTAATGCCCTTAATGGTAATGCCCCCAGTCGTTTAGCCCCTGTAGTTATGCCCCCTTGTAGTTTAGCCCCCAGTAGTAATGCCTCCAAGTAGTAATGCCCCCAGTAGTTTAACCCCTGTAGTTACGCCCCCAGTAGTAATGCAACTGTAGTTATGCCCCCAGTAGTAATGCCCTCCTGTAGTTTGCCCCCTGTAGTTTGCCCCCCAGTAGTTTACACCCAGTAGTAATGTCTCCCAGTAGTTTGCCCCCAGTAGTAATGCCCCCAGTAGATGCCCCTCTGTAGTTTGCCCCCAGTAGTAATGCCCTCCTGTAGTTTGCCCCCAGTAGTAATGTCCCCCAGTAGTTTGCCCCCCAGTAGTAATGTCCCCCAGTAAATGCCCCCCAGTAGATGCCCCCCAGTAGTAATGCCGTCCTGTAGTTTGCCCCCTTGTAGTAATGTCCCCTAGTAGTACTGCCCCTCAGTAGTCTGTCCCCCAGTAGTAATGCCCTCCTGTAGTTTGCCCCCTTGTAGTAATGTCCCCCAGTAGTACTGCCCCTCAGTAGTCTGTCCCCCAGTAGTAATGCCCTTCTGTAGTTTGCCCCCAGTAGTAATGTCCCCCAGTAAATGCCCCCCAGTAGTAATGCCTCCAGTAGATGCCCCTCAGTAGTTTGCCCCCCAGTAGTAATGCCCCCGTAGTAATGCCCTCTCAGTAGTTTGCCCCCCAGCTGCTACACAAATAAAAAAAAATAAAAAAACACAGCACACACCATACTTACCAAGCCCCGCTCCGTGTCCGGCCGCTGCAGTCCTCTCGCCGCCCGCTCCTCTGCACTATGAGAGAGACGTCATGACGTCTCTCCCATAGCGCACACTGACTGAGCCGGAAGCCGGAGCTCAGTACTGAGCTCCTGCCTCCGGCTGCCGCTGTGCGGGAAGACGGGCGCCCGCTGGTAACACACTCTCAGCGGGCGCCCGTCATCTCCCTGCAGCGATGGGGACACATCGCCGGGTTAGGTGAGCCAGAGGAGGTGGAACTGCGTTCCGTCTCCAAGTGGAACTGACGGAACGCAGTTCCGGCCCGTTCCGGCTCACTTTAACCCCTGGCCACGCCTCCTCCCAGTAATGTATCTGTGAACAGCCAGGGACAGCACATGGGGTATAGCAGGCTGCAGCAGCACACTTTTTAAAGGCGGATCCTCCTGTAGGGATCCGGGGGTAAGCACTCCCCCTCACCCATGCCTGCGCATCTGTCTGGTTTGGAGGGGCATGCTGCCACCTTGCCCCCCCCCCCCCCCCCCCCCCCATTCCGAAGCCTCTGCTTGTGACCTAATACTAACAATGTGTTACAATCAGGATGCACAGCCTTCTGCTTCTTGTACACTATTATAATACACTTGTGAGCAGGACTTAAAGTGGTCCTGGAGAGGTAGTGGAACTCATTTACCCAACACTGACCCCCCCCCCCCTCTCCCCTGCCACACATACACACATATTAAGCGGAGCCAGGGCCAGTGCTAGTGTTTTCTGTAGCCCCTGCAATTAGTACCCTAAATACCATACATTATAAAGGGACATTGATCTCACAAAGAAGTAGTGTGGTCACAGAATATAGTACCCCCAATTCAAATGACCCCACACAGGGGCACAATCTTATTCACCTTACACCACATAGTAATGCCCCTTATTCAGGTTATGTCACTTAGTAGTGCCCTTTATTCACATTGCACTACACCATGGTACCCTCTATACATTTTATGTCACACAGTAGTGCCCCTTATACACAATCCCCACAATAGTAAAGCACCCTACACATAATGACCACAGTAGTGCTGCTTATATACATATTGGCCACAGTAGTGCCCCTTATACACAGCTTCCCCACTCTCTTGTCCCTACAGCCCCCTCTCATCTTGTCTTCAAGATGCACAGAGCCTGCTCCTCTTCCCTTCAGCAGCGGTGACCACATGACATAACATACGCTGTGCCGGAAAAGGAAGCCACTTGGACCTGAGGAGGGGATGACTGCTGTCCAACAGACACAGCGTGTGTGAGTACCAGGAGGGGTGGGCTGTGAATGGAGGAGGACAATGGAGCCATCAGGACCTGAGTAAGAAGGAGGTGGCTGCAGCTCATCAGTAACAGCAGCGCCGCCTGGATCATCTATTGATGAAGATGCTGGGGCAGGTTTTTCTGTTGGAATTACTGTGCAGGACAATGAAAGTGGTGGAACTAGTTCCCCCTACCATTACAAGTGGTGGAACTCAGTTCCACCTCGTTCCCTCCCACTTTAACTCCTGCTTGTGAGATATCTGGTACAACCCTTCGATTTCAACAGCATCGGTGCGATAAATCGCAGGATTGTATGGACACCGAATGTGTCCCCCGATGCGATGCGCAGGCACGCTGGTCGAATCTTGCATCTCAAGACATTATGTGCTGCACTTAATATTTATCAGATGGCACGTGCGGTGGCATGCAGCTTTTACCACATTTGATTTATCGCACTGCGATGTGCAATCTGTTAGGTATTTAGCTCACTTACTGGACACTCCCCTCCACCTATTTCTGGTCACCCGATTTCTGGTCGCAAGGGACATGAGATAAATCGCATGATTGTATGCGCATCGAATGCACAAAAAAAGCACTTTTGATGCGATTTATCGCACAAGGAGCTTCAAGGGAAATCAAAGCACAATATCGCATCACGCTCAATCGCATAAGTGTATGGGCACCATTAAGGTGCCCATACACTAGACGACCTGTTAGGGATGATTTATCTTTAATGATTTTCCTTGAACTCCTCCGGCAGCTCCCTGGCAGTCCTGGGCAGGGCGGATTGGCCCACCAGGACAGATTCCGATGGGCCGGTCCCATAGCCCCCTCAGCCAGGCCGATTCACACTCAGGCTGGGCTGGCTCACACTGCTTCCAGTACTTGTGGTTCATTGGAACACAATCCGGAAGTAAGGCTAGCGGGCACTTCCAGGTGCTGCTATTGGTGAGAAGCTTTTCTACCATAGGAGGGACCTGGAGAAAGTTAACCAGCCCAGCAGCATCCTCTCTCTGGCCCCGGCCAAAGGTCTCTTCAACTAGCCCGGCCCGGGAGCAGCAGCATAGCGATGGTTCACTACACCTGCCCCCACCCCAGCTCCCGCACTCTCACTGAACTGGCCAGAGCGGCAAATGAGCACTGAAGGGGACCCGGCAGAGAGGATTAGATTTAATTACATTATTTGCATTATCATGTTAGTGTAAGGGTTAGGGCGTCCCCGGTCACAGTGTATGGTTTGGGGACTGGACAGGAGCAGGATGTACCTTGTTCTCAGGATGCCAGCTGACCAGGCAGCACTCACAGCCAGCCCTGGGACAATCTCTAATGCAACGTCCTTCAGCCCTATAGCTGCCCAATGTCTGTCCATGATGATGGGCCTATGTATGTAATGCGGTGGCTACGTATGTAATGCGGTGGCTACGTATGTAATGCGGTGGCTACGTATGTAATGCGGTGGCTACGTATGTAATGCAGTGGCTATGTATGTAATGCGGTGGCTACGTATGTAATGCGGTGGCTATGTATGTAATGCAGTGGCTATGTATGTAATGCGGTGGCTACGTATGTAATGCGGTGGCTATGTATGTAATGCAGTGGCTATGTATGTAATGCGGTGGCTACGTATGTAATGCGGTGCTATTCGTGTTATGTGGTGCTATTTGTGTAATGCGGTGCTATACGTGTAGTGCCGTGCTATACGTGCAATGCGGTGCTATACCTGTAATGTGGTGCTATTCGTGTTATGTGGTGCTATTTGTGTAATGTGGTGCTATACGTGTAGTGCGGTGCTATACACGTAATGCAGTGCGATACGTGTAATGTGGTGCTATTCATGTAATGTGATACCATTCGTGTAATAATGTGGTGGCTATGTATGTAATATGGTGGCTATGTATGTAATCAGGGGCAGATTGGCCACTGGGACAGATTCCGCTATGCTGGTCCCCTGTGTCTGTGTTTCACTACTAGTGTGCTCCCTCCCTGTACTGTGCTGTATATAGTGTGTGCTCCCTCCCTGTACTGTGCTGTATGTAGTGTGTGCTCCCCCTCCCTGTACTGTGCTGTATGTAGTGTGTGCTCCCTCCCTGTACTGTGCTGTATGTAGTGTGTGCTCCCTCCCTGTACTGTGCTGTATGTAGTGTGTGCTCCCTCCCTGTACTGTGCTGTATGTAGTGTGTGCTCCCCCTCCCTGTACTGTGCTGTATGTAGTGTGTGCTCCCCCTCCCTGTACTGTATGTAGTGTGTGCTCCCTCCCTGTACTGTGCTGTATGTAGTGTGTGCTCCCTCCCTGTACTGTGCTGTATGTAGTGTGTGCTCCCCCTCCCTGTACTGTGCTGTATGTAGTGTGTGCTCCCCCTCCCTGTACTGTATGTAGTGTGTGCTCCCCCTCCCTGTACTGTGCTGTATGTAGTGTGTGCACCCTCCCTGTACTGTGCTGTATGTAGTGTGTGCTCCCTCCCTGTACTGTGCTGTATGTAGTGTGTGCTCCCTTCCTGTACTGTGCTGTATGTAGTGTGTGCTCCGCGTCTCTGTACTGTATGTAGTGTGTGCTCCCCCTCCCTGTACTGTGCTGTATGTAGTGTGTGCTCCCCCTCCCTGTACTGTATGTAGTGTGTGCTCCCCCTCCCTGTACTGTGCTGTATGTAGTGTGTGCACCCTCCCTGTACTGTGCTGTATGTAGTGTGTGCTCCCTCCCTGTACTGTGCTGTATGTAGTGTGTGCTCTCCCTCTCTGTACTGTATGTAGTGTGTGCTCCCTTCCTGTACTGTGCTGTATGTAGTGTGTGCTCTCCCTCTCTGTACTGTATGTAGTGTGTGCTCCCCCTCCCTGTACTGTACTGTATGTAGTGTGTGCTCCCCCTCCCTGTACTGTGCTGTATGTAGTGTGTGCTCCCCCTCCCTGTACTGTATGTAGTGTGTGCTCCCCCTCCCTGTACTGTGCTGTATGTAGTGTGTGCTCCCCCTCCCTGTACTGTGCTGTATGTAGTGTGTGCTCCCTCCCTGTACTGTGCTGTATGAAGTGTGTCATCCCTTCCTGTACTGTGCTGTATGTAGTGTGTGCTCCCCCTCTCTGTACTGTATGTAGTGTGTGCTCCCCCTCCCTGTACTGTGCAGTATGTAGTGTGTGCTTCCCCTCCCTGTACTGTGCTGTATGTAGTGTGTGCTCCCTCCCTGTACTGTGCTGTATGTAGTGCGTGCTCCCTCCCTGTACTGTGCTGTATGTAGTGTGTGCACCCTCCCTGTACTGTGCTGTATGTAGTGTGTGCTCCCTCCCTGTACTGTGCTGTATGTAGTGTGTGCTCCCTCCCTGTACTGTCCTGTATGTAGTGTGTGCTCCCTCCCTTTACTGTGCTGTATGTAGTGTGTGCTCCCTCCCTGTACTGTGCTGTATGTAGTGTGTGCTCCCTCCCTGTACTGTGCTGTATGTAGTGTGTGCTCCCTCCCTGTACTGTGCTGTATGTAGTGTGTGCTCCCTTCCTGTACTGTGCTGTATGTAGTGTGTGCTCCCCCTCCCTGTACTGTGCTGTATGTAGTATGTGCTCCCCCTCCCTGTACTGTGCTGTATGTAGTATGTGCTCCCCCTCCCTGTACTGTGCTGTATGTAATGTGTGCTCCCTCCCTGTACTGTGCTGTATGTAGTGTGTGCTCCCTCCCTGTACTGTGCTGTATGTAGTGTGTGCTCCCTCCCTGTACTGTGCTGTATGTAGTGTGTGCTCCCTTCCTGTACTGTGCTGTATGTAGTGTGCGCTCCCTCCCTGTACTGTACTGTATGTAGTGTGTGCTCCCTCCCTGTACTGTGCTGTATGTAGTATGTGCTCCCCCTCCCTATACTGTGCTGTATGTAATGTGTGCTCCCTCCCTGTACTGTGCTGTATGTAGTGTGTGCTCCCCCCCCCCCTGTACTGTGCTGTATGTAGTATGTGCTCCCCCTCCCTGTACTGTGCTGTATGTAGTGTGTGCTCCCTCCCTGTACTGTGCTGTATGTAGTGTGTGCTCCCTCCCTGTACTGTGCTGTATGTAGTGTATGCTCCCTCCCTGTACTGTATGTAGTGTGTGCTCCCCCTCCCTGTACTGTGCTGTATGTAGTATGTGCTCCCCCCCTGTACTGTGCTGTATGTAGTATGTGCTCCCCCTCCCTGTACTGTATGTAGTGTGTGCTCCCTCCCTGTACTGTGCTGTATGTAGTGTGTGCTCCCCCTCCCTGTACTGTGCTGTATGTAGTGTGTGCTCCCTCCCTGTACTGTGCTGTATGTAGTGTGTGCTCCCTCCCTGTACTGTGCTGTATGTAGTGTGTGCTCCCTCCCTGTACTGTGCTGTATGTAGTGTGTGTTCCCTTCCTGTACTGTGCTGTATGTAGCGTGTGCTCCTCCTCCCTGTACTGTGCTGTAGGTAGTGTGTGCTCCCTTCCTGTACTGTGCTGTATGTAGTGTGTGCTCCCTCCCTGTACTGTGCTGTATGTAGTGTGTGCTCCCTCCCTGTACTGTGCTGTATGTAGTGTGTGCTCCCCCTCTCTGTACTGTATGTAGTGTGTGCTCCCCCTCCCTGTACTGTGCTGTATGTAGTGTGTGCTCCCCCTCCCTGTACTGTATGTAGTGTGTGCTCCCCCTCCCTGTACTGTGCAGTATGTAGTGTGTGCTTCCCCTCCCTGTACTGTGCTGTATGTAGTGTGTGCTCCCTCCCTGTACTGTGCTGTATGTAGTGTGTGCTCCCTCCCTGTACTGTGCTGTATGTAGTGTGTGCACCCTCCCTGTACTGTGCTGTATGTAGTGTGTGCTCCCTCCCTGTACTGTGCTGTATGTAGTGTGTGCTCCCTCCCTGTACTGTCCTGTATGTAGTGTGTGCTCCCTCCCTTTACTGTGCTGTATGTAGTGTGTGCTCCCTCCCTGTACTGTGCTGTATGTAGTGTGTGCTCCCTCCCTGTACTGTGCTGTATGTAGTGTGTGCTCCCTCCCTGTACTGTGCTGTATGTAGTGTGTGCTCCCTTCCTGTACTGTGCTGTATGTAGTGTGTGCTCCCCCTCCCTGTACTGTGCTGTATGTAGTATGTGCTCCCCCTCCCTGTACTGTGCTGTATGTAGTATGTGCTCCCCCTCCCTGTACTGTGCTGTATGTAATGTGTGCTCCCTCCCTGTACTGTGCTGTATGTAGTGTGTGCTCCCCCCCCCCCTGTACTGTGCTGTATGTAGTATGTGCTCCCCCTCCCTGTACTGTGCTGTATGTAGTGTGTGCTCCCTTCCTGTACTGTGCTGTATGTAGTGTGTGCTCCCCCTCCCTGTACTGTGCTGTATGTAGTATGTGCTCCCCCTCCCTGTACTGTGCTGTATGTAGTATGTGCTCCCCCTCCCTGTACTGTGCTGTATGTAATGTGTGCTCCCTCCCTGTACTGTGCTGTATGTAGTGTGTGCTCCCCCCCCCCCCTGTACTGTGCTGTATGTAGTATGTGCTCCCCCTCCCTGTACTGTGCTGTATGTAGTGTGTGCTCCCTCCCTGTACTGTGCTGTATGTAGTGTGTGCTCCCTCCCTGTACTGTGCTGTATGTAGTGTGTGCTCCCTTCCTGTACTGTGCTGTATGTAGTGTGCGCTCCCTCCCTGTACTGTGCTGTATGTAGTGTGTGCTCCCTCCCTGTACTGTGCTGTATGTAGTATGTGCTCCCCCTCCCTATACTGTGCTGTATGTAATGTGTGCTCCCTCCCTGTACTGTGCTGTATGTAGTGTGTGCCCCCCCCCCCTGTACTGTGCTGTATGTAGTATGTGCTCCCCCTCCCTGTACTGTGCTGTATGTAGTGTGTGCTCCCTCCCTGTACTGTGCTGTATGTAGTGTGTGCTCCCTCCCTGTACTGTGCTGTATGTAGTGTATGCTCCCTCCCTGTACTGTATGTAGTGTGTGCTCCCCCTCCCTGTACTGTGCTGTATGTAGTATGTGCTCCCCCCCTGTACTGTGCTGTATGTAGTATGTGCTCCCCCTCCATGTACTGTATGTAGTGTGTGCTCCCTCCCTGTACTGTGCTGTATGTAGTGTGTGCTCCCCCTCCCTGTACTGTGCTGTATGTAGTGTGTGCTCCCTCCCTGTACTGTGCTGTATGTAGTGTGTGCTCCCTCCCTGTACTGTGCTGTATGTAGTGTGTGCTCCCTCCCTGTACTGTGCTGTATGTAGTGTGTGTTCCCTTCCTGTACTGTGCTGTATGTAGCGTGTGCTCCTCCTCCCTGTACTGTGCTGTAGGTAGTGTGTGCTCCCTTCCTGTACTGTGCTGTATGTAGTGTGTGCTCCCTCCCTGTACTGTGCTGTATGTAGTGTGTGCTCCCTCCCTGTACTGTGCTGTATGTAGTGTGTGCTCCCCCTCTCTGTACTGTATGTAGTGTGTGCTCCCCCTCCCTGTACTGTGCTGTATGTAGTGTGTGCTCCCCCTCCCTGTACTGTATATAGTGTGTGCTTCCCCTCCCTGTACTGTGATGTATGTAGTGTGTGCACCCTCCCTGTACTGTGCTGTATGTAGTGTGTGCACCCTCCCTGTACTGTGCTGTATGTAGTGTGTGCTTCCCCTCCCTGTACTGTGCTGTATGTAGTGTGTGCTCCCTTCCTGTACAGTGCTGTATGTAGTGTGTGCTCCCCCTCCCTGTACTGTGGTGTATGTAGTGTGTGCTCCCCCTCCCTGTACTGTGCTGTATGTAGTATGTGCTCCCCCTCCCTGTACTGTGCTGTATGTAGTGTGTGCTCCCTCCCTGTACTGTGCTGTATGTAGTGTGTGCTCCCTCCCTGTACTGTGCTGCATGTAGTGTGTGCTCCCCCTCCCTGTACTGTGCTGTATGTAGTGTGTGCTCCCTCCCTGTACTGTGCTGTATGTAGTGTGTGCTCCCTCCCTGTACTGTGCTGTATGTAGTATGTGCTCCCCCTCCCTGTACTGTGCTGTATGTAATGTGTGCTCCCTCCCTGTACTGTGCTGTATGTAGTGTGTGCTCCCCCCCCCCCTGTACTGTGCTGTATGTAGTATGTGCTCCCTCCCTGTACTGTGCTGTATGTAGTGTGTGCTCCCCCTCCCTGTACTGTGCTGTATGTAGTGTGTGCTCCCCCTCCCTGTACTGTGCTGTATGTAGTGTGTGCTCCCTTCCTGTACTGTGCTGTATGTAGTGTGTGCTCCCTCCCTGTACTGTGCTGTATGTAGTGTGTGCTCCCTCCCTGTACTGTGCTGTATGTAGTATGTGCTCCCCCTCCCTGTACTGTGCTGTATGTAATGTGTGCTCCCTCCCTGTACTGTGCTGTATGTAGTGTGTGCTCCCCCCCCTGTACTGTGCTGTATGTAGTGTGTGCTCCCTCCCTGTACTGTGCTGTATGTAGTGTGTGCTCCCTCTCCCTGTACTGTGCTGTATGTAGTGTGTGCTCCCCCTCCCTGTACTGTGCTGTATGTAGT
Organism: Pseudophryne corroboree; assembly: GCF_028390025.1. NCBI lineage: Eukaryota > Metazoa > Chordata > Amphibia > Anura > Myobatrachidae > Pseudophryne > Pseudophryne corroboree. Next base: position 843,524,476 of record NC_086447.1, on the reverse strand, counting down.
GTGTGCTCCCTTCCTGTACTGTGCTGTATGTAGTGTGTGCTCCCTCTCCCTGTACTGTGCTGTATGTAGTGTGTGCTCCCCCTCCCTGTACTGTGCTGTATGTAGTGTGTGCTCCCCCTCCCTGTACTTTGAAACATATAAGGTTAAAAAAGAAGGGTTTGCAGAATGAAAAATCAATAAAATCAGAAGTAGATTAAAGGCATGACTGCAGTGTCAGTAGACACTGAAAGTGGGCATATCAGTCCTTGTATATTCAGAAGTACAGATGTACATCAGGGAAGGGCATTGTAGCAGAATATGCATAAAGTTGCAGGTAAACATTAGCATAACGTAAAGCAAAGGAGAATCCAACTATGCCTATCTTAGAATCAGGACCTCTGAGGAGTGACCACGCCCTCTTGACAAACCCCTCCCCCTCAACAGAATCCGCCCCCATTAAAGCTGCTTCCCTAAATTTCCCGGGCTGGTGTTCGATCCCAGTGCGCCCCTGACCCCAGGCCCCCCAATGCCTTAATCCAGCTCCTGCCTACAGTGCTGCTAAGATGGCCTTGAGAATAGCTGTACATATATCAATATATAAAAAAATACAGCTAAATGTAGCAATCTTTAAGTTCCAAAAGCACCGGCAAAGCAATTGACTTTCTTTGAGTAGCTTGTTTGCATAATTGTCCCTATGGATTTACTTTAAACAGTCTCTAATGTATTTCATTGGGAAGCTGTCTGTTTTTCATCTTCCATACTAAGCAGTATTCCCGTCCAATATTGATGAGCTTTTACAAGAATGAGACAATCTGTCAATCAATGAAATACTTTGCACTGGGCAAAGAATGGGCATAAAAGGCAGAATATCTTATTGCACTTTAATCCTCTATAAAGTTTTTCCCAGGAGTATTACTGAATGCTTCCATGAAACAATCAGATTATACTGTATAATAATCAGTACAGTTCATGTGCAGTACAGTATTAACGGCTTTAAGGCTAGACCCGTCAGCGACGGGCAGAAACAGTTAAAGTCATTAGTTCTCAATTCTCTAAGATGTCAGAAATCATATCCCCCACTATCATCAAGCCTACTTGCGTCACATAGTCAGGGAAAGCATTTGTAATAGCCTCATTAGTCAGGTGCCCAGAGGCCTACTCTAAGTGACAAGTGACTATCAAACCTTAATGGATGCTAAACATGCAACAAAATGTGTAAAAAATAACCCTGAGTGTATGTACCACGGCTAATGTTTCCCGCAACTGAGAACTCTTAATGAATATTGTTGCGGCACAATGTAGGGGAGAAATAATTCAGACTTAATGGAGGTCACATGACAAAAAAACTGTGCTGAAGTAATAGATTGAAGTAGAACTTAAAAAATAAAAAGCTTAGAACATCATTTTATAAAGTCATTATAATTAACAAGGCATTTGCTTAAATAGTGTTGAAGTCGGAAATAGAATTTCACAATAGATTAAAAAAAAATTATTAATTAAGCAACTACCTATTATTTCCAGAGGTACTGCCATCTTTTAAATGGTCTCATCACTAACACACTAGAAGACAGCTGAGTTTCCAGTGCAAAACCCAAACAGCCAATCAGACATGTTGTTATAACCCGTTCCACTTCCCTAGGTTCCAACAGAATGCCCCACACATAACACAGGGAACGGAACACAGTATGAAGCACTATTTTTTGGAGAGCGTGGGGTCCTTTTTCAGGAGATGACAATGATAGGCAAATGATGGATATCTAAGAGTGCTGACATGGTATAACTATTATCCAATCATGCAACAAAATTACACAATTTTACTATTCAGTTGTGATTGATTCATTCACTGTGAAACAATGAAAGTAAAGTATAGCATACAAACACAGTAAACGTTCTACATTGCACACAAAAGCAAAAATGAAAATGAAAAACAAAAGAATGTATTGAAACAGTACAAAGAAAATGCCTATAAGGACTTCTAGCAAAACTGTGCCTCAGTACTCAATTCATTTAACTGTACACTACTGAAGCAATTAATTTCTGATTTTTAAAAGGAGAAAGACATTGGCCCTCATTCCGAGTTGATGACTCGCTAGCTGCTTTTAGCAGCAGTGTAAACGCTAAGCCGCTGCTCTCAGGGAGTGTATCTTAGCTTAGCAGAATTGCGACCGAAAGGTTAGCAGAACAGTGCTGAATTTTTTTCAAGCAGTTTCTGAGTACCTGCAGACCTACTCCTTCCTTGCGATCACTTCAGACTGTTTGGTTCCTGGTTTGACGTCACAAACACGCCCTGCGTTCGGCCAGCCACTCCACCGTTTCCCCAGGCACGCCTGTGTTTTTACCTGACACGCCTGCGTTTTTAGCACACTCCTGGAAAACGGGCAGTTACCTCCCAGAAACACTCACTTCCTGTCAATCACACACCGATCAGCAGAGCGACTGAAAAGCGTCGCTCGGCCTTGTGTGAAACTGCATAGTTTTGTGTGAAAATACGTTGCGCGTGCGCACTGCGGCCCGTATGCATGCGCAGTAATGCCGATTTTTAGCCTGATCGCTGCACTGCGAACAACGACAGCTACCGATCAACTCGGAATGACCCCCATAGTTATATTGGTTGTTATGCTGCATGTAATTTCAAAAGCAAAAGTATATAATTAAAACTATTTTTTGTAAAGGTTACTGTTTACTGATCTTAATTAACTCGGAAGGTTGCTTTTAATAAACTGTTCATGTTGCTGTGATCTATTACCCCCTTGGATTATCCCAACAATTCTTTGAATATTCCACTGTCTGAAAACTCACTTCTTATCGTCTGATATTCCCACCATTATTATGTGTAAGTTCAACAATCCAGTTGATTTACTTAATCATCTTTGTGCTTTCTAAGCTTCTGAAGAGTGGAGAAGTTGCCCATAGCAACCAATCGGTTCTACCAATAATTTTATAAAATTTATAAACACTAGTTAGGCAGAAAACAGAAAATTCAGGCGCACACTCTAAACACTAAGAACTCTAGTAATCAGAACAATTCTAATAAACTCTGCAAGTAAAGAGCACGGGACCCCCCAGGGCCAGCGCAAGCCTACACACTAACCAAGGCATCACACTAGTGAGAAATAGCAGTTTAAGTGTTAAAAGGTGTTATGTAAGAAGTAGCAGCCCAGTACTAAAAGTGTTACTTAAGAGACAAGTAGTAATTAGGATGTTAATAGGGTTACATTAGCAAAAAGCAGTTTAGGTACTAAAGTATTAAATTAAGTGTTACAGTTATGGTGCCTCAAAGCAGCACAGCCACACCAACCCAGGGGGCCCTCCGCCCCAAACCCATTCCTAATACTGACACTAGCTAAAGAAGCTGATTGGTTGCTCCGGGCAACTTCCCCTCTTGCCTACTTCCACACTGTTTAGAAGCTCTCATTAGGTATTCTTCCATCCTTTCTGAGTGGATAGAACACTTGTAATTTTCCATTTGCCTACAGCACACATGTCCAACTCTTAGGGGGAGATGGCTATATCAAATCTTCTGAAGAGGACAGGTGGAGAAGTTGCCCATAGCAACCAATCAGATTCTATCAGTCATTTTATAGAATGTTCTTGAAAAATGATAGCTTCCGTAGAAGCTCATTGGTTGCTTCACTTGTACTCTTTAGAACAGGCATTCCCAACCACGGTCCACAAGGCACACCAACAGTGCAGGTTTTAGTGATATCCAGGCTTCAGCACAGATGGTTAAATCAAAATAACTGAGCTACTAATTAAATCACCTGTGCTGAAGCCTGGATATCACTAAAACCTGCACTGTTAGTGTGCCTTGAGGACCGTGGTTGGGAATGCCTGCTTTAGAAGGTTTGATACATCTAATCTTTAGATCTTCATTTGATCATCTGCGATCCTACATGGCACTGCACTACAGATATGTTTTGATCTAAAAGTGGTAGAGTATAAGCTCTTGAGAGCAGGTTTCTTTCTACACTCTGTCTCGTGTCTTATCATCTCTGTCAATCCTGTTCTATTACTAGAATAAATCTCCTACCATGTCAAATGTACATAATCAGAGACAAGCTACCAGACTAAGGATGAGATTTATCAAAGCTCGGAGAGGGAGAGAAGGTGGAGAGAGATAAAGTACAAACCAATCAGCTCTTAACTGTCATTTTTCGAACTCAGCCTGTAACATGGCAGTTAGGAGGTACTTTATCTCTCTCCACTTTATCTCTATGCAAAATTGTATAAATCTGCTCTTAAGTAAAAATGACTAAATGCACTGTAAAGTATTGGGCTTATTTCATGTATCAGTAGCTTGATGTTGATTTCTGATTCTCTACGGACATTTTGGGGCTATATTTACCAAGCAATTAAGAGTAATTTTGCCAGCATAAATGCCAACAAAAGGTTTTATCACTGCTTTGAGCTATTTAAGAATTCTGTGCATGTGGGGGCAGCTGACGTGCATGCACTTTTCACATTGACCCAAACTAAAGCTGCTGTACCCAACCCAAAAGAGAACACTGCCAAGGAGGGAGATACCGCTGCATACCGCCAGACAGGTACTAGGTACTGATGGTTACCTGCAGCAAGAAGCAGAGATACAGTAAACAGAACCCTTGGCATTTCATAAGGCTGGCTGGCAAGCCAACTACTCGCTCTCCAGTAAGTAAAACACTATACATCATAAAGATATTTCCAATGTAATTAAGAACTCTTTCTACAGGTACAATATCTGTATACTTTCAAACAATAACTACCTTGAGAATTGGAAAAGGTTAACTATCTGACTAGCTGCCAAGTTATTCATCCCAGGGTCCAAAAGCATTTTTATAGCAATGATTTATGATCGGCAGGTCACACAGCTGGGTGTTAGGAGATAGCTTGACAAAACTCAGTGTAAAATCTGTCATGGGAACAGTGAGGAAAGGTCACCAAAGTTAAACAAAATGAGTCAGAAATAAAACTTCTAAAGTTCCTGCTGAAAAAAATGGCTTATTAGCATCTCAGGAGCTTCAATTCACAATAGTCCATTTATATAGTATGTAAAATAAATATAATATACTGACTCAAATTACACATAGCCTTGATATACAGATTTTGTATTTATTTATTTATAGGAGAGCATCTTGCAAGTATTTCTTTTTGGTAGATAATAATCAGTTTCCTTTTAGGTGTTGAACTCAGCTTCGTATATGCTGTACTGAAAACATACAGGGGGAGATGCATCAAAATTTCCAAGATAAAGAAGATTTGATACATCTCCCCCTTAAGAACTTTGCCTGTCCATTGTAAGCTAATTGCTTTCTGAAAGTGTCTGTGTACTCGTATTCAGACTATTGCATATGCAATCAGACAAATAGGCTTACTTACAGAATACTGTACATACTTTTTACCGGCGACCGGGATCCCAGCTGTCATGATCCCGACATTGGGATCCCGGCCACCAGTATGCCGTCAGTGGTGCAAGCGCTAGAAATCCCCTTGAGGGCTCGCTGCGCTTGCCAAGCTGTGGGCACGGTGGCTCACTGCGCTCCTGGACACCCGCAGAGGGAGAAAAGCCTGTGGCGCCAGTTTTCTGGCGGGGGCATTTCGCCGCCTGTTGGGATTCCGGCGTAGGCACTGTGACCATCGGGATCCCGACAGGCAGTCTCGTGATTGCCTCCCTTACTTACTAATCCCGCATCAGATACCCTGAACGGATCCACTTGCCGTGGCTATATATTTTTACTTGCAGAACAATCTACTGGCCGGAAAGTCTGGCACTTACGTATTAACGCCTGCTTATAGGGAGGATGGGTGTTATTTCAGAGCCCCAATATGTAAAATAGAAATACTTATTTTTATGTATGTTTAATGTGTTTAATACTCTGATTTCTCTCTTGAAGGGAAGGATTCATGTAGGCTCGACACTTACAGCACAAGGATAAGTACTTGTAGCCTTGGACTTTGAATTGCAATCTTTTCTTTGTGTAGTAAATCCACAGCTAACTTGTATTGACCCATAGATTCTAAGCTAAGGCCTGATTCAGTAAGGATTGCAGATTCTGCTTTTTAGCAGAATCTGCAATCCTTGCAATTGCATGCTGGGAGCCGCCCATTACAGGGTGAGGCAGCCTAGCATGCTACCCACCGCCCACCCACTGTGATGACTCTCTAATAGCTTTCATGACGCAATTAGAGTGTGGTTGCAGAAACTAGGGAAACCTCCTGCTGGCACAGCCATTTTTTTGGATCAGAGTGGCTGCGCAGCCGCCCCAAAAATGCCACCGACACGCCCCCGTTTTTCTGATGCCGCCCCAAAAATGCTAAGTCACCGCCCATCACCCCCCGCAAACGCCTCTGCCTGGCAATCAGGGTGCATGAGCAGGATGGAACCTGCACATGTGTACGTGGGCCCCGTCGCTTAAATTGCGGTCGGAACGTGTTTGAGATGCAACCTGAATACGGCCCTAAGTGACTGAACCTATGGGTAAATGTATATACAGCAGTCACAATTAGGCATTTTGAGGATTGAACAGAAATCTGCATCTGTGTAGCAGCGATAATAACATAGTTGCCTATTCTCCCTCATGCTGCAGGAAACTCCCTGAAATAGCAGCAATCTCCCTCACTCCCTGAATAGACCATCAATCTCCTTGATTACACCTTACCCCCATTATACATCTGTTACATTCTTGGGGAAAAGAAAGAAAGAAATCAGAGATACATACATTTAAATGGGCTCATCAGTGCCATTTTTGCTTTCAATGGTAATAAGGCAAAATGATCCCTATGGCTACATGCATTTTAAATAAGGTTTTTTGTGGCCACTTACAGTATATGGAACCTCTTGTAAAACACAATACATGAACAATTCCTTCAAAATATCAGTCTTTTCTTCAACAAGTAGATCTTACTAACTTTGGGGCTCATTTACATTTGTAGGTAAGTCATTTTTATGTCACACCACTCAGATGTAGCAGAACACGTCCGCGCTGATAGGTATTACTTTCACAATCTCACTGAAATACTTTTTCAAAAGCAGGCAAGTATGGATAATATGCAAATGTAAGTTACAGCGTTCACCTTGTGCACCGGACAGTGCAAGCCTTGAGACACCAACTTTGAATGACCGTAAACAGTGTAACTCCGCCAGTGGTCCTGAAGAATCCACCATCGCGTGCACCATCGAGCGTTGTACCAGTCTATGGCAGACACAATTACTCTGAACATGGCCTCTGTGGTTGCGGTTCTGTGTTTTAAGAACTGACACTCCCATAACACACCCATGAGACCGCCTTTTATTGCATTCACTTCAGGCCACCTCCCAGTCACAGTACAGGAACGCCCATGGTTTTGCTTCGCCAGTTCTAATGCCTACACCTCCATACACAACAGAGGAACGCATGCATCATAGAGGTTTTTAGGACTCATTCCTGCTTCCAAGATGCCTGCATTTGCTTGTATCCTGTGACCACCAGAGTGGCGCAAGCCCTCAGCATGCTATCGAGCACTGGTACAATAAATAGTGGCCAGTTGGAAATTCATTGACTCCAAGATATTTTGCAACATCCTGTCCACACATACCCAGAAACGGTTCCAAGTGATGGGGTAAGAACCTAGTAGAACAAGTGGTCCCAGGTGCCCATGTATGAGTCTGGTGGTGGCAGCAACTTAACCACCCACAATGCATTAGGAGGAACCAGTATCAGTCTGATGGTGAGAGGGAGTGAAGAAATAAGCTCCCACTCAGGGTCGCTGAAGAAATCAAGTGACCCTATGCCTATCTGTACCTGTGGCAGGACATCTGGCCACAGGTGATACAATATGAGTCTTGGAACCAACTCAAACTGAGCCCCTTTGTTGTTTATAGCTGATACATCATAGAAAATGAATGGGCAATACTGTAACGAGTAATAACAATTTTCAATTGTTTTTATTGACTTATGCTGCAATCTGAAAATCACCTATCAATATAAACAGACAACTGCAAATTGGAATATAGACTTGCAATGCATATCTTTTTTTATAAAGAACTGTCTGTTTTTACTTTAGAGCAGAAATAATTTTGCTACTATTGTATGGAAGACAAAGCGTTCCTATAGCTTAATTTTAATTCTCTGACATCCCTGTTATTAAAAGGCCTATCCTGGCTGTAATGACAAGTCAGAATCATATTCATGCAGTTTCGTGAATGAATGACTTCCAAGTATATACAGGTAGTGTTCATTTCGATCTATATAAGTGAAGAAGACATTACAAGATCAATACTGAGTGTGGTGAATAATAATACTAAATTGTCATACTTAAGTGGAATTTCAGCAGCAACTGTTTAGAACACAATGATGGGCTTTTGTATGAAGTTTGATGTTGAACACGGATGTTACACTATTGTAGACCATTGTCTATCTACTTGGCGCAGGGTGTGCGATGAGTACCCTACTGCACCAAAAAAAAAGTATATATTAAAGGAAAAATTATGTAAAGCGGGAAGGAGAAGAGAATATTTTATAAATGCTATTGACATGATTTCATCTTGGAATTTACTGGTCATCCTTGGGCAAACGCAGGATTTCTGGAGGGGGGTTTCCAAATGTTTGATTCTAGAGCAATTGTTCCCAGCCCGTGAAGGATGCATAATTTGCATGCAACAAGCCATAGTCTGCCCCAAAGAAAGTGCAGTTTATGTAATACTTCAGTACTTCAGACATATGCAGGCCCAATGCTCACGGTAAGCCACTTATCAGATTCTCTCTCTGGTGCGATGACTGAGCACGCAGATCCATAGACACAAACACACAGCAGACTTGGTAGGAAGATCTGCTGGCAGCAGCTCCTTTACCCCTACATACTGGTTGTAGTGGCCACTGGCCAGCAGTGGGGAAGAGGGGTTTCCGGGCAACTGTAAACCCTCCCTGTGTTTGCCTATGTCATCAGATTTCATTTCTCAGCATACAGTAGTTAACTAAACAGCAATATCTCATTCTAATTGGTGGCTATCTTGGAAAATATTACCAAGCAATAGATGAAACAATCCCTCTCCATAGGCAAACGCAGGTGGGTTTCCGGTTGCCCGGAAACACTCCTTCTCTTGGCGAATGGCTCACATTTTGACAATAGCAATGGTATAAAATATAATTACTAGAGCTGCTGCCACATCATGTAAGTTAAGAGACAGAGCAGAGCTGATGCACATGCCTAATGGTAGCATCTTCTTCCAAGTTTGTTGTGTGTGGATCTAAGCACTCAATCAGTGCACTGGACCAGGAAGAAGAGACAGGAACCTTATCATGAGGTGGGAGAATGTGTGCTGAGAAAGTGCAGTGCTGGTTCCATTGTGTTTGCGTATTTATTTATTTATTTATTTAATTACAGTATGTTTAACCTTTTCATGACCACTCATCTTATTTATATTATTTCAATGTTTGATACAGTCTATACTATAGACCATCAATAGTGTTACATAGTAATACTGTATTCCATGTTCTGCAGAGTGGTAGATTGTGGATTACATTTGGAAACCACCCTCTAGAAATCCTGCGTTTGCCACTGCTCTCAGTGTCAGTGAGCTAGAACCAGTCCATGACTGCACTGACTTCACTGTGATTGGCAGTGACTTCCTATTCAAGTCCTACTGTCAGTCAAAGACACAAAAGACAGTTGCATTGGGAGGTGTTTCTTACCTTCGGGACTGCCAGACTGGGCATCCTCCCTGCCTTTGGCACAGCCAAATAACGGGGCTGCAGCCGATGCAATCCATAGAAGCAAGGGGTTTGCGCATGCGCAGTTGCACCGCGGCATCTATACATGTGCCGGTACTGGCAGCTGCTGGATCCAATGCGCAGGTGTCGGAACCAGATGCTGGCAGCTGGCTGTTTGCTCTATGGGCACGGGGTAGAGGCAGTCCCCTTACTAAATGTAAGTAGGAGCCGCCGCTGCACAGGGGTCAATCTAATTAGGTGAGAGTTGGGTCCTGGAGAGGGCTGGCAGGGCTAAAGGAAACTTTGCCCTGAGCCATACGTACCTACTATGAAGGTCTACACTTCAGGAGAAGCCAGGAGAGGAGAAGCTGCTGGACACTTTGGGGGTCTGGTCCGGGTTGCCACGTTATTAAACCCCACAATTTGCAGGTTTGCGAAGAAGAGGCAGGACTAAATGACACAGTTTAGCATCATTTAGCTCCACCCCTCCATACGGAGCCACGAATCCTGGGTATAATCTCCTTATTATGCCTATTTCACTAGGAAGCAGGTGGGATATGGGAGATCAGCCTACTCTTCCAGGGGTGCAGGGGAATACTCAAAAAATCGCAGGTCTCCCGCAACTTCCAGGAGAGTAAGCAAGTATGCTCTAAGGGCCTGATTCATGTTTGTAAGTAAAGCAAAAAAGCAAGCAACTGAGCAAAACCATGATGCACTGCAGGTGGGTAAATGTAATATGTGCAGAGAGATTTAGATTTGGGTGGGGTGTGTTTAAATTGCAATCTAAATTGCAGTATAAATATAAAAGCTGTCTAACATTTGTGGGCTACATGCAGCGGTGGCTGCTGCCCCTAGGCTGCAGTGCCGACCAAAGTGTGCAGGGGGTAGCTGGCTAGCACACATGAACATACATGTTAAATTGTATGTAACATATGTGCTGGCATTCTTACCTGGGGACCGGCAGCCACCGCACGCATGGAAGACAGACACACACTGCTCAGCCTATCAATAAGCCCGCCCCCAGACTCCTGTAAAACCAGCCAATGGGAGTCTGATGCAGGCTTAGCTGTGTGACCGATTTTTCTGCTATTGAATATCGGGGACGGATCTCTAAGCCCAAAATGGCGTCTAAATTATTTATTATTATTATCCTTTATTTATATGGCGCCACAAGGGTTCCGCAGCGCCCAATTACAGAGTACATAGATAATTAAACAGGAAGACAGCAACTTACAGTTGTTAGGATTTTATCTTGGACCGAGCGCTGTCTGTTCTAATGTTCTATGCAATGTGTGGCAACTAAAAAAATGATGTGCAATGTGTAACAACCAAAAATAATAAAATAAAATGAAAATCTAATTGAAAAAAATTGAAGAAAATATAAAATAAGAAAATGAAATAAAAATAAAAATAAAAATAAAAAAATGAAAATAAAAATAAAAATAAAGATAAAAATGAAAATAAAATTAAAATAAAATTAAAAATAAAAATAAAAATAAAAAAGAGAGGGTTAGGAAGGTGGGGAAGGGAAGGAAAATAGTGCAATGTTTACAGCTCCTTTGTTGGAGCTTTAGTTGGAGCTTTTAGACACTAGTTCAGGAGAGGAAACAGTCTCTTAATAGAAAAAACTATCCCTATCTTACCCTGTTAGTTTCTTCTTTGCTGAGGCCGTGACCGGGAGTAGCTTCCGGTAGTGTTGGTGATGTTTGTTCCTGTCAGCTTGGTAAGTCAGTCCTGCCTTGGTGCTGGGCTTTGGCTGCTTTCCACTTGCTGTGCTGTAGCCGCTGTTTAGAGCCGACCTGCCGTGACCGGAAGTTCGGGTCTTCACTTCCGGTAGTTCGAATGCTGGCGGCGGAGGTGGCGATGTGAAATGTCCTCTGTGTCTGCTCCTTCTTGTTCCAACGCGTTTCGAATCCAGAGCTGGATTCTTTCTCCTGGATTCGAAACGCGTTGGAACAAGAAGGAGCAGACACAGGAACAAACATCACCAACACTACCGGAAGCTACTCCCGGTCACGGCCTCAGCAAAGAAGAAACTAACAGGGTAAGATAGGGATAGTTTTTTCTATTAAGAGACTGTTTCCTCTCCTGAACTAGTGTCTAAAAGCTCCAACTAAAGCTCCAACAAAGGAGCTGTAAACATTGCACTATTTTCCTTCCCTTCCCCACCTTCCTAACCCTCTCTTTTTTATTTTTATTTTTATTTTTAATTTTATTTTAATTTTATTTTCATTTTTATCTTTATTTTTATTTTTATTTTCATTTTTTTATTTTTACTTTTTATTTTTATTTCATTTTCTTATTTTATATTTTCTTCAATTTTTTTCAATTAGATTTTCATTTTATTTTATTATTTTTGGTTGTTACACATTGCACATAATTTTTTTAGTTGCCATACATTGCATAGAACATTAGAACAGACAGCGCTTGGTCCAAGATAAAATCCTAACAACTCACCTCTAAACAACCTGAGCAGCTTCACATCACAGCGCAGCCTACTATACAATTTTTTTCTAGCAACTTACAGTTGATGACAGTATAGGACAAGTACAGGGTAAATAAACATAGTTACATCAGCAGATGACACTGGAATAAGTATCAGGTGGCAGAAGACTGCTGGATGTGGTACAGTTGAAGATTATTAAAGTAAGACAAAGGATAAGCACATGAGGGAAGAGGGCCCTGCTCGTGAGAGTTTACAATCTATAGGGGAGGGGTAGACAGATAGGGGTGACACAGATGGGGTACATAGAGATCGTGCATATTAGCATATTTTCCCAAATTGCACAGCGAGTGAAATAGCATCTGCAAATGCATCTGTGTACAGCTCAGGCCCTTAGATCAATACATACATTGTCCTAACAATTTCTATACATGTTTTATATTATGTAAAAGCAGACGATTCCAGCATAACTCTTCAAATATAAATAAATAATTTTCCACCCACTTCCAGATTTTATTATGGCAGCTACCAGTCCACATTGTCTGAATTGGTGGCATGTAGGCACTACAAGTCAATACATATTACTCATGTATCACCGTCAACTGCATCTGACATATAACACAGTACTGTAGTACTAGAATTGTTTGATTTCTTTGGGTTTTTTCTAGGGATGTGCGCCGGCCCAAATCTTGGGTTTCGGTTTTGGACCTGTATCGCCTTCATTTTTGAATCTGCTTTGGTTTTGCCAAAACCGCCCTTGCAGGTTTTAGTTTTGGATCTGTATTTTTTTAGATAAAATCATAAAAATAGCTAAAATCACAGAATTGTAGCCTGTATTGTTTCTACAGTATTAATAACCCCAGGAACATTCATTTCTGCTCATTTCCAGTCGGTTTTGACCACCTCAGAATATTGTTTTCATCTAGCGTCGGATCTTGCAGGTTTTGGATTTCAAATAACTGAACCGCAGCCGAGACTCTGCGCAATTACACTCCCTTTCTGCCACGATGTCTGGAAATATGTTTAATTAATACAAAAATTAGTTGTGTATATTGTTCAAAAACATACATATTTATTTACATGGTATATACCTTGCGTAAAGCTTGCTAAGGCAACTTGAGGCACTCCACCTGTTGTTGGCAAACTACTCCAATGGGTGGATCCTTCTCCAGGTTAAACATGTCTTTCAGGAATTGATCCTACATTGAGGCTGAAAATAATCTGTACAAAATATATTTTTCATTGATTGTACTGTGGTCAAAATTACCTGGAATTTAATGTTATTGGGGATAATAATACTCTAGGACAGTGGTTTCCAAACGTTTTGGAATCACGGCACCCTAGAATATCAGAATTTTTTTCACGGCACCCCTAGGCCAAAAATTTCTTATTGAGAAATTTAGAAAGAAATATTACATTAAGTAGATCGCGTTTATATGTCATCCTTAGGGTCAGTTGTTTGGTGAGGGACAAGATCTGCTTCTGTTTGGCCACATATTTTATGACTGGCAGCCACCAGCACTGGTTTTGCCTATTATATTGACCATGAATAATTTGAATTGGTCCTGGACCACCAACCCAGGGCACCCCTGCAAGTGTCCCGAGGCACCCCAGGGAGCCACAGCACACAGTTTGGGAACCTCTGCTCTAGGAACAAAAAAAAAGGCCAAATCATGTGATTTTACCTTTTTTGTAAATGAAAAAAATATGAAGCCAAAATCAGCAAAAATGGTCTGACACAGATCTTTATCAATAACTAGATCAGGGGCCCAAGGGAGGTAGAGTATGTATGTAATGGAAGGAAGGTTTGATAAGTAATTTAAATTGGTTGATTTAAAAAAAAATTATCATTGGGGGCATTGGTGATGGTCTTTATTGCATACAGTGCATCCAGAAAGTATTCACAGCGCTTCACTTTTTCCACATTTTGTTATGTTACAGCCTTATTCCAATATGGAATAAATTCATTTTTTCTCTCAAAATTCTACACATAATACCCCATAATGACAACGTGAAAAAAGTTTTTTTGTGATTTTTGCAAATGTATTTAAAATAAAAAACTAAGAAATCACATTTACATAAGTATTCACAGCCTTTGCTCAAAACTTAGTTGATGCACCTTTGGCAGCAATTACAGCCTCAAGTCTTTTTGAATATGATGCCACAAGCTTGGCACACCTAACTTTGGGCAGTTTTGCCCACTCCTCTTTGCAGCACCTCTCAAGCTCCATTCTGACTGTTACGAATCCTACTTTTACTTTTTGTTTGATTTTACATGCCCTGACTTAAGCCATCTATGCCCTAGGGCACTGGCGTTAGTATATGCAGCACTAGTATGTGCTTCGTGCTCTCCTCTTAATTGTTTGTCCTCCATATCTATCAACATACACGAACCATCTGGAGTACAGCATGCACCACAATTTGTACAAAAAATGTACCACCTACAGTGTCACAATAAATGTATGAGTCAGAGATAATAATCTAACAATACAGTTTAATTTCACCAACAGTGTTGCACAATACATGTATGAGTATGAAATAAAATATATTACTGTTGTACTATTTGCACCCACTGTGTGTTTCTCCTGTAGTGACTTTATGAGGAGAATGAGTGTGATAGACAGTGGTGCAGGATCACTGGAAGCGTGTATCACTGATAGTCTCAGGTCCCTGAGGAGATAAGTGGAAGATTTGTATCTCACACTGTTGCGCTCTAACACAGTGAATAAGATGATGCTGATCATAAGCAGTAGTAGTAGCCTTGGGGGCCATTTTGGTATAAGGAATGAAGCCTCCCTGGAGGAGCAAGATGGAGTCTGCACAGTAGCGCTCTCCATCTCCAACAAAAAGCATCAGCACAAGAGAGCCAAAGACTCTGTCACTGGGTCAGAGCCTTTGCGATCTTCTGCAGGTATAGGGGAGCCCAACGCACAAAGGGGGTGTGATAAAGACAGCACCCCCTCAGTCATTAATATGCCTCTGCAGCTAAACAGTTGTGTGTCCTGAGCCTTGTTTTTCCACAACATTCCGCTGGCTGTGACTGAATTCTATCAACCTCTTTTTATTTTACCTGCAACCCTAAAATAGCTCATCAATAATTAAACAGAAGTGCACAGCACAAAGGCAAGTGCTTGGGGATTCTAATACCTTTAGCCCAGCACTGTCATGTTACCATTATAACAACGTGACACTGAATACGATTTCACAATATTGTTCTAGATTTCTATTAAATGTGTACAAAGGACTGATAATCACAATCCTTGGTTGAACATATCTCATATCTCCGTATGGAATTTATCATGCCTCATCCTACCTAAAGCTCTTGAGTAATATAGGATAGGAAAAACTACATATACTGTATTTAAAGATGTATTAAAGCTCCAGTTTTTAGAAAAAAATTTGCTCAGCACGATTTCTATGGTAACTAATTGCTAATCACAAGTGTCAACATCAGCGTTTCTACAATCAGTGCATTTCATACAGAATTTACTGTCCGCCAGTGACTAATTATCAGCCAGGAAGTTGGGAATACACGGGACACGAAGTTATGGAATGGAATTATTACAACAGGAAGGGAAGTGGGGGCTGAGCAATGTCTTACATGAGCAATGAGCACGGTCTTACATAGAAAGCACACCTTATTTATGGAGGAATTGCGTTTTATTTCCCAAATGGATACAGACAACCCTTCTATATGAATGTATAAATCTGAATAATAACTGCCATATTACATTCCATATGATATGTGAGCACTAACATACCTATAATAGGGGTAAGATGTGCAATACACAGGCCTTATCTTCTCTTATATAACCCCTGAATGTGAGTATACGCCTGGGAATTTCAGATGAATAAAGAGGCACAGGTTAGTGGGAACACATGTATGCACAGGGATGTATTTATGTGAACGGCGGTCAGGAGGTCACCGGTCACAATATCTCCAACTACATCCCGAAGCCAACTAAAAGGGACTATTCCCACTCGTGTGTGTCCATGACACCCATAGAGTGGGAGTAGAACCTGTGGCGAGCGTAACCAGCACCCAAAACTCCACGAAAACTCCAAATCGCTGTGATACAGGTTGAGTCTCCAATATCCAAAATGCTTGGTACCAGAAGTATTTTGGATATTGTATTTTTCTGCATTTTGTAATATTTGCATACCATAATGAGATATCTTGGGGATGGGACCCACGTCTAAACATAGAATGCATTTATGTGTCATATACACCTTACACACATAGCCTGAAGGTCATTTTATATAATATTTTTAATAAACGTGTGTATTAAACACAGTTTGCATACATTGACCTATCACAAATAAAAGGTGTCACTTTTTCAGCGATGCCCCAAAAAAATTTGTATTTCAGAATATTCCGTATTTTGGAATTTTGGATATGGAAGACTCAACCTGTATAAGCTAAGTCCATTTTTGAGGCTTTAACACAAATATTGAAAAATATGCAATTACTGTATACCATGATGGTGTCTTCTTCTTATTATTCGTCTTCTTCTTGCTTCTTTTTCTTCTTCCTCTTATTCTTCTGCTTTCTTCTTCTTCTTCTTCTTCTTCTTCTACTTTCTTCTTTTTCTACTTCTTTCTTCAATCTTCCTAATCATTATTTATTTCTTTTAACTTTAGATTTTCAGGGAAAATGTATTTTAGAAAATGATGCTTATAACCTAGTGATTTACCCCCTGTAACATTTCACACAGGTGATGTCAGTGGTTTTCAATGTTTCATTATTGCCAAACTACAGTAAAAGGCTTTATTTTATTTTTTTATTTTTTTGTGCATCAGATAGAAATCTTACCATCTATTTCCTAAGCATTATAGGTTGACATAGTGAAGAGAAAAAAATAATATGCTTAAAAGTTTTGTATTATAACCAGGATTAATAGATATGATTTGCCAGATCACCATCTCGTTGTGACATGTATGTTCTCGCTGTGTGCACATGGGATTCCATAGGGTGCTCCAGTTTCCATCTACAGACACAAAATGTGCGCTGGTTTGTTAGTTGCCTTCACGCTATGGGGCTATTTCTGAGTCACACACAGTAGCTGTAGCTGCAGGAGCCTGATTTACTGCCTTATGCTAATGTGAGAATCCGTAAAGCTAACGTGGGGGATAGTGCGCGTGCCAGCAGAAACCGGTGCCGCCCAATGATTTTACTTGACACAGGTGGTTACGTGCTTTGCCACCAACCAGGCAGTGGTGCCTAAAGGCGGGTGTTACTATTTACCCTGGACTGCCACCCCCACTCCGTCCCCCCCCTGCTGATAGCGCC
The DNA here is from genome assembly GCF_028390025.1 of Pseudophryne corroboree. NCBI lineage: Eukaryota > Metazoa > Chordata > Amphibia > Anura > Myobatrachidae > Pseudophryne > Pseudophryne corroboree. The sequence continues at coordinate 843,507,099 of NC_086447.1, read as the reverse complement.
ACCCCCCAGTCACCGCCCATCACCTTTCTGCCACCTCTCTGTTACCATCTGACCCGATCGCAACAGCAGTGTCGGACTGGGGCATGAAAGGCCCACCAGGGAAATGCATTGGTAGGGGCCCATGTTTAGGGGTGTGGCCAGTTGCCACAGAGGCTTGGCTAACCATTAGAGAGTGCAGGGTCTGGGCCGCTTGATAATTGATAACAGAAATGCTCTGTAGAAAATACACCGTAGTCCTGTGCAGTATAAGGTAACATATATAATGAATAATTCAAGTGCACAGTCTGGAACCTGATCTCTAGAGAAAGAGGTGGGCCCCCAGGTGGTTGGGCCCATTGCTGGTTTCCCCTGTGGGCCAGTCCAACACTGCGCAACACCGCCTTTGCGCGCACCCTCTGTAACTAATGTGTTGTAGGGGTTTTCAGCAAATTCCACATATGCACAGTTGCAAAAAAAAAAGTTCAACTACATGAACATCGGCATCACATACGCATTGCATGTGAGTCAATACGACCCAATGTGTGTATATGCGCCTGTGGGAGAGAACTAGATTGTAAGGTCCATGTGGTCAGAAACTGATGCAAATTAATGAACATTCTCTAACTCTAAAGAGTTACAGAATATATTGGCCCTACACAAATAAGGACTATTAGTAACAGTAATAGTAATAATTAATATAGATTAATATAATGCAATCCTGCAATATATTCTTTGATTTGCTGTCCATTATTTGTAATCTTAGCTGTGTATGTCCCAACCTTGAATCACAGATGATTTCTATTCTGAAAACCCCACTAAAGAGCATTCACAAAGCATACACACTGGTGCTTCATCAGGATACAGAAAATAATAACACAGGAATACACAAGCACACATACAGTAGCTGATGACAAAGTTACTGCTATCAGCCAGCTAATGAAAGGCTGCATACAGAGAGAGAGCGCACGACTGCATTCTACATCAGACACAGAATGGCTGATGACTAAAATAGCCTTCCGTGCATTCCACTACCATGAATATATCGTATGTGCGAACACTTTACAATGACTAAATGGTAAATGACACGTTCCTTTTATAGCATTCCATGTAACGTTTGGGATGTGTTTGCAGCACATAATAAAACGGCTTTTATTTATGCAGTGGTAGCGCTCTCATCTGTACTCTCACTTTTGTAACTTACCAAGGTTATTGGGAATGAAGGTCATTTTCTTCAAGCATCTTGTGGACAGTAATTTGCTTTGCTCCGATATATGACAAATGGATCGTTACTATGAGGATCTATTTATTTTAGGTCCAAGAAAAACAATTTAGACCAAGACTTTGGAGAAATGCCTTAGATAAGGAAATACATAACCTATGTTGAACCTTTGTGTACACTTGTTCTTAATGGATGCACCTGAGCAGAAAGTACTCTATAATACAATAATATACAACACTATACAATCAGGGCAGCCACCAGGGAGGGACTGTGGGGACTGGTGTCCCGGGCCCTTACAAAGAGAGGGGCCCACCCCTATTTCCTACCGCCGATACTTGGAGAATTGCGCCAGGTGTGTACAACAACAACAGGCTGATGCGCAGGGAGGACTTCTTAAATCAAGCCTTCCCTGTGCATCAGCTCTCTGTAAATCATTCCTGCAGGTCCGCAACTCTCCACCTATATGTAATATCACAATGTATGACATCACATAGAGGTGGAGCGGTGGAGCAGAATCTGTTTTTGGGGGGAGGGCCCTGTCTATTTTGTCAGTCCCAGGCTCCACAATTTCTGATGGCAGCCCTGTATACAATATTATACAATACTGCTATTTCGCAGCCTCTTCACCCAGAAACTTTATGCCCCATTGTGTCATATATGAGATTTCTGCCTTCAGGATTTTTTTTAATTAACTTTGGAAAATCTTTTAAAATGGAAAATAACTTATTTGATATTTTTGTTAGCCTCAGAAGCAACATCACAGTGAAATTAAAGCTGTAATTCTACATTTTCAACATACGTAAGATGAAGTACATTTTTCATGGATGCGCTCCTGTGATATAAATGAGACTTGTATTTACATGCCATGCTTATTTGAATTGTGCTAGGTAACGGCAACTTTATCTTTAATTAGTTATTCCTAGCATATACTAAAGCAGGATTTCACTGTGTATTAGTGGGGGTATAGTGGTCTGTTGATGTTCACACCTAGAACCAACCTTTTGTTGTGGGTGGAGTTTCAGAGGGTGTGGGCTGCTAGCAATCAAGCCTGTATCCATGTGTGCATGTATATTTAATTAGTATAGATGTAGGCTGCAAGCCTCTTGGCTGCAAAGCATCTTAGCTGTTAAGTATATTAGTGCAAAGTATGAGGATATGAAATTTGGAGATATAAGGAGATGAACATGAGAGAAAAAGAAGGACAGCAGACTATCTTCCCCACCTCCACAAAAGAACTGCAATCAACATACTATAGTGAGTTACCTAATCCACAACCACCAACGCCTGCACAGCCTGGAGACTGAACTACCTGTCTGATAAAGTAACAGCCCTACTACTCTCCCACATTGCTTCTTGCTCCTCATTTATACTATCTACAACCACTGTGCAACCATCTCAGCCTTTCCGTTCCTTCCATTATTTCTCCCAAAATCCTGTTTGCACTGTCTTTGCTTTTATTACACCTCACCTTCTCATTGTTCATTCGATATTACACCCACTCCATTCTATTCCTCAGAACAACACTACTGTACTGGAATTATGGCTCCTCGATCCTGTCCCATACCATTCCTCACTGCCAGGTCTCATCCCCCAATTTCTAGATCACCCACATTCACTCAGAACCCAGCCAACCTAATCCCCATCTAACAAAGTAAAAATGTACACGTGCGCTGTCAACAGCAGCTGGTATAGGGATGGTCTAAAATCCCTTAATACATAGCAAATACAAGAAAACAGGTGATTATACAAGCGCTGGCTGAATTACATAAATAATGAATGGACGGTTGGTTTAAAATGAAAATAATCTGCTTTTATTATCTAAAATAACTAAGAGTATAAAATCCCTTCTCTAAAATATGCAGATGCAAAAATAATAAACAGTACATGGATTATTGCCACCAATAGAGATGTATATGTATATTGCAATACAAGAGAAGTTCCACTTCTGTACTCCTGTATAGTTCAGGAAACTTGGCTAGGACACTTTCCCGTGTAAACAGTCACTAGGTATACAATGGGTTTACCGGATATGTTGAAGCATAGATCCCATGATGTAGCATCAGCCTTAGGTGGAGTCCACTCTGTTGTGATTTTAAATACTGCTACATCTTGGCACACTTTTGGACACCTGCTCCATTTTGGGACTTTGCACTACAGCACTTTAAATTCCGGATCAGCCCTCCAGCCATAATTGGACTCAACCCAGCTGTTAGGCGCCGTGGTCCGCGATGTCCTCGCGGCCCGGTGCCTAGCAACTAGGGACGCCAAGCGTGCTAGCCGCCGGGTCCCTAGCAACGCTGGGACGCCGTGCGCACTGAGCCGCCGGCTCCCTAGCAACGCTGGGACGCCGGGCGCGCTGAGCCGCCTAGACCCTAGCAACGGGGACGCCACGGGCGGACCACGCTCCACGTTGCAGGGTCAATCAAGTTAACCACACATACACTTGTCTTCTGGTCGTGCAGCAAGGCAGCTGCATGGCATTTATGCTAATCAGGCTCTGAACATCTGATTGGAGGACTCCCTGTTAAATACCTTCTCAGTGCTTCACACAGACGCCGGTAATAGCTTCCTGCATGCTGCTTAGGTTTGCTGAACGTCTGTTCCAGTCCTGCTGTGTCCGGTCATTCCTGTCCTCAGAGTTCCTGAATCTTGGAGTTGTCATCTCATCCCAAGGAGTCTTCTGGTCCTCAATTGCCCGCAATAGTCGCCGGAGGATCTCGTGTGGTTTTCGTGAGTTGCGGCTCTGCCGCGTGCTGCGGCCTAGCCCGCTTCATTTTGTATTCTGTTTCGGAGCATTTGCGGAGGTTTCCGCTTCCACAAGTCCTCTCCGGAACTCGGCGGTGCCGGGTAGGAGAGTGGACAAGTGGGTATTTTGGTTGTCCTTTTCCCTGGCGGTTTTCCGCACATATTCTAGTTTTAGGTTAGTTTGTAGTTCCTGGCTTTGTTGTTTAGTTAGAGGGCCCCTTGTTATCACCCTGTCTCGGATTTCTCTTTGTCTCCCATTAAGACCTGAGGGGGCATCGGAGTTGGGCAGACGTAATCCGCCCTTCAAGCGCGGCTGCCATGGGCTCAAGCAACCATAGTCTCGCAAGAGATTTCTGACAGCACGGGCGAGACAACGGAGTTAGGGCGCCAGGGGCTATTCCCGTTCCCGCTCCCTTTCCCAGCATTACGTTCCAGTGCTCAGGTCCTTGCTATAAGATCTCCCCAGACCAGAGTGCTGGAATCATAACATTATTACCGGCCATACCAAAACTTAAAATTAAACGGGGTTTAATTTTTTCTCATTCTGTTTTTGTGAGAGTTTATCGGCCTCATGAATCCGACAGGTTTAGGGCCAAATCCCGGTCAGCTCTTAGTCAACCAGATTCAAGAACTTACTCAGATGGTTCAGGATCTTTCTCTTCGGGTGAGATCGCAGGAAGATCTTTTGCGAGCCTCCCCGAAGGTAGTCCCTGAACCAAAGATGCATTTGCCCGACCGTTTTTCCGGTGACAGAAAAGATTTTTTTAATTTTAAAGAAGCCTGTAAGCTTTATTTTCGTTTAAGACCTACATCCTCTGGTACCGAATCTCAGCGGGTTGGGATTATTATTTCTTTACTCCAGGGGGATCCTCAGACCTGGGCATTTGGTTTAAAAGCTGAGGATCCTGCGTTGTTATCTGTAGACGCCTTTTTTAAGTCATTAGGGCTCTTGTATGATGACCCAGATAGAGAGGCGTCCGCTGAGAGTCATCTGCGCGCTCTCAAACAAGGTAGAAATCCAGCGGAGGTTTATTGTACCGAGTTTCGCCGTTGGTCGAACGACTGTGGCTGGAATGACCCGGCCCTGCGCAGTCAGTTTCGCCTCGGTTTATCTGAATTTTTTAAAGACAGTCTCCTCCAGTACCCCGCTACTGAGACTCTCGATAAACTCATGGAGCTTGCTATAAAGATTGATCGTCGTCTCCGAGAGCGGAGGGCTGAAAGAGGAACAACTGTAAGGTCTAGTCCTTGTGTTTATACCTTCCCAGAGGACGTCGAGGAGCCCATGCAGATCGGTCTCTCCCGGCTGTCTCCTGAGGAAAGAACCAGAAGACAAAAATCCGGTCTTTGTTTGTACTGTGGGGATAAGGGACATTTTGCTCGTAACTGCCCGAACAAGTCGGGAAACGCTCTGACCAGGTGAATTGTGAGGGGGTTCACTTAGGTCTGCAGCTTATCTCTTCAAACAACTTTCTATTAGTCCCTGTTAAGGTTTCCTTTGGCAGCCTCAGTTCTTTGGTGTCGGCTTTTGTCGACAGTGGAGCTGCAGGAAACTTTATGGATTTAACTTGGGCTAAGTCCTTAGGCATTCCACATTTACCGTTAGATAGATGTATCACCATGCACGGCTTAGATGGGGGTCCGCTTTCCAATGGGGTAATTACTCACCGTACACCTCCAGTAGTACTTACAGTAGGAGCCTTACATTCTGAAGATATTGAATTCTACCTTACATATTGCCCGGCAGTTCCTGTTGTTTTGGGTCACCCTTAGCTTGCCTTTCATAATCCCACCATTGATTGGCGGTCCGGGGAGATTTCCCAATGGGGTACTTTTTGTGTTAAAGAATGTATTTCGTATCCAGTCAGAGTTGCAGCAGTCGTCCCAGAGCTCATTCCTGTGGAATACCAGGAGTTTGCCGATGTCTTCTCCAAAGGCAATGCGGACATTCTGCCTCCCCATCGGCCCTATGATTGTGCAATTGAGCTAGTTCCAGGTGCCACTTTGCCTAAGGGGAGATTATATGCCTTGTCCGGGCCAGAAACCACGGCCATGAATAATTATATTCAGGAAAGCCTAAAGAAGGGATTTATTAGACCATCGAAATCTCCTTTAAGTGCTGGTTTTTTCTTTGTGGAGAAAAAAGATGGCTCGCTTAGACCATGCATTGTTTTTAAGGCTCTGAATAAGATCTCCGTTAAAAACACCTATTCTTTGCCGTTAATTTCTGTGCTTTTTGATCAGTTACGTTCCGCCGTGATTTTTTCTAAAATTGACCTTAGGGGAGCTTACAACCTCATCCGAATTAAATCTGGGGATGAGTGGAAGACGGCTTTCAGCACTCAGTCGGGTCACTATGAATACCTGGTGATGCCGTTCGGCCTGTCAAATGCTCCGGCAGTTTTTCAAGACCTCATTAACGATGTTCTCCGTGACTTCCTAGGGAAATTCGTGGTCGTTTATTTAGACGACATCTTGATTTATTCTGAATCGATGGAACAACATGTTACCCAGGTGCGTCTGGTTCTTCAAAAGTTACGTGAGAATCATTTATATGCCAAGCTGGAGAAGTGTGATTTTCACATCACAGAAGTATCTTTTTTAGGGTACATAATTTCTCCCCAGGGATTTTCCATGGAACCGAAGAAGCTCCAGGCCATCCTTAATTGGGCGCAACCCACTAATTTAAAAGCAATTCAGCGCTTTTTAGGGTTTGCAAATTATTATAGGCGGTTCATTCATTCTTTTTCTGACCTGGTTGCTCCAATAGTAGCTCTGACTAAAAAAGGAGCGGATCCTTCCAATTGGTCGCATGAAGCTGAGTTGTCATTCCAGGCCTTGAAACAAGCCTTTGTCTCGGCTCCTGTCCTCAGACATCCTAATCCGGAATTGCCCTTTATTGTGGAGGTTGATGCCTCAGAGGTTGGAGTGGGGGCTGTCCTTTCTCAAGAAGATCCGGAGTCTCTGGAGTTACATCCTTGTGCCTTTATGTCCAGGAAATTGTCCTCCGCTGAATCCAACTATGACGTTGGTAATCGGGAGTTACTGGCATTAAAATGGGCTTTCGAGGAATGGAGGCATTGGCTGGAGGGAGCTAGACATACTATTTCGGTTTTAACTGATCATAAGAACCTGCAATATTTGAATCAGCTAAACGGCTTAATGCTCGGCAGGCACGTTGGGCATTATTTTTTACTCGTTTCAGGTTTATCATCACTTTCAGGCCTGGTTCCAAGAATACGAAAGCTGATGCCCTGTCACGTAGCTTTCTTCCGGTTCACAATAGCAATCCTGTTGTTACCCCCATAGTTCCATCTTCGGTCATCCGGGCAGGCCTCACACAGGATTTATTTACCCAGTTAAACTAGCTTCAACACCAAGCTCCTAGACTTACTCCTGCTGGTCGTCTTTATGTCCCTGAATTTTTGAGAGCCACTGTTTTAACTGAGTTTCATGACAACAAAGTCTCAGGGCATCCGGGTATCACTAAGACCTTGGAGTTAGTCTCTCGCTCAGTGTGGTGGCCTAGTCTTTCTAAAGACGTTAAGGAATTTGTCCATTCCTGTCAGGTTTGTGCACAGCATAAGGTTCCTCGTTCGTTGCCTATCGGGCAACTCATGCCTTTAACTGTTCCTCTCAGGCCATGGTCTCATATCTCCATGGATTTCGTGGTTGACCTTCCCCTTTCAGCCGGATTCCGAGTCATTTGGGTGGTAGTGGACCGTTTTAGTAAAATGGCTCATTTTATTGCTCTTCCCCGATTGCCTTCTGCTCAAGGGTTGGCAGTTTTGTTCCTCCGCCATGTGTTCAGGCTTCATGGTTTGCCCACTGATATTGTTTCTGATCGGGGTCCACAATTCATCGCATAATTCTGGAAATGTTTTTGTGCCTTATTGAAGATGAAACTGTCTTTAACATCTGGTTATCACCCACAGTCTAACGGGCAAACCGAACGAGTCAACCAGTCATTAAAACAATATTTACGTTTGTATTCAGCCAAACTCCAGAATGATTGGTCCGAGTTTCTCCCTTTGGCTGAATTTGCTTATAATAACTCTTGTCATTCCTCCACCAAAGAGTCTCCATTCTTTTCAGTTTTTGGTTTTCACCCCAGAGCCAATTCTTTTTTTCATCATTCTCCAGTCTCCTCGCTGACCTTAACCTCCCATCTCAGAGCAATTTGGAGAAAAGTGCACCTTGCTCTCAGAAAAGCGGCCTTCCGAGAGAAGACATTTTCTGACAGGCTCCGACGTCCTTGCACTTTTAAGGTGGGAGATAAGGTGTGGTTGTCTACTCGCAACATCAAGCTTTGACAATCCTTGGCTAGACTGGGACCCAAATTTATTGGACCGTTTCTTATTATTAAGAAGGTCAACCCAGTTGCCTTTCGGCTACGTTTACCAAGATCTCTCAGAATTAGAAATACTTTTCACTGTTCCCTGTTGAAACAATATGTTTCTTCCAGTAGATTTCCTCGGAGGATCTCTCAGGGTAGATCTCCAGTGGATGTGCAGGGACAACAGGAGTTCTTGGTAGAGAAAGCTCTTGATTCTAGAATGTCCCGGGGTCGGCTTTATTTTTTGGTTCACTGGAAAGGCTATGGTCCGGAGGAAAGGTCTTGGGTCCTGGATAAGGATCTTCATGCCCCTAAACTCAAGAGAGCATTTTTTCTGGAATTTCCTCAGAAACCTGGCTTTAGGGGTTCGTTGACCCCTCCTCAAGGGGGGGGTACTGTTAGGCGCCGTGGTCCGCGATGTCCTCGCGGCCCGGCGCTAGCAACTAGGGACGCCGAGCGTGCTAGCCGCCGGGTCCCTAGCAACGCTGGGACGCCGTGCGCGCTGAGCAGCCGGCTCCCTAGCAACGCTGGGACGCCGGGCGCGCTGAGCCGCCTAGACCCTAGCAACGGGGACGCCACGGGCGGACCACGCTCCCCGTTGCAGGGTCAATCAAGTTAACCACACAAACACTTGTCTTCTGGTCGTGCAGCAAGGCAGCTGCATGGCATTTATGCTAATCAGGCTCTGAACATCTGATTGGAGGACTCTCTGTTAAATACCTTCTCAGTGCTTCACACAGACGCCGGTAATAGCTTCCTGCATGCTGCTTAGGTTTGCTGAACGTCTGTTCCAGTCCTGCTGTGTCCGGTCATTCCTGTCCTCAGAGTTCCTGAATCTTGGAGTTGTCATCTCATCCCAAGGAGTCTTCTGGTCCTCAATTGCCCGCAATAGCCGCCGGAGGATCTCGTGTGGTTTTCGTGAGTTGCGGCTCTGCCGCGTGCTGCGGCCTAGCCCGCTTCATTTTGTATTCTGTTTCGGAGCATTTGCGGAGGTTTCCGCTTCTACAAGTCCTCTCCGGAACTCGGCGGTGCCGGGTAGGAGAGTGGACAAGTGGGTATTTTGGTTGTCCTTTTCCCTGGCGGTTTTCTACACATATTCTAGTTTTAGGTTAGTTTGTAGTCCCTGGCTTTGTTGTTTAGTTAGAGGGCCCCTTGTTATCACCCTGTCTCGGATTTCTCTTTGTCTCCCATTAAGACCTGAGGGGGCATCGGAGTTGGGCAGACGTAATCCGCCCTTCAAACGCGGCTGCCATGGGCTCAAGCAACCATAGTCTCGCAAGAGATTTCTGACAGCACGGGCGAGACAACGGAGTTAGGGCGCCAGGGGCTAGTCCCGTTCCCGCTCCCTTTCCCAGCATTACGTTCCAGTGCTCAGGTCCTTGCTATAAGATCTCCCCAGACCAGAGTGCTGGAATCATAACACCAGCAACCAGATAGGGTGTGGGCAGCCAACACAGAAGTATGTGGCCAAACATTACAGAAGACATGGTCAGCCTGTAAAGAACAGGTTCCATTTATAAAGGAGCGGGCAGGTGTCACACATCAGACTGCGTTACAGTATTCTGTGCCACTGCTTCATGGCCCTTGATCTGTTTACTGAGTTGCCTTGATGTGCCCCACACTGTGTTGCTCTCAATAGTAGTTTGTTTTCACATGTGGGTGTCGGCATCTTACCTTCAGTCAGCTGACTGTTTTCCAATCTGATTCGTGCACATGACTCCAGTGGCCTATCAGCATCCAGAATACCCTATTTAAGGATCTCTGCAGTCCCCTGTCTTCTTAACTATATATTTACCTGCCTCTATGGGTAATCAGTGATTGTAATATCGTACATTCTCAGATCTGTATCTGTACATGTGCTAGTTTCAATAAATAGTTCTGCTTCACTCCATTAAATTCTTACATTCGGCCACCACACATACACAACTCTTGGTCCAGCTTCAAGTCCAGAAAACCCACGGATCCTGTCAGGAGGACTGTCCACCCTGACTGTCAGGATGGCTAATCTTTGTGCTGTTTCCATAGAAACTAACCAAGCACCCAAGTTTATCCATAGAAACATAGAAATTGACAGCAGATAAGAACCCCTTGTTCCATCTAGTCAAGCCCTTTTTTATCCATAGTCCTTTCAACCTTTTTTAATCCATGGTACTGTTCCACCAAATTGCTTACCCTCTAGTAGAGTAACCATGTATAGTTTAAGTGCATGGTCTGGAAACTGTCTCCTAGAGGAAGAGTCAGGGTCTTCAGGCAGTGGGGCCCACCATGAATTTCCCCTGCACACCTGTTTGACTGTATACATTGCCTCAGATGCTTTTGTGAACAATCACTATAATCTCTGTTAACATTCACACAACTTCAGGCATCTGCTAGCTTAAATATTGTTTCAGTATGTGATAATGCCTTGGTGACATTAATGAAGATATGTTTCTAAAATAAGTTCCATTAAATGGACTCCTTTCATTGAGTTAGTGGTTATTATAAATCTACTCTTCCTTATTGCACACAGGAGAAATTACTCAAAACAATGCTAATGGCTTTAGTTTAAGAGTTTTATATAAGCCTACCCACTGTTTGTTTTGCTAGGTGATGCCCACAGGGTCCCGGCTCCCTAGACTTAATGTAATGTCTTTTATATTCTAAGGCAGAACTTTCATTATTCACAGCAACTCATTTCTTATGCCGTCCAACATCAGTGTACCTACAATACAAACAAATGACATTTCCATTCCATTTTATTAGTATTGTCACTTATACCTTGTGGTAGTAATTCTCACACAAACTGGTCTTTGAATGAATGTATTACAGTATGTTCCTCATTACCCCAATGCCTCAGCAATTTGGTAGATTTATACCAGCATCTCAATTTCACTATCACCCCATTCCATCAACGTTAATCATACAAATGAAAAAGTGTCGGAGATGAAGAAGGGGTTATAATATGATGTATGTTGTAAGGTCACTGTGACAATGTTTCGCAACGTGGAGCACTGTCTTTTTAGTATAACTAAAGAATAACTGCAGCGTTTTCAAATAAACAAGTGCCCTTTGGCCCTCAAAGTAATTCAATAATGGGTCATAGTCTTCATGGAACCATAACTAATTCATCTCCTAGTTCCAGTCCACTACCCTACCCCATTTGGGTGCCCACTTGGGTGCCCTATTTGCTGGAAATCAGTATTGGAAAGACAGGTGAAGAAAAGAAGAAACAGGAGTTTAGCCAACCTCATACAGCCTACGGCAATGTTACTGTCTGGGCTTTAAGCCCACATAGAGAATCTTTATAAACTTTACTGACAGGAAACTACTGTACTAGTAGATAAAGGCCAGAAAAATTGGCAAAACGCCCATAAAGTTTTAAATGAAAATAAAAATCATTTATAAAAGAAATTTGGGGAGTGAAACCAATTTCTTAACACTTTTGTACAATTTCTTATTCAAAAACTGAATTTGGAATTACAGCTGTTATCCATTGCAGCTACCCCAAAGAGACCCCAAAGAACAAACTGCCTGAAATATAAATCATAAATTGAATTAAGACCTATGACCAGTGGCAGTTGCAGAGATGGGGCTGCAGCACAGTCCAAAATTCAAATAGTGGAGCCACACCAACTGCCACTCCAAACGCTGCCAAACATCACCATCCGGGACTCACCAGCAGTAGGTGTGGCTCCCCTATCTGAATTTTGGACTGCATTGCAGCCCCACCTCTGGAGCCGCGGCTGTCTATGGCCCAACCAAAATGTGGAAATTTGTGAAGCATATCAAAATTATTTCATCCATTTCTTGTAACCAGATGACCACCTTAATGAGTATGCTATCATAGCCTCTATTTTCTACCCACCCTGGGTTATATGCAATAGTATACTAGAAATATTATTATGCTATTAGTGTAGATTAGCCTAGTACTAACTGCCTTTGATACATACTTAGCAATGCCAATTAGATCGCCCATAAAAGAATACATTTTCTCACATGAAAATGGGGCTGCTTACGGGGCTTTGGTTTAGCCTGCCTGATGCAGGCGAAACAAAAGCCCCTATAAGCCGTGCCTTGCGCCAGCTTATCGGGGCTAATTGGACCACGGGTAATTGGATACCAACCACAGTCTGCACAGGAGCCCTCTCCTCTCTTAAAACACACTGTTTTGGTTTTGGATCTGGATCTTTCTTCGTGTTTTGGATCTGTTTTGGTTTTGCCAAAACCACCCTTGCGGGTTTTGGTTTTGGTCATAGAGATGTGCGGAAGGCACTTTTCGTGTTTTGTGTTTTGGTTTTGGATCTAGATCCTCGCTCATGTTTTGGATCTGGATTGGTTTTGCTAAAACCACCCTTTTGGATTTTGGTTTTGGATCCGGATGATTTTTTTTTTAAAAACACAAAAACAGCCAAAATCACAGAATTTGGAGGTAAGTTTGATCCTACTGTATTATTAGCCTCAATAACATTCATTTCAACTCATTTCCAGTCTGTTCTGAACACCTCACACCTCACAATATTGTTTTTAGACCAAAAGGTTGCACCGAGGTAGCTGGATGATTTGCTAAGCGACACAAGTGTGCGGCACAAACACCTGGCCCATCAAGGAGTGCACTGCAGTGTCAGACAGGATGGCACTTTTAAAAAATAGGCCACAAACAGCACATCATACAAAGAAAAAAAAAGGTGCAGTGAGGTCGCTGGGTGACTAAGCTAAGCAACACAAGTGTGTGGCACAAACACCTGGCCCATCTAGGAGTGGCACTGCAGTGTCAGACAGGATGGCAGAATTAAAAAATAGGCCCCAAAAAGCACATCATGCAAAGAAGAAAAAGAGGTGCAATGAGGTAGGTGGATGGCTCAGTTAAGTGACACAAGTGTGCGGCACAAACACCTGGCCCATCTAGGAGTGGCACGCAGTGGCAGAATGTCGAAAGTGGCCTGCAATTTTTTGGGCCACCGACAGCATCTCCTGCACGCCCCTGTCATTTTTCAAAGAATTCTGCACCACCAAATTAATTCTATGTGAAAAACATGGGACGTGCTGGAATTTTCCCTGATGTAATACACGCACAATATTGGTGGACTTATATACCCCTGAACTTATACGGCTGCACTACTGGACTGGACTTACACGGCAGTACCCCTGAACTTATACGGCAGTACCCCTGAACTTATACGGCAGTATCCCTGAACTTATACGGCAGTACCACTGGACTGGTACAGCAGTACCCCTGAACTTATACAGTAGTACCCCTGAACATATATGGCTGCACCACTGGACTGGACTTATATGGCAGTACCCCTGGACTTATACGGCAATACCCCTGAACTTATACGGCTGCACCACTGGACTGGACTTATAAGGCAGTACCGCTAAACTTATATGGCAGTACCCCTGGACTTATACAGCAGTACCCCTGGAATTATTTGGCAGTACCACTGGACTTATACGGCAGTACCCCTGAACTTATACGGCAGTACCACTGGACAAATACGGCAGTACCACTGGACTTATATGGCAGTACCCCTGAACTTATACGGCAGTGCCACTGGCCTTATACGCCAGTACCCCTGACCTTATACGGCTGTACCACTGGACATATACGGCAGTATCACTGGACTTATACGGCAGTACCTCTGGACTAATACGGCAGTACCCCTGAATTTATACGGCAGTACCCCTGGACTTATACGGCAGTACCCCTGAACTTATATGACAGTACCCCTGAACTTATACGGCAGTACCCCTTGACTTATACGGCAGTACCCCTGGACTTATACGGCAGTACCCCTAAACTTATACAGCAATGCCACTGGCCTTTTATGGCAGTACCCCTGTACTTATATGGCAGTACGCCTGGACTTATACAGCAGTATCCCTAGACTTATACGGCAGTACCACTTGACTTATACGGCAGTGCCACTGGACTTATATGGCAGTACCACTGGACTTATATGGCAGCAACACTGGACAGGACTTATACAGCAGTAGCCCTGGACTGGACTTATATGGCAGTAACCCCGGACTTATACGGAAGTACCCCATGACTTATACGGAAGTACCCCTGGACTTATATGGCAGTACCCCTAAACTTATATGGTAGTACCCCTGGACTTATACGGCAGTACCCCTGAACTTATACGGCTGCACCACTGGACTGGACTTATACGGCAGTACCCCTGGACTTATATGGCAGTACCCGTGAACTTATATGGCAGTACCCCTGAACTTATATGGCAGTGCCCCTGAACTTAAACGGCAGAACCCCTTGACTTATACGGCAGTACCACTAGACTTATACGGCAGTGACGCTGGACTTATACGGCAGTACCCCTGAACTTATACGGCTGCACCACTGGACTGGACTTATACGGCTGCACTACTGGACTGGACTTATATGGTAGTACCCCTGGACTTATATGGCAGTACCCCTGGACTTATATGGTAGTGCCCCTGGACGGGAACAGTACTAAATCCTGCTGGACGGGATCCTGGCGGTCAAAATACAGACGCCGGAATCCTGACCACACAATCCCGACAGGGGTGGCGAGCGGAAAGCAGCCCCTTGCGGGCTAGCTTCGCTCGCCACACTGCGGGCACAGTGCCTCGCTACGCTCGGCACACTATTATATTCTCCCTCTATGGGTGTCGTGGATACCCATGGAGGGAGAATATGTCGGGATTGTGCTAGTCGGGATTCCTGCGTCGGTATTTCGACTGCTGGGATTCCATCCAGCGGGATCTTGACCGCATCCCCCCTGGACTTCTACGGCAGTACCCCTGAACTTATATGGCTGCACCACTGGACTGGACTTGTACGGCAGTACCCCTGGACTTATACGGTAGCAGCACTGGACTTATGGCAGCACAGGACACCACCAGTGGACTTATGGCAGCACAACACAGCACCACTGCACTGGACTTATACAGCAGCACCATGATAATGTCAAATATTACCTTTAAACATGAAGCTATATACTAATACCGTGGAGCCGTTATGGCTGCTAGACCACGTGCACGTGCTACGCACTTTGTACGCTATTTGCGTACAGAGTCCTGCACGTGGTACGCACTTGGCGTACGCACGCTGCGCTGTGTGTACGGATTACACACAGTGGGCGCGCACACAGTGGTTAACCTTTTAAACCTTGCTAATAAGACACAGTGAGAAGATACTTATACTTTAAACCTTAATAACCAAGTACCGAAAAGCAATTGAGTCACTAAGAAAAGCCCTTTGCAATAAACAGTGAAAACACAAGACCTGGTTTGGATTTAAAACCGCAGCAGCTCTAACACTGCCGTGGATTGTTTAGAGAAAAAGGGGAAACACAATACAAGTTATACACTACAAACTAACAGAGAAATCTAAACAGAATAACAGAATATACATGAACAATAGCGAACGATCGCAAACAAGAGCGGACAGAATGAGAACACAATGAGAACAAATGGCGAACAAAATGGATAACAAAATGGCTACAGAGAATAATACATACGTGGGGATGATTCGCAAGCGCGTCCTGGATCCAGCCCTCAGCATTCAGAGAGAAAGCCTTCAGAGAGAGTGAGTGACTGGACAGGCAATGGTGGTCTTTATATACACAACATAAATACACAATACAATGGTCCCTACAATCTCATTGTTCATTGGACACAGGAATGTGTCTCCACATTATAGCAAAGGTCATAGGTGGATTTGAACAGGTGGGCTGTGTCTTTCTCCAACTGCTCTGGTGGGAGGTATCCTCAGGATTCCCGCCGCATGTGTAATTTACAGCAAATACAATATGTGTTCATAAATTACTTTTGTACATAACTATACGCAGGAGCGAGCGATCCTTTCCTAACTAGCATCGGAATGTTACTCATAAAATACCCTACAGCTGGATACTAAACACCACCTTTCAACCTTTGTCTGACCCTTCCTATCATGCAAAGAGGAATCTCTCTGTCCAGGAACAGTTTAAACTAAACATACTTGCTGACATTGTCTAGGGGAATAGTTACTAAAATATACGCTATTTGGGTTAAATATGCTATGATCGAGTCGCACGCTAGACGCTTACAAACTCTACCGTAAATGCGCATACACCGCGCGTGATCGCCGAAGCGATCTTACGCAAATTGCGGATATGTGCACGCACGGCAGAGCGTGTGCACGTGCAGCGGGCATGTGCATGAGGGGTTAGTACAAGGAATATGTATCAGGATATTTTTTGACTTTGACAGTCCACCCTTTGGCAGTCAACAATAACTGCCACTATCTAAACAATTAAGCAAAAAAATATATAATACCGAGAAATACCTATTTATGATTGGGTGTGGGGAGGAGAGGAGAAGGTGGGAAATGTATGGCCTAGTGGGATAGTAAAAGCATGTATGTATGAAATTTATGTCTGAGGGGTCATGTATCATCGTGCCGTACATGTTCTAAAATAAGCTTCGAGGTATTGCGAAGTATACATTGAATCCTTCTTATCCCGTATTAAGGGTCTGTAAGTGGGCTAAAACTTTAACAAGCTCTTTTCGGCTTTTAGTTCCAACAAATGGGGTGCACATTAGTTGATGATACATGAAGGGGAAGTTATGTGAGTGCTAATATATGTGCCTATATTACCTGTCGACTATGTGTGTCACTACCTGAAGATCGTAGAGATGAAGATAAGAAACATGCGTTATAAATGCAGTCATATGATGTTGTATGTGATTGTCCTTGGATGTCTTGTTGAAGTCTTGTTGATATCTTGTCCGGGTTGCTGTATCTTTGCTGTAAATGGCAAGCAAAGTTTTTCAAGTGTCCATAAAGTTAAAGTCTCTAAAAGTTCATCAAATGTCTGTGAAAAAGTTCATCAATGGTCTGTATTAAAGGTCATCAAAATCTTCTTCCGAGTAGATGTCTTTTTACCTTGGAGAAAAACAAAGGAGAAACGGGTGAAAGAAACGGATCGTGGAATCACATTTTATCAGAGCATTGTCTCGATTGATGGGTCATAAATTAAACCAGTTGTTGTTACAATGCCCTCGCTCCTCAAACTCATCAATTTGGTACTACGCTTGCAATTCATTAAAATCCGAACACATCTGAATATCAATCCAATCATTATGACAACTCCTAGGATACATAAGAGGAATTTCCCTACAGTAACGATAACATTTTGGGCCCATTCTCCTAAACCTGAGAACCAATTGCGTGGGTTCAACCATGATACCCAGCCGGTCAGTTCATTACTCATAGAAGTAAGGGTAAGGTTGTGCCTCCTTCGGAACTCCCACTTCAATTGCAAGATATCGTCCATCTTTTGACCTATGACCTCGGTTGAGTCATCAGTGCTGTTTGTGATATACGTACAGCACTTTACGCCATACTGAGTTGCTAGGGTGACACAATACCCGCCTGTCACCGCTGTGATGTAATTTAGAACCATCCTGTGCTGGATCAGTTCCGTTTTGTAAGCTTGCAATTCTCTCCCAGTATACCTGAAGGTGTCATCATACATTTCGGTGATATTGTCTATCAGGTTCGCTAGCGCAGTTATATACCTAAAATTTATAACTCCTCTGGCGGTACGGGTGATATCTAGCGCGAGTAGGAGTTGAATCCCGGTGGATTCGTGGATCAAATCAGAGGCTGCATGCTCTGTCCTATCTATAAGGTGTCTCTTAACAATGTGTTCGTAATGGGTGTGAGTGTAAGGAGCTTGAGCATTGCGGTGAACGTCTTTCATCTTTTCATGAGTAATGGTCCTTACTTCTGGCAACACTCTTCCAATGTAACACAATGCCTCTGAGTTTGGGGCAAGCCACTTATACGCCTTCCTCCACATATGAAATATGCATCATCGGGGAGGACATATGGGACAGAATATGACATCACCATATTACAAACCTTCCAGGTGAAAAATCCTATCCCTAACTCTCTCATTTGTCTAGTACACGTATCAGGCTGTATGATATGCGCACAGTATCCTGGTGATACTTCTCCAACTCGCATGGTCCTACTTCCTAGAGTGTACCTATATTGAAAATATCTCCCTCCGTTGGCTATTTGGCGTATAAGCTCTGAGTCTATGGGCATTCTATCGGCTCTGTGTGAGAATGTCATGGTTTGGTTGTTTCATTTCACTTCCCAATTTCCCGGCTTTCGGGGATTGGAAATGTTAAAACATATTAAGGACCTATCCACATGATATTGGTGGAGCTTCAAACTAGGAGGCTTAGAAATATTAAATTTCTTGTCCACCGGTCTCCCGTCCCTTAATTCAAGTACCTCATCTATCGTTAAAGCGTATGGCACTAGTCCTGACTTTCTATGACCTTGAGGTACTTGTGAGCACACCCAGCATTCCGTTTGGTTTAAAACCTTACCCACTAATGAGTGATAGTCACTCAATTGATGACGGTCCATGTTGATATTAAGGCTGGACTGACATCTCTGGATGCACCCGTCCTCAACTATATTTTCACAATTCCTACAGATACAATTCTCTTCAGCTAACAATCCTTCACAATGTCTCTTAGTGTCATGGCTACCAGATCGTTTTCTGATACTCGCCTTTGCTCGGTGATTGTGTTGCTCTCGGAATTCTACGAATCCATCCTGGTCATCAGAACCCATTCCAGATCCTTTCTCGACCTCTCTGGTACTCTCACCGAAATAGACTGCTCTGGTCAACAACAGGGTCAACAGGAAAACACGGAATGCAGTCTCTTGGGGCAAGTCCATCTTGCAGGAGGAGAAAGAAAGAGTTGTAATGGGGGAAAGAAAATAATTAGGAGGGAAAGAAAACTTGGCGCGACAACTGCCTCGGATCCTGTAGTTCTCTGTGCTCAGGTGCCGTGACAACAGTCCTGCCTCTCAACCTTCCCGGACCAGACACTCCAGTGATATGGTTTCCTCCACACTCTGCTCTTTGTCACGGGCTTTCTCTGGGTCAGCGACCTTCTTACAGTGGGACGAGTGGACCCAAGTCTCCCTCTCGGCAACCTTCAATGCTGTCGTGCTGGTCAGTAAGACTTGGTACGGTCCTTCCCACCGGTCAATCAGACAACCTGAGCGTAGAAAATTGCGAATCATTACATAATCCCCAGGTTCAATGTCATGACAATTACTGTCTGGCAGATCAGGAATCACTAGCTTTAGATTGCTGTTTTGATTCCTCAACTGCTTGCTCATCTTAACCAAATACTTTACAGTGACTTCATTGTTACATTTCAAATCATCCTGGGGGTCAATCATTACATGGGGTTGTCGACCAAAAAGAATCTCAAAGGGTGACAAGTTAAGAGGGGACCTGGGAGTGGTTCTGATGCTGTACAGTACAAGTGGCAAAGCTTCTGGCCACAACAATCCAGTTTCAGCCATTACTTTGCTCAACTTGTTCTTAATAGTGCTGTTTACTCTTTCCACTTTCGCACTCGCCTGTGGGCGGTAAGGAGTATGCAGCTTACTATTAATTCCCATTAATTTGCACATTACCTGAAAGACTTCACCTGTACAATGGGTACCCCTATCACTTTCAATTATCCTAGGGATACCATACCTGCACACAAATTCCTGCACAATTTTCTTTGCAGTAAACGTAGCAGTATTTGTGGCAGCGGGGAACGCTTCAACCCAATTTGAAAACACATCAATACAAACCAATACATACTTAAAATTTCTACAAGGTGGCAATTGTATGAAATCAATTTGTATTACCTGAAAAGGGCCGTCCGTTGGTGGGATATGGGATGGTTCTGTTGGTATCGCCTTTCCAATATTCTTCCTCAAGCAGGTGAGGCATGTCATTGCCCTCTTACCCGCATGAGAAGAAAATCCTAGTGCGCACCAGTAGGCTCTTACCAACTTGCACATACCTTCTTTGCCTAGATGAGTCAGACCATGTGCCGCCTCAGCTAAACTTGGAAGGTATGCTCTGGGTGCCACTGGCTTACCCTGTCCATCTGTCCAGAGTCCTGAGGACTCCTGGCCATATCCTTTTGACCTCCAGACTGCCTTTTCCTGTGGGGAACACAAATTTTGCATTTCACTCAATTTCTGTGTGTTGACGGTATTGAATACCATCAGTTGTGTGATGTCTGTCTGTATGGAGGTACTGGCTGCTGATTTAGCAGCTTCGTCTGTCCGGCTGTTACCAAGTGACACTGGGTCTTGGCTGTATGTGTGGGCTTTACACTTGATAACAGCCACTCTGTCAGGTTCCTGTATCGCTGCTAGAAGTCTTTTGATGTGGGTCGCATGCGCCACGGGTGTGCCAGGTGCCGTCATGAAATTTCTGAGGCGCCATAGGGCCCCGAAATCATGTACTACTCCAAAGGCATACCTAGAATCCGTGTAAATATTGGCTGACTTACCCTTAGCCAATTCACACGCTCTGGTTAGGGTGACCAGCTCAGCAACTTGTGCTGAGTGTGGTGGGCCCAGGGGTTCCGCTTCTATGGTACCTTTGTCATCTACGACTGCGTATCCAGTACACAAGTCTCTCGAGTCCATCTGTCTGTGGCAACTACCGTCAGTGTAAAAAGTAAAATCTACACCTTCCAGTGGGTTGTCACTGATGTCGGGCCTTGCAGTGAAATTTTGGGTCAAATATTCCATACAATCATGTGTGTCAGTGCCTGTACTAAATCCTCCTTCACCATCACTCTCATCCCCCACCCTTTGTGCCTGTCCAGGCACACCTGGGAGATACGTTGCAGGATTTAGTGCGCTGCATCTCTTTATGGTGATGTTTACAGGGGCTATTAGTGCTAATTCCCACCTTGTAAACCGTGCAGATGAGACGTGTCTGGTTTGGGCAGAATTCAGTAAGGCTGACACTGCATGAGGTGTATGGATGGTCAGGTTGTGTCCCAACACTACATCTTCGCTTTTACTCACTAGCAATGCTATCGCTGCAACACTTCGCAAGCATGTGGGGAGAGATCGTGCTACGGTGTCTAGCTGAGCGCTGTAGTAGGCTACCGGCCTGCTGGCATCACCATGTTTCTGGGTTAAAACACCTGCCGCACACCCAGCACATTCCGTTTCGTACAGTTCAAAGGGTTTCCCATAATCTGGCATACCTAATGCTGGTGCCTGCGATAGGCACTGTTTGAGTCTCTCAAATGCCAGTTCGGACTCATCTGTGTGCGAAATCCGATCTGGTTTGTTTGATGAGACCATCTCTTGTAAAGGTAAGGCCAGTATGGAAAACCCTGGGATCCAGTTGCGGCAGTACCCACACATTCCTAGGAAAGTGCGAATCTGTTGCTGGGTTTGTGGCAGAGTCATGTCGCGAATCGCCTGTATTCTATCAGCGGTGAGGTGTCTCAGTCCTTGTGTCAAGCAATGTCCCAAATATTTTACCTTGGTCTGGCATAACTGTAACTTGTCCTTTGAAACCTTGTGTCCCATATTAGAAAGATGAAACAGAAGCTGTTTCGTGTCTCTCAAGGACGCTTCGAGTGAATCAGAACACAGCAGTAAGTCATCTACATACTGTATTAATACTGATCCGCTCTCAGGTTGAAAGGATTGTATACAATCATGCAAAGCCTGTGAGAAAATACTTGGGCTGTCAATGAAACCTTGTGGTAAACGAGTCCAGGTGTACTGTACTCCTCTGTATGTAAATGCAAACAAATATTGGCTGTCAGGGTGCAGAGGGACCGAAAAGAAAGCGGAGCAGAGGTCAATAACAGTGAAAAATTTTGCAGTGGGAGGGATTTGCATAAGGATGACAGCTGGTTTTGGCACTACGGGGAATTGGCTCTCAACTATTTTGTTGATCCCCCTTATATCCTGCACTAGTCTGTAACCCCTCCCCACACTCTTTTTCACAGGGAAGATGGGACTATTGGCAGTGCTGGACGTCCTAACCAGAATGCCCTGTTGTAGCAAGCGCTCTATTACTGGGTACACTCCTAACTCCACCTCTGGCTTCAGAGGATACTGTGGGATTTTTGGAGCTATCCTACCATCTTTTACTTGAACTACTACAGGAGCTACATTTGCCATCAATCCAGTGTCTTGTCCATCCTTGGTCCAAAGTGACTCCGGTATCAGGGAGATAATTTCCTCTACCTTGGATGGACACCTGTCTGTAACAGCAGTGTGTGACATTAACCTTTGAGGGGAGTCTAGCATATCCTGCACTTCCTGAGCATGATTCTCGGGTATATCTAAGAACACACCTCCAGGAGTACAATATATGACACACCCCATCTCTCCCAAGTAGATTAGTCGGAGCAGATGCAGCTAGCAAAAAGGAGTGCTTGGTCTGCAAAGGCCCTATCGTAATCTCTGCTGGTTTGCTTAAAGGGTAGTGTTGTACCACTCCTGTTACTCCCATGGCTGGAATTGTTTTACCAGTGGTTTTCATACCCACTGTTGAATTTTAACACTGACTTGGCCGCCCCCGTATCTACAAGGAAAGGTAGTGATCTACCAGCTACATCAATTGTGACCTCGGGTTCACTTCCAAGGCTCACAATTAATTTCACTGGCTGCAGACTACAGGTGTGGCCTGACCCCTATTGTAAGTTGTGGCCCTCCCGCAGCGAGTTGGCAGCTACAATATGTGAGGGGGGTAACAGAGAATTTTCAGAGACCTGCCAGTCTCTTTTTGGTGGGTACCTTTTGGTTTCCCCTGCATGTGGCTCATAACTCCTCCTCTGTGGTCCCTGATCCCAATTATGTGTCTCATGTTGTTGTCTAGGGGGTTGATATACCTTATGTGGGTTTCTATAGGTGCAATTTCGTGCAAAATGTCCTCCCTTCTGACAGTTATAACATTTTACCACATACGACTTACCGTCAGGGGTCTGGGGCTTAGGCTGAGGTGGCCTTGTTGTAAGGGCCTGTATACTCACTGCCATCAGCTTATCGCCCTGTGACTCCCTGTGTCTAATGATGTTCCGATCATGCCCGACAGCGGTCTCTCTCAAAGCAGCCACCGACATACCTGTCCAGTTTGGTTGAGTGGTTTGTGTCCTAGTTCTCAACACTTCCTTTAAACCGTCCATTAATACGGACACCGCTACCTCTCTATGGTGCACATTTTCTTCAATGTCTACAACTCCAGTGTACCTAGCCATTTCCTCTAATGCCCTATGGAAATAGTCAGAAGCAGTTTCTCCTTCTTTTTGTCTAATGGAGAAAATTTTGTTCCACTTGACAACAGTTGGGAAATATACTCCTAACTGCAGGTTGATCTGTTTAACATTTTCCTGATTGTTAGCATCAGTGAGAGGTTTCTCTTCATCTAATTTACAATCAGTAATGAATTTCAAAGGGTCAATGGTAGAGGGCAAGCATGCCCGCAGTACTGTCCGCCAATCCTTGTTAGTGGGTTCGGCGGCGTTACCTAGTTCTTTAATGAACCTTTGGCATGCGGCTAGATCTTTCCTGGGATCAGGAAATTCAGACATAATTGTCCTTAATTCTGTCTGGGACCAGGGGCAGTGCATCGCAATGTTAATGATGGGAGTGACTCCCTGAGCATCAGTCTTTCCATTTGGGACTGCGATCACCCTGACAGGATTAAGTTCAATTACATCACTCTGTGTTTCTTCTACAATGTGAGGTGTAATTGTTTCCGCATAATGTACAGTTCTGTACTTACCCGTGGACACGACCTCACCAATCCCTCCACTAGGGGCCTTCGCTACTCCTCTTACTGGTTGGGCCGTGCCTACTGTAGTCTCTTGTATGGTGACTGCTAAAGAGAGTGCTGATATCGTTGTGGGCTCATCTTCCTGGTCGCAGTCCTGAGAGAGGTTTAGGATGGGATATAACTTGCACGGGTTAGCATTAGCATCAATACACTTATCTACTTTACTCTTATCACTAATACATTTATTAAGTGCACTTTTATCATATACCAGTATGCCATTCTCTGTAGCCATTTTCTCTCCTGTTATGTATGGTGGTGGTGGTGGTGGTGGTGCTGTGGCTATCAGTTTTCTGATAGGGTTGGAACCAGCTGCTTAAACTAATCCCCTTTGTATCTTACCTTCCTGTTGCCATAATTGTAAATAATCATAATGTCTAATCCGTTGCTTTCCGGATTTAATCAGACATATCCTTCTCCTTAAATTTTGCAAAACCTCAGGATTAAAACTGCCTACCCTAGGGAACTGTTCCCTATCGTTCACAGTCATATGTTCCCACTCATTGCACAAGACCTCTGCGTGTGATCCATATTTCTCACACATTATGTACCTCGTCGACCCTTTGGGCCGACAAATATCAACGTGAACCCTTGTTGATCGTCCCCTACTTGAGCAAGTGGCCCCCATTCTTTGCAGGTATTGCCTTCTCAGCGAACCCTTACAAAAACCAACTTACTCAGTGGTAAGGCGACGGTGAAAGTTCTCCGAGCGCTTTCACCCACTCACGCCCCTGTTGGCCTATACACCAGCCCTGTGTCCGCAACCAGTTTCCAGTGCCAGTAGTACCCAACCTCGGGATCTTTTATAACCTCTATTTACTGAGAGCGTGTGGGAGTATGCTACCCCTCCCAGTAAATATCAGTTGTTGGAGATTTCCTGAGTGAACAGCGAAACTCCCTTAAAATAAAAAAAACCTACACAAATCACGTTTACCTGTACAATTAGCGTCTATGATCCCGCTGCAAAATGAGTGGGTATCAAGGTGAACTAACTAATGTACACAGTAGCGTGCGGTCCAGTCGCACTGCGTATAAGTTATTATTACTTATCCGCTGCACGACCAACGGAATCGGTTGTTTAGGCTGCGAAACCTCAGCCGGAGCGTATTCTCAAAACGGGCCTATATGGGTACTACGCAAACCCCTGGGGCTGCGCTCACTACCTCTGACCTTTCTTAAGTCAGGGTTTTCAGAACTTCATTACTTACCTTAAACGGATTTCTGACTTTCGCCGACCTTTTGGTCTGCTGTAATACTACCTTGCTCCTTTATACCTTATACAATGTTAACGTGAGAAAGCCACTCCCACGCCACCAAGTGTCCACTCACCTGATGTGGTCTCCGACGGGATCCCGAATTATGGGTTCACAAAAAAACTTTATTTTTCACACTCACTCCTGCTCACTCATATGCACTTTGATTTTTCTGTACAGAAAATTACTTTCATTCAGGTAAAACAGGCTAATCCCAGAGGTGATGCAATAAGACAAGGATCTTTTAAACTAAAATTTTGGAAACTGAACAAATTTGTGCTATTATCGTGTGGCTTCCGTATCACTTGAACTAAAACAATGTTATCGTGTGATTTGTATTTAATGGGCGTATCTGTACGCACGTTGCGTAAACACGCCACGTGTGTAGGCCTCTGCGTTGCGTACGCAATCTCGCACGTAGTCCGAGACACGTATACAAAGGCCGGATGCGTCCGCAGCAATACAAATAACACGCTGCTATAAATGCAAACGATATGTAACTATAATCGCTTACCAAGCACCACACAGTATCTCCTGTATAAACCTTTATAACTGGGTCAGGCTGCGTGTGTGCTTTACAATTACTCCCTTAAATATTACTTTTTACTTTTCACGAAATAGCAACAAATTACCCAGCACGTGATCAATGCTAATGGCAAACAGAAAGGTAGATATGCGAAAATACACAGATAAAATACAAATGCGTGCGTGTGTTGCGTGTGTTGCGTGCGCAGTTAAAACCAAACAGAAATTTAAACAGATTTAAAAGACGATAAGAAATAATAGCTTTGCGTTCTTACCTTTCGGTTCCGGATCCCATCAGCATCCCTTCAAACCAAGCGGAGCAGACGCTTATCTAATCAGCACTACTATATCTTCGACCACCAAACGGCTAACAGGGATAATACCTTCCCGCCCTTTGCTGATAGATAAAAGTCTGCCTTGTCATGCTAGGCTGCAGATATGAGGAGGACCGGACGAGCCATCAATTGATAATGTCAAATATTACCTTTAAACATGAAGCTATATACTAATACCGTGGAGCCGTTATGGCCGCTAGACCACGTGCACGTGCTACGCACTTTGTACGCTATTTGCGTACAGAGTCCTGCACGTGGTACGCACTTGGCGTACGCACGCTGCGCTGTGTGTACGGATTACAAACAGCGGGCGCGCACACAGTGGTTAACCTTTTAAACCTTGCTAATAAGACACAGTGAGAAGATACTTATACTTTAAACCTTAATAACCAAGTACCGAAAAGCAATTGAGTCACTAAGAAAAGCCCTTTGCAATAAACAGTGAAAACACAAGACCTGGTTTGGATTTAAAACCGCAGCAGCTCTAACACTGCCGTGGATTGTTTAGAGAAAAAGGGGAAACACAATACAAGTTATACACTACAAACTAACAGAGAAATCTAAACAGAATAACAGAATATACATGAACAATAGCGAACGATCGCAAACAAGAGCGGACAGAATGAGAACACAATGAGAACAAATGGCGAACAAAATGGATAACAAAATGGCTACAGAGAATAATACATACGTGGGGATGATTCGCAAGCGCGTCCTGGATCTAGCCCTCAGCATTCAGAGAGAAAGCCTTCAGAGAGAGTGAGTGACTGGACAGGCAATGGTGGTCTTTATATACACAACATAAATACACAATACAATGGTCCCTACAATCTCATTGTTCATTGGACACAGGAATGTGTCTCCACATTATAGCAAAGGTCATAGGTGGATTTGAATAGGTGGGCTGTGTCTTTCTCCAACTGCTCTGGTGGGAGGTATCCTCAGGATTCCCGCCGCATGTGTAATTTACAGCAAATACAATATGTGTTCATAAATTACTTTTCTACATAACTATACGCAGGAGCGAGCGATCCTTTCCTAACTAGCATCGGAATGTTACTCAAAAAATACCCTACAGCTGGATACTAAACACCACCTTTCAACCTTTGTCTGACCCTTCCTATCATGCAAAGAGGAATCTCTCTGTCCAGGAACAGTTTAAACTAAACATACTTGCTGACATTGTCTAGGGGAATATTTACTAAAATATACGCTATTTGGGTTAAATATGCTATGATCGAGTCGCACGCTAGACGCTTACAAACTCTACCGTAAATGCGCATACACCGCGCGTGATCGCCGGAGCGATCTTACGCAAATTGCGGATATGTGCACGCACGGCAGAGCGTGTGCACGTGCAGCGGGCATGTGCATGAGGGGTTAGTACAAGGAATATGTATCAGGATATTTTTCGACTTTGACAACCACTTAGCTTATGGTAGCAGAGGACAACACCACTGGACTTATGGCAGCACAGGACACCACCACTGGACTAATGCAGCACAACACAGCACCACTGCACTGGACTTATACAGCAGCACTGGACTTATGGAAGCACAGGACACCACCACTGTGACTGGACTGATGCGGCACAAGACACCACCACTGGACTGATGCAGCAAAAGACAGCACTGGAATGACACATAAGAGCAGGTCGCCACCCCACGTGCCACGCCCGCACAGACCCTGAGGAGACACGTCCTCTTGCTACACTCTCCAGGACTGGAGAGAAGATGGCGGCAATGAGTGGCTCTTAATATGGAATCCAAAACCAGTGAGAATCCGACAGCGGGATCCGGCCTCGGAATGTGATATTCGGTAGGGTTTGGTTCTCAGGGAACCAAACCCGCTCATCCCTAGTTTTGAATCTGTATTTTTTTTTTTTTTTAAAAGCATAAAAACAGCTAAAATCACAGAATTTTTATTTATTTTTTGTTCCTATGCTATTAACCTCAATAACATTAATTTCCACTCCTTTCCAGTCTATTCTGAACACCTCACAATATTGTTTTTAGATCAAAAGGTTGCACCGAGATAGCTGGATGACTATGCTAAGCGGCACAAGTGGGCAGCACAAACACGTGGACCATCTAGGAGCGGCACTGCAGTGGCAGACAGGATGGCAGTTTGAAAAACTAGGCCACAAAGAGTACATAATGCAAAGAAAAAAAGAGGTGCAAGATGGAATTGTCCTTGGGCCCTCCCACCCACCCTGATGTTGTATAAACAGGACACGCACACTTTAACCAACCAATCATTTCAGCGCCAGGGTCTGCCACATGACTGTGGCTGAATTTATTGGTTCGTTTGGGCCCCCACAAAACAAGCTGGCAATTAATCTGTCCCTGCACAAACTGGCTCTACACCTCACCTCCTCACCTCCTTGAGTGTTGTGTACATTTTCATCCTCACAGAGTATTAATTTGTCTCCGCTGGAATCCACCACCACAGGTCCTTCTGTACTTTCTGGAGGCTGGTCTTCCCGGAAGAATTGATAACTCATTTTGATGAACATCATCTTCTCCACATTGTGTGGAAGCAACCTCCTACGCTTATCGCTGACAAGGTTACCGGCTGCACTAAAAACTCTTTTGGAGTACACACTGGAGGGGGAAGGGGGGGCAACTTAGGTAAAATAGAGCCAGTTTGTGGAGGGGGCCTCCAAATAGCCTCTTTTTCCTGCCAGTACAGGTACGGACTGTCTGACATGTCTACTTGGATGCTGTAACCGATGTAATCCTCCACCATTCTTTCAATGGTGACAGCATCATATGCAGTGACAGTAGATATGTGAGAAATTGTTGGCAGGTCCTTCAGTCCGGACCAGATGTCCAAAGTTGGTCCTGCCTGCCCTGCATCACCGCCAGTGGGTTGGTTAGGAATCTGATATCTAAGTTGTTTCCTGGCAGCCCCAGTTGCGGGAGAAAATGAAGAAGGAGCTGTTGCAATGTCACGTTCCGCTTCAGCTGACAGTGTTTTCACCAGCAGGTCTTTGCTCCTCTGCAGGCTTGTGTCCGCCGGAAAGAGAGAACAGCAATGCACTGGGCCCACTACCCATCCATCAGCGTTAGGGGTGGGGGATGCGATCAGCGGCTGCTTTGATGTCCCGCGGGCAGTAGGGGGGTTCTACCTTTCGCTCAGCATGTAGGACCCGGAGAAATAATTTCTGCTAATTACTCTTTTACTGCACAGATGGGGCAGGAAGGAGAACACTAAACTGTAGAAGGGGACAATGGGCTGAATAAAGGGGCCAGGGTACGTGAGTTCCAGGGTGAAGGGGGTGTTTAATATACAGGGGTGGGATCAATAGTGGAGTGGGCTTAATATTCATAATTTTCTGGTGGGAGGGCAGCTTGCTTTACTGCAGATATCTCCAGTTCCTGGAAATAGATTTCCTAGCTTTAATGGGATAAAAAAAACATACAGAGTCCCACCTTTCAGGAGGTACTGGGGACTTAGGGATCAGAGTTCAGGAGCCAGAGCAATCCACCAACGAAAATATAAAACTGCATATAAGGCATGTGGAGCTGGAGCAGGGACCAGTTGCTTTACAGCTGATATCTCTGGTTCTGGGCATAGTAGAGACAAGCTGCCAGTGTTCACCAAAAGAGGAGAGTCCCAGCTTTTGAAGTATACCTCAGAAAAACTTTAAGTCAGACAGAACAAGAGGTATCTGGCTGGGAAGAGCAATTAACAGGCTTGGATGGGGACCACTGCTTTGAAGTCAGATATCTCCGGTTCCTCAGGGACGATTTTCAAAAATCTGGTACCCCTGGAAAGAGGGGACCCTCAACTATCAGTCTAGGGCCCTTTTACTCCTGAGGCCCTTGGGCAAGAGCCCACTGAGCCCATAACGAAAAGACGGCCCTGCCCTCTGATCCTGGCAAAGCGAATGAAGGGCTTCATCCACAAGTCCCACATACCGAGCGGAATCGCTCCGTCTTAGCTCCTTCTTCAATTTCTCCAGCTGTTCTGCAAAAGTCTAATGAGGGCAATGAAATGGCTCAAGCTGGCAGTATCTGAACTGACTTCACATGTGGCAAGTTCGAAGGGTTGGAGAACCTTGCACAAGACGGAAATCATTCTCCACTGCGCTTGAGTCAGGTGCATTCCCCCTCCTTTGCCTATGTAATCGGTGGATGTATAGGCTTGAATGGCCTTTTGCTGCTGCTCCATCCTCTGAAGCATATAGAGGGTTTAGTTCCACCGTGTTACAACCGCTTGCTTCAGGTGATGGCAGGGCAGGTTCAAGAGTGTTTGCTGGCACTCCAGTCTTCGGCACGCAGTCGCTGAATGGCGAAAGTGTCCAGAAATTTTTCGGGCCACCGAAAGCGTCTTCTGCATGGCCCTGTCGTTTCTCAAAAAATGCTACACCACCAAATTTATTGTGTGAGCAAAACATGGGACATGCTGGAATTTGCCCTGATTTAAAGCCCGCACAATATTGGTGGCGTTGTCTAATATCATAAATCCCCAGGAGAGTCTAAGTGGGGTAAGCCATTGGGCGATGATTTCCCTCAGTTTCTCTAAGAGGTTGTCAGCGGTGTGCTTCTTACTGAAACCAGTGATACATAGCGTAGCTGCCTAGGAATGAGCAGGCGTTTTCTGAGATGCTGCTACTGGTGCCGCTGCTGTTGTTGCTGCGCTAGCCGATACATCTACCCAGTGGGCTGTCACAGTCATATAGTCCTTAGTCTGCCCTGTTCCACTTGTCCACATGTCTGTGGTTAAGTGGACAGTGGGTACAACTGCATTTTTTAGGACACTGAGGACACTTTTTCTGATGTCTCTGTACATTCTCAGTATCGCCTGCCTAGTGAAGTGGAATCTAGATGGGATTTGGTACTGGGGACACACTATCTTCACCAATTATATATATATATATATATATATATATCCGACTGCACTAATGGCAGATAACGTATGCACATCTAACACCAACATACCTATCAAGGCCTCAGTTATCCGCTTTGCAACAGGATGACTGTTGTCGTACTTCATCCTCCTCACAAAGGACTGTTGGACAGTCAATTGCTTAGTGAAAGAAGTAGTGGTGTTCCAACTTCCTCTCCGGGATGATGAACGACTCCCAGTAGCAACAGCAGCGGCAGCAGTAGGCACAGTAATGCAGGATCCTCCGGAGGAATCCCGGATAGAAGAGGAGTCAGTCATGCCAGTGACATGGCCTGCAGGACTACTTCCTGATTGAGGAGGAAATTGACGAGGAGGGAGTTGCTGGTGTGGTTTGCAGGCGCAAGTGGATTTAGGTGTCCCTGGACTGCTTAAGGTCTTAGCCACAGTTTCTGAACTTGATAGTGACTTTTCATGAACGCGCTGCAGGTGATGTATAAGGGAGGATGTTCCTAGGTTGTTAACGTCCTTACCCCTACTTATTACACCTTTACATAAGCTACATATGGCAAGACAGTAGTTGTCCGGATTTGGATAGAAATAATTCCAGACCGGAGGTGGATTTTTTTGGTCTTCTGTCTAGGCATGACGATGGGCTTATTCATCCCACGGACAACAACTGTCTCCCCCGGTGCCTGATTTAAATAAACCACATCACCATCAGAATCCTCCTCGTCAACTTCCTCCTCAGCGCCAGCTACACCCATATCCTCATCCTGGTGTACTTCAACAGTGACATATTCAATTTGAATATCAGAAACTGAACTGTGGGTGCTCCTTCCAGCACTTGCAGAGGGCGTGCAAATGGTGGAAGGAGCCACCTCTTCCCGTCCAGTCTTGGGAAGGTCAGGCATCGCAACCGCCGACACACTTGGTCTCTCCTTGGGGATTTGTGATACCATCTTAGAACACACAGTTCTTTGCTGTGCTTTTGCCAGCTTAACCCTTTTTATTTTTCTAGCGGGAGGATGAGGGCTTCCATCGTCATGTGAAGCTGAACCACTAGTCATGAACATAGGCCAGGGGCTTGGCCATGCCTTGCCACTCTGTGTCGTAAATGGCATATTCTCATATTCTCCTCAGACGATTTAAATTAATTTTTGGGGGGTCATTTTACTGAACTTTGGCTTTTTGGATTTTACATGCCCTCTACTATGACATTGGGCATCGGCCTTGGCAGATGACGATGGCATTTAATTGTCTATGTCATGACTAGTGGCAGCAGCTTCAGCACTGGGGGAAGTGGATCTTGATCTTTCCCTATTTTATCCTACAAATTTTTGTTCTCCATTATTTTTCTGGAGTTATATAACAATATGCGGCACAGGAGAGCATACCCCTAACCACACACATACACGGCAAAGCCTGTAAACATTATTTGGATAATAACCCTTTTATTTGGCGTCATTATAATAATATGCAGCATAGAAGAGCGTACCCCTACACCACACAGGGCAAACCCTGTATATTATTTGGATTAAATATTATTAACCCCTTTATTTGGAGTAAATAATATAAAGCACAGGACAGCACCGCTGGATTTATACGGCTGTACCACTGGACTTATACGGCAGTACCGCTGGACTTATATGGCAGCACCACTGAACTTATACAGCAGCACCACTGGACTTATATGGCCGCACAACTGGACTGGACTTATACAGCAGCACCACTGGGCTGGACTTATACGGCAGTACCGCTGGACTTATACGGCAGTACCGCTGGACTTATACGGCAGTACCACTGGAATTATATGGCAGTACCACTGGACTTATATGGCAGCACCACTGGACTGGACTTATACGGCAGCACCACTGGACTGGACTTATATGGCAGTATCACTGGACTTACAGTATACAGCAGCACCACTGGACTGGACTTATACGGCAGTACCGCTGGACTTATACGGCAGTAACACTGGACTTATATGGCAGTACCACTGGACTTATATGGCAGCACCACTGGACTGGACTTATATGGTAGCACCACTGGACTGGACTTATACAGCAGTACCACCTGGACTTATACGGCAGCACCACTGGACTGGACTTATATGGCAGTACCGCTGGATTTATATGGCAGAACCACTGTACTTTTATCGCAGTACCACTGGACTTATGCGGCAGCACCACTGGACTGGACTTATATGGCAGTACCGCTGGACATATATACGGCAGCACCACTGGACTGGACTTATACGGCATCACCACTGGACTTATGGCAGCACAGGACACCACCACTGGACTGATGAAGCAAAAGACAGCACCACTGGACTTATACAGCAGCATCACAGGACTTATGGCAGCACAGGACACCACCACTCGACTGATGCAGCACAAAACACCAACACTGGATTTGTGCAGCACAAGACACCACCACTGGACTGATGCAGCACAAGACAGCACCACTGGACTGGACTTATACAGCAGCACCACTGGACTTATGGCAGCACAGGACACAACCACTGTGACTGGACTGATGCAGCACAAGACACCACCACTGGACTGATGCAGCACAAGACAGCACCACTGGAATGATACAAAAGAGCAGGTCACCACCCCACATGCCATGCCACTTTTCCGCACAGACACTGAGGAGACACGTCCTCTCGCTACACTCTCCAGGACTGGAGTGAAGATGGCAGGGCGGAAGGCGCTAAATATACGAGAATCCAACACCAGGATGATGACGTTTTGCCTCGTTCTGGGAACCAAGTCTGGCGGGAGAGCCCACACTGGACTCGGTTCCCGACTCGGATCAGCGGTGTTCAGTGGGGTTCGGATTCCAAAATCCGAACCCACTCATCCCTAATGCTAACATATCGAAAACGTAAAAAAAAATATATAAATTTACTACCAGATATTTATATAGCGCACACATATTCCGCAGCGCTTTACAGAGAATATTTGTCCATTCACATCGTCCCTGCCCCAGTGGAGCTTACAATCTATACTCCCTACCACATGTACACGCACACACATTCACGCAAGAGTTACTTTTGTTGGGAGCCAATTAACCTACCAGTATATTTTTGGATTGTGGGAGGAAACCAGAGTACCCAGGGAAACCCACGCAAGCACGGGGAGAATATACAAACTCCACACAGTTAGGGCCATAAAGGGAATCAAACCCCTGACCTCAGTGCTGTGAGGCAGTAATGCTAACCATTACACCATCCAAGGGGTACATTTACTAAGATGGGAGTTCTATTTAAGATGGGAAGTTGCTCATAGCAACCAATCAGATTCCAGGTATTATCTTCTAGCAGATGCTAAATAAATGAGAAGTAGAATCTGATTGGTTGCTATGGGCAACATCCCATCTTAAATAGAACTCCCATCATAGTAAATTTACCACCATGCTTCCATTTGCACATAGGCCCTCATTCCGAGTTGTTCGCAGCAGTTCATCGCATCGCAAACGGCAAAAAATCTCAAACTGCGCATGCGCAAAAGCGGAAATACGCATGCGCAAAAAGAGCGATACGACGCTTGTGCAGAATTACTAAACGAAAATCTGCTCGTAATACATAACCAAAAAGAGGGAGTGACGGAGGCGTGGCAGAGGCACGGCTTCGCAATCCAACGAAATGGGCGTGAAAGTGGGCGGCTAGTGTGGGAGTATGCAACCAGCAGTAGGCGTGTTTTTGGCAAAAATGCGTATCCTATGGTAAAAGTACATAAGAAATGTTCGCTATCTTGACGCAGCCGAAGAGTAAAGGGCCCTACTCACTTGGCGATGTGCCGCCGAGGTGCCCGACGGCCGATACGGCCGACGAGCAACCCGGCGGCGGGGGGGCAGTGACGGGGGGAGTGAAGTTTCTTCACTCCCCCCGTCACCCGGCTGCATTGAAGTGCAGGCAAATATGGACGAGATCGTCCATATTGGCCTGCATGCACAGCCGACGGGAGACCAGCGATGAACGAGCGCGGGGACACGCATCGTTCATCGCTTAAGTCTCCACACTGAAAGATATGAACGAGTTCTCGTTCATTTATGAACGAGATCGTTCATATCTTTCAAAAAATCGGCCAGTGTGTAGGGCCTATAAGTCTGCAGCTACTCAGCACTTGCGAAGTACTGTTACAAGTGTGTGTCTGCTCTAATTAGCAATTAATTAGCAACTGAATTCACCTGTTGAGCAATTACTCGCCAAACACTGCTCTTACAAAATACTACAAACAGCAATTATATGGCCACTTAACATTTGTATTGTTACCACAAATAAATCTGACACACTCACAAATAATGCACTGTATTTTTTGGTAAAAAAAAAATTAACTGATGTTAAATGCATGTTTTAATTATTTGTTTAATAATATCAAATGTGACTAAACAAACTTATAAACTACATCAGCTAAATCTTCGCGACATGGACATATTCCTTTGTACATATCAAATAACATGAGCAACATAATGCAGCCTACATTTCATGTGACTTAATATGTTTTATTCTGTTTTTTTGTGGGAATATGTGTCCATATCTAATACTATGGCATGTTGCCCCTAGTAACCCAAGTTCCTATTTTTTTGGTTTTTTTTTATATGGCCAATTAAGTGTTGTGCAAGGCATACAGATTTTAAATTACAATATGCAATGTTTGTCTTAATATTCTGATTGTTCCCTTGTTCCACAAATGTCACTATGCCATGTTCAAGTTTACAGGGCACAGTTTTCATGAGTGCATAACCTTTACTAAAACACACAAACAATTGTAAAGTAATTTTTTTTTACTTAAAAAAAATACAAAATCACCAACACAACATGGCTACAAATGAGCATCACATACAGAGATGGACATAGCAGATGGCAGTGGCAAAATGCACATAGCAGAACCCAGTACTATGGTAACCCCATCTTCTGACAAAATATGATGTTTTAAATTAACTAAGTGAACCCCCAGCCAGACTAAACTTTTAGGGGAACTGAGGTAGATTCCGAAACCAACTCACAAACACAAACATACACAGCACGCTAGGAAGAGGAAGATGGCTCAGGTGTACGCCCAAATAACTCACAGGCTACAATTTAAAGAAAACCTTTCACTTTGAGGGAGTTCTACATTCTGGCCACACAAGCCAAAATAAAAAAATACATCGAGGCAACATGTAAAACATGGGTGCTGCCCATCTGGAGAGACATCACTTTCTCTTTTTTCCCCCCGCCTGATGTAGTTCTTCATGGCTCGGTCTGCGGAGCGACCTTCGAGGGCCCTGCCCAGTGGGATGTTCTTCCTGGGCAGGGGGAGGGGAGGGAGCCGATGTGGCTGGCTCTCTGCCACTGTGGGCAAGGGAGACAGCGATGTCCTGGAGCCCTTGCCGAATGGAATTGGCAAGTTGTTGGAAGGAGGAGGCGAGTTGCTCTTGGCCCTGCCTGATCTCTGCCAGACCTTGGCAGAGTTGAGCTACACCTTGCTCCACACTGGTTCTGTGCTCAGTGAGCCGGACAGGTATCTGGCTTACCTCCCGCAGCATCCTGTCCTGAAAAGCATTCAGGCTCTCACCATACCTGGCTATTTCAGTCAGGATTTCCGGGATAGCAGAGGGTTGGGTGGGGGGGCCAGTTGGTATCTGGACAGATGGAATGTGTGGTCCCACACTGGCACAGACACTAGGTCCTTCCACCTCAGCCTCAGCCAGATAACCCTCCTGTGACTCTACCTGCTCACCCACCTGTGCTGTGTTATGTGCAAAGCAAATAGAAGAATGAGTGGAAAAAGAGTAGAAAAAAACAATATAAGACTTTTGGAACCCCAAAAAAATTTCATTAGAAATATGTGTGTAAACTTACCTAGCAAGTCATGTGCATGGAGTATTTCAGGCAGGTCCGTGTCCATATGAGACACCCCAACCCCCTCCTCGTAGCTCACACAGTCCATCGCCATCTCCTCAAGATCTGTGTATTCCACAGTGGCAGCAGGACCTCCCCCTGTTGCCCTCGAGGCATTCCACTCCGCAGACCTCTTGCCCTTCAGGCGGGATTTGAAGTCGGCCCAACTACATATGTGGTGAAAAATAGGGGCAAGGTAGAGAAAAATTATGAATACCTGCTTTAATATATAGTACACATGTTATGCATTTGGTTGCTATAGGCAACATCACATCTAACTAACTTTTTAAGAATACTTGGCACAGAAAATGGACTGGCAATATACACTTACCGTCTTCGAACTTTACTGTTGTTCTAATTTTAAAGCACAACGGAATATGCTGCGCTATATAAGAAACTGTTAATAAATAAATAAATTAATAAATAATAAATAACTAAGTATATAGTTTGGGGTGAAGCTATCTGTTGTAGCTCAGGGAAACAACTGGTCTGTCCCTTCAAAGCTGGTAGCACACCTGATAAAGGCAAGAGATCTGTGCTGATTGCTCACACACAAGGGGGTACATTTACTAAGATGGGAGTTCTATTTAAGATGGGATGTTGCCCATAGCAACCAAACAGATTCTACTTCTCATTTATCTAGACCCTTCTAGAAGATAATACCTGGAATCTGATTGGTTGCTATGGGCAACTTTCCATCTTAAATAGAACTCCCATCTTAGTAAATTTACTCCAAGGTGTCACTAAGCAGAGACGTTTGTGTCTCCCCAGCTGCGCACCATCTCACCTGTCCTGCGGGTTAAGAATATCCAGATTTGCTTGAGAAGATCGGTTCAGCATACAAGCTGCAGCATGTGTCTGTGAAGACCGCAGATTCCTGATCGCAGGAGAGGTTGCGGTTCTCTCTGCATGTTTACAGTGTGCTCCACGCCAGAGTTTCCTCCGCCATCAGAGATGGGTGCAGCCATGACAGTCTGGATCAGGTGATTAGCCAAACACCAACCAGAAGCCAGTCTCGGTTCACAGAATATTCCCAGCCAATACCTGGACGGCCAGGCCTGGACATTCCCAAGCTGCCAGTGATTTGTTGTCTCCTGACCAGCTGCAAGTTTGCCTGTGACTCCACTATTACTTACCACTAACAGACATCCAATACAGTGACCATCTCAAGCACTTTCTGACTCCTATATCGCTGGTGCCATGCCAGTATCAACCGCAGCATCAAATCCTGTATCTCTGGTGCAATCCCAGAATTTGCTGTAACATCTGTATGGCTGGTGTAATCCCAGTGTTAACCGCAGCATTGAATCCTGTATCACATGTGCCATTCCAGTATCTGCAGTAATATCGATTTCAGTGTCACTGTATCTACTCCTGTGTCTGCTCGCACTTCAGTTCCAGTATTGTTTTGGATTACCTATCGCACCAATCCTGCCATTCAGTCTATTTGGTGCATCGGTAGTACTCTGACAAATGGCTGTCCCGTCTGTGAATTGACTTCAGTTCAGACTTCTTCTTATGTCTCTCCAGTCTACATAAAGAAAAGTCTCATTAGACCTGCAAGTTTCTGCTCAAGGCCTTATGATCATAATCCTGCTACTCCACTTAGTCCGGGTCCACAACCAGAGGCGGATTTAGAGGGCTGGTCGCCTCTAGGCACAACATTATTGTGCATTGGGGAGACAGGGAGGGATGGGGTAAAAACAGGAACGGTCTTTTCCTCCATGTCTCCCCAGTGACAGCTGTCACCAGTGCCGTAACTAGGCATTTTAGCGCTGTGTGCAAGGAACGGCACTGGCGCGCCCCCACCCCCCCCTACACAGAGACAGTGCGCGCCGTAGGCGTGCAAAAAATATAAAGGGGTGTGGCTTCATG
Source organism: Pseudophryne corroboree (assembly GCF_028390025.1). Lineage (NCBI taxonomy): Eukaryota > Metazoa > Chordata > Amphibia > Anura > Myobatrachidae > Pseudophryne > Pseudophryne corroboree. Next base: position 843,468,453 of record NC_086447.1, on the reverse strand, counting down.
GGGAAGGGGCGTGGCCACAAAATAATACCAATCCAAACTACGGTGCTCCATTATTCAAATTACGCTGCACAGTAGCACCACTACACCAGGTAGAGTCCCTTTTACACATTACGGCAGACAGTGTCCCCCTTTTTACACATTACGGCAAACAGCATACCCCTTTTTACACATTACGACAGACAGCGTCCCCCTTTTTACACATTACGGCAGACAGCGTCCCCCTTTTTACACATTACGGCAGACAGCGTCCCCTTTTTACACATTACGGCAGACAGTCCCCCTTTTATGGGAGGGAGAGAGAGAGAGAGAGAGACAGTTATACTCACCCTCACCTGCGATCCGGCATCAACGGCAGAGGAGGCAGATCAGAGGCGGCAGCAGAAGGCAGGCATCAGTGGGACTCGGAGACTAATGAGCGCGGCAGTGTGGTGGAGGAAAGCGGTGCTCAGAGATGGCTCCGGCGGCTGACGGGAGGCAGACAGCGCAGGAGCGCTGGGCTGAGAGTAGTGGCTGCGGCTTTGGGGGGGCGGCTCCGGTGGCTGGCAAACAGCGCAGGAGCGCTGGACTGAGAGTAGTGGCTGCGGCTTTAGGGGGCGGCTCCGGCAGCTGGCGGGAGGCAGGAGCACCGGGCTGAGAGAAGTGGCTGCGGCTTTGGGGGGGCAGCTCCGGTGGCTGGCGGGAGGCAGAAGGCAGCACTGAAGTGACTGCGGCCGCGAGGAGGGGGGGGGGGGATGAGGTGTGCTGCCGATGGTGCGCCTTCAGTGCATGTCCCCTGTGGGCAAGGCACCATCGGCACACACCTAGTTACGGCGCTGGCTGTCACAGACAACCCCTGCATGGGACACCCCTCAGGCGGGGATGTGCACTACAAGCTCCAGAGTTGTAGCGTTTGCTGCAGGGATCTAGTCCGACGTACCTAAATCCAGACCATTTGGCTTTTACCCAATTCCCATGTTGTTAACCACAACATGACACTCAGATCTGCAGACTGTTTCCCTCTGGTTTGCTTTTGTAAAATTACAGTATATCCCCCTCATATATTATAGTTAGAGATAAGCATGTTCGGTTCCCTGAGAACTGAACCCCCCACCCTGAACTTCACTACCTGAGCCCGGATCTGAGTCAGGCTCAAGATTTCCCGCCTGACTCGGAAACCAAAACGAGGCAAAACGGCATCATCCTGCTGTCGGATTCTCGCGGGGTTTGGATTCCATATAAGGAGCCGCGCATCGCCGCCATTTTCACTCGGGCATTGGAGAGAGAAGACGTGTCTCCGTCCTCAGTGCCCTGCATCAGTTCAGTGGTAGTGTCTTGTGCAGCATCAGTCCAGTCACAGTGGTGGTGTCCTCTGCTGCCATATGTCCAGTGCTGCTGTATAAATCCAGTCCAGTGTTGCTGTGTTGCGCTGCATCAGTTCAGTGGTGGTGTATTGTGATGCATCAGTCCAGTCACAGTGGTGGTGTCCTCTGCTGCCATATGTCCAGTGCTGCTGTATAAGTCCAGTCCATTGCATTGGTGCTGTGTTATCCTGCATCAGTTCAGTGGTGGTGTCCCTGTGCTGCTGCATATGTCCAGTGGTACTGCCGTATATGTCCAGTGGTACTGCCGTTATGTCCAGTGATATTGCCGTATATGTCCAGTGATTCTGCCGTATGTGTCCAGTGATACTGCCGTATATGTCCAGTGGTACTGCCGTATATGTCCAGCGGTACTGCCGTATATGTCCAGTGGTACTGGCGTATAAATCCAGTCCAGTGATACTGCCATATATGTCCAGTGATACTGCTGTATATGTACAGTGATACTGCTGTATATGTACAGTGGTACTGCCGTATAATTCCAGTGGTACTGCCGTAAAATTCCAGTGATACTGCCATATAATTCCAGTGGTACTGGCGTATAACTCCAGTGATACTGCCGTATAAATCCAGTCCAGTGATACTGCCGTATAATTCCAGTGATACTGCCGTATAATTCCAGTGGTACTGCCGTATAATTCCAGTGGTACTGCTGTATAATTCCAGTGATACTGCCATATAATTCCAGTGGTACTGGCGTATAAGTCCAGTGATACTGCCGTATAAAACCAGTCCAGTGGTACTGCCGTATAATTCCAGTGGTACTGCCGTATAATTCCAGTGATACTGCTGTATAATTCCAGTGATACTGACGTATAATTCCAGTGGTACTGCCATATAACTCCAGTGATACTGCCATATAAATCCAGCCCTGTGGTACTGTCGTATAAGTCGAGTGGTACTGCCATATAATTCCAGTAATACTGCCGTATAATTCCAGTGGTACTGGTGTATAATTCCAGTGATACTGCTGTATAATTCCAGTGGTTCTGCCGATAAGTCCAGCCCAGTGGTGCTGCCATATAAGTTCAGTGGTGCTGTCCTGTGCTGTATATTATTTACTCCAAATAAAGGGGTTATTAATATTTAATCCAAATAATTTTCACAGGGTTTGCCCTGTGTGGTGTAGAGGTACACTCTCCTGTACCGCATATTGTTATATAACTCCAGAAAAATAATGGAGAACAAAAATTTGGAGGATAAAATAGGGAAAGATCAAGAACCACTTCCTCCTAGTGCTGAAGCTGCTGCCACTAGTCATGACATAGACAATGAAATGCCATCAACGTCGTCTGCCAAGGCCGATGCCCAATGTCATAGTAGAGGGCATGTAAAATCTAAAAAGCCAACGTTCAGTAAAATGACCCCAAAAAATTAATTTAAATCGTCTGCTGATAATATGAGAATATGTCATTTACGACACGGAGTGGCAAGGCAAGGCTGAGGCCCTGGCCTATGTTCATGACTAGTGGTTAAGCTTCACATGACGATGGAAGGCCTCATCCTCCCGCTAGAAAAATGAAAAGAGTTAAGCTGGAAAAAGCACAGCAAAGAACTGTGCGTTCTAAGATGGTATCACAAATCCCCAAGGAGAGACCAAGTGTGTCGACGGTTGTGATGCCTGACCTTCCCAACACTGGGCGGGAAGAGGTGGCTCCTTCCACCATTTGCACCCCCTCTGCAAGTGCTGGAAGGAGCACCCACAGTCCAGTTTCTGATATTCAAATTGAAGATGTCACTGTTGAAGTACACCAGGATGAGGATATGGGTGTTGCTGGCGCTGAGGCGGAAGTTGACGAGGAGGATTCTGATGGTGATGTGGTTTGTTTAAATCAGGCAGCGGGGGAGACACCTGTTGTCCATGGGATGAATAAGCCCATTGTATTGCCTGGGCAAAATATCAAAAAAGCCACCTCTACGGTGTGGAATTATTTCTCCACAAATCCGGACAACAGGTGTCAAGCAGTGTGTTGCCTCTGTCAATCTGTAATAAGTAGCGGTAAGGACGTTAACCACCTAGGAACATCCTCCCTTATAAGTCACCTGCTGCCCATTCATCAGAAGTCAGTGTCAAGTTATGAAACTATGGGTAAGCAGCGTAAGCAGTCCGCTGACACCTAAATCCCTTCTTCCTCCTGTACCCAAATTCCTTCAAGCCACACCACCAACTCCCTCAACGTCAACTTCATCCTCAGTCAGGAACATCAGTAGTCCTGCAGGCCATGTCACTGGCAAGACTGAGGAGTCCTCTCCTAACCGGGATTCCTCCGGAGGATCCTTGAGTGGTACGCCTACTGCTGCTGTTGCTGCCGCTGCTGCTGCTGCTGTTGTTGCTGCTGGGAGTCGATCGTCATCCCAGAGTGGAAGTCGAAAGACCACTTGTAATACTTCCAGTAAGCAATTAACTGTCCAACAGTCCTTTGTGAGGAAGATGAAATATGACAGCAGTCATCCTGTTGCAAAGCAGATAACTGAGGCCTTAACAGCTATGTTGGTGTTAGACGTGCATCCAGTATCTGCCATTAGTTCAGTGGGACTTAGAGAATTGATGGAGGTAGTGTCCCCCCAGTACCAAATACCATCTAGGTTCCACTTCACTAGGCAGGCGATACCGAGAATGTACAGAGAAGTTAGAAAAAGTGTCCTCAGTGTCCTAAAAAATGAAGTTGTACCCACTGTCCACTTAACCACGGACATGTGGACAAGTGGAACAGGGCAGACTAAGGACTATGTGACTGTGACAGTCCACTGGGTAGGTGTATTGCCTCCCGCAGCAAGAACAGCAGCGGCACCAGTAGCAGCATCTCGCAAATGCCAACTCGTTCCTAGGCAGGCTACGCTATGTATCACCGCTTTCCGTAAGAGGCACACAGCTGACAAACTCTTATGGAATCTGAGGGACATCATCGCACAATGGCTTACCCCAATTAGACTCTCCTGGGGATTTGTGATATCTGACAATGCCACCAATATTGTGCATACATTACATCTGGGCAAATTCCAGCACGTCCCATGTTTTGCACACACAATTAATTTGGTGGTGCAGAATTTTTTGAAAAATGACAGGGGCATGCAGGAGATGCTTTCGGTGGCCTGAAAAATTGCGGGACACTTTCAACATTCAACCACTGCGTGCCGAAGACTGGAGCGCCAGCAAACACTCCTGAACCTGCACTGCCATCACCTGAAGCAAGAGGTGGTTATGAGGTGGAATTCAACACTATATATGTTTCAGAGGATGGAGGAGCAGCAAAAGGCCATTCAAGCCTATACATTCACCTACGATATAGGCAAAGGAGGAGGAATGCACCTGACTCAAGTGCAGTGGAGAATGATTTCCGTCTTGTGTAAGGTTCTCCAACCCTTCGAACTTGCCACACGTGAAGTCAGTTCAGACACTGCCAGCTTGAGTCAGGTCATTCCCCTCATCAGGCTTTTGCAGAAGCAGCTGGAGAAATTGAAGGAGGCGCTAAGACGGAGCGATTCCGCAAAGTATGTGGGACTTGTGCATGTAGCCCTTCATTCGCTTTGTCAGGATTCAAGGGTGGTCAATCTGTTGAAATCAGAGCACTACATTTTGGCCACTGTGCTCGATCCTAGGTTTAAAGCCTAAGTTGTAGCTCTCTTTCCGGCAGACACAAGTCTGCAGAGGTTCAAAGACCTGCTGGTGAGAAAATTGTCAAGTGGAACGTGACCCGTCAACAGCTCCTCCTTCATTTTCTCCCGCAACTGGGGCTGCGAGGAAAAGGATAAGTCCATACGTATACTGGCAGGGAAAAGAGGCAATTTGGATGCCCTTGCACAAACTGGCTCTATTTTATGTAAGTTGCCCCCCTCTCCAGTGTGTACTCCAAAAGCGTTTTTAGTGCAGCCGGTAAGCTTGTCAGCAATAAGCGTAGGAGGTTACTTCCACAAAATGTGGAGAAGATGATGTTCATCAAAATTAATTATAAATTCCTCCGGGAAGACCTTTACTAGCAATTGCCTCCAGAAAGTACACAGGGACCTGTGATGGTGGATTCCAGTGGGGACGAATTAATCATCTGTGAGGAGGAGGATGTACACAGTGAAAGGGGTGAGGAATCAGAGGATGAGGTCGACATCTTGCCTCTGTAGAGCCAGTTTGTGCAAGGTGAGATTGATTGCTTCTGTTTTGGTGGGGGCCCAAACAAACCAGTCACTTCAGCCACAGTCGTGTGGCCGACCCTGTCGCTGAAATGATTGGTTTATTAAAGTGTGCATGTCCTGTTATATAACATAAGGGAGGGTGGGAGGGCCGAAGGACAATTCCATCTTGCACCTCTTTTTCTTCTTTGCATCATGTGCTGTTTGAGTACTAGTTTTTTAAAGTGCCATCCTGTCTGACACTGCCGTACAAGTCCAGGGGTACTGCCGTATAAGTATAGTCCAGTGGTGCTGTCTTGTGCTGCATCAGTCCAGTGGTGGTGTCTTGTGCTGCCATAAGTCCAGTGGTGGTGTCCTCTGCTGTATATTATTTAATCCAAATAAAAGGGTTATATACATTACTTACAGTATATTATTATCCTAATAATTTTTACAGGCCCTGTGTGGTGTAGGGGTACGCTCGCCTGTGCTGCATATTATTATAATATCTCCAAATAAAAGGGATATTATTATGCAAATTAATTTTACAGTCTTTGCCGTGTGTGTGGTTTAGGGGTACGCTCTCCTGTGCCACCAATATTGTGCGTGTATTACATCTGGGCAAATTCCAGCACGTCCCATGTGGTTTGTGCCGAACACTTGTGTTGCTTAGCTTAGTCATACAGCTACCTCACTGCACCTCTTTTTCTTCTTTGCATGATGTGCTGTTTGGGGCCTAGTTTGTTTAAGTGCCATCCTGTCTGCAACTGCAGTGCCACTCCTAGATGGGCCAGGTGTTTGTGCCGCCCACTTGTGTCACTTAGCTTAGTCATCCAGTGACCTCGGTGCAACCTTTTGGCCTAAAAACAATATTGTGAGGTGTGAGGTGTTCAGAATAGACTTGAAATGATTGGAAATTAATGTTATTGAGGTAGAATCAACATTACCTCCAAATTCTGTGATTTTAGTTGTTTTTGTGGGGGGGTTTTTACAAAAATCATCTAGATCCAAAACCAAAACCAGAACATGAAAGGGTGGTTTTGGCAAAACCAATCCAGATCCAAAACACAAGCGGGGATCCAGAATCAAAACCAAAACACGAAAAGTGCCCACCACACATCTCTAATTATAGTGCTTCAATCAGTAAATAGAATCACATGGTCCTAGCTAGGTCCCCAGAGCAGCTTTCCCGCTTCCCAGGAAGTAATTGGAGAAATCGCTTTGGTTATTGTGTCTGAGCAGATATTTTCCTTTATAGTGAGATCATCATTTAGGTGGGGGTATGTGACCTTATATTTGTTTCATTATTATTTATTTATCAACAGCTAATTATGTACAGTAGTGCATACATATTCCACTGCACTTTTACAGAGAATATTTGACCATTCACATCAGCCCCCGCCCCAGTGGAGTTTACAATTTGTGGACCAGATTTATCAAGCCTTGGAGAGTGATAAATTGCACGGTGATAAAGTATCAACCAACCATCTCATAACTGTCTTTTTTCAAACATATAGCCTGTAACATGGAAGTTAAGAGCTATTTGGCTGGAACTTTAAAACCGTGCTATTTAACACTCTCCAGGGCTTGATAAATGGGGGCCTACATTCCATACCACATGTGCTGGTCGGACGGCTCCAGAAGCATCTTCTGGCTCCGGCAGTCGGTTGGCTGTGACTCCCAGATGATTCTGCAGCAGCACCGGCAGTATCGCTCACCCCTTACCGGCACCCTAGTGCCTAACCTCCCCTCCCACAGCCTTACCCTCACCCCAGTGCCTAACCCTAACCCCCCCTCATATACCCTAACCTCTGCTGCTGCTGCTGCATGTTTCATGTCAACAATGTCAACACCTTAACTATCAACATTATGGCTGTCGGCATCATGACTGTATAATAATTGTATGCATCTAATACTATCAGGAATACCTTATAAATTGATGTTGATTATAGGTAGGCTTCGTTCACGCTGAGATTATTCCACGTGCACAGCGTACACATTACCTTATCCAGCAGCAAACTGCCTCTGTGAATTGTTTTTCAAATGTCGCCAATTAAGTGAGACATGCAATTAGGCATGAGGCATCCGTTCTTGCCAGGACTGATAACAGTTTAAGAGACTCCGGCTAATAAACTTGGCGGTACATGTAGTTCACTGCAATCCACTCCTGCTAAAAAACATCTATAGAGTGAGTCACCAGACCTCTGATTTGCATCGATGTGCGTGATGTCCTCCTGATGTGACGGCAGAAGACTGTGATTTCAGGGAGGGGGATAAAAATCCATCACAGCCTTTCATATAACTTTGATCACAATACAGACATGCTGTAAATATTTTAAATGATGCATTTTAGATACACATTAATAAAAATTTAACAAAAGCATGATAAAACTAGATTTCTTAGAAGGTGCACAGTATGGTTATTGGAGGGTAAATATAAGTTGGAAATGACTTGTGTTAAAATAAAAGTCAGTTCCAGTCAAATTCCAAAGCACGGGAATACATTGAGCCTGACTCAGAGGTAGGTCCTGCAGCACAGTCTTTGTAGGCAGTGGCTGTGCTAAAATATGCAAAAGCCACTGGAGGAGTCATAAGTACATAGACGTCTCCTGTCGGTTTCTGTGATCTGCTGCTGCATCAGAAGACACAGCCATCGGATCAATCGAGTGACCATCGGCCATTTTAGTTACCCGCAGGTTACACAGGATGTCCAGTGAAATCGCACTGCTGTGGCCAGGGACTCAGCCACTTGCTTCAGCACACCCAGAAAACGGTGTCAACATTTCCCTGTTTTCTGGAACACTCTGTGTAGCTGCACTGTCACTGTTCCCAAATGCCAGCAGCATGTCAGCCATACTGCAGCTTTGGGGCACTGTGACCAACATCACAGAATCAGATCTGCACTGTGAGGCTCCTGGCCACACGCAGGTTTGAAAACATCGGAGATGTACGTAAATATCGGATTTACATACATCTCTAAATTAGGTCCATTATTCCGTGATTTCCTGACTTCTGCAACTACAATTAGTCATCTATTTCTGTCAAGGTTACAGGTCTCAGTAATGCTGTAGTGCAGGGGTAATCAACATGAGGTCTTCCGGCTGTTGTGGGACTACACAGCCCAGCATGTCCTGCCACAGTTATAGTATATCCTGTTAGCAAAACAGTGGCAGGGCATGCTGTGATTTGTAGTTCAACAGTAGCCTGAGGGCCGCATGTTGAATGCAACTACTGTAGTGTGTATTTTTTAGTACTATGTTTTCTAAATAAAACTAAATTGGCTCTTTAAAATACAAGATGCATCTGTGTCATAGGAGGTCATTCAGATCTGATCACTGGGCTGCGTTATTTGCTGTTCTGCGTTCAGATAGTTGCCGCCTACAGGGGGAGTGTATTTTTGCCGTGCAAGTGTGTGATGCTATGTGTACGCCGAGCTGCTAAAATTTTGTGTGCAGTGTCTGCGCAGCCCAGGACTTACTCCTCCAGTGCAAAAGAATCAGGTTGATCGGGGCCGGAGCTGACGTCAGACGCACTCCCTGAAAACGCTTGAACACGCTTGCGTTTTCCCGAACACTCCCAGTAAACGGTCACTTATCACCCACAAATGGCTTCCTCCTGTCAATCACCTTGTGAACCCCCGTGCGAACGTTTTTTTCGCACCATCCCGTCGCTGACCGGCGATGCCCGTTGTTGTTGTCCGATGCGCATTGTGGTGCATACGCTGTTATGACCTGATCGCCCGCTGTGTGAAAACGCACAGCAGTGATCAGATCTGAGTGACCTCCTAAGTACCCAGACATAATATACCGAGCTACAGGTTTTGCTACAAATATGCTTAACATATTGCACATTTCTACATAAATGCAAAAAAACCCTTTCATGTCATAAACCTGCACAGCTGCCTCTGACACACGCATTAAGCAGATTGTTATCCAGTAATGTAAAATACATATATATACAGGTGGCTTGAAAGACTTGTGCGCCCCCTAGTGAAAAGTATGTGCACACGCATCTCTATGTATGGATGGAAAAGAAAAAATATTGGCCCTCATTCCGAGTTGTTCGCTCGCAAGCGGATTTTAGCAGATTTGCTCATGCTAAGCCGCCGCCTACTGGGAGTGAATCTTAGCATCTTAAAATTGCGAACGATGTATTCGCAATATTGCGATTACACACCTCGTAGCAGTTTCTGAGTAGCTCCAGACTTACTCGGCATCTGCGATCAGTTCAGTGCTTGTCGTTCCTGGTTTGACGTCACAAACACACCCAGCGTTCGCCCAGACACTCCCCCGTTTCTCCGGCCACTCCTGCGTTTTTTCCGGAAACGGTAGCGTTTTTTCCCACACGCCCATAAAACGGCCTGTTTCCGCCCAGTAACACCCATTTCCTGTCAATCACATTACGATCGCCAGAACGATGAAAAAGCCGTGAGTAAAATTCCTAACTGCATAGCAAATTTACTTGGCGCAGTCGCAGTGCGGACATTGCGCATGCGCATTAAGCGGAAAATCGCTGCGATGCGAAGATTTTTACCGAGCGAACAACTCGGAATGACCCCCCATTACGTTAATTGCTACTACAACGTAATAAAACACATGTAATGGTGTACACATAACGAAAATGTCCTTCACCACATATAGTATGCCACCTATAAGTCTGTACATGAAACATGCATGGGGTCTATTCATGAAACAGCGAAAAGGGAGGATAAGTGAGCCAGTGGAGAAGTTGCCCATGGCAACCAATCAGCATTGAAGTAACATTTGTAATTTGCATACTATAAAATGATACAGAGCAGCTGATTGGTTGCCATGGAAAACTTCTCCGCTGTCTCACTTCTTCACTCTTTTCACTGGTTTATGAATAGACCCTAAGAAGTTCCTTGACTGAAACCAGGGGCTGCCTGGCAACTTTCAGCCTGGGAGGCAGACACAAGCAAGTGGCCCGGCTTTTCTACCAGCGAATGCACTGTAAAAATGGGCAATGTTGGGGACGTGGTTTGATTAATGTGGGTGTAGTTTAAATAGCTAATGAAACATATAGTAACAATTACAATCAGTTTACTTTTATTTATTTCAAATGGAAGTCCAAACCCTTCCCCCCTTTCACTAGAAATCAGACTCCAGCGGCGGGATGTAATGCAGTCCGAGATCGCTGGAGGTGCAGGTTGCCGGACGATCTCGGACTGCATTACATCCCCCACATAACTGACACACCACCACCTCCCTCATTAAGTATTAGATCCTATCCTGCTTCAAATGATACCCCAAATATAAATGCCCCACACACCCTGTTAAAAATAGAGCATACCCCAGATCTGGCCAAATTAAATAAAAATAAACAAAGAAGTATCTACGAATGGAAAATACAAAAATAGAGTGACAAAAACAGGGTGTGCTGCTAAGCCACATCCCTTTATCGGGTCCCCAATTCATACTACCATATGTTGAAAGGTATGGGTTTTTTTTCCTTTCAACGCTGTCAGCCTCCTGTTAGTCTGTTTTCATTGGGGGGGGGGGGGGGGGGGGGAGTTGCAGCTCCATCTGCCCCATTGTTAATCCAGCCCTCCCCTCAGCACCGTCCTCAGCCCTCATCACCTTCCTCAGCCCTCTTACTACCCTTTTCAGCCCCCTCGTCACCTTCCTCAATCACCTCAGCACATTCCTCTGCTCCTTATCACCATTCTCACCACTCATTACCTTTCTCAGACCCCTCGTCACCATCCTCAGTTCTCATTACTTTCCTCAGCACCCTTGTCACCTTCCTCTGCCACTTGTCACCTTCCTCTTCCAGATGACCATTCTTACCCACCATCTTGCTGAGCTTGTGCAGGTCTGGGTTCTGCTGGGCTGTGGTGCCTTATGGGAAATCTGTCCAGGAGAAGAGTGGAAGAGCTGCTCTGCAGCTGCTGGGTGAGGAGGGGATTGCCGCAGGCGGCAATCGGGACACAGTGGAAGAGCTGCTCTGAAGCTGCCAGGTGGGGAGGAGGTGCCGCGGTCTGCCCGATCACTGCTGGACGCAGCGATCGGGACACAGTAGAGCAGCTGCCGGTTGGGGAGGGGTGTGGATACAGCGATCGCTACACAGTAGAGCAGATAGATAGATATAAAATGTACACATACACACACTTAGTCTGTCTTCTCTTCAGCTACAACATATGAAATTTAGAAACATTGTAACTATGAATATTGTTTATTTAGACGTTTACTAATTGAATCAAGAGGGTAACATATTAGCAAAGAGAGTGGATCTTTGGTATTTTGAACATTAGTTACTTCTTTGATTGAATTGGGGACTCGGTACCAGAATTGAGAAACTAGGGGGATGATTCAGACCTGATCGTAGATGTTGATCAGATTCTCTAACATGCGGGGGTACGCCCAGCACAGGGCTAGCCCCCACCTCCCGCCTGTCAGGCCCTACCCCCTCCCCCTTCCTCGCACAGGTGCAAAAGCATCGCATGGTGGAGATGCTTTTGCACCCGCCAAGTAGCTTCCTGCCTGTGCATCCTAGCTGTGCTGGCAGGCGGCTGCCTGCCACTTTCTGGGTCGCAGTGGCTGAGTGTGATGTCACGCAGCTGCCACGGCCCGCCCCAGCAATGGTTCTAACGCCATTGGCACCCCACCTCCCAACCTGCGACCACCTCTGCTTGTCAATCAGGCAGAGACAATCGCATCTCACTTTGCGCACTACAGAAAGGGCTACAGACTGCGATTGCTGCCTTTGCAGCGATCGGGTCTGAATTAGGCCCTAGGGCCAGTGTGACAGTCCCACCACTTGTACAGAAATGTTATACTGTAGCCACAGTTTCTCCAACACGTTAGGTAACTGGTTACATCTTATGCAATTTAGAGAGAGCTAGGAATCATCTTATATATACATTGGGGAGATGTATTAAACATTGGAGAGAGATAAAGTACCAACCAAATGGCCTGTAAAATGACAGCTGACTGGTTGGTTCTTTATCTCTCTACACTTTATCTGTCTCCAAGATTTGATACATGTCCCCATATTTGTTTTGCTTTATAGTATTAATAACTAAACATTTAGCTATGAATTGTCTGGAGCGACTCCTGATACAAAGATTTGCATATATCACTTTCTAATACAAGTTGTGAAGGTTGGTTGTTGGGGGAGAACATAGTATGATATACTAGAGATATTATAAGTCATTTCCCTGCACTGTATGTACTGTACGTGTTCCTTCAGATTGTGTTAGGGCCAGGGGGTATTATTTATGCGAGCTCAGTTTTGCCCGTGCGTGATTACAGTTCCGTTTGTTGGAAAAAAAGCAGTATTTCCACTTCCTGTTTCCGGTTATGCCACACATGCGCAGTATCGGGGAAATGATGATTAGCGGAGATGCACCCCCCATCTCCGCTAATCGGCAGTTTAGGGTTTAAATAGAGACACTGGGAGCCATTATCCAGGCTTCTGATGGTCTACAAGACTGAAACGCGTTAAGCGTGGCTTATGTGTTTGCCTGTGGACTCCTAGGCACTTTTAGCTATTTTGCTGTGGTGGATTCATGTTTAGAGACTGGGCACCCGGAGCTTGGAACCTACTCACCTCTGAACATCTGAGACTCCAGGAATCCCTCTGGGTGATGTTGTATGCTGTTATGCCTAGAGAAGATTTATGATATGCTGTTTTACTTTTCTGCGTTTTAAGTCCATTTTGTATGTTAAATTTATTTTTATAAAGTATCTCTGCATTATGGGCCTAATTCAGACCTGATCACAGCAGCAACATTTTTCTCTTATGGGGCGGGATGTACTAATGTACATCGCCGCCCATCGCCGCCCTGCGCCACGATGCTGATCGCATATGAACTAACATATGCGATCAGCATTGCGGAGGACAGCTCTTCTGATAAGAGCTGTCCTCCGCGATGCACAGCGGCAGCCTGACTTCCGGCATTCGGCCCCAGAAGTCAGTCTGCGCATGCGCGGGGTGACGGGGGCGGCCGCAGTGCATGCTGGGAGGGATCCGATCGGATCCCTCACACAGTGCTCGAAAAGAACCCCATAGGCTTCTATGGACTATCGCCAGCTAAAGCTGGCGAACCCCGCCGCGGCACTGACCTGGGGGAACAGTACATCAGGAAAATGCGGTAAACAGGGGGTTTACCGCATTTTCCGCTTAGTACATCCCGCCCATGGGCAAAACCATGTGCACTGCAGGGGGGGCAGATGTAACATGTGCAGAGAGAGTTAGATGTGGGTGGGGTGTGTTCAAACTGAAATCTAAATTGCAGTGTAAAAATAAAGCAGCCAGTATTTACCCTGCACAGAAACAAAATAACCCACCCAAATCTAACTCTCTCTGCACGTTATATCTGTCCTACCTGCAGTGCACATGGTTTTGCCAATTAGAGAAATATTTTTTTTATATATATAATCAGTTTTTATTAGGATATTTGCATATACAATGCAATATGGAATTGAAAACAACATAATAGCACAGAAATACAGACACTCGTTGCAGCGATAGATCATATAGCCATATAACAGAAAATGTATCAAATCGTAGACAGAATCGCCAGTCTAGAACACAGTATATCATAGAAAATCACAGTGTCGCAATACACAGAAAACATTCCAAACAAGATGAATATTTAAGAACAAGGGAAGGGAGTGGGGGGGGGGGGGGGGGGGGGAAGGAAGGAAAACGACAGAAGTAGAGAAAATGAGCAAAAAGGGAAAGAATGAAGAAGAAAAGAGGAAGAATGGTATATTAGAATATTTAGAATATTTAGGGAGCTACAATCGGCATCACCTATCACAATGCCATATTACTTTGGAGCCCCATGGTTGCCGACATACGCAGGAAAACAAGTCCCTGGCTCAAGTACTTCCAAGACATTCAAAGACAAATGGTCTCCATATCTTGGACATGTCGTCAGCGCCGAGGGCGTGATGCCTGATCCGGAGAAGATCAGAGTCGTTCAGGACTGGCCAATCCCCAAGACCGTCAGAGATGTCCGAAGTTATTTGGGATTCGTGGGCTACTATAGACGCTTCATTGAACAATTTGCCGCAGTGGCGGCCCCGTTGCATGAATTGCTCAGAGGCCAATCGGGTCATGAGCGAAGAGGGTCGTCCTTCGTATGTTGGGGAGAAGAACAGCAGCGAGCCTTTCATCAGTTGAAGACATCCTTAATCGAAGCCCCGTTATTGGCCTATCCCGATTATGAACAACCATTTCAAGTGTATACAGACGCCAGTCACCGGGGACTAGAAGCCGTACTCTCCCAGGTGCAGGACGGGCGTGAAAGAGTGATCGCATACGCCAGCCGGGGCCTCCGCAAAACTGAGTGGAACTGTGAGAATTACAGCGCATTTAAGCTGGAGTTACTCGCCCTCATCTGGGCTGTCACCGAGAAATTTAAACACTATCTGGCCGCCACGCCGTTCATCATCATGACGGATAATAACCCACTGGCACATCTGTCTACTGCTAAGCTCGGAGCTCTTGAACAGAGATGGGTATCCCGACTTGCAAATTTCCGGTACACCGTATCCTACAGAAGTGGGAAGTCCAACGGGAACGCTGACGCCCTCTCCCGATTACCCATGGTAGATGTTGCGAAGGAAGATAGAGATGTGGATGAGGATGTCGAAACCCCGTGTTTAAAGTCTCCCGAAAGAGAGAAACGGTCACGTCGGACCCCCTGTCCGTCACCGGACCTCCACGGGTGGAAAACGCCCTACTGGATGCCCCCACAGTCGATTGGTGTGAGAAGCAGCGGAAGAGTCCAGTGCTGAGGGAACTTGTGGCCTTGATGCACCAGCGACGCCAGTTGATCCGGATCCAACGGGCTAAAGCTGACCCGGAATTAGTCAAGCTACTACGGCATAGGGACCGCATTCACCTGGAGGAGGGGATCCTAGTGCGTACCAGCATAGATCCGAGTACTCACCAACCGGTTACTCAGGTGGTTGTCTCCAAAGATCAAGCCACTCTTCTGCTCACGGCCTACCATGACAAATCCAGGCACTTCGGCACTCAAAAGACTGAGGCCATCCTACGCACACGGTATTTCTGGGTGGGCATGCGAGAAGATGTGAAAAGATGGTGCCGTGACTGTGTTCCATGCACAAGGAAAAGGCAGGCCGATGCTACCCAAAAGGACCCTCTGCATCCCATTAAGAGCCAACATCCACTACAAATTGTTGCCCTGGATCATGTGAAATTGGAGCCGAGCACCAATGGATACCTGTATGCCCTTACAATAACGGACCATTACAGTAAATTCCTAGTAGCCGTGCCGGCCAAAGACCTCACTGCTAAAACCACTGCTGAACTGTTTTTGAAGCACTTTGCCAGGCCCTATGGGTATCCAGACTGCATCTTGACCGACCAAGGCCCTGCCTTTAAGTCGCAGTTGTTTCACGAACTGTGTTCCTACTACGGCTGTCAAAAAGCTCGGACAACAGCCTATCACCGGCAGGGGAATGGATTGTGTGAACGAGCTAACCAGACCCTCATCGGATGCTCCGGAGCCTGGCGGCAGACGATCGCACCAAGTGGCCGACCATACTCCCCGAACTAACCTACCTCTACAACAACACTGAGCATTGCTCTACCGGCTTCACGCCATACTACCTCATGTTTGGCCGACGAGGCAAATTACCCCAGGACCTGGAATTAGCCCCTGCTGTGGCCCTTCCCGTCGACCCGAAGACCGACTGGGTCCGTGAGCACCAGCGGAGGATAGAAGCTGCCCGAGAAATTGTAACAAAAAGAGTAGAGCATGCCCAGCATCGCCAGGAGGCAAGCTACAATGCCCACATCCAACAGGAGGCACTGAAGACGGGAGACCTTGTCTGGAGGAAACGAAATCACCGCACCAGCAAGCTTGACGCTATGTGGGAGAGTTGCCCGTACGTCGTGGTCAGTGTGCCTGGGGGCGAACGATATACCTACAAGATCCGTAAGGGCCTAGAAGGTCCAGTCAGCATTGTACCGAGAGACCAACTCAAGCTCTGTACCGTAGAGTTACCGACGAGGAGCACAGATCCACCTGTGGCAGAGGGACGGGGGACCCTGGGGGGCATACCCTTACACGATCCCATGGAGCTCTTAGTGTTCATGGGTGGCCTACCTCCACATTCAGCTCCACCCATAGCTCCAGACCCGGTGTTTGACAGGCCTGTTGAAAGCCTGGATCGACCTAACCTAGTTATCAGTCCTAGCGAGAGCGACATTCCGGTCATTGAGACCAGAAAGTCGGGACGTAGCACACAAGGCGTCCCGCCTTTAAGGTATAGAGAGTGAACTGTTGACTGTTTCCAATGTATATTTATACCTCATTTGTTTGCATCTGTTTCATGTTATTGTTGAATTGAGAGACTCATGTTAAAGACTTTGGCTCATTGACTCATGCGTGAGGACACGCATCCTTCCACCAGGGGCACATGTGGTACCCACGCTTGGGATGCCACTACCACCCCCATCAGAGCCCTAAGTGCAGCCAACGCTGCCTAAGAAACCCTCTCTTTACTTCACCGGCGCTGACAGGGTTAAATCCCCTACCTGGTGCCTGTGAACTACTAGGGCACTGAGACCCAGGACACCCCGCCGGACAAAGGAGAGCGGGAATCCCTGGAGTCCCAGGGATTGGAGGATGAGAAGGCGCGTAGGAGAAGAGGAGGGGACTTACTTAAGAAGAGCGGCATCTGGGGAGGAGAGGGGAGTCGCGTGTCTGCGCTGTGAAGAAGGGCTCAGAGGCCACCGGAGAGAAGCGACTGGAGAGAGCGGGGTAGCAGCGCAGGAAGGAGCAGCAGCGTGAGAGAGACAGAGCTGCCAGCCGCCCGCCGTTGCCATAGAGATGGAGTGCCGAGCGGTGGAGAGACAGAGCCGCATCGCTGCAGGACGGAGCCGCGTCACTGGGCGCAGAGAGCGCAGGAACTGAACATTAGTGCCTGGCGTATAACGCCATCTGGTGGACAGTCTAGGAAGTGCTTCCGCGTTACGGGCTGGACACTCCATACCCTAAGATAACATTACCTTCCAAATGTTTGGTAGTGCATGTGATATATTTGATGCAGAGAAAAGATTGTAGCTAAGCGCTCAGTCCTGTATCAACATAATATGTCCCATGTAAAACCTTTTTTTTGGAAGCAGAATCTTCTTACAGGTCACCACACTTCTTGTCAATGATGTATCAGTCCTTAATCGTCAGTTCATACGATTCCTTCCAAAAATGGATGTACCTCAGAACAAACCAAATTAAAATAATATGGTGTAGTATTTCTATATATGAATGGTGACACCCATGTGCGAACAAGAAGGTGTGAAATATTCTGCATACCAAGACTCACACTTATTATATGTATTCTTATTTAGCAGTTCTTATGATTCCCTCCAGTGATATATAGACCTCAGGACAAACCAGATATAAATAACATGGTGTAGTATGTCTAATGAAGAGTAATGACACCCATGTGAGAGTGGAAGAGGGGTGAAATTTTCTGCATCATTGTTTCCACTATAGGGTATTGGTGGTCCCTTTGTTTGTATCTAGCTGCATAAGTCTATTTTTGCGCCTTGGGACAGTTAATTTTTTGTATCCTTGGTCTGTGTTTCCACCGAACAGGTTCTAGGCTGCAATTATGTTTCAACATAGAGTCAAACGCAATACTCTGAAGGAGAATATTTTCTCCAGAACACAGGGTAGTGTTCCGGGTTTGGACGATAAGACTTTAGACAGTGTTATGTCCAAACTCGAAAAGATCCTACTAAAAGAAAATCAAATTTGGTGGGAAATAGTCACCCTCGAGAAATATATAGCCTCTGACATGGTTCCTAAAGGACTCCAGATCCAGAAACAGGCATCATATACTAATGCTTCTAACTTGTTTGAAAGTAAGTGGGAACACATACTTCATACTTGCTCCCTTTCCCTGATGGAGCTGATAGTCCAGGAAAGAAGGAAGGAGGCTATGACATTAGAGGACCAGATCAATAAGTTGGAACCTCTCATTGCCCCGTTTAGGGATTTAGAAGATTTAAAAAATATGGAGGAATTGATTATTGGCAAAATCAAGAAAAGTGAGCGGGAAATCATTACTAGAAAGCAGAAGAAGTACTATAGGGACGTCTCTTTAAAGAATAGAAGGGAGTCCCTATCCGAAACTGAATACGGACAGTGTGCCGTTAAGCCAACCCCAAAAAACATCATATCAGATTCCAGAACAGTTGGCACAAAAGAATACCATACACACTATAGGTCCAGTCGTGATAACAGACTCAATGCCAAATTTCCAGAACCGCGGAAAGAACCTTATGATGGAAATCGAGGCGTTGGGTCTATGAAACCCAAACAAAGAGAGAATTTTAGAGAGAGAAAGAGAACCATCTATTATCCCCAGGACCAATACAATACAGACTATCCCGGCAGGACAATAAATGAAAGATATTTGGAAAGAAAAAACAGAGGAGAGCGAGTTCTTAGTTGGAGAGATAGGGGCCATAGGGAGAAAAATATTCCCCATCATAGAAATAGGTTTGAGACCCTACGAGAACATGATGATGAAGTTTTTTTGGAGTGGGGCATACAGAACAGCAGGTACCGTTAGAAAAACCCACCAATTTACCCCCATGTAAAAAGAATAAAACATTTAGAAGGGGTAAAAGGGGGGGTAATAGAAAACGTGACCGCCACTCTAAGAAGAAACTTAGGGTTGAAGATACGCATAAACCAGAGGCTGATACCCTCACGGTTACAAAAATATTTAACCTTAGTAATCACACCTTGACCCAAGATGAGAGAACAGTCTTAGAGAAAGGCTTAAAGTTTGCTCCAAGTAGCCAGATTAACTTCTTTGATCTATATATAGATGTACAGAAGTTTATTAGGAAATTAGCACTAAAAAAGTTTTTTTCCACTAAAACAAACAACCCCAATGAGAATACAGACCCTAACAGTAATCCTTTTAAAAACCCATCCACTTTCAATCCAAGTTTTGCCAAGGGATGTTTTGTTGAAACGTTTAATAAAATTGTTACTGAAGAAATTAGGAGTCTAAAGGACAACCTACCAGGTTTCAGACACAATCTTAGTCGAGGTGAGAGAGAGGCCTTGAATAATTTGCGTGACAATGATGATATTATAATTAAACCCGCCGATAAAGGTGGGGGGGTAGTTCTAGATAAAACTAAATATGTTGAGGAGGTACAACGTCAGTTAAAAGAAGGTAATACGTACAGAAAACTCCGGGGCGATCCATCTATTAAGGTTCTTTCCATTATGAAAACATTTATTAAGAAATTTCAAGAAATTGGTGTTATAAACACGGAAACGGAGCAATTTTTGCTCAATGGTGAATTTCCGGTACCAGTACTGTATCTGCTACCTAAGATTCATAAGAGCGAGACCAATCCACCCAGGCGACCCATAATCGCGGGTACTAATTCCATTACATCAAATTTATCGTTTTTTATTGATCACCATCTTCAACCCCTAGTAATAAAAGGTAAATCCCATCTTAAAGATACTAAAGATATCCTCAACAAATTAAATTTAATTGAAAATGTTGAGGGTTGTTATTTGGTCACCGGAGATGTTACATCTCTCTATACTATTATAAATCATAAAGATGGCATAGAAGCCATCAAAAGATCACTATGCAATAGCAATATTGAGAATGATTTGCAAAATATGATTATAGAGGGGATCGAACTTATCCTTAATAATAACTACTTTAGTTTTGACTGGGTTTTTTTATAATCAGGACGTCGGAACCGCAATGGGTACCAGGTTCGCCCCCAGTTATGCCAATATATTCATGACCGACTGGGAGGAAACCCATGTTTGGCATGGGCATGACTGGGGAGCGAACCTGGCCCATTGGTGGATACATAGATGACGTCATGTTTCTTTGGAAAGGTGACCTTATGGCCCTAGAGGAATTTTGCCAACACCTCAATAGAAACGAACTTAATATCAAATTCACGTTTTCTATTAGTCAAGAGAAAGTGAATTTTCTTGATTTGAATATTATGATTCGAGAAGGAAGATAAGAGACAACCACCTATTTCAATCCTACTGACTCTAACACATATATACATACTTCAAGTAATCACCTACCCAGGTGGCTTAAAAATGTCCCTAAAGGTCAGTTAACAAGGCTACGAAGGAACTGTAGTAAAATTGAGGATTTTGAAAAGGAAGCCCACCTTTTGAAACATCGCTTCATAAATAAAGGCTACGATCCAAAGAAAATTGATGGTTCGATTCAGGAACTATCTAATATGGATAGAAAAAATATTCTACAGATAAAGGGAAAAAAAAAAGGAAAAAATCCGTATGCCCTAGCTTTAAATACGAAATTTAACAGCCAACATAGATCCATAGAAGCCATCTTTCATAAAAATTGGCACTTTCTGCTTAAAGATCCCTTACTGTCCACCATATTGCCAGAACGTCCCCAGTTCATCTATAGGAAAGCAGATAACATTAAGAATAGAGTAGTCGCAAGTGCATTTTCTAATGATAAGGGTGGAATGCATACCCGTCAAAAGGGCTTTCATAAATGCCATGACTGTAGCATGTGTAAAGCATGCACCAATGACGGGAAAAAGACATTAAGTTTCAGTCATGAGGGCTCTGTATATCAGATTAAACCATTCATTACCTGTAATTCCAAATATTGCATTTATGCTATTAGATGCTCTTGTGAGAAGTTATATGTTGGCAAGACCACCAGGGCACTAGGAGTACGCTGGTCTGAACATGTACGTAACATAAAAAAGGGGAATGAGAATCATCCATTCTCTTTACATTTTAAAAACGTGCACAATAGTTCAGTTAAACATATAAAGAATTTCTGGGGTATAGATCAGGTAAAGGACAGTTGGCGGAACCGAAATAAAGATTCCGCTTTAGCGAAGAAGGAGATGAAGTGGATATATGATTTGAATACACTGGCCCCCAGAGGACTGAATCATGAATTTGAATTAAAATGGTTTCTGTAGTTTCATGTTATTTTCCTACCTTATGCCATCCAACATGACACATCTGCTTTTATTTTAACTATATCTGTACATGTTGATGTGCATATGGGACGGAATTATTGAATAACAATATGTTAGCTCAAAATTGGGTGCTAACTCCTTTTCAACCTTCAATCATTCCTAGCACATATATATGACCTTATTTTTGGGGAATTGGGATATAGTTTTGTTTTAGTTCTGGCAATTGGGCATTGCTTTATTGGAGCATGGTTGGCAGGACGTATATAGGTTGGAGGGCGGAAGTGACGTATCGGAACAAGCTTATGCAGTTTTTAAAACTGGAAGGAGGTGTTCATGTTTATATGTATTAAACAAGGTTAAAATGGAAATAGTCACGCCAGGCTCAGCATGTGAATATTTACGGGTTAAGCGGCTCCTTTAATGTCTATATACATGAAGGGAGCCACATCCGGTTGTGACGACATCTGGCTGCGTCTGGCTGGAATAAGTATGCCGGTGGTTGGCGGAAGTCACCCGGCGGTATCTGTAAGGATCGGCACATAAGTTTATATTTTGGCTACAAATCTATCTATTACTGCTATTAGCATGTCTATATTGTTTCTTCATGTTACGGGTCTTATTCAGTCTATTTTGCAGACTACGATTCACTGTCTTTATACGTCTCACTTCCTACATCCGGCTGTGGTTGGCTGGTTGGCGGAAGTGCAGTAAATAAGTAAGAAAACGGCCACGTGTATGTGGCGTCCGGAAATTGAAGTGCACATAGGAACTGATAAAAGTAATTGCACCCAGGAGCTCTCCTTTACCTTGAAAAAGACTTTTTAGTCGAAACATGTTGGTCTAGGAGTGCTACTGACCACCATCACGCTATTGGGTACAGACGGTTCTGTCTTTCCTGTCGGGTATTCACGGCCGAGATTGCCTTTCAGGTATACTATTTTTCCATCTGCCATCTGTTACCCCATATTTTTAGAAATTGTTTACAAATAAATTTTATGGATTTTAAGAGTGCCCTTTTGGGTCATAATTCCCCCATTTGGGAGAATTTACACACATCCCATTGCCCTAGAAGAAAACCAAAGAAACCGTTATATGAGTATAACCGTCATGTGTCATGTGAGTACTGTACGTCCCGCACCAGCTGAATAATTTGGAGGGACATTTTCGGTGACTCTATATACACGAATGAATATTGGTGGCTAAAGATACCTTTATGGGAACGTACTCGCTGTATACTGTGTGAGTACGGTACGTTATTTTACTGGGATTGTTGCATGAAGGTGTACGCACGGCTAGCTCATCCACGGTATTAGAGATCGGTGGCTAAAGAAACCTTTACGGGGGTCACGTATTTCTGATTAGTGTGAGTTCCGGTACGCAGAAAATTTCACCCCTCTTCCACTCTCACATGGGTGTCATTACTCTTCATTAGACATACTACACCATGTTATTTATATCTGGTTTGTCCTGAGGTCTATATATCACTGGAGGGAATCATAAGAACTGCTAAATAAGAATACATCATTAATAAGAGATCGGATGACCCATAGAAGATACCCTGGAATACCGGTGATTAAAGATACCTTTATGGGAGTGTACTCACTACGTATTATGTGAGTACGGTACATCTAAACATCTGAGATCATTGAATGAAGGGGTGTGTACGGCTGACTTACTCACGTTGTCTGAAACTGGTGGTGAAAGATACCTTTATGGGAGTTACTCCTCTCTAATAAGTGTGAGTCTTGGTACGCAGAATATTTCACACCTTCTTGTTCGCACATGGGTGTCACCATTCATATATAGAAATACTACACCATATTATTTTAATTTGGTTTGTTCTGAGGTACATCCAGTTTTGGAAGGAATCGTATGAACTGACGATTAAGGACTGATACATCATTGACAAGAAGTGTGGTGACCTGTAAGAAGATTCTGCTTCCAAAAAAAAGGTTTTACATGGGACATATTATGTTGATACAGGACTGAGCGCTTAGCTACAATCTTTTCTCTGCATCATTGTTTCCACTATAGGGTATTGGTGGTCCCTTTGTTTGTATCTAGCTGCATAAGTCTATTTTTGCGCCTTGGGACAGTTCATTTTTTGTATCCTTCATGTGATATATATATTTTTTTTTAAATATATATTTATTGAGAAGGGAACATGTAATAAAATACAGGTCATATGTCACAATGTTTGCGAGAATGCATCAATCACTGCGGTGTACAGATATTATCAATCAAAAAGCTGAACCAAAACTTTAGTCAGTATAGGCAAGGTTAAGAGGACAATCAACCATATACATATCAAACGGGGGAATGCAATAACAGTTGACAGATTTAAAAGGGGAGTGAGCCTTGAATGAGAGATTCCGTATTATACCACGTTGTTAACCTAACTACTCTGCGCACATATTCCCTGGTAGCAGTTGGCAGCGTATGTAAGTAGGGTAACCAAATGGCAAAAAAATATGGGGCGCGGGACTCCGCATCCAGGGAACAATCAACCCAGTCCATTTGATAGAGATACGTTAAACGTGGTAGCATGAGGGAGAGGGGTATCGGCTCCGAATTTATCCATTGGGATAGAATAGTTTTCTTTGCTGCAGCGGCCACACGAGCCAACAGTAATTTCATTCCTTTGGAATGTGGGGGATCCTGGGTCTGCACGGAGTTCCAGAAAGCCCAGGCCATAGTGATATTAAAGGAGATGCGAAGTTCCATATTAATATAGGTTTGGACTGCCATCCAAAATGACTGTACTACCGGGCATGTCCAGAGACAATGAATAATATCGGCATCGGGGGAGTTATATTTAAAACATAAAGAGTTGTCAGATACTCCAGTGAGGAACCTAAGTCTAGGGGTGTAGTAGGCTCTATGTAATATCTTAAAGTGCATCTCTGCATAGGAAGATGAGACTAGTTGCTTATTTAGTAAACCACACCACTGAATCACCGTCAGAAGATCGGTGTCTGGGAAGTCGTCTATCCATTTGGCCATCCCTGTTGTGAGCTTAGATAGATCCAACCTCCGCCTAGTGTGAGAATATATTAAAGAAGTGTTATACGGTGCTCCTGGGGACTGTCGTACCAGACCATCCAGGGGAAAGGTGCGATCAGGAGGGTGTAGTCGTGATATTATGCTAGTGGCGAAACTACGGATTTGGAAAAAGGCAAACAGGGGAAAATGAAGAGTGGGGAATTTTTCTTTTAGTTGTGCTATAGTCAATATTGCGGAGCATTCTGTATTCAAAAATTGATATAGAAGGGAGAGACCCTGGAGATGCCAACCGTGAACAATCCTATTATCTTCTCCACCCTGAAAGCGCGGATTACACCACAAAGGCTGAAATAAAGAATCCGTTAGGGATAGGCCTAGGCGTTTCCTGAGTTTACGCCAAGCTATACATGGCGTATATATTAATGGATTATGAAGAGCGTCATGTTGATGGGGAATAGCAGCAAAATGCAACAAGTGTACTAGAGTGTGTTGAGGTGAGAGAGCCTGTTCCAAAGCTCCATTAACGAAATTGTCACAATCCCCTATCCAATCCAGAGCATATCTATAGTTGGCGGCTAGGGAATAGTCTTCAGGACAGGGGAGATTAATACCACCAAGTGAGAGGGGTTGTTTTAGTTTAATAAGTGAGATGCGGGGACGTTTGTTTGCCCAAATAAATTTAGTAAGGGCTTTGTTAATAGAATGGACATCTTGTTTGGACAATATAAATGGGAGCATCTGGATTGGGTAGAGTTTCATGTGATATATTTGATTGTTTGATTCAGTCATAGTGGTACCTTTGAGATGTTTAAACTGTGAACACTGTTATAGAAAGGGAAAGACTAAGGGTATTGTAGTAATGTTCAACCTATGCAACTGTGTTTAATGAGAATTGGGTTATAGCGGTGACTGATATCTTCAGTGCAATAAATGGTTGTCACCGCCCCCCCCCCCCTCCCCATGTGTAGTGGTCCTTGAGTGTAGTGTGTTTGAGTTGTTCTTCAGGGGTTCTCCTGGTCCTTCTGCCCCAGCCTTACAGGTGACGGAAAGGATTGTCGCTGGCCTCAACATCGTTGAAGAGTGGATACGGCCGATCACGAAGACGAACGAGCTTCAGGTACGAACCCGCTACATAGCAATATCACAAGTCTACCTGGCATAATGTGTATAAGGGGCTCTGCTCTACTGTGGTGTAATGTGTGTAAGGGGCTCTAACATGGTATAAGGGGTACTACAGTGTGCAGTGGCGGAACTAGCGAGCGGTGGGTCCAGGTGCGACAAAATGCTTTGGGACTCCCCCCCATCCAAGTCCACCCCCTCACCCCTGGAGAGGATCTGGTGAGGGGGACATGCTCAGGGCCTGAGAAATGGATACCTAGCAACAGTGCCATAACTAGACATTTTAGCACTGTGTGCAAGAAACGGCATCGGAGCCCCACCCCTGCATGCAAAACAGGGGCAGTGCGCGGCGTAGGTGCGCGCAAAAATACATAGGGGCGTGGCTTTGTGGGGAAGGGGTGTGGCCACAAAATAATACCAATTCATAAAACGGTGCACAGTAGTCTCCAATATTCAAATTACGCCACACAGTAGCACCACTACACCAGGTAGAGACCCTTTTACACCTTACGGCGGACAGATTCCTCTTTTTACACATTACGGCAGACAGCGTCCCCTTATTACACATAACGGCAGACAGCGTGCCCTTTTTACACATAGCGGCAGACAGCGTCCCCTTTTTACACATAATGGCAGACAGCGTCCCCTTTTACACATAACGGTAGACAACGTCCCCTTTTACACATAACGGCAGACAGCGTGCCCTTGTTACACATAGCAGCAGACAGCGTACACTTTTTACACATAACGGCAGACAGCGTGCCCTTTTTACACATAACGGCAGACAGCGTCCCCTTTTTACACATTACAGCAGACAGCGTGCCCTTTTTACACATTATGGCAGACAGCGTCCCCCTTTTTACACATTACGGCAGACAGCGTCCCCTTTTTACACATCACGGCAGGCAAATTCCCCCTTTTTACACATCACGTCAGGCAGATTCCCCCTTTTTACACATTGCGGCAGGCAGATTCCCCCTTTTTACACATCACGGCAGGCAGATTCCCCCTTTTTACACATTACGTCAGGCAGATTCCCCCCTTTTTACACATTGCGGCAGGCAGCGTCCCCTTTTTACACATCACGGCAGGCAGATTCCCCCTTTTTTACACATTACGGCAGACAGTCCCCCTTTTTGGAAAGAAAGAAAGAAAGAAAGAAAGAAAGAAAGAAAGAAAGAAAGAATTATACTTACCCTCTCCGCTGGCTCAGGCTCCTTGGTGCAGCTTCTGGCAGAGATCCCAGGCAGGAGAGAAGGAGGAGGAGGGAGGTGGAGGAGGGAGCCGCAGCAGCGCTGTGTTATTGGTGGAGTCGATGCTGCTGCTGTCCCTCTGCTTCACTATAGGCTGTTCTCCGCCGCTGAGAATGGCTGGGATACGCTTCACAGTGACGGAAGACAGCCTATAGTGAAGCAGAGGGACAGCAGCAGCGCCTCAACCAGTAACAAAGCGCTGCTGCGGCTCCCTCCTCCACCTCCCTCCTCCTCCTTCCCCCCGTGACTGCTGCGCTCCTCTCCTGTGTCCTGCGGGTGGCTGTGTGCTGCGGGCAGCGGTTGCCCGCAGCACACAGCGGCATGTAATGAGTCAGTTTGACTCATTACATGCTTAGGGCCCCTGGACAGTGGCGGGCCCCAGTGCAACGCACTGGTTGCACTGGCGGTAGTTCCGCCTCTGACTGTGTGGTGTAATGTGACTGAAGGACACTACTGTGCAGTGTAATGTGAAATGGTACTATTCTGTGGCCACGTCCCTTCACTATGAAGCCACACCCCTATTTCACTAACCCTGTCTTCCTTGCCGGGGGGGGGGGGGGGGCAATGGAACTTTTTGCCTTGAGCGTCACAAGGTCTCGTACCGGCCGTGGGCAGGAAGGTATCTTGGAGGTGGGGGGGGGAGGCATATCACAGCAGTCACATGGGAGACTCCCAGAAAACAAAAGCATACAGACAAATGCATTAAGAGGGGAGTGGCTCCATGACATGTGCAGGCTCCATGCGGGACCCCTCCTCTCTGGCAGCATAGTATACTGTGGCTTTCTGCCAGACTCTATTGTGCATGCAGTGCTGGGATGCTGGTCAGCGTGGGATTCTGGAGACCGCAGAGAGGTAAGTATATGTGTGCAGGGGATGCAGTGCTGGCCCCCATTATAGATACGCCATTGTACTGACCCCAGCGGTGCAAGTATGCAGGTACGGGTGGGTACAGCATACCCTTAAGAATTTCGCCGTGGATACGCCGTACCCACACCGACGGGCCGCCGCTTGCTACCGCTGATGTGAGGGGAGGAGAGCGCAGCCTGCGCCTCTCCTGCCCCTCAATGTCTTCTTTCAAATCAGCGCCGCCCGTGAGCCAATCAGAGCTCGCGGAGCTTTGATTGGCTCACGGATCGGCGCTGAAGATTGAACTCACCCGCCGGAGACTGAGGGGAAGGAGAGGCGCAGGCTGCGCTCTCCTCCCCTCACACAAGTCAGCAGCAGCGGTGAGCAGGGGAAGGGGAGGGGGGGGGGATTCTGCTGCTTCAGGAATACCTGGCACTGTGGGGGGGCAATGTATATCTGGCACTGTGGGGGGCAATGTATATCTGGCACTGTGGGGGGCAATGTATATCTGGCACTGTGGCGGGCAATGTATATCTGGCACTGTGGGGGGCAATGTATATCTGGCACTGTGGCGGGCAATGTATATCTGGCACTGTGGCGGGCAATGTATATCTGGCACTGTGGGGGGCAATGTATATCTGGCACTGTGGCGGGCAATGTATATCTGGCACTGTGGCGGGCAATGTATATCTGGCACTGTGGCGGGCAATGTATATCTGGCACTGTTGTGGGCAATGTATATCTGGCACTGTGGGGGGCAATGTATATCTGGCACTGTGGCGGGCAATGTATATCTGGCACTGTGGGGGGCAATGTATATCTGGCACTGTTGTGGGCAATGTATATCTGGCACTGTTGTGGGCAATGTATATCTGGCACTGTGGGGGGCAATGTATATCTGGCACTGTGGGGGGCAATGTATATCTGGCACTGTGGGGGGCAATGTATATCTGGCACTGTTGTGGGCAATATATATCTGGCACTGTGGGGGGCAATGTATATCTGGCACTGTGAGGGCAATGTATATCTGGCACTGTGGGGAATTCGTGTATCTAGCACTGTGGGGCATTCGTGTATCTGGCACTGTGGGGCATTCGTGTATCTGGCACTGTGGGGCATTCGTGTATCTGGCACTGTGGGGCAATGTGTATCTGGCACTGTGGGGCAACGTGTATCTGGCACTGTGGGGCAACGTGTATCTGGCACTGTGGGGGTCATATGTGTATCTGCCCCTCCCCCATATGTGTATCACGCCCACATTTCCATTGGCCACGCCCATATGGCATTTGGCCACGCCCATTTTTGGCACGCGCGCACACAGTACCTGTAAGACATTTTTTCTACTTGCACCACTGACTGACCCCTTATTTATTATAACACCCCGGGGAGTGTGACAATGGCGGTCAGTTAATTCCGCTGTATGGTACTTTTGATTTGTAACATTTAAGGCAAAATCCAACTGCAGAATCATTTTTCCATCCCTTGTCCGCATAATGATAGAAGCTTCTGACATGGCAGATAGACATCTAAGTGCATTTCACAGCCATGAAATGTGTGAAGCTATTTCTTTTCAGTCCTCAACAACGCCCCATGAATCAGTCCCTGGAAAGTCACTTTTTGTAAATTAAATATTGCCTTTGTCAAAAAATGTTTCATATTATATATAATTTATCTTACACAATAAGTATATGCATATACCATTTAAAAGGATACTGATCAAGATGTTCTAAATGGCATTTTTATTTATTACATAGTGCCCGGTATAACAGTGGCCTGTGTCTATAATGGGTGCAGTATGTGCAGTGCACATGGGCCCCTGAGCCAAGGGGGACCCACACTGCACTTCCTGCACCCATTGCAGTCACATGACACCTGGACCCAGAAGTCGCGCAGGAGCCGCTGCAGCCACCGTGGGCAATTAATTCACCTCTGGGCCACCAGGGGTGATATGTCGACGTTCTTACATCATCACATAGTCAACAGAGCACTGCTCGCACACCCCTAGTGTCGGCACAAATGATCAACATCTACATTATGACTATGTTGACATTCTCATGTTGATATGATGAATGTCGGCATATCAT